>NW_027150564.1:630000-1230000 GCF_001643675.1 Monocercomonoides exilis | reverse complement strand
TGTGCTGATAGATGCATTTGCTTGCTGACCGTCTTGGTTTGATTGGTCAGAATTTATTTTCGGAGATGCATAGTAATCGATTGGACGACGGTAAAGTGATAGTAAATCTGTGAAGAAATGTGTAACGTCTATATTCTTTAAAGAAAAAGACGCAGGAGTTTCAAGTGATTCATTTCAAGCACAAAAGGAAATTTGGGGTAATTAATAAACAGAAAAATATTCAAATTTTTTATTTTGAAAAAAATATTCACTCATCAAATCTCAAACCTTTTTAATTGCTTCATCATTTTCAACGTCATCAACACTCAATCCATTGTATTCTCCGCAAAAGTAATTCCTTGTGCACACTTCTTTTTCTAATCTATGTGCAATGGTGAAAACGTTGTTATTGACTTTGTTGGTGATCTTTTTATCCTCGAACGTCGCTTCAATAAGGACAATCACATTTGAAGAACACAATTTCACAAGAAGATCAAATGGCTCTTTCGTCATTTCTAATTTTGAAATGTTAAAGGCGGGATGAAATACGTACTTCACTTTCTTCAACAGAATGTGGGGAGGAGGTTCTATGTGAAGCTGGATGTTGTACCACCCAGTCGCTCGAATTCTCATTCCGTCCGGGGTTGGTAGGCATGAATATGCAACATTTCTTACTGACCAAAGCTTTGAAGTTGCAGGTCCAAGCTCAAACGTTGCTTTGCAATTCGGACTTTAAAAATATAAAAAAAGAATAAAAGATAACTAAAAATTTGAGTGTAATAGTAAAATACCATGATCTTTTATCGAAATGAAGCCATTGAAGAAAACTGAGTAGATTTTCAAAATTTTATGTGAACAATAATGGATGAGTAAATTAAATAATTCTGAAAAAAATTATTATTAGAAAACCATAGGTGATGGAAATAATGCCCGCAAGGCGTCTGCAAAAACCATCCTTCATCAGTGAGTTGACATATCGAGCAAAACTCCGTTTTCTCAACTTTTGGAAAAGCTGCAGTAATCTCATCATCCTCTGGAGCAGGAGGTTGCTGATTTGAAAGAGGAACTTGCTCGAATGTTTGCGGAATCGACATCGATCCTGCTTGATTCGATTAATGACATGATCAAAATAACTTTCTATTTAAAGACAAAAACATTCGAAACACACAACAATTCAAAGCTCCTTTGATACAGAATATATGGATTCTTTTCGTACATTACGGTTTACAGTTGCGAATTTGGCAAATTCTTCAAATAAAATTAATTAATATTTTATGAAGGGTGTGATTATGAATGGAAAAAGGAGATGGCAAATATGCTTTAATCGTTTTATTTTCACAAAAATACAAGTTAAAAATTCGAAAAATTTCTCATGCCCACAATAAAATCACAAATGGAGAATTGTTGTAAGATGGACTATATTCCATGTTCAATTCGCCCAGTGAACAATTGGAATGATATTAAGGCGCATTTGAAAGACTGTTTGGCAAGAACGCTGCTATCGAAAGATTTGAAATATCTAAAGCCACTTCATATTTACTTCAGTTTATCATCAGTCAAAATTCGACTTTCAGTTGAGGAAGCAGAGGAATTATTTTCTCTTTTAATGGATAATTTCGTCTCTACGGAAAGCATTGTTCAAAAAGATTTATTGCTTACATACATTCTTGCAGTATTAGCGTTCGTTTATAACTTTTTAATTTTTATTATCAAAATAATTAATTTTTATTATTTTTTTTTAAACCGTCTTGAATTTTCTTTATTTGAGAAATACAAACGGAACACTTAAATGTATTGCACCTTGGAATCTATTTTTTGGTGAATTAATGTCAGTTGCAAGAAAAAGCTCACAATCTTCAGACAGTAGGTATTGTCAAATTTAAAATTATTATTATATTATTTCACATTTCTGATTTAATTTTCCCACAGAGTTCATAGCTTATTAGAAAATATGCTTTTTGTTGAACAATATATCGTTAGGTTTTAAGAAATTATTTTGAGGCAAATATTTATTTATTCTTGTGCAATTTCTTTGTAAATTTGAATTAAATAAAAAGAAACGTTCCAACGTTTTTCGAAGATTTGATGCATGAAATATTTAATTCTGAAGTCCATTCTTATACAGTGATAGATATTTCAAAAATCTATAATTATTTATCCAAGTATCCAATTCAAAGTCGATCAATGTCATTGTGCAAATTCTCGAACGAGCATCTGTTTTATTTTGATTATTTGTGTTTGCCTTTTTCTTGTTATTCTTTTGTTCTTAATCTTATTTCACATTTTCGAATATTCCTAATATATATATATATATATTTTTTAATAATTATCTTCAAAAATATAAAAGTTCACATACCAGAAATTGCCATTTCTGCACTTTTGCAATTTAGTCTTGCAACTATTTATGGGCATCTTGTGTGGCGCCGATCTGTGTTTGACAGCATTATGCGAGCAGCTGTCCGTTCGTGGGCAGAACTTACTAAGCGCGACGATAAATCCGGAGGCTTCAGAAAGCTCGTTGGCCTTCCTGAAAAGAAGGGGAAAAAAGGGAAAAAAGGAAAATCAAAGGCATTCAACATTAATTCTTTTCGGGGAGTTATTGCGCGCACTGGCGAATTTCTTGCTTCGGTTTTTGGAGAAGGAATAGAAGAAGAAAGCATCAAATGGGAGCGAGAAGAATGTAGAAGAAGAAGAGGCGAATTTATTGCCATTCCGAAGCGTAAGAAGAAGGCAGGTAGTTCAGCTGCCGTGATAATGGAGGATGGCTTTGCGACTGATAAAGACAGGAAAGAATATCAACTTGAAATAAGTGAATCCATCGCTTTCGATGAAGTGGATGACTACAAAAAGGGATTCTACAAAGAATCCGAAGTTACTGACTTTTCACCTTCTTCATCTTCTTCTACAGATATTTCTGAATCTGTTGAGGTATCTTCTTCTTCTTCTTCAGACATCACTTCATTGGATGCAAACACAAAAATGTTGAATAGAGCTGGGCTTGAGTGGCTATCACATTTCTGCAACATTATCGCATCGAGCTGCGATCCTCAGACGCCTATGCTCTCTTCCTCCTCAATTGCATTGTCATTCATTGCATGCTTCATCTGTAAGCTTCTGTCTCGAATTGCGGATGAACAAGCAGTGTGGACAGTGAGAAAGAGAAGAAAAACCAAGAGCGATGCAACAGAAGGAGACAAGAAGGATTCACAAGACCTCTCAACAAATAAATCAGAGATTGTCTTCGTGAAAAAAAATGTCATTCCTCCCCGCCGGTGTTTGGGGAAGCAGTGTCTTTCATCTCTCTTGAAGCCCATTTTCCCTCTGCTGTTCAAGCTGAGCTTCAGCAAGAGCCTCGACCTTTCGGTTCAGGCTGCTTCTGTGTTTGGCTACGCGGCAGAGCTCGACCCGCTGGCCACACTTCGATTTCTGTTGGACTCTGGCATTATGGACTTCCCCGCTGCTGCCACAGAAAAGCAGACAGCGGATGCACTTGCAGTGATTCGGGCGGTGGTGCCTCCAATCTTTGGGCAGCTGAAAAAAATTGAGAAGGAGGAAGAAGAAGAAAGGAAAAGAAACTCCAAAGAAGGCAAAGATGAAAACGAGGAATATGACTCAAGGAAATCGAAAAGAAGATATGTTGATGAAGACTGCTCTTATGTGCGAAACTCAGTTGAGTTTCTGTATCAAAGCTGGTCAAAGGCTGTGGAGTTGATTGACGCGAACAACGAAACAAACACAAACATTTCACTTGACATTATTGTCTTCTTCTTGTCAAAGATTCCGCTTATTGACGCAGAATCTGCAGAAGAGCAATTGATGGAAAGCAAAAAATCGTCAATTGCCAAGCTGTCACCCGATCGTCTCCCAACAGTTACACCTTTGATTGCCGATGAACTAAAAAGACTGACTTCTCTGTTTCCTTCAATGATCTCAGAACTTTTATCTGCATTGCTTATGTATGTTACCTCGTATAATGCTGACACAACCTCCTCTGCCTCGTCTGCTTCATCTGATCAAGATTTCTTCAACACTTCCGTTTCAAGCCAATATGTAGTGAAGCGCCTGATCACAGTGCTGTTTCTGTTTTTCCAGCAGCTGCCGCCCTCGAAGCACGCGATGCTGATGGAGCAGGTGACAGATGTGATCGAATCGAACGCACAGACCATTGCTCTCCCGCTTTTGGCCAGTCTTTTGTCTGCACTGAGCCTCAGCATCGGGGCGAGGCGTGTGCTGGACGAATGGCTGCTGAAGAAGTGGAGAAGGAACGGGTGGTGGCCATTGATGAAGGATGAGGCTGAGAAGGATAGGAAAGAGATGAAAGAGAAGAGTCGACTGTTGAGAGAGAGAAATGCCGAGACAAGCACCTCAAAGGAAAAGAATGAGCAAAATGAGAAAAGTTCACAAAGATGGATGATCCGCCCTGTTGAAGATTTGAGGGAATCTGTCATTGAAGATGTGCGAAAAGAAGGAGTGAACCTGTTTAGAAGACAAGTTTATATGATGGCAGTGGTATGTTTTTGTTTCATGTTGCAGCACAAATTTTTTTTTGTTGATAATTTCTTCTTTGAACTTTATTATTTTCATATTGTTTTTGTTTTGTGCATCTATTTTTTCCCCCTCAAATAACTTTGATTATTCTATTTGATTTCTTATTAATTTCATTCAAATGTACAGATAATCAAGCAAAGTGGGCGCTGTTGCATGGACATGTTTCCTTCACTTGTCACTTTATCTTTGGCATTCACTCATCCATCGCTCCCAAAGAAATCAGTTCATATCGGAAGCTTACTTCTTCAAAATGTTTGAATTTATTCTCTTTCAAAAGCTTACAATTTTGTATTTTTATCACTTTTTTTTGTAAAATTTTCAAATATTTGGTTTTGAAATGCGCTGATAATTTGATTTCAGATAATTATCACGCTCATACGAGCCTATCCAATGGAGATTATGTCACATCCTTCAACGCTGTTTAATAATCCTTCATTTGGCGCATTTCATTATCTCTTATGGAATGTTAGATACTCTGCAATGCCTCGAGTGAAACAAGAGTTACTTTCAATGGAACGATTAGCCAATTGGGATGAGGAGAAAGAAAGAAAAATTGATTGGGAAGAAGATGAAGAAGTCGTTGAAGAAGAAGACAAAGCCAATAGAGATAAGAAATGTGGAGACAAACAGCAGATGGACGAAGAAGAAAGTGATATTTCACCATTGCTCGTGAAAAAATACAAGTTTCCAAAGAATTTCTCTCCAAGCACTCTGTGGCATCTGCCTCAGGAAGACGAAATCCAACTTGGATGCCAAATAATAAACCACGTCATAAACTTCTGCATTGAAACGCTCAATGGCATAACTGCCGAGACTTCCCTTTTAATTCTGAATACGTCAGCTTCGCAAAAAGCCGAAGCAATTCAGACAGAGCACTCTGCAAGCTCTTCTGCTTCTCCTTCCTCTTCCCAGGCACAATCACAAATTCCATCAACCTCAACAGTCGCACGTACCTTGAAGCCTGCATTCAGAAGTCAGTTTTCATACACTCTTTGCTTCTTGAGGAGCACAATATTGGCTGGAATACCGCTGTTTAAGCGATTCACCTGCAACAGACTTCCTGAATCAATGAAATCAGATGCTGAGGAAAATGGGGTTATTGAAACCGAGGAAGAAAAAAAGCAGCGAGAAGAAAGAGAAGAAATCACAAGAAAAATGAAAGAAGAGAAGAGAAGAGAAAGAATTGAAAAAATAAGAAGCAGCAGAATCAGCGACAAATCACAATCTCCACTTTTGGGGTTGGACGATAAGCAGATCGGAGAAAACTCGCCAATTGGATTGGGCGATGATAACGACGAGATGGAAAAAGCGATTGAAGAATCAGGCATTTCATCAATGATCGAAGACATGCTGCAATCGAGTCAGATGTCTGCAAATGGAGGGAATGTGAGTGGCAGTGGGAAAGGGGGAGGAGGAGTCAATGCACAGGGAAATGCAGGAGAACGAGGCTCTGATAATGGCGATGGAGCAGAGCTGCTGAACTTGAATGGAATCGATGAAGAATATTGTGATGATAGCTTAGATGGAATATATGTTGATAAGGAAGAGGAAGATGCAATCATGAAAGAATCTGATGCTCTTGTCAAAGAAGACGGATTTGTGGAGAAAATTGAGATGAACATTGTCACTTTAAAAGGAAAAGAAGGAGAAAACATCGAAAAAGGAATTATTTGCGATTCCGACTTGCCAATCATAAAGACACAGCAAGTGATTGATGAGATGCTAAACAAGTCAGATTCCACAAAGCAGTTGCATGCACTTTCGCCTTCGCTGATTAGCACATCAGCAATATCTTCCTCGTATGACTCTGCCTCAATGACATCATCGTCTTCTTTGCATTCTCCGTCTCTTCTTCTTTCAAAATCTTCTCCTTCTCCTTCTCCTTCTCCCTCTTTGGCGTATCAGAATGCTCTTTATGCACCGGCTACTGCTTCTGTCATTGAGGGTCACCCACTTAATTCTCAGACAGTGAATTATTCCCTTCCTCCGTTCGAGTATCTTTTCGAGGCAATTCACAGAGTCACCCGCTGGATGCTGCAGAATGCGCCTGATTCTTCAGACGAGCTGATGGAGCTGTTCTTGTTCTACCAGATGATGCTGCTTCAGCCGCGGATGTCAACATTTTCCCGGTTCAGCAACATCTGGGCAGACTGCATTGAGGATGCTTCTAAGGGCGACGGATTGTTCATCAAGGGATACATAGCACCATTTTCAAAGGTGTTTAACTCCCGTGCCAAAGCCGTGCAGGAAGAAGAAGTCATCTCATATTTCAAATGGGACAAACTGCTCAGAAAAAGGAATGTTGCACGCTGTTTGATCAGCAAATATGCTGCCGCAGATATGGTGGACATCTTCATCAACTCTCTTTTTTCGATTGGGACGCGCAGCTGCTTTAACATTCTGCCGAGTGCCCTGCAGAAGGCGATGGCACACAGATGCATGTGGATCTTCCAGAAGGGCGTGCAGGACGAAAAACGCCTGCTGCGGCTGCTGGCTGTGATGTCCACTCGAGGCGTGCACCATGAGATTTCTGAAGACCCGTACAAAGTGATGATCTTCCTGGAATGCGTGGGCTGTGTGTTCGGCTTCAAAGAAGAACGGGTGAGGAAGTTTGCGCTGTCGTTCTTTGCGAGCAAATCGATTCTGCCTACGATTTTAAAGAACATGAGTGAAAGTAAGTTGCCGGACTTGAACACTTTTCTTCCTCCTTCGCTTTCTTACCCGCGCGACACTTTGGGCCTTGTTCCAATAGAGCTTTTCGAAACTCCGTTTGTTCTCCCATCTCCAACTTCTCAAATAGACAAGAAATGCATGCAATCCCTGTACAATCCAAAGGTTTCCTTTGTTGCAGTCAATTCGGATCAGCCTTCTGATTCTGATTGCGAAGCATCGCCTTCTTCGCAAACAACTCTGCAACGTGCAAAGCCTCCCTCACTGTCGCAAAATGCCATCAAGCCTTATTATAAAGTTGAACAGTTGAAAATATCTGGAGATCTTTCTCGCTATCTCGTCTCTCCGTATCCCTCTGACAGCGCACGTCGTGCCGTCTGCAGCCAAGTCGTTTCGATTGCAAAGAGCTTGCTCGATTTGATTCAGCTCTCCCGCTTTGCTGCGTCTGAGCTTGAGAAGCCCAACTGCCGCCATCAGATGGAGCCCATCCTAATGAGAGTGCTTGTGCGCGCAAGCAGCAAGTCGCTTCCGCTTCCAAAGGATTCTGTTCCCGTTCTGCTGTCGCTTCTTGTTAGCAAAAATCCAACTGTGCAAAACGAGGCTTTGAACATGCTTGCAAGTGAGTGCGGTTATTTCTTTCCAACAAAATCGAATGTGCTTTTGAGCACCGAAGGATGGAAGAACTTCAATTCCTCGCTTTTGGATTATTTGCCCATCCCCCGCAGCCAGGAAGAGGCAGAGAACTGCATTCGGTTCACTGACTTTGTACAGCAGGCAACATGGTCGGATAATGTTAGTTTAACTAGTCTAACAAAATACTCCATCAAACTGAATGAGTGGGAAAAGAAAGTGCAGAGCATGACTGATGAACAGAGACAAGAATTTGTTCAAAATGAGAAAGATGCGTTCCGCGATATTGATCGAATTTATCGGTTTTTGCTATCTCAATTGGAAGAAAACGAAGATCTGCTGGTTGACGCAGTTAGCAATATGACTTCTCCTTGGTCGCCAAATAGCTGCAAAAATGTTGCAAAATCTTCATCTTCTTCTCCAAAATGTCCACAAGAGCCTCCTTTGAATCCCAATAGTGCGCTCCCATCCGAAGAAGAAATGCAGCATATGATGAAGAAATGTGTTCGATTTATCGCACGAAAGTTGGCTGGGACAATTTGGATCTTTAATCTAAAGAAATTAGCAACCAGCAAATTGATGCTGTGTAAAAGTGCAGTACATCAAATAAAGGAGTCCATGCATCTGAAAGACAGCAAAGAGAGGACTGATCTGTTTTCAGACGAAGAAGCAGAGGCAGCAAGATATCTTTTAAGGAATGACGAGGAAGGATATCGAGAGTGTGATTATTTGTGGTCGGACATCGATATTTTGAATCAAGAGCATCCCTTGTTTACGGAGGTTATTCACAATGCATCAATAAACATTGACACATTTGCGACTTCTTTGAATAACTCGGAAACTTCAACTGAGTTGGAGTTTTTGAGTGATTATGAGTCGCACGTGCACGCAAAGAAGGACTTTGTCGAAGCTCTTTCACATTCTTTCCTTAATCCACAGTATCTCGATTCCGTTCTGACGGTGCTGTATGAGCGAAACAGAGTCACTCGAAGTTATATGCGAGACTTTCTTACAAAATGCCTGGGCTTGCTTGGAATGCCCTTCTTTAACGTGCTGGCTGAGTCTATTAAAAAAATCGTAACACCAGAGAAAATGAGCGAGAGTGAATCGGTTCAGTTGGTTTCTGCGTTTTTGGGCATTGTCATTGGAGCAGGAAAGCTTCTTCGATGGGAAGACTACGTGGAAATGACGAAGATCACTGGAGAGATTCTGAAAAAGGCCATTTCAATGGCAGGAGGCAATTTCCACATCATTTTGCAGGAGATATCATCCATCAGGAACTTTTATGACTTCAGATATTTGATATGGCTTTATGACTTGTTTGCGATTCCACTTATGCAGCAGCACGAACTGACTGTGGAAGAAAAGGCTGAAGTTTATCAGAAAGTTGCTATCGAAAGAGAGAAATTGAAAAATCAAAAAGGAAACATAATGAATCAAAAAGAAGAAGTCGCACAGAAATCAAACATGACTTCACAAGCAAGTTTAACAGAATCACATTCTGAAACTTCAGCTTCTGCATCTCTTCAAAAACAATCTGCAGCTTCTTCTTCTTCTTCTTATTCAACAAATCTGCCTCTGCGTATCATTCAGAAATATGCATGCTGTCTGTCTGCTCTTTTTGGCGTGTTTTCATCTGAGGGAATTATTCGTGGGCTTAGAAGCATCACCCAGCCTTTTTCAGACTCGTTGATGGAATCAACAGCCGGTGCTGCAGCGACCATAGCGAGCAATTCAATTATTCAGTCGTTTGTGCTTGAGAGGGAGCATGGCTGGTACAGCACAGCTACAAAAGCAGATGAGGTTCCACATTCGATTGCAAAGAGGTTGATGACTGAGGAAAATACGATGTGCAAAAATGAAAAGTGCGAAAATGAAAGATGCAACGGAGTTGCTAATGATGAAAGTGCCGATGACAGACAAGTATCTGAGCTTCTATCAGCAAAAAGCGTTCCGTTTTTCATGACAGAAGTGATGGAGATGAGAAAGGAGCAAAAGAAATTGCAAGATTCCTTCATTGAATTCACCGTATCTGCAATCAAAAGAGGATCAGCTGAAGCATCTTCAAATGAAAGAACAACAATTTCAGAAGGGTTAGAATGCTACAGCAAGTATTTCTCTCTTGGCTCTTTTGTTCCTTCTGAAAGCGTCATGAATTTGTATCGGACAATTCCTCGCTTATCTGATGGATGTCGTTACCGATCTTTTTCTGATCAAATAGAATCTTCTTCTTCTTCTTCTTCTTCACAATCAAACAAAGAGGATATTTCAAATGACTCATCTTCTGGTATTAACTGGATAAAATGCTTGCCAGTGAAGGAAATCAAGCAATTAAGCGACAAAATTGGACACGGACTTCCATCGTTCCCTCCATCGCCTGCTTTCTCTGTTGACTGCAACGATCATCTTTTGTGGCTGTCCCGCACATTCCAGCTACTGAAGAAGGGTTATGATGAGGCCGTTGAAGAAGAGCTGGTCCAAAAAGCAAAGAAAAATGAGAGTGCAAATGAAACACAATCTCAAAATGCTTCAAGTTCTGATATGAATGTGGATAATACCAATAAAGCAAGTGATGAAACGCATGAACAATTGGCTTCTCAGCCATCTGCTGATATTTCTCAAATGAAGGAGAAAATATCTGAATCATCACCTTCTTCCACTTCTTCATCATCGTCTTCTTCTTCATTGTCTCAATCTCAATCTTCTTCAGAATTACCATCGAAAGAGAAAGATCTTAAAGCATTTCTTCAAAAACTCCCTCCTTCTGTTCTTTCTTCCTTGCCTAATCGCAATTTACTGGCTGCTGCCCTTCTCCAACGTTCACAGGCTCCTTCTCCATCTTCACTGCCATCGCTTGCCACTTCATCCCTGTATGCCACAAACGATGCAGATGCTTTGTTCCAAGCTGAAATATCGACAGTTCTGACTGAAACACGCCGTGATTCGCGCATCCAGCAGTTCAAGTCTTTCCTCTTCACAGCCATTTCGTTCTTTTCGCAGCGTCTTTCCACTCGAAATGTCATCTCGTTTTCGAGAACAGTGTTTGAGTCGCGTATTGTCGACTGCTTCATTTCACTTTTGCTGTTTGAAGAGCACGACTTATCCGATCTCGGCCGCAAATTCTGCATTCTGATGTCCAAGTCGCGCTTTCAGTATGATTTGAGACGCGTTTTGGTATCTGAATGGCTGAAAGCCTTTGGACGAGTGGCTGAAGAAGAAGAAAAAAGAAAGAGGAAAACAGATCCTTCCAATCTAAATGACGAAAAGGATAAATCATCCTCACAGCCACATCAAGAAACGCACATCAATTCCTCTCAGTTCCTTCCGTCTCCGTGTCCTCCTTCCTTCATCTGCTGCGAGCTGCCCATCGACCCGCGCAATCTTCCGTGGCGGCTGGCGGATGTGTGTGTGGATGTGATGTACAACACACTCGTGATGAACATGCAGAGCACAAAGGAGACACTCGGCAGCGCAGTTGCTGTGCTGGTGGCGTTTCTGCAGCACAGCCGCGTCGAAGTGAGAGATGAGGCAATGAACGTGCTGATGCTGCTGTTCATGTCTGTCCTCTCGCAGCCGATGGAGCAGGCACTTGTGAACGAGTTTGGGTGGCTCAGCGCTGCTGGAAGCAAAATTGAGGAGGATGCGAAGGGAATGAAGCAATCAACTTCTTCTTCTTCTTCTTCTTCTTCGAATTCTGAGTCATCTCAGGTGCAAAAGGCCAGCACACACGAAGCACAAGCTTGCGAGCTGCACGGTGGTGTTTCAGGTCTTTCAGCGTCTGTCATAAGTCATCCATTTGACTTAGCTCCTTGGCTTGGTCGTGTTCTTGTGTGGATTGTCTCTCTTAGCAAAGCTGGCGAAGGCTCTCCTGTGGGACGACGTGCGAAGGAGACATTACGCGCGTTCTGGATGACTCACCGCGATGCTTGGGTAGACCACAAAAAAGAGATAACCGATGAGCAAGTTGATATTATTCGATCAAATGTTTATGGTCACAATTATTTCTCATAAACGTCAATCACTTTTTTGTTTTTTGTTTCCTTTGTTGTAAGATTCATTATTTATCTTTTATTTTTTATCGTAATGAATTGTTAAATTATATTTCTCTTTTTTGATAATTTAAGAACCATAAAAAAGTCGTCAGGATCGCTCGAAGGATTGAGTTGTTCCTAAGCCAATTCCTGGCAACTCTGCACGAGTTTATATAAGGTTATTTGAACCGCTTTGTTAAAATTTATTATTAAAACCATTTCTCAAACAATAAATATATGCTTTTATAGCATCTGAGCCTTCATATTCAAATAAACGATATTTGCAGAGGCATAGCAACGAAAGTTCAATTTGTATGAGTCATACAAATTCAATTCCATGTAAATTTTGGCTCAAAGGAAATTGCATTCATGGCGATAATTGCCCATTTTACCATGGTTTTATTGGTTTGAATTTTTCTTTGTTTATTTTACTTTTAACTTTCATTAAATATATTTACACACATTTCAGAACCAAATGCAGGAGATCAAGAAATAGTATCTGAATATTCTCGACAAGCAGCTTCAAACGTATCAGGAATATTTACACGTACTTCAAATTTTCCTCGTCAAATTGCTTCTCATGAAATTCCTCATAGTAAACATTCCCATCATCATTCCACGCATATGGATCATTTGGATGATACTTTCTCCCAATTTAATTCTTCTGCTCCACCAATTCATCAACCTCTTCGAAAACAATTGGCAACAACATTTTTCAGTGACCTTCCTGAAGACGATGAACAAAATGAATCAGATTATTATGGCGAAGGAGCCATGGGGGATGGGAGCGATGAATATGTTGCTGGAGATGGACTTCCGTTTGACAATGGGGACATTGTTAATCCAAGTGATGATTCATATGCTCAGCAGCATTACTTTATGAATTCTCGGAATTTATCTGTCATTTCTCCAGTCGACGACGCAGATCCCTCTATCTACCCATCCACTCTGACTTCTGTTCCCCAGCGCTCTCCTTTGTTTCCTTCTGCCTCGCCAACGACGACTGTCTCATCAGTCGCAGCCACTCAGGTTGTGTCTGATCCTTCTTCTGCTGCAGGCATTTCAGCCCCAGGCGATTACTCGTCCTCCTTTTTCGCTGTGCATAGCAGCTATCCGCCAGTCCAGTCGCCGCCTCTGCACAAAATATACTCTGTGAGCGATGATGAACAAGCATACAACCCATACACCTCATCTGCTTTATCATCGACTTCTAATCCTTCTCTAAATTCGAATTCTTCTTCTGTTGCTGCTCTTGCTGCTTCAGAAATAGCAACTTCGATGGCATCAACCCCTTCCAAGTCATATCTTGCTCTGTCTTCTTCGCCTTCAAACATAACCGCGTCTTCCCAAATGGCTGCTCATTTTCGTCCGATTCCATCGCTTTCTGAACTTTCCATTCCTTCTTCCTCTTCTTCCTCTTCTTCTTCCTCCTCCTCTTCACTTGTCCCTTCTTCTTCTGCTTCTGCTTCATTAGCACTCACTTCCTCCTCTTCTCCAACCCCATCAATGTCTTCAATGTCATCAATGGCATCAACATCATCTTCTTCATCATTAACTTCTCCTTCTTCCCCTTCTCCTCGTTCGTCTTTCTCCTCTTCCTTTTCCAAAGTGCAGGCTCAGCTGCAGCCTCAAAGCGAACCATTTCACCCGAAAAGTTCAAAAACTTCGCTTCCACCTTTGTCTGTTGAATCTCCGTCTTTTATTCCTTCTTCTTCCTCTTCTTCCTCTTTTTCATCATCATCTTCTTCTTCAGCAGTGAATGTGTTATCTGCTTCTTCTTCTTCTTCTTCAACTTCTTCCTCAGAACACATAAAAGTCAAACTTGTTTCCCCAACTTTTTCTGCTCCATTGTCTTCTGCCCCATCATCTTCGCAAACATCAACTTCTGCTATGCTTCAGTCATCATCATCTTCTTCTTCTTCTTCCACACGCCTTCGTGGCCTCTCTCCAACTGCTGAGTCATTCCATCCTTCTTCCTCTTATCGCACTGCCAGCTCTTCTGCAGGGCCTTCTCTGCATCCTCACTCCATATCACCTCCTTCCTCTTCTACCTCTTCTTCTTCCTCTGCCTCTGCCTCTTCCTCTTCTTCCTCTTCTTCCTCTTCCTTTTCTTCAGACAACACACAAAAATCCACCAAGTCTTCATTGCCTTCTTCACCTTCGTCGTCTTCAGAAAAAGTCGGATTTGGTTTGTCTGTTGCCCTTTCTTCATCATCCAACACACAAACAGCTCAGCCTGTGTCTCTTCAGCTGTCTTCTGCTCCTTTTGTGCCTTCTTCTTCTTTTTTGACAACTTCTTCTTCTTCTTCTTCTTTGTTTGTTGATTTAAGCACAAAGAATTCATCAATCGAAACTCAATCACAAAAGCCACAACCATCATCTTCTTCCTCTTCGTCCTCCTCCTCTTCTTCTTCTTCATTCAAACACCCAATTTCTGATCTTCTTGTCGCATCGCCCACTTTCCCAGCATCATCCTCCTCCTCCTCCTCATCTTCATCTGATTCATCCATTTCTTCTTTGTCTGCAGTAAACAGCACGTCTTCCTCTGGTTTCGGCTTAACTCCTCTTTCTGTCAAATCTCCTTCTTTCACACCTTCGCACAAATATTCCATTCAGCAAAGTTCTTCTTCTTCATCCTCCTCTTCCTTTCCTTCTTCTTCTTCTTCTTCTTCTTCTTCTGAATCATCCAATCTGAATTCCTTTGGTTCTCTTTCTCAATCAGCTAAGGAAACTGCTCCTAATCTTCGATCATTGTCTTCCTCTTCCCTTTCTGCTTCAGTCATTTCTGTGCCAACACCCACGTTTCCTTCAATGAATCCTTCTTTGCCATCATTTTCTTCTTCAAATAATTCTTCTTCTTCTTCCTCTTCCTCTTCTTCCTCTTCCTCTTCATCATCTTCTTCCTCCTTCCCTTCTTCTTCTTCTTCTTCTTCTTCTTTCTCATCCATTCATCCGTCTCATTCATTAAACCAGACGACAACTAAACCGAAATCTGTTCAGCTTCAGCTGCTTTCCAAAGAAGCTCAGCCATTCCAGCCAAAATCTGCTTTTCATTCAAACACAGCCAGTCAACAATTGTCTTCTCATTCTTCTCACAAAATAGATAGCTCTTCTTCTTCTTCTTCTTCTTCTTCTTCATTATCTGCCTCTTCTGCTTCTTCTATTTCTTCTTCTTTTCCTTCTTCTTCAACTTCGTCATCATCATTAGCATCTTCTTCTTCCTCTTCTTCTTCTTCTTCAACCCCTCCTTCTTCGTCTCCAGCATCTTTCAGGCGTTTCCCCCCAAGTTTTCGCTTTTTCCGCACTTCTGGTTTGTTTACGAGTTTTATCACAGGAGCAAGAATTAGCAATGAAATGAAAGGAAATGAAGGGAAAAGAGGAAAGAAAGGAGGGAATGCAATGAATGATGGGAAATTTGAAAGTGATAGGAAAAATAAGGAAGAGGCGGGAGAAGGAGAGGAAGAAGGGGAAGAGGAAGAAGAGGGTGAAGAAGAAGAGATGGAGGAGGATGAGGAAGAATATGAAGAGTATGAAGAAGCAGAGGAAGAAGAGGAGGAGGAGGAGGAAGAAGAAAAGCTAAACCAAGAATACAGAAAGGAGAAAGAAGAAAGCGAAGTTCAAACAGAAAAAGGAAGAATTATCAATGAAAACTCAAAAGAATCGAAGAATGCAACAAGAGTGAGGAGTAATGATTCAATGAAAAGTGGTTCATTGGCAACGAAATCTGCTTCTTCTGCCAATGAAACTGCGTCTCAAAGCGATGAAAGCAGATGGATGAAGAGGAAGAGGCAGCTTGAGGATGAGAAAATGAAAGGGAAGAAGAAAGGAGAAGAGGGAAAAGAAGGAGGAGAAGGAGAAAGAGAAGGAGAAAGAGAAGAGGAGGAAGAAGATGAATATGAAAAAAAGAAGGAAGAAAGCAAAGAAGCACAAAAAGAAACAGGAAAAATGATGATTGAAAGCCAAACAACAGAAGCAAGCATTCCATTCAAAGAAGCAAACAACTCGGCTCTTTCTGATAATTTTGTTCATTCTGTTCATTTTCCTCTGG
Organism: Monocercomonoides exilis; assembly: GCF_001643675.1. Taxonomy (NCBI): domain Eukaryota; phylum Preaxostyla; order Oxymonadida; family Polymastigidae; genus Monocercomonoides; species Monocercomonoides exilis. The sequence continues at coordinate 1,214,094 of NW_027150564.1, read as the reverse complement.
TTGTGCTGAAGTCAATTGAATATTCTTTCCAGCCATCTGATTCATGTTATTGTACAAACACTGCTTCTCAGCAGAAAATTGAAAAGGAATCAGAATTGTGTGTTTCTTCTTCAATTTCTTCTCCTTCTTCTCCTTCTTCCTCTTCTTCTGACTCATCCAACTCCATCCATTCCAAAGTATTCCCAATGAAGCACAAAAGCATCGTTACTCATCCACTTATGCACAAACTCGCCTCTCCTCATCCTCCTCTCTGCAACTGCCATCTTACTCAAAATTTAAAGCATTCAAAAATCACCCAACTGAAAAAAATACAAAAGGAAGCAGAGAAAAGTAATGTTTCTTCTTCTTCCTCTTCTTCTTCTTCTCTTTCTTCTCAAGAACTGAAATCAATTTCTTCTTCCAATCAACTTCAGTTTTCCAAAGGCAAAGAATCCAAATCGAAGAAGAAAGCCAACCAAAAAGGCACAGAACGGTCTAATTCCAACGAGCATAAGCAGACAACGCTGTTGAATCAAGTACTGAAGGAGAAAATGGCTGAGGGAGAAACAAAAGACATCACGGCCTATTGCCACTTCATCAGTGCTGATTCACTCGTCCCACAGTTTTCGTCAGTTCCGCTGGATTCTGGCTCTTCTTCTCAATCATATGTGATGCATTCATTGCAATCTTCATCAACTTCTTCCTTTTCTTCTTCTTCTTCTTCTTCTTCTTTTGACCTTTCTTCTCTTGTAGACATTGATTACACATCCCAAATCCCTCTTCCTCTCTGCTTAAATGACTTTTCACTGCAATTTGCACCTTTTGTCAAACTTCCTCCTTCTTCTCCATCTCCTAATATTTCAACTCAATCATCAGCTTCTTCGTCTCATTCAACGACGAATTCTCCTGTTTTGTCTGCCTCTCAAAAGCAATCATCGAATGAAACGTCGCTTTCATCATTGACTTCTTCTTCTTCTTCTTCTTCTCATTCATTTTCTCTTCTTCAATCAAATTCTGATTTTTCTTTTCAATCGTTTCTGTCATATTCAGCAATTGACAAAGTATTCTATGATGTTCACTTGTTTCAGCGCTCTTCTTCTGGATCTTCTTTATCTTCTTCATCTGTTTCTTCATTGGCTGATAATTCTTCCTCCTCTTTTTCTCCTTCTTTTTCTGATAATATCGCTTCTTTCTCACAAAATGCTCATTCACTTTCATCTGATTTATCCTCTTTTTCTGCTCTATTTTCTTCTTCTTCATCCCTATCCTCTTCCACTGCTTCTTCCTCTTGGCTTCAATTTTCCCATCCATTTATTCATCCTTTACGTTCTGTTGTATGCTTCACCCCTAAACTCACCCAGTGGCAGAAGAAAAAACTTAGAAAGGATGCAAAAGCAAACAAAACCAGTTCATCTCTTGCTGATCCAGAACACACCAGATTGATTGAGCAATCGTCGTTGAAGCAGGTATCGGCAGTGGCATTTGTCTATCAGAGTTTTGCTGCAGAATACTCAGAGAATAAGATAAGCTTGTATGATTTGCTGGAGTTTATTAAGTTTATGGAGACAAACGGTGTAAGTGAAAATGAGACGAGGAATCTGAAAACTGCTTTTGCTTTCAATTCTTCTTCTTCTTCTTCATTTGAACAGTCTATAGAATCTCTGTTATCTCCAATCTTATCCCTGCAGGAAATGGAGAAGGAAATACTTGTCCATTTCCAGCGCTTTTTTCTTTATTTGCTCTCAACTTTGGAAGATGTTCATAAAGCTAACCTTTTTCTCACTTCATCTTCACTCAATTTGCACTCGGTTTTGCTTTGTTTCCCTGTTAATGTGTCTGCTTTGCTTAGAGAATCCATTTTGAATGCTATAAGCACTGTTGACAAGAAGTGTGTTGAAGAAGTTCAACACAAAGGATCCGATTCAAAAGATGTGAAAAATGTGAGTGTTAAACAAAAGAATTCAAAGGAAGAGTCAGCATCTTCATCTTCATTGCCTTCTTTTTCTGAGGAAGGCTCACATGATAACCACGAGAAATCGAAAAATCTCTTTATTTCGCAATATTTGTTGCTTCAAGCAATGAAAAACTTCACCTCAATTCTGATTCTCAATGGAGGAATATCGCAAACATTGTCAATCTTTTCTGAGCATTTTCCAACAAAGACTGCAAACGAAGAAGAGAGCAATCCTCAACATGTTATCCCACAAAGTGATAATACCCACAATTCAAAGAAAAACAAGAAAAAGGGAAAAGCACAAGAATCTGTGAAAGAATGCAAAGAATCGCACAAAGATGCTGGTGAACATGGTTCTGATGAAGCTGAAAGCAAAATTAACATCAGAAACACAAAAATTGATGAAAGCGATGAAGAGGATTTTGAAAAGGAAGAGGAAGAACTGAAAGAAAGAGCTGAACAGTTACAATGGAAAAAAGTGTGTTCGGAATACTTCAAAAAATTGAAGCAATATTGTTCAAATGCTTCTTCAACGGATAAAAGTGATGGATGCATTTTGAAGTTTTCTGCTGATTTTTTGCTTAAACCAATGCTTTTCAGTGACTCAAGCAAAAAATTAACAGAAAAGGAATGGATTTTGCATCATCAATGGAACGATGTTGTATCACTTAGCAATATAATGTCCATATTAATATCCTTCTTGCCCTGTTCTTCCAGACTTCTTTTGATGCATTTACAAAGTGGTTATTTTGCGTTTCATCCTTGTTTTCCTTCTGCTGCATCATCTTTGAACTTATCTTTTGACGATCACAACCAATCTGTTTCAATAAGTGGAATTAAAAAATACTCTCCTTTCCTTTTTATGGTATGCCTTCTTCGTTCTGCTTCTTCCATGTTTGAGTCACCACACTCTGTTCATTCATTGGAATCGGCAAAAGCCTCTCATTTTTCATTCACGCCATCAACTTCTGCTTCTTCTCCAATGTCTTATTTTTCTGCAAACACTCCTTCACATTTTGTCCAAGTCAATCTTCTTCCACCAATTCAGTCTTCTTTGCTTTCTCTCTTTTCTTCTGAAATCAAATCACACAATTCACACAGCACGCTCATGTTCCCTCATTCACCTTCTTTTGCAGCAGCCCCATCCACTTCAGCCACGCAGCTTTTATTTTCCTCCCCTTCTCTTTCTTTGAGCTCTCTCATTCCCCTTCTTTCTCTCCGTCGCTCAATCGTTTCTGATGCAGTCCATTTCCAGACGCTTGTTGCACTTATCTTGTCCACCATCACTTCTGTCTTTGCCTCTTCTCCAGCGTCTGCTGTTGCCTCGCCGCTGACATTCCGCACTCAAGTTGTGCTTTTGAAAATCCTCGATTATTTGTTCATAAACAGCTCAAACAAATGGCTGAGAAATAATGGAACTCAGCAATCAATACATAATATTTCTTCATCAGAACAGAAGAAAAATGAATTGCTTCAATCAAAGAGCGGAATTGCATCTCATGTTTCTTCTGGAGGAGATATGAGCATAAATGAAGATGAAGATGAGGATGAAGAACAACATCTGGACTCATTGTTGCAGAATCTATTTATCACCACTGATGAAATTTCAAAACTTTCCACTTCATCCTCTCAAAATCCATTTGTTGCGCAGATTCCTTTGAAGGGACAGTGTGATTGCGACACTTTGCCAGCGGCTTCATCTTTGCTTCCTGTTCCATCGGCATTGCTTTCTTCGTTGAGAAGTGACTTGCTCAACATTGAGAACGGATGCTCTCAGATGTTTCAAGTGAAAAGCAGAAGCGGAAGAAACAGACCCACAGAAAAAAACACAACTGATGAATCGGATAAAAAGGATTCGCAAAATCGACAGGAGCAAAAGGATGAAGAAATGATGATGGTTATGTCATGGCACGATGTGAAAGAAATGATTACTGATCAATTGCTGAGACTTAAAAAAGAACAAAATTCATATTAAAAAATATTTCATGTTTTATTTTTGATCTTTAAATAAATACAAAATTCATTAAATATTTTTTGTGTTTCAATCAAAGTTTTGAAAATAAAGCTAACATAATTATGGAGATATGTGGATCAATAAAATCAAATATTTTCTTCAAAACAATTATTTAGAGGAAATTACGTGTCCTTTGCACAGCATTTATTAATATTATTTTTTAGGTTCTCATTATCATGAGTCGGACAACTCTACGCCTTACGACAGTCAAATATCAAGGTTCGCGTATTTATGTGAATAAAGGTGCAATTGCAGACCTTCATGACCTTACAACGGACACTTCATTGGAGTCAGGAGTTACTCTTATGGATTTGAAATTAAAAGAAATGAAGGTGTTTCTTTTTAGGATTTTTGAGAGATAATAAAGAAATTGTTATAGGGCCGTATCTTGTTCAATCTATCTGAACTGGATTTAGGTAATAAGTATTTAACTATGAATAATAATGAAATTGTTCGATATCCGGAGGATCTCGTGACAATATCCAATTTTATTCCATTGCACATTCGTCTCAATTCTTCTACTGAACCATTGACTCCATCAACAGTTCCATTTGAAGAAATTTTGTACTTCGTTTGTCGGCATTAAATTGTAATCCTTTTTAGTAAAGAATTTTTTCTGTATTTAGTTGCTGCCAAATTTTAAGTTGAAAGATGGTCTTCCTTGTTTCAAGGCCAAAAAAATAAGTGGACAATATTCTGTAGTTGAAATACAAAAACCAAGCTTGGCAAAAAGAATCGTTAAAATTCCTCCTCCGCTTATTCTTCCTCCAATATCACCTCAATCGTCATCTTCACTTTATTCACCCAAAATTCCTTCATCATCAGATAGCCAACGAAGTCCGAAAAATCAAATAACACCGAAAACTCCTAAAAATACGTTTTCTGGTTTTTTCCATTCACCTGCAAAATCTAGGCAGGCAGAAGTTTCCTCAGACAATCCTTTTCCTATGTCATCAAAACCAGCCCCTCCAATGCCTCCAATTAGCCCATGCTCCGCAATTGCATCTTCTCAGCCGTCCTTCTCATCAACTTCGAGTGAAGGAAGCATTCCTATTGTGACTCAGAAAGGAGTATCAAAGCACACACTTCCAGCCTTTGATCAACATTCGGAGCTGTTCAAGTGCGAAAAAAAGGCTGCAGAAAAAGCAAAAATCGTTCGCATATATTCACCTGCTGATATGGAAGTCGGAGTGCTGTATCATGTTGCCTTCACTCCCATTGAACTTAAAAAGGAGAGGCGCGGGGTTGTGTCTATTTTTAACCTTGAGGCTTTTTGGGAAGAGAAAGAAAGAAAGATTGGTGACGAAGAAAATGAGAAAATTTCAGGCTTGCAATCAAATGGCAGAGAAATGAAAGAACGTAAAGAAATGAAATGTTTCAAGAACTCAGACAGTTTTGAAGATCCTGGAATTCAACAAAAATGTGACGAGGAAATAATAATTGGTGAAGATTCGAATGAATTTGAGGAAAATGATGATGAAAAGAAAAAGAGAGAAGAAGAAGAAAGAAGGTTGTTTGAGGAAGTGAATCGAAGAGAAGAAAAAGAAATGAAGAGGAGGAAAAGAGAGATGGAAAAGAGGAGTGAGTATTTAATGGAGAAATTTGCAAATGCTGCTAAGGAATTGGAAGAAGATGAGGAAGATTGTTATGAAGGGCATAAAGAAAAAGAAACTGTTTGCGGAAAAGATTTGAAAGATAAAGAACAGCAAACAGAAGGTGATTCTTATAGTTTGTTACAGATTCCTCAATTAATGTCGAAAGTTCCTGTGCAACTTGTTTCATCTTCTACACAAACTGATTTGGTAGATATTGATTTTCCAAAAGCAAAAAGTGATGTTGCAATTGATTCTTCCACAGTACCTTTTTGCTCTTTTCTTTTATTCATTTTTTTTGTATTTTTTCTCCTTTTCTCATCAAAAAAATAAGTTTTTTTTCATTTTCATTTAAGTTTTTGTTTTGTTTTGTTCTTTTTATAAGATATTTCATTGAATTTTATTTTGATTTCTTTTGGTTTGTTTATGTGAATTCGAATTTTTAAGTTTTTACGTTTTCTTTTTTACAAAGGGCAATTTATATATTTCTTTCTCATTTCTAAAATCATATATCGGTTGATCATTTATGTTATTTGCTGTGACTCTTTAGATTATTTTTGTTTTGCATTGTTATTTAGTTTCTTTAAATATTTTTTTAATATTATATCAAATCAACCTTATTCGAATTTTGAATGAAATGTCTATTGAATGGCTGTTGCTTTTAGGTGTTTTTGGAGGAAAATATGATTGTTTGCGGAAACTCCAGTTGTAAAAATATTTCATATGCCTGAAGTTATCAGAAAAAGCACATGTGTTATTCCTTATGAAAAGTTGCAACTGTGATATTTTTCTATTTGATGCGATCTTGGTTTATTTTTCATCAATTATTGTGCAAATTCAACAAATCTCAAGAGAAAGAAAATAATTTCGTACCCGAAACATTCATATGAAACAATAGGATTCATTTAAAATTATTAATAGAAATTCGAAAAAATTTGAGAAACAGAAAATTAATTATAATTATTATTATTATTCTTATTATTATTTAAAAGAAAAGGATAAAAGTCAAAATAATTATATTTTTTGTTATGGATGAACAATGATTAATCATTTTCAAATCTTGTAACTTGATTATACGGGATGAAATTTCAAGTTTTGTGAAAAAAACAAAGATTTGTTCCAAAATTTTTCTGAAAATACATCAAAATATGTCTTGTATTCAAATGCTAGATAATACAGAAAATTGTTTAAATTGAGAAAAATAAAAGAAATTATTGAGTGGAACAAAATTCTTGAGGTTAATAATTGCATCCCATATTTATTTAAAAATCACAAATGTTTGATACTAGAAAAGAGAACAAAATTTTTATAATTGAATGAAGAAATTTAACATTTCAACTGTAAGTTTTTCAGTTAAAAAAAGCTATTCACACAAAGAGTGAAGAAAAAAGTCTTAATAGAAGAAATGCAATTATTATTATTCTGTTAAACATCGAACGTTTATTCAGACGAAACTCATTTGAAGGAGTTATTCATGAATGATGAAGCTCAAATCAATGATAATGATTGAAAGGGCAAAAGAAGGGACATTCTGATGAATTCGAAATGAACATTTTGAGTATTTTGAAGCTTGTGATATTCGACGCAAATATTTGAATGTGCGTTTCGTTTATTTTTCAGAGGTCCGATGCTACAAATACCAGCACTTCGCAGGGTTCGTTAAAATATCTTGAAAGAAGTTTATTTGCAAATTCGACTTTCGATATTGTTTTCTACAATTAACGAAAATACAAATAATCAAATTTTCAAAGAAAAGAAAAAGATTCACAACATATAAAAATGAATATATAAGGAAAATGCATAAAAAGTTTTTTACAAATCACTTAGGTTGAAAAATATGAATAAGTTCTACATAGATAAATGAATTGTTTAAACATATAGAAAACAATTAAGTTGTTGAAATATAATTTTGTAATGTTGATTGAAAAAATAACAAAATTATACATATTAAAATGATCATTTCTGCAATTAGCATGGAATCACAATTTCAACATCAAATTATGGAATATTCTTTTAAGCTCAGATTGTAATAACCTTTGATTTAGAGCGGGAATGAAGATGAGCTTTCGACTCAAATAAGAAATAAAGAAAATTTTTTGCGCATCAAAATAGAAAAAGTCACTGGATCACAAATAACTCGTATGATTCAATAAGAAAACAAAAAATTATGCCAAATCATTTTCGTATAATGTAATAATCTTAGACTTCACTCATGTTGCTATCAATCACATTGCATCCGCTCCACATTTTTTTAATGGATTTCCTTCAATCATAACAGATGCAAACACCACAGAGCGTGAATATTTAACATTCTTTCTTTCTCAAAAAAATCTTCAAGCAACACCAGCATTTATGAAAACAATACTCATTCGTTATCAAACTTGTTTTTCATCATGCTCGCCTATCTTTTTCCTTCTTATTCATTTTTCTTTCCTTTGGAACTTTCTTCATGCTCTGTGCTGCTTTCCTCAACCAGGATTGCATCTGTCATAGTCACAATAAACGTTCCAGCTGGAAACAATTTAACAAACTCTTTCTTGACTTCAGTAAGTGTCGGTCTTTTCGATTCCTCTGATGACAGACACGAATCCACCACATTCTTCATCACACTTTCATCAATTCCCTTCTCATCCACTCTCTCCCCATTCACAATCTTCTGCCCCGCCACCTCCCCTTCATACTCCCCAAACGGGATCTCCAGCGTCAAACACTCCCACAGCATTATCCCAATCGAGAACGCAACTGATTCCTTTGTTGCTCCCATCTGTTTGTTGATCAGCAGCTCCGGCGCCTTCCATCTCATACACTCTTTTCTATTGTCATCCTCATCCTCAAATGCTGATGAAGGTGGGGGAGAGCGTGTGTATCTCTTGCTCCTTCTTGAGCCATCAGACGAAGATGTCACAATCGTGGATGATGAAATCGAAGATGAATCTGAATCTGAAGAAGAACAGTCGGAGTGCATCGCAATGCAGATAACCATATGTTCGGAGAAAAGAACAATATGAGGACTCAGGTTTTCCAAGGATGAAAGTGGATTTTCCATTTCATCAAAGGAGTGGAGTGCTCCATTCGCCACCCAGAACAGGATCTGGGCAGCTGTCTGTTCTCTTTCCTGAAGACTCCCAATCGCCATCTCCTTTGTCTTATTCCTTCCATGAAGAAGCATGAACAGCGAATCCCTCAAGTCAACAATCAGTTTCTCATGAGGAGATGAACAGGCCATTGCATCCACCAGATTCGACATCGATGAGGTGGTTGGGCACAGACTCTCCGTTCGAACAAAAGTTGATTCAGTGTCTAAAGTGTCTGTTGTTGAAGTGGATGAAATAGATGGAGATGGTGTTCTCTTTCTTGTCTCTTCTTCTTTCTCATCAACCTTCTCCAGAGCCCATTCAGGAATCTTGTCTGAATCTCTCCCCAGAATGTATTCGGTTGATCCACTTTCACTCAATAAATGCTCTGATGATTCGGAATGTCCCAAGCTTTTCGCATATACTCTCTTCTTTATCCTTTCTTCATTCTTCTTCTCTGCCTCTCTCTCTGCTCTCCTCCACTGCTCCTCTGGAGACATCTCCATCGTCACCATCTCAAACGCTTTTGGATCCTTTCTGATGTTGTCATTCACAATCTCTCTCAGATCTTCTGCTTCATTCTTCACCTTTCTCCACCGAATGGCCAGAACAATTGAAACAACAAGAACAATTAAAAGAATTATCGCCATTACAATAACTATTATTGGCCAAAATGTTTTTCCTTCTTTTCCTTTTTCAACGATTCTTTCATCTTCTTTTTGCGCAATCTCGCTCCTGTTCTTCAGAATGAATGAATTTGTTGTTGAAGGAGATTCTGCATTCCCAAACAAAATACAAGCACTCACTTCGATTTCATTTCCACAACTGCTGATGACATCTTTTGCCAGCCTCCCTTCAACTTCCGTCTCTGATAAGAATCCATTTAAATAAAAATCATAATGTTCAATCTCTTTCTCTTCTCCCTTCCTCTTCACAACTGAGAATGACAGATTACATGGAATAAAAAGCATTCCTTTGAATGTCAGCTTCATTCTATCTGTCTCTTCTTCTGTTTCCACACTCTCCAGCACAGGAATGAAAAATGATGAATCCCTTTCAGAAACAATCCCTTCAAAACTGCATCCATCATTCAGCATCCAAAGTGAAGAGTTATCCTTCAATCCATCTCCTCCTTTCAAACTCACCACATTCAATGTTCCTGAATCTGAACAAATAATATTTCTTCTCAATGATGGGTATTCTTCTATTGATGGATTATTGTTTGAGAAATTCCCTGCTTCAATAATCACATTTCCTCCACTCGTTGTTATTCCACCATCTGGTGAATTCGAGATTGTTGTGTCTTTCATCAAAACAGAACTCTTCACAACATCCACAAGAGATCCATCCCATCTGCACATCTCTTCTTTTTCATTCAAAGACTGATCATTTCTTTCATTTGAATTCCCATCAAAAATGCAATTATCCATTTTCGCATCTGTGCAATCCTTCAATTTCATCAATTTTCCTTTTATAGTAATTGAACTCACTTTTCCCATTGTGCAATTTGTCAACTGAATTGTCTTTTTCATTGACAAGCAAGATATTAATGATTCTTCATTCCCTTCAACAGAGATATTTTCTGTGTGAAACTTTTCCATGTTTAATTGACCACATTCTTTCATTTTTATAACTGAATGAGAAATCGTCGAATTGAATATCTCAAACAAATAAATTTCTAATTGAAATTGTGATGAAAGATATAACGCTGTTTCTTGAAGGATGATGTATGATATCTTGCATTCCATAAGTTGTAATTCTCCTTTTTTCATATCAATTATATGAAATGGAATGTTTGCAAATTCTACATTTGCACCTTCTGTTGATTGTTTTGTTGTGAACGAGCAATTCATAATTTCAAGGATCTCTCCTTCTGGTGTTATTAATGATTCATGTTGAGAGATGAAATTTGATTCAAACACAAAAATCACTCTCAACAATGAGACTGTTCCAATTGTTGAAATCAAAGAATCCTTTGTTTTTTCAATACTTGATTTCACTTCAACCTCACATAAGCCTCTGCTCTTCGAACTCAGACTCATCTCCTTCAGATTAATCTCATCACCAATCACACTCTCTTCAACAACAATCATAACGCTCATGAAATCTGAAGTGAGATGCATCAACCCATGATCAATCGAATAACATGGAAGAATGCTTGTTCCACATTGTCTGTCATTCGATCCATTCACACCGCTCACAATAATTGTGTCGCTCTGATGGATAGTCACATATCCAATCAGATCGGTATCATTTGTGTAATCGCAACTATCCTTTCCATATATTGCATTAATTCGTGAATAATGGCCCTCTCGAAGATCAAACTGAAATTGCATTTCATTTATTTGGGATGTGATGTTGAAGCATTCAATGAAAATATCATTTCCCACTTTTGCTGTATTTGCACTGAATTTTATTCCCGCAAATGTGAAATCAAGAAACCCTCTTTCCTTTGTCGCCAGATACACTCCTCCTCCTTTCCCATTGGTGCAGCTGCATTGGCTGATTGTTGAGTCAATCATCTTCATTGATCCTGATGCGCCCAATGCGAAGAATATTGCCCCTCCTTTTTCACTTGACTCTGTCTTGCCTTCTGTAATGTTGCTCTCATTCACAACCAAAAAAATCTTTTTCTCACTCTTTGATTCCAAAATGCTTGGTCCATTGCCGCTCCTCTTCACTCCTGAAATTGATGATTTGTTTATATCAATATTTACACCTTCATTTTCTTCATTTATCTTCAATCCTGCTTCAAATTTCTTGATTGATAAAATGCATCCTCCACTTTCATTCAACGAATCCACTCGAACATTTCTCAACTGGCAAGTTATTCCAGAATCATGAATGACAAATATACTGTTTCCAACATTACATGAATCCATCGACAAATCATTCACTTCCACTCTGCCTCCAATAGCATCGACAAACACGCAATCAAATCCATTGTTTACTCCCGCCTCTGAATGGAATGAGCATCCAGTTATCACCAACTCACCTTTTCTGTTTGAAATAATTGTTTTGGCCGAATTATCAAATCCCGATGTTAATTGGAGCTGGATATTTATCAATTCAAGATGTTTATAATTTCCCATGAAATATTCCAGTTGACTTCCAACTGCCTTTTCAAAATTCAATCTCGCTTTCACATTCTCTTCTCCCATCTTCACACCCTTTTTGATCTGATAATTGGATACATTGAATGAATCCCGAATGATAGTTGATCCTTCAATTTGAATTGTTTTATTTCCTTCTCCGTCTTTCATGTTTTTCATCCCTTTCCACATTGTGAAGCACGGCTCTTCCTCACTTCCACAACGCACCACATCAAATCCTTCTGATGAGATAAACATCTCAGTTGAGCTAAATGGAATCAGAAACATGAATAAATCCTTTTCTTGATGAAAATCGTCACTTCCAACAAACAGAGTTTTATCATCCTTCATTGAGGAATAATCAAATTTGAATGATATATTTGTTACAGATGTATTAAAATCCTTTCCCAAAATAAACACATTCTTTCCAATTGGAGCTTTGTTATTCTCAAAAGTGACACCAACATCAAAAAGAAATGGTTTTTCATTTAAGCAATTTTCACAATCCAAATACAAGAATCCTCCTTTTCCATTGTTCTTTGAAAGTGAGCAAGATGAAACATTTGTTGATTTGATTACCAATTCTTCGTCATTTTTCAATATTACTCTTGCAACACCTCCTTCTTCACTGCCTGTGTTTTCAATGTTTGAAAAGTTGTTGCTCTCAAATAAAACAGAAGAAGCCATCACCAATGGTGATTTGACAAATGAACAATCTGACAAACTGCATCCGTTTAATGTGCAACTTCCAGTGGTTGTGGATATCAATGAGTATTGAACAATAACTGTTGTTGATTGGATGTAAAATGAACAGCTTTCGAGTTGAATTACTCCACTCGAAGAGATCAAAGAATTTATATTTGGCACAAATTGACTTGGAACCTGAAACGTCAAAGACAACAAGCTGAGCGAAACTGTTGATGAAATAACAGATGAAGATGATGGTGAAGAATCCCTTTTGATTCTCTCATTAAACTGAATAAGCCTGTTTTTGGTTTCATCTCCCTCATTCACACACCCATCAATCGCAAGTGCATCTGTGAATGAATAAATATCTTCAATTGTCCCTTCATCCCTCACTTTCACTTTCCTTTCTCCTTCCCCTCCATTCATGTCAATGTGATCAATTCCGCTTTTCATTGATTGGCATGGAAACGCTTCACCTCCACACCCCAATGTGTCATGCCCATCTGTCGACACAGACACAACCACCCACTTCAAAGAAACAAGAAACACTCGAAGATCCATTTCTCCATAAATCCCATCTTCTCCAACAAATGCATTTCCATCCTCCTCGTAATTTGTGTTAACAATTGCAAAACGCTCTGTATTCACACTTTTCACAAGATTCCCACTCTTTACAAACATGTTCTTCCCTACTGTTGCTGAACATCCAGAAAAGGATATCGATGAGAGCTGAAAAGCTTCTTCATTCAGACTGCAATCCAGATAAATCCCTCCTCCTTTTCCTCCCTCACTCCCGTTCTCACAGACACATCCAGTAAATGAGCTATTTTCAATTGTTACAAATCCTCCTTCACTCAATACCATCTTCAGTGCTCCTCCTTCTTTGCTCTTCGACGAAACTGCCCCTTCAATTCTGCTTCCATTCATTTCCATTCCAATTCCCATATTTCCTTCAATTATTGCTCCAATTCCTTCTCCCATTGCTTCTCCAGCAATTTCCAATTCCTTTAAATTGCAATTCAACAACCTCACTTTGTATTCTTGTTCATTCATGTTTGTTGAGGAAAGAGAAAATGAAAACAATGAGAATGTTGATTTCACATCTGAAATCGTCACAAACTCCAATTCAACCATCTTTCCTGTTGATTTGATCATAGAAAACCCAATTGTGCTTTGCTTCCCTCCATTCACACTCATTGCGCAGTTCTTCATGTGCAACTCGCCGTTTTGAGTGCTTGATTCGATCACTGATGAAATTTTCTTTCCGAAATTCGATGGAACAACAATTCCAATGAACATCATTTCTGCCGGTGATGATGATTTCAACACACATTCTTCAGATTCATTCACATCTCTTTTACATTCGATTTCTACAATTGCCTCGGTTTTTGCCTTCATACACATTCCTCCCACATCCACACATCCTGCCATCAACGTATTTGAAATAACAATAATCTCCTCTTTTGTGTTCTGTATTCTTTTCAAACGCCTTATTCCATTATTAATATTCTTACAAGGTGCCTTCTCCCGCCCACAATACACCTCCTCCACTCCAGATGTTCCATCAACATAAATAGAATCAGCTTTATATCCATCGAAAAATATGAACAAATCGACATCCCAATCTCCGAATGCTTCTGTTCTGTCGTGTCCAACAACCGAGTTGTCTTGTTGATCGATGCTTCTCATGAAAGTGAACAAGGGCTCTTTCACAGAAGCGACAAATGATTCGCATACAAAATACATATCTCTTCCGACCCTGGCCTTGTTGGTTGAAAACACGATATTGGTGATGGAAAAGGAGGATTCTGACACTTGTGAGCCTTCATTGAACTCGATCATGAGAGCACCGCCTCTTCCTCCAGAACTTGTAACCTCGCTTACAGAGCAGGTGGAGAAGATGGAGTTCCTCACTGAAAAGGAGTTGGCAGGGGCAGATGAGGCGAATGAGATGCACCCGCCATTGGTGGCAGTCTGTTGGCTGAACTGTTCTGAGTTGATGTTGGTGATGGTGCAGTTGGCGAGGGAGAGGGAGAGGGCAGGGGAGGTGGCAGAGGAGAGGACACAGCTGGCGGGGGAGGCAGTGGAGGTGATATCGGTGATGCTGGAGGAGTTGAGGGTGAGGGGAGCGGTGAGGGAGGCGAGGTGGAAGATGCTTTGGCTGTTGAGGGCGAGACTGGTGATTGCTGTGTGGTTGAGGGCGAGGGAGCCAGCAGTGAGGAAGAAGAGGGGGGTTGTGATCGATGATGAAGATGGGGTTGTTCCGGTGATGGTGGTTGTGTTGAGGTTGAGGGAAGGGGAGTTTTGGGAGAGGTGGAAGAGGATGGGGATGATGGGGTTTGTGGAGTTGTGAGCGATGGCGAGGGCAGAGACTGTGAGGGAGCCCTGAGTCTGTTGGAAGAGGGCAGACGAGGCAGATGGATCTGGTGAAAAGGAAGAAAATGATGGTGATGAAGGTCGAGGAATGCTACTTGAGGCAATGGTTGTGGTATCTGTGCCATTTCCGGTGATTTTTGTATTTGGGGCACGAAATGTGAGAGTCTTTGTGGGAGCGAAAGTGGAGACGAGAAGGGAGAGGGAGGCATCGCTGAAGGGAGCAATGCACCCGAGAGCATACTCCACTGTGGCACATGGGCTTTGCTGTGTTTTGCCACAGGCATCGACATCACTTCCACCATTTGCAACGATTTTGTTCTGGTTGATGATTGGAAGCCAGCTGTTGTATTCAGCGTTTTCAGCTGTTCCATTATTATATACTCTTTTTGATTCTGTTGTTGAGCCGCATTGCTGGAATGGAGATTGGGTGATGCTGCTTCCACCGAAGAACACATCGTTTCCTCTGCCATTTGTTGCAGTGTTGCCATTGAAGAAACAGAATGTGATGAATTTAATTTCATTCATCCAAGAGTAAGTTTCATCAAAGAGTATTCCAGCTCCACCATAAGTGGAAGAAGATGTTAACTTATTATCGATGAACTGACATTCAACGATTGAAAACTGATTGGGCTTAATTCCTGGAGGGTAGTGAAATGTTAAAGAGCCCGCAGCATCGCCACCAGAATTTGAAATGCATTTGCCGTTTGAAAACAGGAATTGGCCATACGAAAACAAGTCTTTTGGCAAGAAATACCATCCAGTTCCGCACCAACTTGTTATTGAACAACTTTTAACTCTGTTTTCTGAGAATGTCCAAACAGAATTAGATTGCGGATATGCAATACAATTCGCTCCTCCATGTGCAGCTGAACAATTCGAGAAATTGGATTTTGTGATGTTGATATTTAACAAATATATACAGTATATCGCCCCACCACCGCATCCATTGGTGCATGAACATCTATTGAACGAACAAGAAAAGATTGCAAGATTTGCATTGGAACTAACAACATAAAGTGCACCTCCATGGACAGCTCCACCAGTTGTATCTTTCCATTCGCACCATTCAAATTTGTGGCTGTTCAGATCAAAAGAATCCAGTCTTCCAGGTTTCAATTTTTGATATTCAGTTCCAACATGTACAACGGGAGCATTTGGTGAAGAGCGTGTTTGGTGAAGAAAAGAGGTGTTGAAAGAAGAGAGAGAAGTGGATGGGCTGTTGAGGTTGGGGAGGATGGCACCATCGATGGGATTGTGGGTGTGGAGGAAGATGGATGAGTGGATGGAGAGGGATGAGTGAAGAGAGAAGGAGGGGATTGTATTGGTGTTGGTGTTGGTAGAGGTGGAAGAGAGAGAAGAGGAAGAAGTGGTTGATGCGAATGGGTTGAGTGAGTGTGAAGGAAGGGATTGAAGAGATGGATGGGATTGGGAAGAAGAGATGTTGGAGAAGAGGGTGTTTGAGAGATGGAGATAGAGGTGTATTTGGAGGTGAGGATGGGATTTGTAATGGTTATGGAGAGAGGAAGGGGAAGGGGAAGAGGAAAGAGAAGAGGAAGGGGAAGGGGAAGAAAAAGAAGATGATGAGGATGAGGATGAGAAAGATGAAGGAGAAGAGGAAAGGGAAGGGGAAGGAGAAGGGGATGGGGAAGAGAGGGAAGAAGGAGAAAAAAGGAAGGGCTGGACGAGGGGGATGAAGGAGGAGAAAGAGGAGCGGGAGATGGAGAAGGAGGCAGGGATTGGGGAGTGGGCGTCTGGGAGGAGATTGTTTGGGATTGAGAAGAGAGGGAAGGAGAATATGGCTGGTTGAGGGGTGGTGAAGGAGAAGTTTGTGAGGGCGATGGAGGCATGGGCAGAGAGAAATAGTGGAGATTTTGTTGCTTGGTTGATTTGGCAAATGGAAGAGCAGATGGAGGCAGCTGAGTGATGTTGGGCAGTGAGGAGTGGACAGCCATTGAGAGGCACCATGTTGAGATGGGCTAGACACAAGGAGGTGTTGATGATATTCAGATTTGTTCGAACATAACAAGCACAAACGCTCGATGAGAATATGTTTTTTGCTGCATCTATGCCTTTTTTGTTGTGGTATTTGTTGCTTCGTATTTCAACGCTGATCGTGCTTTCTGGTATCTCCAAATTCATTTCTTGTTGATTTTGTTTTTTAACAAAACTTCCTTCATTTCTTCCATTAACAACAAGCAACAAGATAAGCATAATATTTAATGAAGCGTTTGCGCTGGTACAACGTCTCTCCATAAATGTGAATATGGATAAATTTTAAAAATAACAATTCTTGCGCCCCATATTAAAATAAAAAATGTCATTATTCAAAGCATTTAAAAATTCTATCATTCAATTCAAAAAATCACATATTTAATTATAATCATAAATCCATATGGCTTCAATTTTATTTGTTTTCTTTTTCTGATTGAATGAGGGAAGATCGAACAGAATTATTCAAGCTCCTTCACTCTATTAAATGTCAAACCCGTTAGATATTAAAATAAGAAACTTCTTACTTCAACCTTTAAGTTTATATTTTATTATTATTATTATTATTATTATTATTATTATTGTTATTATTATTATTATTACTTAACATAAAATAATATGAAATGATTCAAAAAAACAATCTTTGAAATGATATAATTAAATCGAAAATTCATTTGAATAATGTATTTTGTTGCATTGAATCTGTATATATCGAAAAATTCAAGCAACCAAACCAATTATAATAGAAAATGCATCAAAGAACCAAAAGAAACGAAACTCTCCAAGTGAAATGCTTATTATTCAAAATACACTTTATCCGATTGTTTAAAACACAAATTAAAAATTTCTCAATGGAAAATAATTCTTTTCACTTAGCAATAACTCCTGATAAATTATAAATGGAATCCAAAGAATTCCCATTTCAAAAAACGTATTATTGATCAATAACTGGAATACAACTTTAAAATATAAACGAAAAAATAAAAAAAAACCAGCAAAAGCAACTTGTCCAAACAAAAATTTCAAGAACTTCGGAATATAAAGTCTGCAATCGAGAGAAAGACAACACGGTCAAAAATCGACAAAACATCAAAATGTCCCATGTTTCCTTTCATATTAAAAAATAGCTTGAAACATAAAAATAAAAAGAGCTTTCAATTTCCTCGAACAGATTTATTAATAATTACAAAATAAACAAAGCATATTCATCTGAACAAACAAAAATTAATATTCCAACAGCAATTATTTTTTTAAACAACTCAAACAAACACTTTTTTTACATAAACATATTGCGAACAAAATACTGTAATTTCGAAATTTAAATAAATAAATAAATAAATTATTAAAAAAAAATCTATTTGAATAAACAGAAAGATCATCCCTGTTTCAGTCAGAGTCAGTCTAGTCAGAATCTTGTAACTCTACTTCAACAATATTCGAACTTCTTTCTTCCTTTTCTTTTCTCTTCTGCCGACTTCTTTTCTTCTTCTTCTTTTCCTTGTGTGTTTGTTCTGCTTCTGTGTTTGAAATTTCATGATTGTACAAATTTCTTTCATCATAAGCTGCTCTAACAGCTCTACCAAGCTCATGAATATCGATCAAAAAATCTTCTGATTGCATTTCTTCAGAAGGACGTATCGTCGTTTCAGCCATAAATGTTATTTTGTTTATTAATTCTTGTTTGTTGTCTTCTTTTGCTTGATTAAAAGTGCTGCTTTTATCAATCAAACCAAGATTTCCTTTCTCCTCTTCATCTCCACTGATCGAAAAATGGTTGTTTGACGCTGAAGAAGTCTCAAGATTATGTTCTGCATTGCTGAAACTCTGAATGTTATTCTCATTTAATGGATTTAATTCACTCGAAGAGGTTATCATTTCTTCTTGAAGTGTATTTTCTCCCCTTTCCTCTGCAAACACAACCATCGAATGGTTTTTCTTAGCCTTCTTTCCTTTCCTTCGTTTCCCCTTTTTGGCTTTTTTCTCTTCTCTTGGCATGCTCATATCTTCCTCAATAACAAGACTAGCGGCAATGTTTTCTTCCTCTTTACAGTTCTCAAGCGATGGAATGGTGTGTATTTCAATGAAATTATCAGACTCATCAGAAATCCTATCATCAGAATGCAAATATTCTTCCACAATTATTTCGCTGCTAATTGTTGGCTGTGTTTTCTTGTCTTCCTCAATAATAAGTGGCATCTGACTTGTCACTTCTTCGAGTAATACTGACGATGCTTCTTTCATTTCAAAACTTCCTGTTTCATTTTCACTTCTCCATTCTAAACTTTCCAGTTTTTTCGAATCCCCGAAATCTTCTCTTTGAATGATACCTTTTGCTCCTTTTCGTTTTCTTTGAAGGAGAATAACAACTATGACAAAAATGACAACGATAACTGAGAGAACAGCAACACATATAATCAATGCAATAATGCTCCCTTCATGTTTCATATAATTCGAAGATTCAACTTCATTCTTCGGAGAATTATCTTTTGCAACTGTAGAATTTTTGAGAATAAATGTTTCAGTTGATGACGGAAATTTTGAATTACCAAAAAGGATGCTTACTGAAATTTCCATGTCATTTTCCATGTATTGCAATTGAGACGATGATAATGTTAAATGTATTTCAGTCTCAGATACATAATTAGCCTCATCAATATTTAATTTTTCAAACTTTTCTTCTTCTCCATTTTTCACACTTATTCTTGCTGAAAGATTGCATGGAAAAAGAAGCTTTCCATATAACCTTAAATCAATTTCTCCAGTTGGTTGTGTTGTATTCTTCGCATCTTCCAGAACTGGAATAAACAAAGACGATCTTCTTTCCCCAGCAATTCCTCCAAGGTTGCATCCTTCATCCAATATCCACAGAGATGTGTCTGGTAATACCCCATCCCCTCCTTTCACGCTCATAATATTCAATTCGCTGTTTTCCGTGCAAATAACATTCCTTCTAGCCGAGCCATATCCTTCGATTGATGGATTATTATTCTCAAATTCGCCTTTCTCAATCTTCAAGTTTCCGCCACTTACCCATATTCCTCCATTTTTGCCATTTTTTATTGTTGTTTCTTTCATTATCATGTTGCTATTTTGAATGTCAATTAAAGATCCATTCCATCTGCAAATTCCATCACTCGCTCTTATCTGTTCGTTTGGTGTAATGCTGCTTCCTCCCTTCCATTTTAAAACATCAATGGCAATTAATTCTTTAATTTAGCAAACAACAAAAAACGATGAAAATAAAATGTAAATGAATGTGTAAATCATATTTATCAATTGACAATTAAAAATAAAGCACGGAAATGCAAAATAGAACACACGTATTGCCAAATTCGCGAATATATTCATTTCTGAAATAACCTCTAATGATCTGCACCATTTTTAAATATCTGAAAACAGGGAAAAAATTATTCATTGTGAAAAAATGTTTCATTGTATGTAAATATTTTGTTTTTTTTTATAGTTGGTTTGTCAATTTAAAAAAATCAAATTTTCTGAATTTTTGATTATTAATACAACAAAATTTTTGAAAACAAAAATTATTTTTGAAATTAATAACAAGATTAATGAGAAGAAAAATGTTCAATAAATCTTTTTCGAATTGTGAAAAGAAATTTTGGTAAACAATGCTTTGAATTAAGATCCTTTATAACCGACGCTAAATTTGCAAGATGTGGAGAGCATTCCGTAACTAAAATTTTCATCGCATCATAGTAGCATAGATAATCGATATAAATTAAGTAAGAAAAACAGAATAATTTTCATAACAACAACAAAAAAAAAAAGGAAAAAATAACTTTTCATAATTTTAAATTTTCGAGAGGATTAATTTCAAATATTTATTTTCTTTGTGTATATATATTTACTGTTAACATACCAACAAAAGGATATTCCGGGGTGAAAGCAATATGACATTCTTTCGTTATATTTGATCGATCAAGTCCAGAATAAATAACTCTCAGATAAGGACGAGACGAAGGATCATCTGGCTGAACTTTCTTTAAGCTTATTCCTAACAACTTTTCATAAACTTTAAAAATTGATTTGATTGATGCTTCAGTTTTTTGATAGTCTTCTTTCATTTTTGCAATTACTTTTGCATCGATAATAAATAGAAATAGAGAACTTATAACTTAATAATATAATAATAAGATACATTCAACTTTTTCCTGTATTAGCTGATTTGCCTTTTCGCATTCCATTCTTTTCTCGTTTTCTTCAGAAATCATCTTTTCGGCAGAACGTTTAACTTCATCTGCTTCATTTTGAAAAACATCTTCCTCAACTTTTTTTCCTAAATTCTCTATAAGGCATTAATGTTACACGTTAAGTGCAAAAAAAATTATTGCATGTTTTCACTTCTCACACTTGATGCATTATCCTTTTCAATGTTCCTTAATGCAACAGCTCGTGGCTTGAGGTGTTCAATCTTTTCTACATTTTATGAATTCAAATTGCTAAATACAAAATCACGATATTGCAAATTGTAACCTTTTGTTAACTCATATGACTTCTCGATTAACATATTCGAGTCAACAACATCCTTCACTTTTAGATTCAACCATTGTGTTACATCATCAATAATCTACAGAAATTTTTCATTACAAGGGATCAGACGAAAAAAACTAAATTACCTTTGTTATTTCAGGAGAAACAGAATCCATTTTTTGAAAATAAATAAATTTAATATGGGCTATCATTTTCAAAAAATTTTTGTTCCAAAATTTTTTCGATTGTTCTTATTCGTCCATATTAATACTATCGCACCGGTAATGGATATTAAAAAAGAAACATGTTCATTTGTGCGATTTGCAAAGTTCATAAAAAAGAAAAGTTTCTTCATTGAGAAAAAAAATTGTCAAAACTCCCTTTTCATGCTTAATCCAAAATGAATATCAACTTCCAACACATGTTTATTACAATGTTGATATTTTGAGAAAAAAACTTTCAATTACCTTTCAGTTATAACAATTTGTTTTAGTTTTGGAAATATCAAAGTTTCTATTCTTTTTTGATGAAAACAAAAATAACTTTGGAAATTTAACGATTAAATATTTAAATACACATTTGCCTCAAAATTTTGGACAAATGATTATGAAGATCAAAATTTTTATCTTTCAAAGAAGCAAAATCAAATTTCAATTTCGTTAAAAATGTTAGTGCATCGGAGATTCGAAGCGTTTAATAGTTCGTTTTGAATGTGCATCACATTGCTTCTGGCTGCATTATGATCGATGATGAATGTTATTTGTGAAGCACATGTTGTGAAAAATTTCAGGTAATTTTTCATCATTCCAAGTGTTAAAGTCTTTTTTTTTTCAAAAAGCATATTTCCAAAGCATCATTTAATCCATCCAATATAGTCTGTTTGGCGGTAAAGTTCTACAAGTGATGGCCATTGAACAATAACAGAATCAACAAATGGTGAATAATACAAAAGCTTTCCAGTTGGTGAGAGCCTTGTAACCCGGCAATAGCTTTCAAGAAACACAACAGAAGTGTGCGATATGAAACAAAACTTAGCAATAAAAGCTGCAATGCAGCAAGGAATGCAGGAATTAGGTCCGTTGCAAATTAACTATTTTAAAAAATGAATGAAAAATATTTTATTTTTGTTTATGATAAGAATAATAAGGATCTTTTCAATAATGATCAACAAAATAACTTGCATACAATATCTGGTTTGTGAATTCTTAAATAGTGAATGTATTTTAACACTTTTCTCCAAAATGAACAATGAGAAATCAAATTTTCAACTTGATAAGAAGAAAAAGGCTCCTGCATAAAAATTAATACATCAATTAATAAATTAAAGGAAGTATTTCAATCTAAAGTGTGAATAAGATTCACGCATACACAAAATTTTTCGAAATTGCGCAACTGTCGATCACTATTTGCGTCTTCAGCATTCAGAAGATAAATTCTGTAAGAGAATCGTTTTACATCGAGTTGTGATAAAAATATCAAAAGCTCTGAAGTATAGGCTCCTTTGTAAAATAAAATATTATGAATTGAAAATCTAATTAACAGTTTTTTATCAAAATATAATTTTTATTACCTGAACCAAGAAAAGCCATTGATTTAATTTGTTGTTCTGGTAACTTACTCTGAGAAAATAAAGTTAACTTTCTGGCCAATATTTTTCTCCATGGAAGTACGCAAATAAAGCGAATTAAAAGTGCTAAAAAACCAAAATAAAAAAAGTATCTTAACATAAAAAAATTACAGAAAGATCGTAAAAATTACTTTAAAAAAAAAAAAAACACTCAAAAAAATAATCAAGATTTATCAGAAAAAGTTCAACAAATTGCTTATGCATGTTGAAACGTTTTCAAGTTTTCTCATTTTTCTAATTTTTGTGTGAATAACTTTCCAAATCACAGAAATAAGATGAGGAAACAATTCCTCCCACTCTCCAAGCAATTCTTCATGATTAAGTTGGCCTGAATAAAAGATGTTGTTGCTCGAAGAGCCCACAGGTTGATGAATAACATGCGCAACTAAGATAAGGTCTGTAAGGCAATTCCCATCGAGTTCTCTAATTTTCACTGTTTTTGAGCGGTTCATTCTTTTTCTCCCTCTTGAAGACGAAGAGGAAGATGAAGATGAATCAAGAGCATAATTTAGTTGCTTAGCACACGCAGAAGTAGCAGCAAGTGCATAAAACTCATTCATAATGAAAGGAGGTACAGTCAGCAGCCAGTTTCCATCAATAGCTCTTGAAGCAGAATTGTTGATTTCTTGCTTCATTTCGAGAATCAGGCTTAATTGTTCATTGATGGTATTTGAACGATGCTTATGAGGGAAATACGAAGAGGAAGAGGAAGAGGAAGAGGAAGAGGAAGAGGAAAACTGCGATGAATGACTTGGCAAGTCAGCAGAGTTGAACACACTGCTTGCAGCTATCAGGAATCTCACCCTCCTTTCAGTATTCCAAAAGAAATAATGCTCCTTCACTTCCTTCAAATCCACCCTCTGCTCCAAATCGGAATCAATCATCGCAGAAATCAAGCTTCTTGCCTCAAAATCCGCCAGTCTTGATAAATTGACTGCGTTTCCTGCAGCTGCATTGGCTTTTCTGTCTGCTCCTTCTCCAAAGATGTGCCAAAAGTCGCATGCTGACCCGCCAACAAGCACATAATGGAACAAACAGCCCAATGAAAATACATCGCTTTTGTGTGACAGCTCAATAAACAATGATTTGAAGTCTGCAAATTCCAAGGGCACTGAAGATGAGTGAATTTCTTGTTTGGATTTATTTTTCGTGGCAAAGTTCTGGCGAGGTTGCAAAAGTGTTTCTGATGAATAAAAAGAAGGAGTTGCTTCTTTTCCATTGGAATTCAATCCTTTGCTGTCAGATTTCTTTTCCTTTTTGTCTTTCTTCTCTTTTTTGTTTGGCTTCTTTGTTTCTTTCTCATTCTCAACAGAACTTTTCAAAGGAGTATATTCAAATGGCGAACTGGCTAATGAAGAATAACTATCAGAAGACGATTCTTTGCTTGTTTCATTTCCTTCTTTCTTTTCATTAACCTCTTCTTCTTTCTGATATTCCTTTTCACTTCTGTTTCTGTTGCTATCATCTATTTCTTTGTCTTCCTCCACACAAACAGTGTTGTTGTCAGCACTTTCAGTGCAATTTGGCTGAATCCACCGCTCTTCGCTGGCAAACACCCAGAACTCTGTGCCATTATCATTCTGACTCATTTGAGATGTCAAGGAACTGCTTTGAGATGAGGCATTTTCTTTATCTTCTGCATTTTCATTCATTTCGTGTTTGTGTTTCTGTTCTTGTTTATCTCTTTCTGTTTCTTTTTCTTCTTCCTCCTCACAAATCATTTTTCCTTCACTAAATCTTTCTTTTTGCTTCCCATCTTCTTCTTTCTCTTTCACTTTCTCTTCTTCTTCTTCTTCTTTCTCTTCTTCCTTTCCTTCTTCCTTTTCATTTCCTCCTTCAACCTCCTTCTCTTCATCTGCACAATTATTCATCCCATCCATCATCAACTTCTTCCCCTCCTTTTTCTTTGCCTTCTTCTCAATAAACGACTCAGTCACAAATGCCCCTTTCCATTCAGAAAAGGAATAAGTTGCAGGAGACTGCAGTGTTCTGACAGAAGACGACGAAAGAAGAGAGAACGAGGAGTCATTCCACGCACTTGGCAAAGATGATGATGAGGAAGAGGAAGAGGAAGAAGAGAAAGAAGAAGAGGAAGAGGAGGAAGAGGAAGAAGAAGAGGAAGAAGAAGAAGATGATGATGATAACATTGAAAACATATCGCTTCTTCCATTCCCCTGTGGTGTCAAGCCAAACGCAATATCCCCTATTTTCACTCTTCCATCTTCTGCAATCATAATTCGACTTGGTGTAATCTCATGAAACGCAAACACATTTTTTTGCTTTTCTGCTTCGTGAATGAAATGCATCCCTTCCACAATCTGAAGAAGAAGAGATTTGAGTTCGGGTGAGGTTTGTGTTTGGTTGGAGAAGATGGAGTGGGGTGATTGGGAAGATTGAGTGATTGGTGAAGAAGGAGGTGGGGTATAGATGAAGGAAGAAGAGGAGGAAGAAGAGGAAGAAGAAGAAGGTGATGATGATGATGATGATGATGATGATGAAGTGAAAGTGGAAGAAGAGGATGATAAAGGAGGAGTAGAAGAAGAATAAGAAGAATAAGAAGAATATGAAGAAGCAGGAGAAAGAGAAGGAGATTGATGCGAAGATGACGAAGCTGATGTTGATGAAGATGTTGTTTGTGCTGAATAGGCTGAAGATCCATCAGGAACATAATAATTCACAGAGCCTGTAGAACACGTGTTATTCTGCTTCAAACTCATTTTTTCTCCTCTTTTTGTTTGTTTTCCTTTTCTCTTTACATTCGGTGCTTGCTGCGAAACATGTTGACTTAGCCATTTTTCGAGTGTGCATTCGCATTTCTCCATTGCCACATACACGAAATCTCTGTCTCCGGCTGAGTCATACAGCTTCATTACATTTGGATGGAGAGAAGAAGAGGAGGAGGAGGAGGAGGAGGAGGAGAAAGATGAAGAAGATAATTGAGGTGTATGGATGTCAAAGATTGAGTGAATGTATTGATGCGTGAAGGCGATTGGATCAGTGCTGAAGAGATCATTCAGGTACTGTTCTTGAAGTGAAGAAGAAGAAGAAAGCGAAGGAGAAGAAAAAGGAGAAAAAATAGAAGAAGCAGAAGCAGGAGAAAGAGAAGGAGAAGAGGAAGATGATAATGAAAGAGAAGGAGAAGAAGAAGAAGAAGCAGCAGCAAACGTAATTTTCCCTTTCATCGTGCTCAATCCAAGCATTCTTTTCAACGCTCCGCTTTCATTCACCACGTTCTCCACGTATTTCCTCTCGCTCTTCAGTTTCCCCGCCATCATCATCTTCACCACCCTTTTCACAACAATGTCTTGTTCTCCGATGGCTCCTTTGAACAAAACACTTCCTCTTCTGCCCATCCCAATCACTCTGCCCTCATCCACACGAAACTGGCCAAGCTGCCTTCCTTTTGTTATTAATGATGAAGAGGAAGAAGGGGAAGAAGAAGAAGATGATGATGATAAAGTTTCTTGTTCTGTTCCCTTTTGACAGTTGGATGGAGTTGTTGGATCAATGAATGAGGATGAAGATGAAGAAGAAGAAGAAATAGAAGCGGAAGAAGAAGAAGAAGAAATCTGCATCGAAGGAGCCGGGGTAGTTGATAAAGAAGAAGGATGAAATCCTGTTTGACTAAGAGTCCAGGGAAGCGAAGGAGAAGGAGAATATTGCGAGAAAGAAGACAGAATGAGAGGAGGAAGGAAATTTTCATTGGTTGGAGAAGAATATTGATAAGCAGGAGAATACGGATGAGAAAGAGGTGTGAGGTGAAGTGGTGGGTTGAATGGAGAGGTGAAAGGAAGAAGAAAAGAGGAGGAGGAAGAGGAAGAAGAAGAGGAGGAGGAGGAAGAGGAAGAGGAAGAAGAGGAAGAAGAAAGAGAAGATGAGTTTGATATGTCTGTTGTAGAATCTGTAGCAGAATCAGTTTTTTGCTTATCTGAAGAACCATTTGCATTTATCAAAGCAGATATTTGTTCATTTTTCGGTGCTTCTGTCTTTCTGTTCATTTGCTTGTTTCCATTTTCTCCTTCTTTTCCTTCAGCAAATCCATTTTCAGATTCGTTTTCGCTCTTTTCATTTTTCTCTTTCTTCTTCTTCTTCTCTTTCTTCTTATCATCCTTTTCTTCATTCCCATCAGAACCCCTCACTAATTTCTCTGTTTTCTCTTTCTCTCTCTCCTCTTTCCCCTTCTCGTTCTCGTTCTCTTTCTCTTTCTCCTTCTCCTTCTCCCCATCACCTGCCTTTTGAGATGTCAATGACTGCTCCATCACTTCCTGTGCATGTTGCATCATCAGCATTGCTTGGCTTGTCTGATTGACAGCTGTTTTGAATGTGAACAGAACAACCACAAAAACACAGGCAAGAACAAGAGCAATGAGGAGAACAACAAAAAGAGAGGTGGAAGTTCTGAAGGGGTTGTTGTGGGTTTGGTGGTGAGTGGATGGAAGGAGAGATGAATTCACAATGGAAGAAGAAGAGGAGGAGGAAGAAGAAGAAGAAGATGGAGATGAATTTGGTAGTAAATAATTCTCGTTTATTTTCAGAATTTCTTTCTCAATCCACAGACGCAGCAGAAGCGCAAGATGGTTGTGCTTTTCGAAACGCGACAAAACGCTCAAAAGTTCAGAAATATCATCCGGTTTCAGTTCATCTTTGCTTTCTGTACATTCATCACTGCCTGCTTCAGACTTTAAATTGTCTTCTCCTCTTCCTTCTTCTTTATCTTCTTTATCTTCTTCTTCTTTTCTTTCTTTTATCTTCTTCACACTCCTTTGTGTCGAATCTTGTTGCCTTCCTGTTTCATTCTGTCTTTCCTTCACACATTTTGTGTCTGTTTTATTGTTTTCTCTCTCTTTCTGCTTGTTTGTCAGCTCACTTGCTATCAAAAGCATCGCTTCTTCTTCCTTTTCTGCCCTTTCCCTCTCCCACACCCTCATCATGCCTTTTCCTATTTCTCCGGAAAACAAACTGAGAAACTCCGTGTCTTCGTGTCTTGCTCGCTCTAGTCTCTTCAGAATTTCCATCCCTTTTCGAATTTTGCTGTTTTTGCTCCGGGTTTCTTTTTTTTCTCCTCTTTCTCCTCTTTCTCCTCTTTCTCTTCTCTCTTTCCTTTTCTCTTCGTCAATATCATCATCACCATTATTATCATCAAACACATTAAACTCTTCAAGCTCTTCTAATTCTTCATACGGATCATCATCCACAATAAAATTCCCTTGCTCATCAAAAGCCGGAATGACGGAACGAACTTCTGTTCCGTCTGAAGAAAGCGCTTTTTTGTTGTTTTCATAACGCGACAGGCGATGTGCACGTAGAAGCAGCGCAA
Source organism: Monocercomonoides exilis (assembly GCF_001643675.1). Classification (NCBI taxonomy): domain Eukaryota; phylum Preaxostyla; order Oxymonadida; family Polymastigidae; genus Monocercomonoides; species Monocercomonoides exilis. The sequence continues at coordinate 1,185,905 of NW_027150564.1, read as the reverse complement.
AAAAGGGAGGAATCGAATTGGCTGGGATGTCGTCGTATTTGTATGAGGAAGAAGAGGAAGAAGATGATGATGATAGCGATGAAGATGAATCTGAAGAAGATATTTGTGCAGAGCTGTCATTTTCAAGAGACGGAAGCAGCGATGGATGGAAAGGAGAGACAGAATCCGCATCTGAATCCACGCCATCCTCACACCTTCTTCTCTGACACTCTTCATCATCACCACCCCTCGTCTCTCTGCTCCTATCTGAGCGCTCTTTTTCCTCCTGGCGCGAGAGAAAGGGGGACAAAAGCATAAAGATCTTCTTCGGGATGTCGCCGTGGATGACAATCTCCATCTCTGTAGGCCCTCCCATCCTGCTGCTGCTGCTACTACTACTACTCCCTCCCTCTGAAGATTCGCCCAGCAGCGAAGAGGCAGAAGCCGAAGAGGCAAACGTCGGCACGCCCAGGGCTGAGCAGACGGAGTCGTCAAAACACATCCAAAGCGCTTCGGCTGTGTTGGATTCGGATGAAGTGTTGGTATGATTGATTGCTGATTCATCTTCTCTGCTGTGACTTGCTTCTTCGTGATGTCCTAACTTGTTATGAGCTGATGAATGGTGATCATCACCATGCAGATTCGAAGCTGTTGGAGAATTGCCATCGCTCCTTTCTTGAGAATGCCCTTTCCTTTCTTCTTTTGTTGCAGAGATGAGTGTTGCATCGTGCGAGTCTGTGTCTTTCTCCTCCTCCTCCTCTTCCTCTTCCTCTTCCTTCTCTTTCACTGCCTCAACCTCCGCCACCCTGACCTCCTCCGCCCCGCGCCAGCCGATTGGGCTGCAGGAGGCCTTCGCGCCGCTCGTGCCGAACAGATCAGGAACTTCGAAAAGATACAGCGCATCGCCTCCGACTGTCAGCAGAACCGGGTTTGAAGACTGCCGGCCTCTCATGCTGCTTGCAAGCAGATCTGTCGGCTGTGGTGGCTGTGAGGAGAACGGCAGACGCGGCAAATGTGACGGCAGAGAAGAAGCCTGTGCAGCTGAAGATGCCATGAACGTGTCCATAAATGATGAAGCTCCAAATGGAGAAGAAAAGAACGGCTTCCGGTTTGCTTCAATCGACAAAAAAGCATCCAGAAATTCTGCAGATGACACAGATAAAACAGGAACTGCGTGCGAAGGTAGTCTTCTGCTCCAAAACTCAACATTTCCACTTTCCCAATTGGAATAGCGGAATTGCACAGTTCCATCTGTCATAATAAAAAAACCAGAATTTCTTGTTTCTTCTGGATTTGTGTCTGTGCTTTCTTTCGTGCAAGGCGTGAATGAGCCTATAAATTCACTCACAGAAGCATTCCAACTGCATAAAAATGAAAATGAAAATTCGCAGATTTAAGAATATTGCATGTTGATGAATAATTTGAAAAGTTCAAATTAATAAAAAAGAGAGAATATTGCAGCATTGCACACATCATTTTTTTTGTTTTAATATCTGTTGCTGATAGTACATAATTAATTCGACCAATTCGCAATAAATCTCTCTTTTGCACTTTTGGCATTATTTTCGTATCACAAACAAATTCATTGATAATTTTTCCATTGCGCGCATCAATGTCTTTCGCTTCAACAGTTTTTGCCGTGTGGTATATTATTCCATTTGAAATAAAAGGTGATTTTGAAAGGAAAGAGTGTAAAGAAAACGGTAATTTCTAAAATGTGTTTAATTATGAATAAAACAGAAATTTATAATTTTTTTCGATAATAAATGAGCATACATTAACTCTTCTCTTTTCATCAATTGCATATATGTTTCCGTCAATTGAAGGAACCATTGACAAACACGCAGAATATTTCACTAACGGGCCTCCAAATTCAATCTTCCATCGTTCATTTCCTGTATCTTCTTCTAGTGCATATATATCTCCATTTAATGTTCCAACCACAAGTACATTTGGTGAACTACAATAATTGGAGCACAAAAAGCAAAAAATAAAACATAAGAACATTCATGGAATTTATTATGGTTTTTTTTGAACTTATTGTGTGTTTCCGAAATACCCAAATTCAGATATATAACTTTGTTAATTGTTTTTTGGTCATGCCATTCATAACTGTTGAAAAATTACTTCATGATTTTCCATTAAATTCAATCACATGAATGAAAAATGAACAAAAATGGAGAATCAATAAGCCACTCAAAGGCGATGCGATGAAATATAGTTTTTAGATAATTGAATATTGAAAGTTTGATGTTAACGTAGGTGATTTAATTCTGCTTTGGTTTGAGAAAATATAAGATGAACGTAGATAACATCACTTCAACTTAAATAAACGAAATTTTTGCGAAATAAAATTCCTAAATAACGATTCGGTTGATAATAAGTTGAAAATAGTTTTTTAAACGAAATCAAAAAAAGATTAATTTCATCATGTTCGAAATATCTTTCTTTTCAAGTTTCAAAGGGACATATTGAAGGTTTACAGTCGATTTAATAAATATATCTTTGGACTCTAAGCAATTGTGCATCATTTTGCGTTCAATAGATTGCATCAGCCGAATCTTAGCAACTTTTAATGATCAAGAACGATTTCTTATGTATTTTTAAAGAAAAAGCTATTTCATTGTTAACTTCATTTATCTTCTGGATGAAAATCGTTTTTAAAAGCTATATCAGATGAAAATTACAGAAAACATTTTTGTAAATAGAAAGAAAACAATGCTTTTGAACATTTGAAAGTGGAAATAGAATTTTTAAAAAAAAAAATGAAACTAGAACAAAAACATAATCCATTTATTGCTTCAACTTCTACAAAAATAGGAACTTGTTTATTTGAGTATTTTATGGATTTGATCTTTTCAAGTACCATAACAACCGGAAAGAAAAATGGAATCGTTTTTTGTTCAGCATCAATATCGCAGCTTTAGAATGCCAATGACGAAAATAGTGAAGGTTTATTATTTTATTATATCTATTTTCCTATTTTTTGCATTCTGTTTGTTGTTTTTTGTTAAATTCAATTTATTGATTTCATATTTTGTATTGAATAATATATCAGACACCCCTGACTGAAAATTTTACAGGTTAAGTATTTTCAATGCATATATAAATATTGTTCGTTTTTTTCACAGAAATATTTTCTCGTATTAAAAATTGTTCTGATGCAAAACAAAAAATATTATTCAGCGAAATAAGTGAAGTGATTGAACGAATGAATGAAACGGAATTTAATTCTGTTATTTCGAAAGATCTATTCAATGAAATTGATAAAATAATTGAGAAAAAGACAATATTATTTGAAAACGCTCTTTTGTTGTTGAAGATTTTTGGTAAATGGAAAGTGTTTAAAGAAATTAACAATTCATGCTTCATAAAATCCATATTGCACAATAGAATTGAATCGTTGATTTTGGAAGAAAAGAAAGAGAATGAGAAAAAGAATACAAATTTTCTGATTGATCTTTACGAATGTTATCTTTTACTAAAGGGAAATCATTTCCACGAAAAAGCAACAATAATAATCGTTCCCTGTCTTGCGGAATTTGCATTGAACAAAGATAAAAATCCGAGAACACAAAAAGAAGTGGAATTTGCATTATTGGCGTTGGGTAACATCCCATCTTTTCCTGTTTGCATATTATTAATCGTTTTTCTTTTTTATAATATTTTGTATTTTTCAGCTGAAAATAGAAAAAGATTGGTATTTGAAAGAGATGGTGGAAATAATGAAATATCATCAAGAGCATCACAATCTGACGCATCTTGCCTATCAGTCTTCTTGGAGATTTGTTTTGAACAGATTCAAAAGTGAAAGAATTCCTAATGATAAAATTGTAAATGAATTTCATTTTGCAAGAGAAATTGCAAAAGAAATAAAAAGCTTAACGGCTTGCGTGGACTGGAAGAAAAAGAAAGAGGAAAAGAAAAAAACAAAAGAACAAATTGTTATTGATCGATGGTTTAAAGATCTTCAAGAGAATTTGTTTGAGGTGGATTTGTGGAACGAAGAAAATGCCGAGTTAACTGAAAGTCTCGCCATGCTGTTCAAATCATCAAAGGATAATTATGTGGAATTGTACAACCAATGTTTTGATGTTTTTACAAAGATGATAAATTTGCGAAGGGTTCTGCCTTTTGATTTATTGAAGGGAGGGGTCATTGTTACTGTTATGGAGGATCTTCAGCAACCAACGTTGCCTGATTCGTCTGATGTGCGCTGCATGTCGTTTTTTGTGCATTTATCACGCAAGATGAATAAAAAGATGGACGATGAAAGTGACGAGAAGCAACGGAAGTTGATGAAAGGAGAGATTCTTCAAAAGCTAGAGGAGGAAGGATATGAAGATGAAATAGCAAGTTTATTGAAATTGCAAATGAATATATTCTTGCACCAGCATAGCTATGACTTCACGCTTTATGCAAATGATGAATTATCATTAATGCTCTTTATGTATTTTTAATTTTGAAGAAATGAGTTAATTGTGCGGAAAACACATATTTTGTTCGAGATTTAGTCTTCCTTTTGATAAAATCTTTCTTCAGCCTTTCATTTGCTGTAAATAGAAAACCAGTTTTTGACTGTTGAAAGGATTTTCAAATTAATTTATCCTCAGTGAAATGTACCAAAAAATGAAATTATTATTAAAATGTGAATGGTTATTTTTTATTTCTTGTCAGTTAAGCTGAATCCTTTTAATTGATTTTGCAAAAAATTTTTTTTGAAAATCAAAACTTATGTATATATTTTCTTTATTTCATTATTTCTTTTTTTTTTTTTTCTTTTCTTTCTTTTTTTTATAACTTCCATGGTGATTATTTTTGTAATCATAACTATTTTCTGTTTGCAATTTATTTTCTTATGACTTTATCATAATATTATTATCAAAAATAGAATTATTTGATAAATAAATTTTATCATTACAACTTTTAAATATTGGGTCAGTTATCGAGAGGAAACTTATTTTTGAATGGGCTAAATTTCAAATTTCTCAATTAATGTTCCCACTTTTAAGTTTATTATTTATATATTCAATTCATAAGCAAACCATTTAATTATGGATTATTGCAATTTGATTAGAAGTCAATTTCCGAAAAAAAAAAAAAAAAAAAAAAAAAAAAAAAAAAAAAAAAAAAAAAAAAAAAAAAAAAAAAGAAAGAGAGAGATAGATAGATTGATTGATTGATTGACAGAGAGAGAAAGAGAGAAAGAGAAAGAGAAAGAGAAAGAGAGAGAGAGAGAAAGAGAGATAATCCCTTCCATCGAAAAAAACAATTAAATATGCAGATTAAATTGGTGAAAACCCAATTGAAATTGAAGTGAATGAAATTAGAAATAAGGTCTTCAAAAAAATTGAAATTTAAAAAAAATAAACGATAATAATTGATTCATTCAAGAAATTATTAATATAACAAAAAATGACTTTGGAACAAAAAAAATGAATTGTTTGGCAGTGGAAATATAGAGTTGTGATATAATCCTGTGAATTCATAAGTATTTGAAATATTCATGAATGGACGATAATGATTTTGTTGGATGAAGTTACCAGGATATCTGGCATAACCAGTTTCACAGAATTCTCTCGAAAACGGATTGAAAATGCTGAACAAGCGCTGGGAAGAAAAATGTTTGTTTCAAAAGTTGAAAGACCGCAATTTGTTATTGGAGACAAAGAATACATTGTTTTGGATGAAATGATCATTGAATAAAGATCTGGAAGCTGTTCACTATAACGGAAAGATCCAGAACTCATTTGTTTCTTATTAATTATTAAAAACTTAAAATAATTCTTTCGACGGAAAATGTTATTGACAATATCGATGACAAAGATGCATCTTTTGAACAGATTACAATAATAACTGCAAAAAACTATGTGAAACTCCATCTTGAGCTGATAAAAAGTGCATCCAAAATAATAATATTAATCCTCTTTCTGCATCTATTTGAAATGCTCTTTAATAAAGGCATTCATTGTTCGAAATTTTTCACAAAAAAATGAATTTTGTGAAGAATTGATATTCAACATTATTGAATCTTTTTTGAGAATACTGGTGAACAAAGCTTTGTTTGGCTCATTTGAAAAATGAAAATCCAGTACTTCACAAAGAAACTCAGAAAACGGCAAATTCTCCACTGGAAACTTCTGTTGCTGCTGACGGGTTCTCATTTCCTTCTGTGATTATGTTGACGAACAATAACCTTTATAATAAAATGAAGCTGATGCTATCGCAAACTCTGGAAAATTAGCGAACGGAAGTCATTTGATGGGCTGCAACCAATTCAAAATGTTTGTTCTTTCAACACTCCTCCCAGCAATCATCGACCGCAGAGAGTGCATTTCACTCGAGAATTCTCTCTGCCTGCTTCTTATCTACTCTCACATTCCTCGTGTAAAACCCGACAATCTGGAAAGAAATCCTCAAATATAACTTCGATGTTGTTTCCTTTATTCCTCACTGTACACTCATTACCCAGCATCTTGACAGAAGAGTATTAACATTCCTCAAAAAGGAACAAAAAAATTTTTTATAAGTTTTTGTATTTTTGATATTTTTCTTTTGTTTTATTTTCATCCAAAATTGAAAATGCACAAATTCAATTATATTTCAATGCAAATAATTATCAAAAATAAATAAATAAATAAATAAAAGCAAAAACAAAAATTATCTTTTTGCTGTATTCTTTTGATTTTGGATAATATTCAAATATCCAATTGAAACATAATTACGAATCTCGCTCGTGTGAACTGAATTTCTGAATCATTGAGATTTCTATTATAATCAAATAATTCAAAATAAAAAAAAAAATAGAAATGTGTGACTGGAAAAATTATTAAAAAACAATAAAAAGTCAAGTTATAAAACAATGAAAAACTTTAAACTCACAAAATGAAAAATAATTGCTTCCTTAAGAAAGTCATTGATTCAAAAATTGAACAGAAATTTGAAGATCTCTTTTCAAAAACAACAAGAATAAAAAATGATTTCAGCAACGTGAAAAAAATATTGTTTCAAATGTCTCAGTTTTTTTTCTTTATTTATGAAAGTTTTATTAATAAGTGTATCTTGGGTCTCGATTTATTTTTTGGTTTCCCTTTAAATAACTCATCATGTTTTATTGATTGAAATTTTGATCAAGAAGTTTTGGTCGGATTTTTCTTTGTTAATACACTTACAATATTTCTGATTCTGTAAATAATTTTTGTAATTATTTATCAAAAAATGATGTGGCTGATTTTCTTTCAAAAGAGAGTTGAAAGAACGAAAAATTAAAGTTTGAGCTGAAAAATGAAATTACAATCAAGAACAGCATTCAAATATGAAGCAACATTGAGTTGTCGTAACTTTAAAAAATAATCAGAAAGAGCAAAAAACAATTGTTTAGCATCAAATTTAATTAATTAATATGCTCGCATAACAGAATAGTTGAAAACAAAGTATCTTTATAATATGTGTTATTTGCATGGGAAAGAATTATGAAATCTGAATAATTGAGATATCTGAAAAAATCAATAACCATAAAACTTAGGATCTATTTGACAATAAAAGTTAATAGCATGCAATAACTATCTTAGAAGAATGAAAAAAAAAAAAAAAAAGAAAAAATATAAATAAAAATAAAATTCTAATTTTACATACATTTTATTTATTTATTTTTTTATTTAAATACTTGAACACAAAAATGATATCAATTACATCAGATGCAAATAAGAATGACAACAATCAATACAAATGCAATGTACACAAATCCTATCCAGTCAATTGAACTTCTTTCTAACATTTGATTTTTAATTTGTTATAAAAATTTAACAAATTCAACGAATGAACATGCATAAGTAAATTAGAAAAGAAAAAATAAACGAGTCAAAAAATCCAACTTAAAATTTACAAACGACAAGTTAAAGAATTTTCCCAAATTGCATATATGCATTTCGAGTTATCAGGACAAATTGTGTTATTGGCCCTCTTTTTGAATGAATTAAGATAAAAATAAAGAATAATCATTTGAAATAAATATTGAACAATTCAATAAATATTATTCATATATACATAATTTCACGAAAATTCAGATACTAAATTATTTCAAACCAAATATGGCTTCTTTAGAATTGTGGAAGTACATGGGAAATCGATGCTATTTTGATGACGAAAACCACAAACAACAAGTGGAAAATTGAATGTTTGTTATCAGTTTCATTAACAATAAAAATGGAAATAAAATAATCAAACACAGCCGAAACTTCATCACACAATAAAATTATTAATAACTTTGTAAAACGAACGATAAAATTGCAAACATTCATTTAGATCGTCTGAATAACATAACCTAACAAGCCCTTCTTCTTTTTGTTTGCTTGTGATCGGATATAGCGAACTGCAATCTTCTTTTATTTTTAAATCAACAATTGAACCATCTGGTCGAAGAACGGCAAAATTCTCATGTCCAGGAATTGTTATATCCGAGCAAGGATGATAATACCAAACATGCTCGTTCGCTGACCATGATGACAATTATATGCTTCTTTATATCTTGGAAAAAAAGAAAAAACTATCACACTTTTCCAGCGTTGAATCACCCAATCAGGAAGCTGAGACATATCAATATCGTCAAAAACACAATATTGATCTTCATCTTGATTACTTTTCTTTCGTGCGTTTTCTTTTCCCCAATTAAAATTAAAAATTAAAACAAAAATTAACAGAAAAAAAAACATTTTATTTAAAGGGAAACAAGAAATATTTATGTTCTCTAAAATCATTCACAGTTGTTATTTTTCGTATGTTTTATTTATATGTTAATTTTTGTTTAACGAATTATTTTTTAATATCACCAACCCTTATTAATATCCTGAAAGCTCTGTCGAGGATGAATTCTTTCCCTGAAGATCAAGGAGCATCCTCCATGTATTTCATCCAAAGAAGTTTGTTTTTTTATAAAAGTTTCATATTCAATTGAAAAATTGTTTAATGTTTCAGACAATGCTCAGGTGGATGATGATGATAGTTTGTTAATTTGATATTCTTTAAGAGAATTCTAGCAAATTATTTTTTAATAATAATTATATATATGTATATATGTTAATGAATACATTAGGAGGAGTGAAACTTTTGGACGTGCCTTTACGTTATGATAAAGATCAGCTTCAAGGATTTTTTAGGGATATTGGAACAATCGATAGAATCCACAAACAAAAAAAATCGGAAGAATTTACAGGATATATTTTTATTTATTTTACGGAAGAGAAAAGTGCTTCCATACTTCTTAAGCATTCTTCAGTGGTATATGATCGTTTTATAAAAACCTTTTTTTTTTTTACAAATTCTTCCTTTTTTTTATAATTTTTGTGCAATTTTAGTCGCTGGAAAACACGCAATATAGAATACAACCCGCATTTAGAAACAAAACAATTGCTGTGAGAGGAGAGCTCGAAGACGATTTTGTTGAAATGTTAATGAATACATGCCAGTGTGCCTTTTCGATAAATTCATACAAAATTAAAATTTATTTTCTAATATAACAATTATATATATATATATATATATTTCTCTTTCTTTCTTTCTTTCCTTTTTTAAAAAAGAAATACTTTTGGAGATCTAACAGGTGTTTCCTTGGCGTCAGATCATCGTACTTGTTTTATTCAGTTTAAGAAGCGTTCAGATGCCATTAAGGCTCACGACAGCTTAGTTGATATAGTTAAACACGTTAAAAATGTCAGCGCACATTGGGCAAACGTGAACATTGGACGCAACACACTGTCATTCATCATTCGAAGATCAAATTCGTTCACCCCCAAAAGCGAAGTAATAAAGCAGGCAATATGGGAAAGGCTGAAGCACTTGCACGTAAAGCCTCCGCCAGAGCTGCTGAAGAAAGAAAAGTACGAGCAGCTTGTGGACCAGCTGCGGCTTAAGACGGAGGATGTGTATCTCCCCACAGAAAACGGGAAAATACAGGACTATGGCTTTGTGATGTTTCCTGAGATGGAAGGCTGGTCGAATGCATCAGAGTGCGTGAAACAGGCTCTGGATGAGCTATCCGGCAGCTTCGTCTACGAGATCGCACCCGCACCGTCTATGCAGCAGTCGATATACTCCTCCTCTTCCTCCTCCTCATCCTCCTCCTCATCCTCATCTTATTCTTCATCCTCTTCGTCGTCCATTGGATCATCTACGACACCTCCACCGTTCGGCTGCAAGATGACCTTCTACTTCTGCCGCAACATGCGCATCGACGAGTCTATCCGCCTGCCGCGCCTGCGCAACATCGTCTCGTCTGTGTACACAGCCGCCAGTCAAAAACCGCCAGAACAAGACAGATTCAACCAGTACAGCACCGACAAAACTGTAAAGATTTTGTTCGACAAAGGAACCAAATACAATACGCCCTCGACTTACAACAGCATGAGCAAACAAGGCATAAGCCCTGGAAGTGGAGTTGGTGTTGGAGTTGGAGCTGGGCAAACAGACCAGAAATTATATTCTTTATATTCTCCTTCCACAAATCTTTCTCCCGTGACATCTAATTTGTCAGTGACTTCGCCTCCATTCTTTCCGAAATCCATGCAGACACCCGGGACATCCTCATCAGCAGCACCGAATGCAGTGGCAAGCACAAACATAAACCCAACTTCAACTTCAACTTCAGCTCCAACTTCGACTCCAACCACAACGACAGTCACAGCCACAACCACACCCACAAACGCACTTACAAGCGCACTTCCAAACCCCGCCGCAAGCACACTCACCAGCACTGTTCAAATGCAGACACCAGCACCGACTTCTCCTTCTCCTTCTCCTCATCCTTATCCCCCTCCGGGCATCAACACCTCTGCCTCTTTGACTGCTCCTTTTTCTTCATCATTTACACAGCCATCATCATCTTCTTCTTCACCAGTGTCGTCATCATCGTTATTGTCATCTCCATCGTCTTTTGCATCTGCACCTATTCCTTCATCCCCTTCCTCTGCCACTTCCTTTAGCTCATCTTTTTCACCATCGCAATTATCAATATCGCAGTCAGCATCACCATCACCTCCCTCCTCTTCCTCTTCCTCTTCCTCCTCCTCCTCCTCCCCCTCTTCTTCTTCTCTTCCCATGTTAACAAACACCAGCACATTCGCTCAGCCCAGCAACACCCAAACCCAGTCCGATCAGTCTCCATCGATGCATTCCATTTCCTCCAACGATTGTTCGCCTTCTGCTGCTGTCCAAAGCAATCCTTCCCTGTTCAATAACATTCAGTTTCACATTCAACAACCTCAGCAAGTACAGCAAGCACAACAAATGCCTCTGAATCGCGTCTTCTTTTCTCCTCCTCCTCCTCCTCCACCTCCTCCTCAGTCTGGAGGCTCATATCCACTTCAATCCTTTCCCCCCCAAGTGCTCATGCACAGCCCTCTTCCCAATGAATTTAATTCGAATCCTCCTTTTCTTTCTCAAAGCAACAGCAATATGCTCCCTGGGCAAGCCTCGCAATCACAGCAATCCTATTCCTATGCCATTCCTCCTGCCAATTCCTCTGCACCCATCAACATCAATGCTCTTCAGATGCAAATGTTCCTACAACGACAGCAACGCCCGCAGCAACAACCACAGCTTCTGCTGCAGTCCAGCACGGGGCCAGTGCTCGGTCCCAATCAGCCTTCTTTGCTCCCCATTGACATTGACCCAGGCGCTGTTGCCAATGGAATGCCTGCTCAAATTGCCCAGATCCCACATCAGATTAGATTTTTCCAGGCGATTCAGGCTATACAGGCTATACAGCCTATACAGACTGCCCCTGCTCAGCAAGTACAGGCGCATCCGATGAAAAACTTCCGCGGGGGCGAAGAGGAAACAAACGATGGTTTCTTTGAAATTGTTGGGGATGGCACTGGTGAAAGAAGAAGAGAAGGAGATGAAGCGGCGGTTCCAGTGGACGATGGGTTGAATGATGCAGTGGACCGCTCGCCTTCTCCAACAGGCTCTTCATCTTCTTCCTATTCTTCTTCCTCTTCCTATTCTTCCTCCTCCTCCTCTTCTTCTTCCTTTACCTCTTCTTCTTCCTTTTCTTCTTCTTCTTGTTCTTCTTGTTCTGGTTCACCTTCACCTTCGCCTTCACCTTCACCTTCTTCTTCCTCTTCCTCTTCCAGATCCTCTGACCCAGACGCCCATAGCAGCTACGACCACGAAGGCAGTCAAGATTCCAGAAGCATTAGAGACTTCGACGATATGCAGCACAACACTTGCCCTGACGAAACAACCAGCTCCAGAAACGCTACCTGCGGCTCGTCGGTTCCAGCTACCTCTGCAACGTCTGCTTCCTCTGCTACCTCTGCTTCCTCTGCTTCCGCTGCATATTCCGTTGCTTCTGCTGGATCTGCAACCTCTGATTATTCTGTTGCTTTAGATGCTCCGGGTGCTCAGAGAATGAATTACATTCAGCGCTCTGTTTCAGTCCCGCCGGACGAGCGGGAAAAGAAAGCGCGGAGTCTGTCAGTCGGTGGAGACATGTCCTTTATGCATCGCTCGCTATCGTGCGTCGATCTGGGCAGTACGAGACATGAGTATCCGAGCGATGGGCTGCTGGTGTACAGCGGCTGCATCAAGTTCTTGTCGTTCAGCTCTACCCCAGGGGGCGTGTTTCAATTGGGGAAGAAGGATGAAAATAGTGATGTCAAAAGGTGTGAGGAAGATGATGCATTCTTCTCGAAACCGCTGGTTGCACTGCAGCAAAAGGATTTTATGGAACTGATTAAGTACGCGCTGTCGCTTGCACGGATGCTGGCCAGGGAGAAAAAGAGGAGAGAAGCAGAACTGATCGCTGAACACATGGCAGAAAAAAGGAATTATGGATTCCAGAACACGGATGACAATCAGCAGAAAGAGGAATCGTATGAGGAAGAAAACGACAAAATCGAATTCAACAAAATTAATGTGATTAACCGGAATGTGGGAGGTGACCAGCCAGAGAAGAGACAGGAAATAAGCCAAGTTGCCATCATGAGGACCAGCCAGACAGCCAACGAAGTGCAAGAAGGCAGAAGCACAGCTGAGCCGAGCGCTGCGAGCTACTATGTTCCACAAATGAAAAGAAGCGCCGATGTTCCACAAATTCCAAGAAGCACCGGTGTGAATGAGGTGTTCATGGACCAGTCCATTTTCCCGAGATACACACAAGTCAGCCACGAGTCAGCTTTGCTGATGTATCCGTTTGTGGATAAAGAAGAGATGAAGAAAATAATCTCACAGGAGATGCTGAATTCGAGAGATGATCTGATTGAAAACTATTTGCACGAGGAGAAAGACTATGAATATACAATGGAATTGAATGCGCCCTTCTTTAACGAAGCAATGAGTCAGCATCAGGTGGAGAATGAGCAGAACACAGATGTGCAGAAGGAGATCGAGATGACTCGTTATGAAGGAATAAGGCATTCGTGCCAAGTTGATGGCGATGGCGATGGCGATGGTGATGGTGATGGTGATGGTGATGGTGATGGTGATGGTGATGGTGATGGTGATGGTGATGAAAATGAAAATGAAAATGAAAATGGAAATGAAAATGGAAATGAAAATGGAATTAGAGATGGCGGTGATGGTGGTGGTGATGGTGGTGGTGGTAATGTAGATAATGATGGCCACACAGAGCAAGGAGCAATAAGCCAAAGCAATGCCATCCAATCAGTAAGCTCTGCTGAAGATACAGATGCTCTTAAGAAGAATACACACAACGATGAAAACAATGAAAACAATGAAAACAATGACAGTAATGGCAGCAATGCCACCGAAGAAACCATTGACACAGACCATTCCTCGTCTTCGTCTGGATCTTCGCTTATGCCTCATGCTGTTAAAGAAGACATTTCACAGATTCAGTTGGTTGACGATGATCAGACCAATTATACCTATCAATTTCAAAGCAAAGATATTGAAACAGATGTTTTATCGTTGTTTCCCCCCGAAAAGCGGGAAGTATTTGTTGAATCCATTGAAAAAAATTCCAAACTTCAAAATCAGTATTTTTTCACAAATAATTCTATACCAGAAGACCCGACAAATATCAAAATATGTTCACCAGGCTCTTATTCTCCTTCTTTTTCTCCTTCTCTTTCTCCTTCTCTTTCTCCTTCTCTTTCCACTTCTCCTTCTCGTTCGCAATCTCGCTGTTTTTCTCCACTTTCATGTTTGTCCCTCTCCAATAACGCTTCACAGAATTTCAATACAAGTACGTCAAATGAAAACTCCTTCGTTTCTTTGTATAGAAAATGCGATTCATACAGCAAGTTTGGGCAAACGCTCTCGCCTTCTGATAAAGTTGAGCCTGATTTCACTGAAGGAAGCACTGATTTATTACAGTTGCTTGTCACAAAGGAGTCAGCAGATTTAGATAAATATGCGGTTATTGAAAGGAATGATGCAAGTGAACAAAACGGCGTGCAACCGGAAAATGTGTTGCAGCCAGAGCCACTTAAAGTCTCAGAAGCAGAAAATGATGGAAAGGAGAAAGGAAAGGACATTAGAACGGAGAAAGATGAAAATGGGAATGCAGAGAAGGAGATAGAAGATAAAAATATAAAAGATATAAAAGAAAAAGACATTAAAGAGGATAAAGACGATAAAGGCAATAAAGACGATAAAGAAATAGAAAAAGAAAAAATTGAAAAGGAAGAAGAAGGCAACAAGATAAATAAAGATGTTGGAGATAACAACGAAATAACTGAACGTTCAGAAAAAAGTGATGAAGGTGAATGTACAAAAGATGAAGAAGCGGAAAAAACGAATGAAAATTTAAAGAAGACAGAAGAAATCGAAAATATGGATGAGCATTGACTTCCTAATCGAAACTGAGAAAGAAAGAAAGCACCCTGAATTATTTATTATTATTTTTATTATTATTTTAGATAGACAATGTATTCTACAGCAACAATCTTGAAGCAAGCGCAATTATGAAAGGAAGTTTAAAAGGTGTGAATTTTTTTTTTTTTTTAAGGCTAGCACATTCAAAATTAATATATCTTTCCTTCCACCCTTCCCTTCTTCATGGAATTTGGCTCAAAGTGTTTTTAGTGAGATTTATTTATTTTGATGCATTGACGTGTGTGGTTATTGATAATTTGTTGTATTTTGCACAAAAATAAAGTCAAAAAGAAAGAAAGAAATATTATTAGAGAGACAAATAAATAAATATCAACTTGCTGAGTACAAAAAAAGTGTACTTAAGTTTAGTTTTACGTTGGTTATGTTTTTTGTTCAAATTATGAGATTCTATGTCTTATCATATCACTTTTCTATTTGACTTTTCTCCTTTTTTTAGACGTTCTCTTCAACTTTTATTTGATATACATTGGACAGCTGGGGAAGTCTGTGTGATATAATGCCTTTTTTTTTGAGTAAAGGCAAATGAGCACAGTAGGTGAAGCTGTAAATTATATTTTTGATATTACATATTTGAAATGAAGAACTTTCTTGTGCGCGTTGTGCTGTTTTCGATCACTCTACGTTTCTGTTCTTTTTTCTAGTTTTGGCTTACAAATTATTAAGAATTTCATGTTGTCTTATTCATTTCACTTCACATAATACATTGAAAATACACTTTATTTGGAAGCTTTTTTTTCCAAGAAATATAACAATAAATAATTCATCATGTTAGAAACAATAAGGAAATATTCACAAACTAATTTTTATTTTCCAAAAACATTTCCGTAAATACACTTAATACACGGAAACTCAAAATACCATCATACAAAATTACTTGTGAATCAACGTTTGTTTCAGACTTTTTCGATTAAAGAATCAAAAGGAGGAAATATTCATATTTGTGACAAGTCTGAAAATTTGATTCATTTCTTTTTTTGTAATCAACTCTCTCAACAAACCCTATTCAAACAATAACAGAGGTTGACTGTAATTGCAAAAAAGCTTCAAAAAATTTTCTTCTATTTTTACTCCTGAAAGACAAACCTCCTAATTATTCTCATTCAGACAATTCTATTCCTCAATTACAATGTTAATTATTTATGAAAACAATCATCACAGAACATTTATTCGGTACAAAAATTTGCCTTTCACTCACCCAAATGCGAAACATATTCATTGGAAAGAAATAACCACTTTCAAATTCATTCATCGCAAAGCCTTTTGATATGAAACATCATTGGAGCGCATTGTCTGAATTTTTAATGGATGAAACATTTTGAAAACATTTTATAAACATATAGATCTCATAGCTCTGGGTATGAATGGGGGACGGAGGATGTTTCACTATAATCTTATTCCAAATTTGTTGAATCTCTCTGTATATGCATTTGTTGAGTGTTTGTAAGGTTAAAAAAATATATCCATTCAAAAATTATAAAATCAAAAAATATATAAAATTAAATAAAATAAAATAAAGAAAGAACAAAAACTTGGGCAATAAAAACAAAATTATCAAATCACAAAATAAGAAAAAAAGAAAATATTTAATGAATGAAAAATTTTCCGAAGAAAAAGAAAAATTAGTCAAAATGTTAAGCAATTTCATAATTACACAAAATATAATAACAACAGTTTTTTTTTACAAAATATTGAATTCCACTTATAGAAAAGCTTTCAAAAAATGCCATGAAAAGGCATCTTTTGAGAACGTAACTTTAACATAAAATTACAATCAAAAATACTCAAAACATGATTATTCAATCCTTTTCAGTTGCAATGTTATTTCTTTCAACAACAAAAGAAGGCTGCTGGAACGCAATTTGGGTCTGCGCAGAAGGATACTGCTGCGAATACTGACTGACCTGCGAAGCATCAGCAAAATTTGGCTGAATGATGTCTGAGTTATACTGTGCCTGGTATATGTTGTAATTTTCAGAAGGTAAGAGCAGCGTCTCATCTGAGGGAGGCTGAAATGCAGTGGGTGGCAGCATTTGATGCGGGGGCAGCAACTGCGCAGAAGAAGAAGAAGAAGATATGTTCACATTCTGTGACTGCAAAGATAGAGCAGAATAAGCTTCCTGCTGAGAAGTGAAAGAAGAAGAATTTGCTTGAAGCGTTGGTGTGACAACAGATGCAAAGCTGTTTGCTGAAGATTCTGAAAATGGCGCGTACAACGATTGATAAGCCTGATCAGCATATGCCGGCTGCTGAATGTCAGAAGACTGCATCTAACAATTATTGAAAAGAATAACATTAACAAATTTTTTAACGCATTGAAAAATTGAAGCGAACGTTTAGGTAATTCATTTGTGCAATTATTGAATTGTATTTAGAAACATAATCAATAATACTTTGTATTTGTTCATAATACAAAGAAAAACTTTGAGTTGACATGATACCATCTCGTGTTTTAATTGTAAACAAATACTGTTTTGATTTTTGGCGTTTATTTCTTTCTTCATCTAAATTGCCAGAGGATTTAGAAAGCATCGCTATTTCTTGAATATCTGTCATGCGAAGTATCAAATGACTTTCACGACGGCAAGCAATTTTTCCAAAAAATGTTGGTAAAGAATTAATCCTCAATGTTCCTTCAGTTGAATCACAAATTATCGTATATGAAATATGTTTCCTTAAAATAGAAAACTATAAATATTATCGTATAAAAACGATTATGAGAAATTGAGAAATAAACTGTGGTTGCGAGTAAGCCGACAATCAAAACAGGAATCGTCTGGTGGATAAAAAATAAGTGAAATATAAAAAATAAATGATGACTGCATACAAAAACTGTTATGTAATTTATAAAAAGGCACAGTACACAAATTGCTACTGTAAAAATAGCAAAAATAATGAATAGGAATACAATGTTGCATTTGGATGGATCCTCTAAAATGGAATGCCAAAATTGCAAAAGTTAAAATTTACGCTATCAAACTTCTTATAATTAATTTGTTTTGCTCACTTGTATACATTTGACCACAATTGATTCAAAAATATTTTTTATAAATGTGAACAGATTGCAAAGTTATATTAATTTTGATCATGAAGAATTAATAACCTCTTTCTAACAGAGTATATTTGAAAGGTTCAAATTGCTTTTTGAGCAAAATTAGTGAAAAGTTTTTTTTTTATTTTTTGTAAAGCTTGCGACCTTTCAAAAAATTATTGTCAAGTTTTATGACAGTTCTTAAAATGGTATATTCCTTTAAACATTGACTGCAGATCGATAAAAAAGACAAATAATCGAATTTCAAATGATAAAATTTGCTTTAAAAACAGTATTAAAATTTATGATTTTAAAAAAAATTTAAGCATCTTAGCTAATTACATATGAATCATTTGCATGATTCAAACACTAAATAAAAAGAAAAACTCAAAACATTTTCAGAGTTTGCTAGCTTGAGTCTGGTATATCAAAACTGCAGCAATTTGACTGTGGTTGTTGATAAGCTGACAATTGGCTAGCATTCGCATTCGTCCGCTTCTTCACTCTTTCACAGCCAGACGGAGAGAGTGCAAAGGGAAGCGGGCGAGAAGAATACCGAAATGTGTAGGATGAAATGGGAGTGCATTTTTCATTCAGATTCAGCGGGCTGCTAATCGCCTGCTCCACGTTGACAATGCAGTCGCTGTCTGAAACAACCTCCTTCTGCACTGCCACAGTCTCGTCTTCTACTGTCAGCTTCTCAAAGGCATCTGTCCTGCTTCGAAGGAGCACCGAATCTGCAATGCGGGTGAGCAGAGAGGACCGGGGCGGGAGAGGAGGAGGGAGGATCAGCTGAAGTGACGCAGGCATTTGACGCGAAAATGACGAAGCAGAAGCAGAAGTCGATGAAGATGAAGAAGAAGCTCCATGTTCCATGTGCTGAGGCCGATGCGGACACAGTGTGTCCAGCCTCACTCTCCTCATTCGGACTTTCTTTTGCCCATTCTCAGCCTCATTTCTATCTGCACACTCAACACTTCCCTCTCTCCTCTCTTCTTTCTCCCTCTCTTTCTCCCTTTCCATTGAAGAGGACGCAGCACTTGGTGCACTGAAAGGGTTGAGACATTCTCCTGTCTGAACAAAGAAATGTGCATAATGATCGATATTTCGGTCTTCGTTTGTTGTCAAATTAGAGCAAAGCAGATAGATCTGCGTGCCAATCATCGTCATCGAAAAGATGACAAACATGATCACAGACACGAAATGCGCAAAGACAAACGGATGAGACACAAACAAATACCAGAAAAACACAGGGAAATTGAAAATACTCAGCGACTTCCCTTTGGCCCACCCTCCGTTTTCTGCAGCAGTCACAATGAAGAAGCAGTAGAACAGGCAGTTCAGAAGCACAACCGCAAGAAAGGCTGCAAAGAAGTGCTTGTTCTTGGCTCCGATGCAGTTGTTCACCCAGATGCAGTGGTGGTCCATCTCAGCCACGCAGCAGTGGCAGTGTGCACAGTGCTTTGAGCGAAGAGGGCGTGGAATGCGACAGGAAGAGCACAAGGAGATAGGAGTTCCAGACATAAGGTGCTGAAAGTGGAGGAGGAGAGAAAGAAATTCAATTAGAAAAAACATGTGATGATTATGCAATAAAAATTAAACGAAAGTGAAAATGAAAGAAAAAAATCAAAAAGAAAAAGAAAAATTTTTTGAAATAAAAATTGGATTTTTTTTTTCAAATTTGAACAAATAGTTTCGATAAGAAATAGATTGCACACATGATTGAAAAATCTACTCAGGTCTTCACATTCATTGATGTTGAATCTCTGAGGTATTTCTTCGTATTGACTTTGTTTTTCCTCTTCTTTTGCTCTGTTTTCATCTTCAATGCTTCTCATAACTGTATTACTGTCGCTTCCATCAGGTTTATCATTGCACTTCTCATTTATGATGCTGGCTTCCTCTCGAAAATACGGTTGAGCCATGTCATTAAAAAGAGGAAAACGCGCAATCTGTTTTGGTGAAATGAAAGAATTGCTTAAAGAGTGCTTTTTGGAACGGGAAGAATGAATAGGAGACGATGAGGTTGCAGAAGAGGATGAAGAGGCAGAAGAAGAAGAAGAAACACTCAGCAGAGCACTTCGATCAGTTTGAAATTCACCTCTGTTTTCATATTCAAAATCTCCAATCAAGTGTTCATGTTCAACCTCCTTTCTCCACATAGAATCCTTCTTGTCAGCAAAGCATCTGCTTGCTGAAGTTAAATGGCTTTCTCCAAACGCAAAATGAGGTGGAAGAAATGAAATGTAGTTTGAAAGAAATAGAAATGGTGTTGACAGTAATCTCCTCAACAGAAGAGGCAGAAGCCTCCACAATTTGGTAAGCACAGACGAAACAATCCGAATAACAAGACTGCATATTGAACATAACCACTCGATGATATCAAAATCGTTGATATGCACACTTTCCTCCTCGTCCTCTTCACTCTCATAATTCCCTGCTCTTCTTTTCATTGCTCTCTTTTTCTCTCTCTCTTTCTCCTCTCTCTTTCTCCTTCTTTCTCTTTTCCACAGCTCAAACACTTCGCCGTTCCAAACCATCTCCCACACTTTCTCATTGGGGCATTGAGGAATTCTTCCTGGATCAGAAAAGACTAACATTATCCACATCACCAGAAGAATCTTTGCAAGACAATGCATTATGACCCCTAATTCTTGAGTTTCTTCAGGAACTGCAAATCTATTGGTTTTTTCTTTCTCTTTCTCACTTTCTTTATTATTTCTTCGAAAATTATTACTATTACTATCTTTTCCGTTCATGTTTGTTTTCGCTCCAGAGTTTTCATAATTGACATTTCCTTTTCCTTTGCCAAACAGCAGCTTCAAATCTTTTCCAAACAAATATCCTCCCTTGTTTGCAACAGCGCTCGAACTTTCTTTCATCTCCTTATTTTTATCAAATTCTTCATTTCCAATAACACCATTGCAAATCAATGACGTTATCAAAAACAGTCCTCCCAACACAACTAATATCGTAAGTGAGGGCATGTTGATAAATCCGCGGCTCGGAATCCTCTTTGCGAATTTAATATTTCCCGATCTGACAGCTCGCAGTGTGCAGTTTCTTGTGTATGCCTGCTCAGTTGACTGATTGTGCTTTGTCTGCTGTCTTTTCCCAAATTCAAGCTCTGCTGTTTTTGCTTCCTCTTCTTCTGTAAAGAGAGTGTTCTGTCCTTTTTCGTTCAATGATGCTGGTGATTCGGTTGATTGAACAAGAGGAGAAGATGATGATGACGATGAAGAAGATAAAGAAGCAGACGAAGTGCCACGAGGTTCAACAGTTGATCCTGGAATAATATCCTCTCCAAATATATTGAAAGGAATAGCCTTTTTTTTGTTGCGCTCTTCTTGTTCCTTCCTTTGAGCATATTCCATGCAATTTTCACCTTTTTTATTTGTAATGTTGATATCTGCCCCGTTATCGGTCAGAACGCGAACAGTTCCTAATTGATTTCTTTCCACACCAAAATGAAGCGGGGTAAGTCCTTCATCATCTACATCATTTATGTGTCCAGGATAACCTCGGATGAGTAATTCCATGCATTCAGGGCTATTTCCAGCTGCTGCCCAATGAAATGCTGTCCGACCAAGATAATCTTTCGTAAGAGGGGCTTTCTTTCTTATCTAAAAATAAAATAAAATAATTACAAAAATTTGAAAAGAGTATTAAAAGAGCAGACAAGATATTCAAGCACAAGAGCTTTTCCGCGACTAACTGCACAAATCAGCAATGTAATACCTCTATGATCTGAATATTCGAAATTCCCTCCATGTTGAAGCAAATAGTGAAGAATAGGTACATTTCCTTTTTTTGCAGCAAGTGATACAGGTGTATCATAAGTTGAAGAGCATATTGCATTCGGATCTGCACCTTGGTTCATTAAAAAGGAAACCATCGCAATATTTTCTCTTTCCACAGCCCAATGTAAAGCGTGCATATGATTTTCATCTTCAGTTTCAATATCTACACCCTTCATCAACAAATGTGCACAAAGAATTTGATTTCCTCTTTTTGCTGTTCGTATTAATGTCTGTCCCATCATGGCCGGAGGAAGCTTATCATTTGATCGTATTTGGGCTTCAAATGAGCCATAGGGAGATATCATTTATTAAAATATCTCAGTTTTTCAATGAACTGATCTGAAAATTAATAAAAAGTTTTTCATTAATAACCATAATCAATTCAAAATGTCTGGAAAGTTCGCATTTTCCGGAAAGTGATGTCAGTGTTGCACAAGCCAAAGCAACTATTTTCTTTACATACTAAACCAAAAAGTTTGCACTTGCACGCAGAATCTGTTACAAAGCCAATATTTCATGCTCCAAAACTTACTTCTGATTTAAAGGAGCAGGATATTCAATCTGATAATTTGAAAGAAAAGTTAAGTGAAGATAGCAAAACAACTTTTCCAACACATAATAAAATTGAACATTCACAGGAAACGCCTCCTACACAAGATAACAGTTCGTTAGAATTTCATCGCGCTCTCTCGGATTCACAGAGGTCATCTGTCACTTTTCCTGCATCTGCTGAACCAGACAGTAATGATATATCAGCAGATATAAATCATAAGCCTGTTGAACACGAGCAAATTGTTCATTCACAAAATGCAACAAGTTTAAATCTTCCCTCAGAATTATCAAATGACATTAAATTGAAAAAAGATATCCCGTTGGTACAGCTTGAGTTAGATGCCGGTAAAATAGTGGAGCCTCGTTCATCTCGCTGGAGCGATTTCCCTATTTCAAAGAAAGATGAAATTGTTGTTGTTGTTGCAAACTACATTCAGTTCTTAAATCATTATTCGGATCATCTAGACAGATCTGCTATCGATAAAATACTTCAAAGCATCAAAGATAAAAAATATATCTATGGAACGGTGACAGAAATTGAATCATTCAAATCTCCATCATCAACGTTACAATTCACAAATTTTAGTATTAATGAAATTAAAGGCGAATATTCCAGTAAAGACACTTTATTGATTAAACAAGTTTCAATTTTCTCTCTTCCATTTCTTTCTTTGGAAACTCCTCAACATCTTTTGCCCAGAAAAAGATTTGATCAATGTGTAAATTATTGGCATGTAGGGATGCACTTCTCTTATCCATTTGCAGATCCCAATGATCCAGAACATTGCGTTACATGGGAAGAAGGCCGCATTTACAATAAGGGGATTGAATCACGACAAAGCAAATTTGATGCACTGCTCAGAGAAATGGATGAAAATGGAGTTACCGTAAAGCTTCGAGATGAAATGGAACAATTGCAAAAGGAAAATTATGAAAGAGACCCACTGAACGAATTGAGCGTTGTGTGGTTTGAACAAAGAGCAAGTGATCGTGAATGGATTATTGCTCTGAATCAGCAAATATCTCATGTTAGCCCTTGGGAACTTTACCCGTCTGAGGCCTTTGACAAAAGAGATGACTCAAAATGTAGAAGACTTTGGAAGGTTCATCAGATGAACATTCCAATAGAAATGATGCGAGACAAAGAAGAGGAAGAAAAGAGGAAGAAAAAAGGCAAGAAGATAAGTAGAATTGGAATGAAAATCAAAAACGATGATGATGAAGATAATGAAGAAAATGAAACGAAAAAAAAGGATGAAAATGAAGAAACAAAAGAAAAAGAATCTTCATCAACTTCATCTGCATCTACCACCGTTCCAGATATTTCTGAAAGGGAGCATCTTTCCACCAGCGAAATGCAACGTGTATATCGTTTTGTTATTGGAGAACTTGAAGAATGTGAAGGAAGCGGTATTTTCGAAAGTAAAATAGACAAAGAAGAAGCACCTGGATATCGAAAGATAATAACAAAGGAGATGACAACAAAAAAGATCAAGAAGAAGATTTCAAAGGAAAAATATGGAACAAATTGGATAAAGTTTGCAAAAGATGTGAGATTAATGCTTGATAATTGTCAAAAAGTATTTGACTATCA
The DNA here is from genome assembly GCF_001643675.1 of Monocercomonoides exilis. Lineage (NCBI taxonomy): Eukaryota > Preaxostyla > Oxymonadida > Polymastigidae > Monocercomonoides > Monocercomonoides exilis. Next base: position 1,162,096 of record NW_027150564.1, on the reverse strand, counting down.
GCGAAAACTGTTGAAAAGCAAAGAGAAATCGAAAGAGAACGAAGGACAAATGGATGAAGAAGCTGAAAACACGGAAGAAGAACCAAAAAGATTTGAAGAGACCATCGCTGATATGGTTCGTGTTTTGTTTAATAAGAGAGATGCAGAGATGAAAGGTGTGTGGTTTGTAGAAGAAAGTGAAGAGGAAGAGGAAGAGGAAGAAGATGAAGAAGAAGTGGAAGATTATGATTCTGCACTTGATTTTGATGAGACTGAAGAAGGCCAAGAAGAAGATGACGACAGGAATGATGGAGATGCATTTGAAAAGCCGAAAAAACCACAACAGAAGCGTAAGAAGGTGGGAAGACCAAGAAAGATAACCAAAGATATGAAAAAGAAAAAGTCATCCTCTGCTTCGGCTTCTTCTTCTTCTTCTTCAAAATCTTCAAAGAACAAAAACAAGCCGAACAGAATTCGGCACACAACAAAAGGGCGAGATCAAGAGGACGATGATGAAGAAGAGGAAAAGGCAACCACGGAAGATTCAGCTTCTTCAAAGGAAGTAGAAGAGGATGATGAAAATCTTGGAGAGAGTTCTACAACAGCAATTAAGAAGAAAAAGATACCAAAGAAAAAGCTAATAAAGAATGAAAAGGGCAAATCAAAAAGAGGAACAACTCAAAAAAGGAGGATGGCTGATGAAAGTTCTGCAGGCGAAGAAAATGAAAAGGAACAGGACACTAAAGCAGACGAAGGGAAAGAGTTCGAAGCAAAACAGTCTGAAATATCATCAGTGAGCGAAATTGAGAGAGCTGGTAATGAAAAGCAATTAGAAAAGAATAAAGGAACTGAAGCTCGTGAAGAAAAAGAAAAGACAGCTGAAGCTAAATCCTCAAATGAATCAGAAAATGCAAAAGGACTTCAGTTTGTTGGAAGCAAAGAGGTGAGTCCAACAGCCAAGACACCTGCATCTCCTCCTCCGCCTCCTTCACCTCCATCAAAGCATCCAGTGATGAGTGCGGAGATCAAGTCAATGAAACAGTCTGAGATGGAAGATGATAAGGAAGAAAGAAAAGAAGGAGAAAATGAATGCCAACCTTCTCTTGTTTCAATCAATAAATCGTTAACAACGCTTAACGTTACTGACTCTGCATCTTCTTCTCCAATTCCAGTTTCTTCTTTTCTTCTTCAGAACATTGCAGCGTCACCAGCAACAGAAACACTAAACAGCACCACCTCCTTCTCCACTCCGCAGCAGTCAACTCCGCTTGCAATCTCTGCTCATTCAACATCGTCTCCTGCATCGCTTATGATCTCTACTTCGGCATCTTCTTTGCCTTCGAGCACATCCCCAAACAGCACCTCCTTGGCTGTTTCAACGCCAGCCACTCCTCTTATCCCTACTCAGCTCTCGCCACAGAGTTCTATGATGGTTTCTGTTGTTTCCTTCACACCTGTTTCAAGTACTTCTTCAACTGCACTCTCTTCGATGTCAACAGCATTGTCTGCTTCTTCTGGGCAACAAGCAGAATTTGGAACGCCTTTGATCACTGCGTACTCTCCTTCACCATCTTCTATTTCATTAACTGCAAAACATCCAGAGGAGCATCAAAGCATTGGAGATCTTGTATTGCAAAGAGAAGAATAGAAATGTGCTTGAAAATATGAACTTATCCTTTCTTGTTTAAGGATCTTTTCATTCACCTTTTTCATCGCAGCTTGAATTTTTCTACTTTTGGTTGATTACTTTCAACCTTTCATACGCACTCCACAAACAAAATACATTTCCTTTTGATTATAATCACCTCTATGTTTACGTAATAAAGAAAAATATGCGAAGCAAAATAAAAAAAGAAATGAAAAAAAAAATGGGATGAAAAGCAAATAGTTCAATAAAAAGAGGCAAATTGTCTTTCCTGTTGAAACGCCAAGGAAAACAAAGAAGGCAAAGAAGAATAGAAAGGAAAAAGTTAATTTCACCATTGGCAAAATTTATATATAAGAAAAAATTCAATAAGGAAAATTTAATAGGAAAATTTTATGTAGAAAATCAACAAAGAAAAGGAAAACATCACAAAACATAGAAATAAAATGAATTTTCGATTGAAAAAAATTGGAGTATTAATTGAACGGAATGTTTTGCATTTTGAGATGTTTCTTAATCAGAGACTTCACAACAAAGTCTTATTTTGAATTAGAAAGGAGAAAGAAAGAGAAAGAGAAAGAGGCAAGTGAAAGAAACGAGATAAGTCACGAAGAAGAAAATAAATACAGGAGATTTCAAAAAAAAAGTGGAAAGCTAAAAAAAAAATGATAATAAAGTCGCAGAAACTGATGTTTGATGGACTTTTAAAAACAACAAAGATAAAAAAAAACAGTAGTATATGGAATGGAAACTGCATCAAACAATTATGTTTTCATATGTGGAGTGAAATAGTATCTCCAAAATTATCAAAAAAAGAAAGAAAGAAATTCGAAAGGAAAACTTGTGAATTCACTTTTTCTTCGAGAACTTAAAAGAATAAAATTGCATCTTCAGACAAAACCAAAATTATTCATAAAATTACAAATGAAAGTGTTCAAAAAATTTATCATATTACAGGTATTAATCAGCATAATTTACAAGTGTCAATATGAAGACACAATCGTAAAATTTGCTTCAGCATCCCAAAAAAAAAAAAAAAAAAAAAAAAAAAAAAAAAAAAAAAAAAAAAAAAAAAAAAAAAAAAAAAAAAAAAAAAAAAGTAAAAATGATTAAATTTTTGTTGAAACACTGCTTCAAACAAATGGAAGAGCTAAGAATATAACAAAATAGATGCTCAATCAACTACTATCGAATGGAGCGTAATTGAAAGCACAGTCAATTAAACATATACGAAATCTGCCAAAACTGTTAGTGTCAATCAAAGGTCTCAAAAGAAAGAAATAGAAAACAAGAAAAATTGTTATTTATTTTCGATTTCAATGAAGAAAAGTGAAGATTGCTTCAGAAGAAAACAAAATTAGGCACAATTTATTTTCGCAAACAAAAACATCTCAATTTTTTACGTAAACATATAAAAACTGTTCAGATAAAACATTCTTTTCGAAAAAAAAGGAGGAAAAAAAAAATAAATTATGAAAAATTTCTACAGATTCGATCTATTTCTTTGGTGTTATTAAATCGTTGCTTCTCCTCGAATCATCTCTTATTAATAAAGAAATCGCACTCAACTCCAATCTTCATGAAAGCAAATGCACTTCAAAGCACATTCAAGAAGCTTTGTGTTCAAAGTTCAGAACCATCAAAAACAAATGATGAAAGCACTGCCAACAATAAATTACAGCTTATCATTAAGATGGTCTAATCATTCTAAAAAAAGAAGATCAATGAATTCATTTCTTTTCTGCTTTTTTATACCCAAATGTCTTTGGGGTTATTACCTGTTCGTCTGGTAATGATACACTGGCTGCACCTGCTGTGCATATGGCGTGTCAAAAAACAAAGATTGAGTATTTGAAATGGAAGTGGCAGAAGGAGGAGAGGGAGAAGGGGAAGGAGAAGATAAAGATGATGATGACGACAAAGACGACGAAGAAGAAGACATAGCAAGCGAAGGTGCCATAAAAGAAGCACGTTGCATCTGCTCATATGACAGTTGCTGAGGTGTTGTTTCCTGCTGAATCTGGCAATAGCTGCCTGGCGGTGGGGGAGGAAGCTGGGAGGAGGGAGAAGGAGATGCAGTCGATACGAAATAAGGAGAAGTCGAAGTGAACTGCGGGATCGATGAGAAATGTGCTTGGAGCATGGGACCTTGCTGTATTTGCTGCATTGATTGTATTGGCTGGATTTGTTGAATCTGCTGAATTTGTTGGATTTGTTGTATTTGTGGAAGTTGATTCATTTGATTCATTTGATTCAATTGGGGCATATGTGGCATTTGCTGCACCTGCTGAAATGAAGATGGGGTGAATGTGTCAGAGACATGATAGTCGCCTTGATACAGAAACACACCAGGGGCTTGTGGTGAGGGAGAAGATGAAAACATTATTGAAGCTGGATATAACTGATGAGCATGCACCGTATTTGAAGAAGAAGATGAAGGCAAAGATGATGAAGATGAGGAGGAAACTGAAGAAGAAGAAGAAGATGATGATGATGAAGAAAGCTGAGGTTTGTACTGAAATGCTTGCAGCTGATGAGATGGCTGAGAAGGAGGCTGTGTCTGAGATTGCGGCAATGGTCTGGTTGAAGAAAATGAATCAGACGAAACAGAAGATGATTTTGATCCAAATGAATGTGAAGCATAAGAAGACACTTGATTGTGTTGGCTATGCTGTGGATGATACTGTTGTTGTTGTTGTTGCTGCTGTTGCTGCTGCTGCTGTGATTGTGATTGTTTATTTGATTGGTGTCCATAAGACATTGCCCCATGATACTGCGAATAATGCGTCTGCCTTCCTTGCTCTCCTTTGTCTCCTCTTTCTCCTCTTCCAAATCCACCGCTTCCTCCTGAGCTCCCTCCTCCACCACTACTACTACTTCCTCCACTTCCTCCTGCTCTTCCTCCTTTCCCCTCTGAAATAAGGCTGAGCACTTCCTCCTTCACCAGAGGCGACACATCTGCCGCTGCCTCCTTGAAGCAGCGCTGCAGGTGCTTGTAGTGTGTCGTGGCCTTCAATAGAGGCAATGAATTGATCGCTTCCCTCAGAATCTCCTCTTTGATATCAGCATCTGCACACTTCAGAATGCGCTGAACGACAAAGTTGCCAAACGGATGCAGCATCAGCTGCGTCAGCCCATTCTGGCTTTTTCTCCCGCTGCGATATCTTCCTTCTCCCTTCCCTTCTTTCTCTTTTCTCTCTTCTCTTTCTCTTTCTCTCTCTCCTTCCTCATGTGCATCTTCGCCTAATCCGTCTTTCCTCCCTTCCTTCAGCTCATCCAGCAGGATATGGTGCTCCTTGTTTGTGCTGTTCACCACAATGCATTCAACCACATTGCTCGACGTCTTCTGCAGACACAGAGAAAAGAACCTCCCCTTCAGTGATGCCAGCACCCTCGCAACCACATCTGCCTGCTTTGTCTCAATCATCCGCTGAACAATGTAATTCCCCGAGTTGTCTGCCACCAGCTGCGCAGTCATTTTGATCAACGACGTCACCAGCGCCTCTTTCTGCTGAGGAAGGCCATATTCCACCAGCTGCTGAAGCACCCGGCATCCGAACTGGCTCCTCACCAGCTCTGCCAGCAGCCCTTCATCATGCAGTTCATCAAACACGAACTGATACTGCTGCGGAGGCAGTTTCTTCACCAGCTTCTGTAGCACATGATTCGCATGCAGGTTCTGGATAGCTTCGGCCACGTGTGTTTTGAGCTCTTCTGCTAAAAGAACAGCAGCAGATAGAGAGCATTTCTCGATGATGTGCTGAATCACACGGCAGGAGAACTGGTCGAAGGATAAGGGGAGCATGTTGCCCTTGATGACACGGTAGAAGTGTAGGAAGTAGTCGAATGAGGGAGGAGAAGAGGAGGAAGAAGAAGTTGATGAAGAAGAAGATGATGATGATAGTTCATTGACGGATTTATCAGCTTCGCTTTTAGAGTCATCTGCTCCACTCCCTTCTCTTCCGTCTCTATATGACCCACTGCTTTCAATACTTTCTGTTCTGTCCAACCGTTCCATTCTTCCACCTCTGCAATCATCATTTCTCTCTTTCTCCTTCTTCTTTCCTCCTCCTTCCTCCAGCTGTTGCTCACAGTCATCAAAGAACACCTGCACCACAAAGTTCGCGTATTTGTCCTTCATCAGCTTGTACAGCGAAGGATACAGCTCAAAAAACACTTCTCTTTTCAACAGGCTGTTTTTGCATGTCTTCAGAGCATCTTCGATTATTCGGCTGCCCTGTGGATCAACACAGAAAGCGACAAAATGACTTCGAAGCACTGGGAAGTAGTGCTCAAGAGGGGTGACATGAGAAGAAAAGGATTGAAGAGAAGAAGATGATGATGATGAAAGAACTGAAGATTCAATATTCATCCCATCTGCATTCCCAGCCATCTCTTCACTCCTCATCGGGTTCTCTATCTGTTGCTTCTGATGTTGCAATCTTTCCAGTTCCTCCCATTTCCCTTCATCTTGTGGCATAACTCCCTTGCTAAGCTCGCCATTTGCCAGAAACATTGCCAATATTGGGTCGTTTGTGTCAGCATGGATAGGTTTCATTCCTGGCTGTGCTCCGTTCACGCCAAAGATGCTGTCATCAGAGGAAGAAAGGGAAAGAGAGGAAGAGGAAGAAGAGGAAGAAGAAGATGTTGTTGATGAGGATGAGGTGGAGGAAAAGGAAGATGAGGAAGAAGAGGAAGAAGAGGAAGAAGGGGAAGATGAGGAGGAAGAGGTGGTGGAGGAAACAGCGAGAGAATGAGGAAGAGTTGGAAGTTGTGGAAATGAAGTGTTATCAGAAGTATTTGAAGAAGAAGAAGATGATGATGATGATGATGAAAGAGAAAGAGATGAAGATGAAGATGAAGATGAAGATTGCGATGGAGAAACAGGAGGAAGTGACAGCGAAGATGAAAGGGAAGAAGAAGAAGAAGAAGAATTTGAAGAAGAAGAAGAAACAGAAGTTACAATAGAATCCGTATATCCATTGTTCAGTACATCTGGTTGAATGCTATTCACAGAAGAATAAGATCCATGAAGAACATAACCGGATGGCTGAATTTGTTGCATCTGCAGCTGTTGCTGAGAAAAGGAAGGAAGATGGCTGTCAGATGGGAACTGAAGATGAAGCTGGGTTTGTTGCAATTGCTGTAATTGCTGAGGTTGTTGTGATATTTGTGATATTTGTATTTGTTGCAATTGCTGCAATTGGAGTTGCTGTTGCTGCTGCTGTTGCTGCTGCTGTTGCTGCTGTTGATTGAGATTTTGATTAAAAGTTTGAAGATTTTGAAGATTTTGAAGATTTTGAAGATTTTGATGATGAGGTTGATGAAGAGACTGAAGTTGCAATTGATTTTGTGGTTGGTTTGGTTGTTGAAGAAGAAGATACAACTTGCTTGTTTGTTGAGGTTGAGATCTGTTTTGAGAAGAAGAAGAGGAGGAAGAAGACGATGCTGACGATGAAGATGATGATAATGAATTTGATAAAGCAGAAGAATTAGAAGGTGTTGACTGTAGAGGAGAAAATGCATTAAGAGAAGGTGAATAAATGCCAGAAGGAAAATCGTTGAGAACTGGGGAGTACAAACTAATAGCTGGTTGATGTGGAAATGACGAGGGAAAAGAAGAAGAAGAAGAAGAAGAAGAAGAAGCGAAAGAAGAGGAGGAAGAAGAAGACGTTGAGTGTGTGGAGGAAGAAGGAGATGTGATGGTGTTTGGGTGAAGTGTGAATGAGGAAGGAGAAAGAGAAGAGGAAGAAGAGGAGGAGGAAGAAGAAGATGATGATGAAGATGATGAAGAAAGCATATTGCCAACAGCGGAAGAAGAATACATTGAAGTGGGGTTGTACTGGAAAGCGAGAGAAGGAGAAGAAATGCCATTGGAAGGCATCCGAAATATTCCGCTTGAGTTGCTGGGAGAAGATGAAAGAGCAAAAGAAAGGTGCTGAAGAGAAGAAGGCACCAAAAAGGAAAGAGAATCGACATCTGATGGATTGGATGAGGAAATGAAGGAGGAGGAGGAGGAGGAGGAAGGAGAAGTTGTGGTAGAGGAAGAAGAAGAAGAAGAATTTGAAGAAGAAGAAGAAGATGATGATGATGATGAAGGAATTGAAGAAGAAATAAAAGAAGACGGAGAAGAAGAAGAAGAAGAAGAAGAAGCAGTTGGTTTGATTTCATTGTTTATTCCTATGCTTTTAGAGAGAGGGGTGTGAATTGCATTGTTTATTTCCTTTCTGACTTCAAATGTGACTGTGGGAGAGAAAGAGGAAGGGAAAGGAGAATAGCTGCTAAGAGACAGAGAAGAAAGAGAGGCAGAGTTTGAAGGAGCAGAAGAAGAAGAAGAAGAAGAAGAAGAAGAAGAAGAAGAAGAAGAAGAAGAAGAAGAAGAAGAAGAAGAAGAAGAAGAAGAAGAAGAAGAAGAAGAAGAATTAACATGATGTCCCCAATTATTCCCAGACTGTTTAGAATGTGATGAAGTCAGCATTCCCATCCCTCCTTTATCACTTCCTCCTCCATTTTCTCCTCTTCCTTCTCCTCTTCCTTCTCCTTCTCCTTCTCTTTCCTCCTCCTTCAGCTGCCCAAACCCAACATTCCACTTTCTCAATAGATTATTCATTGGATGCTGGATGAATTCAATCGAAGCAAGAGAAGGAGAATATCTGTGGAAAGGATTTCGTATTGGCCTTTTGAGCAGTTGTGTCAGCATCTTTGATTTGGCCTCTAAACGAAGCGCTTCATACGCTGTGCCGGCTTCGATGTCGATGTCATCATATGACTCTGATTCTGATTCTGGCTTTGATTCTTTCCCTTTCTTTCTTTCTCCTTCTTTTTCTTTCCCTTTTCTCACTCTTAGCTCTGTTCTCTTACACATTTCATTCTTCTTCTCATTCTCTTCTCCTTCTTCTCCTTCTCCTCTTCCATCATCCTTCATTACTTTCCCGCTTCTCTTGTGTTTCTGCCCAAGCAGCAAATACTTCTTCTTCTGCGATGCTGCCTGCAGAAGATGATGAAGGTCTTCATCAGCTGGCGTGAAGGAAGAGCAAGAAGAAGGCAACGAATGAGAAGGAGAAGAGGAAGAGGAAGAGGAGGAGGAAGAAGAGGAAGAGGAAGAAGAGGAAGAAGAAGAAGAAATTCCAATATGAGTGAAATGGGAGTAACCATTGTTGAGTGAAAGGGAATGGGAAGGGGAAGAAGAAGAAGAGAAGGAGGAGGAGAAAGAAGAAGAGAGAGAAGAAGAAGAAAGAGAAGATGGAGAAGGAGGAGGAGAAGAGGAAATTAGAGAAGAAGAAAATGAAGAAGAAGAAGAAGAAGAAGAAGCAAATGAAGCAGAGGAAGAGAATGATGAGTTATCAGACAGAGAAGAATAGGAAGGAGAGGAAGAAAGCGATTCCGAAGAATAAGAATAAACAGAAAGCTGAGAGGGAGAAGGAGAAGGTGAACGAGAAGGAGAAGGAGAAAGAGATGAATAAGAAGAATAAGAAGAAGATAATAAAGAAGAAGAATGTATAGACACATTGCTTCTGCTTCTTCTCTTCTTTGGCATTTCATCTTTCATGATAATTGAAGAAGGAGAGGAAGAAGATGAGGAAGAAGAAGAAGAAGAAGAAGATGTTATAAGCTGAAGTTCTTTACCATTTTCTTCGCCTTCTTGTGTTTTGATACTCTTTTCTTTGTTTTCTTTGTTTTCTTTTGTTTTCTCTTCTTTCACTCCTTTCCTTTCATTTGTTTTGTCTTCATTGATTTCAACTTTCTTTTCTGCTGTTACTGAGCTATTCAATGGTTCTATTTCATTTGAAGAAGAGGAAGAAGAGGAAGAAGAGGAAGAAGAGGAAGAAGAGGAAGAAGAGGAAGCAGAAGAAGAAGAATACTGTTGAGTATGCTCAATCTCATTACTTTCACACACAACACTTGCATCCTTATCAATTTTGATTGATGAATCAGAATTTGAGTGATTGCTTGTTGTGCTGCCCTTTCTATTGATATTTTGTTCGTTTTCTTTGTCATCTCTAGTTTCTTCTTGTTTTTCTCCTTCTTTCTTCTTATTTCCTTCTTTATTATCCAAATTTTCTTCTTTTTCTTCTCTTTCATCTTTTTCATCTTTTTCCTTCTTCTTTTCTGTTGTTTCACTCACATTCCTTGTCAAATCCAATTTCAAATCATTTTTCTCCTCTTTTATTTCTCCATCTTCTTTTGTTTGATGGGTATGTGGACGTTCATGATTATGCTGATGATGATGTTGTTGAAGATTAACTTCATGATTATGTTCATGTTTTTCGTTTTGTTCATAATGTTCTTCTATTTGTTGCTTCTCTTCTTTCTCTTCTTTCTCTTCTTCTTGTAGCTCCTGTTGAGAAATGTGAATTTGAGCATATGTTTTATTGAGATTATTTTGATCAGAATGAACACGACGATGATGGTGGTGGTGATGTTGATGATGATTTTGGCTTTGACTTTGGCTTTGATGATTGGATATATCGTTCTGGCTTTGTTTGTGTGAATTCTTTTTTAATAAGAAAGAGAATTAGAAAAAGAATGTGTTTATGAAAAATAAAAAAATTATCAAAAATGAAAAAGAGAATGAGAATTTGAATAAAAAAGAAAAAGAAAACAAGAAATCAAAATTGAATAAAATAAAACTGAATTAAATAAAAACAAAACAAAACCTTTGATTTTGCACTGTTTTCTTTCTGTCCTTTCTCGTGTGCGTGTTTCGAATCAAGTTGATGTTGAAGTTGCTTCAGATGTTGTTTCTGATGGGACATTCTATTACGAAGGCAATTGTGATAATGATGATGATGATGATGATGACTTAGCTGTTGATGAATGCGTTTATGATGTTGATGATTATGCTTATGTTTGTGATTGTTATGTTTCTTTTGAACTTCTTGTTGTTTGTTAATCTTCTCCTTCTTCTTCTTCGGATTATTTTCTAATTTCTCCTCTTTCTCTTTATCCTCCTTATTTTCTTTATTCCCTTCTTCCTCTTCATTTTCTTGTTTCATTTCTTGCTTATTATTATCTTGTGTGTTCTGATGATGACGATGATGATGATGATGATGATGATGTCTATGCTTGTTACGCCTCTTATGCTTCCTGCTCGTATTCAATGATGCAATATTACTGCTGCTGGTATTAATAACATTGTTATTTGGAAGAGAAGAAGAGGTAGAAGAAGATGATGATGATGATGTTAATGAAGAAGAAGCAGAAGAAGAAGCAGTATTAACAGTGTTTCTATTAAACACCTGCTGCTCAGATGAAGAATTAATCTGTTGCGTTTTATTAGTCAATGATAAGCAGTTGCTAACAGGAAGATTCATTTCATTTGAAGAAGGAGCAAAAGATCCAATAGAATTAGCATAATTTCCATAATTCCCATAATTCGTGTAATTCGTGTAATTATTGGTGCCAGAATAGGAAGTGTATAACATGTCAGATGTCATTGCTCTATGAGAAGGAGAAGAAGGAGAAGAAGAAGGGGAAGATGAAGAAGAAGGGGAAGAAGAAGGGGAAGAGGAAGAAGAAGAAGAAGGCGAAGGAAAAGGAGAATGAGAAGGGGAAGGGGAAGGGGAATTCATAGCAGAGCCTGGAAGCGAGGCAGAGACGAGGAAAAGAGAAGATTTAGGGGAAGAGAAAGTGCGTGTGGAGTCAAAAGCAGAAGGAAGGGAGTGAAGGGAAGGGAAGCTGAGGTTGGAGGAGTAAGAAAGAAGAGCATGGGATTCAGTTGGGGCTGTGGCGATGGTGAGATGGCGGGTGGAGGAATAAGGAGAAGAAGAGGAGGAAGAAGAAGAAGAGGAGGAGGAGGAGGAAGAGGAAGAAGAAGATGATGATGATGAATTAGAAGAAGAGGAGGAAGAGGAAGACAATGAAGAAGAGGAAGAAGAAGAAGTAGCAGTTGAAGCAGAAGAAGCAGAAGAAGTCGATGTTTGTGTCTTTGTGATGGAAGAGGTGGGGGAATTGAATGAAGAAGTTGCTGAAATGGCAGGTGGAATGGAGGAATATGCAGAAGAATGGATTCTGAATGAAATTGGCTCTGATTGGTTGGCAGAGGTAGAAGAAGAAGAGGAAGAAGAAGAAGAAGAAGAAGAAGAAGGCAAAGAAGAAGAAGAATTTGATGATGATGTTGGTATTCCATTCATTCCAGCAGGTGAAAAAGGGTAATAAACATCAGAATTCATCACATTTTGAGAGGTTTTGTGGAATTCCTTGTTGAAATGGTTTTGATTGAAAGAGAAAGTGTGCTGGTGACTGGAATTTAATGAATCATCATATGGAAGATGAGAAGAGGAAGAGGAAGAGGAAGAGGAGGAAGAGGAAGGCAAAGGAGAAGAAAGAGAGGAAGAAGAATATGTGGATGATGATGAAGTGTATGGAGAAGAAAGAGAATTTGAAGAAGAATGATGATGATGAGAAGAAGAAGAGGAGGAGGAGGAAGAAGAAGAGGAAGAAGAAGGAGGAAGTGGAGGCAAAGAGCTGTGATTGTGCGTGTTATTGTGAGTGTTATTGTGGGTGTGAGTGTGATTGGGGGTGAATGGAGTGTTGGAAGGGAAGTGTGAAGGCATACGAGCAACTGATGTGACATTGTAAGTGTTGGTGAATGAAGTGTTTGAGGGAGAGGAAGAGGAAGAAGAGGAAGGAGGTAAAGAAGAAGAAGAAGATAAAGAAGAAGAAGAAGATAAAGAAGAAGATAAAGATGATGATGATGATGAAGGAAATGCTGGTGTTGTTATAGATGATGGTGAAAGAGAAGAAGAAGAAGATGATGATGATGATATTGTTTGTGATTGTGATTGTGAAGATGGTGATGATGAAGATGATGATGCATAGAACGAAGGAAGATAAGGAGGTGTAATGTAATATGCTGAGGAAGAAGAAGAGGAAGGAGGAGGAAGAGAACGAGGAGGAGTAGCAATAGAAGAAACAGAAGAAGCAGAAGAAGAAGCAGCAGCAGAAGAAGAAGAAGAAGAAGAAGAAGCAATTATCATATTTGCATTAGCTGCCCTGGGATCAGAAGGACTCACAGCAAGTGGGTAGAAACTGATATTGTTATTATTATTATTATTATTATTATTATTCATGCTATTGTTATTCAATGAATAAGCAAAGCAGTTTCCTTGTTCGCTATTTGCAGTGTGGTTTGTGGTGTGTGACAAGCAGAGAGAAGGAGGAGACGGGTTGATGGCACTTTCAGAGAAGGAAGGAGAAGAAACGGGGGAATAACGAGGAGAAGGAGAAGGAGAAGAGGAAGGAGAAGAGGACGAGGAAATAATCGCAGAAAAAGTTGAGGAAGGGAAAGAAGAGGAAGGAGAAGGAGAAAGAGAAGAAGAAGAAGAAGAAGAAGCCAATGAAGCTAAAGCCGACGCCGAAAAAGACGTAGCTCTAATAGCTCCCTGGCAAAAACTGTGTTTGTCAGGTGTTTTCAATACAAGAGGCTCAGTGGGAAGAATGGAATGAGGAAGGGTGGGGACGAATGTGGAGAAAGAAGAAGAGCTTGTAGAGGCAGTGGAGATGGTTTCTTCAGAGGCAAGAGTGGAAGAACGGGAGAGTTCATTGACAGACTTGCGGGAGAGGTGAGGAGGAGAAGGAGAAGAGGAAGAAGAGGAAGAGGAAGAAGAGGATGATGATGATGATGTGTTGTTGTTGTTGGCAGCTGAGGAAGAGGAGGAGGAAGAAGAAGAAGAAGGCGATGATGATAAAGACAAAGAAGACGAAGAAAGAGAAGAAGCTAATGCTGATGAAGATCCAGACGGAGCTGAGAAAGCTGGAATTTGTGCCAAAAACTGGTCAGAAAAGGCAGATTGCGATGAAAAAAGAGAAGGAAGAGGCGGTTCAGAGAGGAGAATGAGCTGCTCGTCAGGCGAAATGCCGTGGAAAGGGGAATGTGACGTGCCCATTGACACTTTTCTTTGGATGTTGGCTCGAAGGAAGGTGGATTGTGAGGAGGAGAAGGAAGAGGAGGAAGAGGAAGCGGAAGAAGAAGAGGCAGAGATTACTGCAGGTGATGATGAAGCTGATGATGATCCCGATACTGAGGCTGATGATGATGACGACGATGAAATGATTGAGGAAGCAGGCGAAGGAAAAGGAGGAGACAAGATTGGAGAGCCATCTGGAGACGGTGAAGGCGATTTGGAAGGAGAAAGCGAAGACATCGAAGACAAGAACGATGATGAGGACGAAGAAGAGAGCAGAAACTGTGTCTGCATTTGTTGTTGTGAATTATCCCCCAACAAACCCGAACTCATTCCATCATCTTTTCCAAGACCCAAATACACTCCCGACGAGAACGGAGCCAGTGCTGCTGCTGCTGTTGTTGAGAAAGCGCTGGGAGGCGAATGGGCCGACCCGCCGAAGCTGTCGATGTACTCTGATGCAGGCGTCTTCATCGCCTCTGCCATTCGGCTCTGCACATCGCTTGCTCCGTCGCTGTGGCTGTCTTCAGAAGCGCTGTTGGTTGTGTGGCGCAGAGATGACGGAGGTAGCTCCAGCTGCGACGCAGGCTTCTCTTTCGTGTCAGTGATGGGGAACTCCGCAGAGACGCCCAGGCTTCCTGGCGGGCGCGAGCGGTCGATGCTCTCCAGAAAGTACCCGAACGATGAAGAGGAAGAGGAGGAGGACTGCATTGGCTCAAGAAGCGGAGAAGTGAAGGGGGATGTGCCATCAAGGATTTCGTTGATGGTCGGTCGGGAGGATAGGTCTGTCGTTGCTGCTCTTTGCAAGTGCGACTCCATCGCAGGCATTTCGTGGTGTGGACGCAATGTGTTTATTCTGTTGATTCTTGGGGGAGAATGAGTCTGGTTCATAGACGCTGGTAGTGTGGCAGATCTGCTCCATTCATCACGCACCACTTCACTCAATGAATTGTGCTTGCGATGAACCGTCTCGCTTCCTGCTATAAATGATAAAGGAGCTTCATCGTCGTCATCAAAATCAAGTCTTCGAGATGGAGGAGTTCTTGGTTTGCTGCTCAAAGCGGATAACGACATCAGTGAATCAGAAGAATCATCCATCTCATCTCCGTTTGATAAATCAGTTAATGCACGAGATTGAACAAGTTGCTCGTCTTCGCTGCCATAAGTTTTACTGAGGCTGAACGGACATGGGGGAATGAAGAGAGATGAAGACAGATGAGAAGAGTTGGAATCTGACGAAACTGTTTGTGTCATCGATGTAGTAGTACTTGTGGATATTGTTTGAGTTCTGTCCAAAACGGTATTTGCGGGAGTTGATGAAACTTGTTGCGTTAATGGAGGAGGCTGCAAATGCTGAGTTGGATTGCAATGAGAAGTCCGAGATTCAACATTTTCTTCGTCTAAATGTTTTGTTTCATCTTTTCTTTTTTCGCGTTTTCTTTTTGCAGAGTTTGAGCCTTTTTTATGCTTTGCTCCTTGGCGAGGCTGCCGAAAAGACTTATCCTCTTTTTCTGATAACGTATTCATTGTCTGAAACGTAAGATCTTATGATATCTTTTAAAATCCAGTAGTACAAAAAAATAGATTGCTTTGAAGCACAAATATTGAAAGTTTAAAATGAGTAAAAGCTGTGAAAGAAAAAAATATCGTTTTGGTAACTAATTAAGGTTCAAGAGATTTCATAAATGTTTGATCGAATGATCTCAAAGTGGGAAATCTTGATAAAAATATAATTGTTAAAATCTTCATTAATTTTAATTGAATTTGATCACTTTTGCATTTTTTTGACTCATGTCAGAGAGGCGAGAAGTGCATTAAAAAAATATTTTTCCAAAAGCGTTCACCAAAAATCACAAATCATATGAACAAACATTACAATTCTTTCGGAATTATTTTTATTCAATAAGAAGAGAAAATTATTTTGACAAATATCACACAGTTAAGGAATTTTTCTTTCTTTCTTTCTTTTTTTTTTTTTTTTTTTTGATTAATTCAGAAATGTATTAATTGCATCTCTCATAGTTCCAAAAAAAAATATCATTATTCAAAAATTTTTCATTTCTTGATGATTAACACATTTTATTTATTGAAGAATGAGGGAAAAAATTCAGTTAATTGCAGAATAAGTCTGAAACGTTTTGTCATATCTTTGTTTATTCTCTTGACATTGTCTTGTTTCAAGAGCTTGAGCAAAGAAAATTTAAAGTTTTCAAAATAGAGAGTTTGTGTTATGAATACCAATTGGTCTTGAATATTAACTTTTCCAAATTCTTTTTAAATGTAATAAATGCAGCTCTAAGTTTTGTAAAACAAATAACAAGCGTTATTTTATTCGGATAAACATAAATTCTTTGTTTGAATAAAACAAAAAAAAGCTATGCAAATATCAACAACAAAAACAACAAACAAAAACCAAAAAAAATTACACACAATGAAATGCTTTTCCCAAATATACACGAAATATCACAAAATGTTTGTCCAAAAATTGAAACTTCGTCACAGTTGATTTCATTTGCACCTGGACGGATGATAGTTAATAACCACAGGCTCTCCTTTGCACCACAGCATGTTCTTTATTGTGGCAAGTGTGTCCCACAAATTAATCGAAATCCCATTGCAAGACAGAGCAATATCAGTCGGATGAATAAGACTCGCCAGGTTCTGCCCCTTTGCAAGCCCTCCAATCGCTGCATTCGCTGCTGCCACTGCCGCGGGCGGGGCTGACTCTACAAGAGCCAAATAGCTCTGGTGCAGAAACGTGTGGATGGTTGAAGCAAGCAAGTGTTCCGTGGCTGAGAAAGAGAACGTGCCGATGTTGATGATGTGTGTTGGAGGAGCACCCACAGGTGAGGTGAAAGGGTGGTAGAAAGAAGGGCCAGGGAGTGCAGAAAGCGGAGGAGATGCGATGTGAACGAGCTGGAAGGAGACCAAAACTGGCGGAGACGGAAATTCCCCTTTCAAAAGGAGCATCGCCAGCCAGCGAGGGATCCGCTGCACTTCGTTGAAGCGCTTGCCTTCAGACTCTGCAGAAGGAGATGACTGAGAAGATGAAGAAGACGAATAAGAAGAAGAAGAAGAGAAAGAAGAAGACTGATAAGGCTGAGAAGAAGGAGGGTATGTTGTTGGGTTGGAGATTGTGATTGGGGGAAGGATTGAAGATGGGGAAGATGCTGGCGCCAAACCTGATGATTGCATTCCAAGGGCTGTTCCAGGAGCATCTGCAGCGGGTGAAGAAGATGGTGCTGAAGTGGAAGAAGATGATGATGATGATGATGATGCAGGAGATGAATATGGATGTGCAGAAGGAGCGGATGGAGGAAGCAGTTGTTGAGATGAATTAACCACAAGTGGCTGAGAAGGAGGGGCAGCAGTGGCATAGCGCAAGCCTCTCAGCTGAGCCACATAGCTTCGCAAGACAACCTGCCCTGTCTCATCAAAGCAGACGATGCTGGTGTTTGGGGGGAAGATCTGAATAGGAAAGGGAAGCAGGGAAGGTGGAAAGGGGTTAAGGGGGGAAGGAGGGGAAGAGGAAGGAATGTGGAGGGATTGTTTGAAAGGCGTTTGCACGAATGAATATGTATATATATAATAGTTAAGTATTTAATAGATTATAAGCAAAGGCAATGAATGAATTGCATATTTGAAAGTGGTTGTTACGGAACAATAAATTGAAAATAAAAGACATTTATGATATTAAAAAAAGAAAGATTTATTTAAATAGAACAAAATGAAATCTCTTGAGAAAATAATAAGTTTGCACACAGGAAGAGGTGGAAGAGCGTTGGGCTGTTCATGTTGCTTGATGCTTTGTGGATCAACAGGTGGAATGTATTCACCTGTTTCAGTCCAAGGAATAACAGGAGGAGCTGTTAGAGAAAGGGGGAAAAAAAAGACAAAAAAAAGAATTTAATATTTGTGATGGACATGAATAAAAACAATGTGAAAAAATGATGTTGGAAGAGGGTTTAAACACAAAGAGAATTAAAAATTTACAATATATCAAAACAAAAATAAGCCCATCAGCAAAAATTGAAGTCAAAGGATATGAGCATATCCAAAATACAAAATTCAAAACATTACATGATTAATAAATTAATGGGGGAAAAAATGAACAAGAAATTAAAATAGGAAAAAGAAAAAAAAAGAAAAGTAATTAGCATACGAGGAGGCGATTCTTCAATGCCATCCCATGTCTCAAACAGGTTCAGCAGGCACTCTTCACCCAAATTCACCAGCTCGCATATCTCTTCCTCTTCTCCCTCCAATTCATCATTGGCATCTTCTTCTTCATTTCCCACTCCTCCTCTTCCACTTCCTCCATTTCCTTGTATTCCTTCTTTGTTGTATTCTTCGTCTTCCTCCTCTTCTTCGTCTTCCTCCTCTTCTTCGTCTTCCTCCTCCTCCTCCTCATCCTCTTCTTCTTCTTCTTCTTCTTCACTTTCATCAAGCAATTCCCTTTCAGAAGACGAATCTGCCCCTGTCTTTCTCTTTTGTTCTCTCAACTTTTGTTTTTCTTTTCTTTCTCTCTTTCTTCTCTCTCTTTCTTCCTTTCTCTTTTTTTTTGAAAGTCGCTTCGGTATCTTCTTAAACACAGCATATGCACAGCGAAAACAGGCAGGAATCTCCATTGTGATTGTCAGACACTGCATTTACATTATTAATAAATTTAAAAAAAGAAAGAAAGAAAGAAAGAAAGAAAGAAAGAAAGAAAGAAATAGAATAAAAACCGACAAATGATATACAAGCACAAAATAAAGAAAAATAAACTATATGAAACAATAAAAGGAAAAAAAATAACAATAAATTCATCATTAAAACACACTCACAACCACACACACAACTCCTCCACACCCCAATTCTCGTGTCTGCAGTGAACCACTTCGCTCTGTACTCTGTTGGCTTCGGGAAAATCGCCTCGTATTCCTCTATGCTCCCCCTTCCCAGCTCCTTCATCATCCTCCCTGTCAGCACGTCCCACAGACACACCATATTCGCTTCGTCGCGGGTGAGGATGTGTCTTCTGTCTGGAAGCACTGAATGCTCCACAAGGCCAATGTCACTGATCATCACGTGCTTGGGGAGACGGAATGTGGGCTGTGCGCGGGAGTAGAAGACGGGCTGAAGAAGGGAGGAGAGAGAAGTGAAATGATGTATTAAAAGATTTTTGAAAAAAATAAGATATTTTTTAATGAAGAATAAAAAGGAATAACAATAATTAAAAACTATCAAGTATAAATAAATTTTTAGATAAAAAGTCCATCTCTCAATCTCTTGCACAACTATAAAATACTCATTATCAACAGAATTATTCTTTCTTTTTTTGTTTAAAATTAACAAAAATTCATATCCACATATATTCCACATACCCAGAATTCGAGTGTTCTATCCGACGTAGACACAACCAGCCAGCTCTCTTTGATTCCAGTGGATGGATTGCGCTTCTCAATCATAATCATGCTGAGTATGCCCGCCGTTCTTCTTGTCTGCTGCTGCCTTTTGCTTCTCTGTCGTATTTGCTGTTCATTCTGTTGTTGTTGTTGTTGTTTCTGTTGATTCTGCTGAAGAGAACCCCGCCTTTCGTTCGCATTCTGCTCAGCAAGCAACAAACTTTCTGCGTCTTCTTCGTCTTCATCGTCAGAAGAAGAAGAGCTTGAGATGTCAATTTCTGAAGTGTGGACAGAGGAAATTGTCTCATCTGAACTGGATGTGCTGATGGAGGATGTGGAGGCATCGGATTCATAAGCATGCGCTGCTGTTAATGAAACTTCAGTTTTATCAGCGCCATTCTCTTTTCGTTCATTGCCTTCTTCTTCTTCTTCCTTGTGCACTTCTTTCTCTTTGTTCGCATTCTTCCCCCTTTCTTTTTCAACCCTTTCTGCATCCGCCTTCTCCTTCATCCTCTTCTCCCTCCTCTCCTCCCTCTCTCTCCTCCGCACAATCCGCTCCATCTCCCTCTCTCTCCGCTTCTCCGCAATGATCTGCGCTTTCCTCCTCTGCCGCTTCTGCAGCATCTTCAGCTCCTTCATCGTCGGCCTCCGTGAGTGGATCTTGAACGTCGGGCGCGTCAGCATAGACACATGCAGCGGCACCGTCGCCGCTTTCCCCTTCTGATGCTCCCCATCGTTGCTCTCTCCAACCTCGCTCTCTCGTTCCCCGTTTCCTCCTCCTCCTTTTGCCCCGCCTTTCCACTTTGCCCGCAGGCTGCCCCGCTGCTTCTCCAGCTTCCCATCGCTCTTCCTCTTTTTTTCCCTCTCTGGCGCTGTTTTCTCTGGCACAGCACCTTTTCTCCCTCTGTCTTCAAACGCCGTCAGTCTAATCGTGCCGCTGCGGTGGGCGGTGTAAACTCGCCTCGTCATCTCGTCGGCCGCAATGCACCAGATCGGGTCGTCGAAGGGGATCTCCACGTGGCACACGAGATTGGACGCATCCCACACACGCAGGCACCCGTCGCTGCACCCGGTGAGAATCTGGTTGTATTTTTATTTATTTATTTTTTTTTAAGAAAATAATCATTATTAATATAGTTTGAGGATGAAAAAATAAAAATAATTATGAAAGATTAGTCATACGAATTTATCATCACTTGAAAAGAGAACACTTTTCACTACATCAGGGTGTTTAAGTTGCCGCAAATAATTGGCCGTTCCTGTGTCAATAATATAAACTGTACCAGTTATTGTTGAAGCGGCAATTGTGTGCATATCCTTAGATAAGGCCAAAGCATAAATACTTTCTTTTGAATCATTTAAGAATTGGGCAACTGTCTGTGGTTTAAATACCATCGGAACTTCGTATGTTACAGCTTGCCAACGAAAAAGTTTTCCGTCTAATCCAGCTGAATAAAAGGTTCGAGAATGAGGTACAGACACAAGACATTTAACGTAGTCAGTGTGGCCTTTGCAAGTTCCCACAAGTTGTCCAGTCGCCATGTTCCAAAGTTGAAGAGATTTGTCGGATGACGCAGAAACCACTTGAATTGTTTTAATTTAAAATAATTTCAAATATGAAATATATTGCACAAACTGATGTGCCCTTCAAGAAAGCAAATTGCATTGACCCAATCAAAATGCCCTTCAAAAGAAGCTTCACATCTCATTTCACTCAAATCCTTAAAAATATTATGAAAGTTAGATATTTCAAAATAAAAATTAAAAACTAAAGTTTTCAAAAACAAACGCAAATAGCATACTCCTCTCATTGACCAAGCCCGTACTGTAGCATCTCTTCCTCCTGTATACAATGTTTGAGTCTCAGAATGATATGCAAGGGCATTGATTGCAAAACTATGTCGATTGTCTCGACGAGGAATAGAAAATGAAATCTTATGATGATCATAATATCGTGGTAGAACTCCAGTAAGCAATGATTCTTGTGTAAGTTGTAGGGCTGATTTCATCCCAGCGAACTGTGATCTGCTTTGATCTTTCAATAATTTAAATTTTTATGGGCTTATTCAAAGTGAATAGTTGTAAAATTTTTTGTTAATTAGATATTTAAAAGTTGTAATGTCAAAAGACTGTCGTATAATTCATATAAGTGGTCTTTCTCCTCTGGTTACAAAAGAGGATCTTATTCAAGCGTTTCAAATGGTTGGTATAATTGAAATAGACAGAGAAACTGGTGAACAAAAGGTCACTATTAAAAAAAATGAAGAAAGTCAACCAAGTTGTGATGCATTTATAACATATTCTGAAAGTGATGCAGCAGACAGTGCTGTAGAGTGGTATAACGGAAAGAAAGTCTGTGAACTCATGTTAATAAGAAACAACTGAATAATTTTCGTTATAACTTATCCTAACAATTTAAACATAAAAAAGTTTCATGAAAATGTGGTAAGTGTTGAGGTTCTTCCTTCAAAGAGTGAAGAAAGCCCAAAACTTTCTTTCAGGCCGTATGGAAAACCTCCTCCAAAAGACATGTTTATGCCTGAAAGAAAACAACCATTTAAAAAATATGGAACAAATATTAAAAAAGGTTAATTTTTTGAGTATTTTAAAATTATAATTATTCAACAATTTGTAGATCGCTCAAACAGGGAAGCTTGGCCTGGGGATTGGACATGTAAACAGTTTTGACAGTTTTTTATCAAAAATTAATAATTTGTTTTTAATCTATCAAAAATCAACTGAATTGTGTTAGATGCGGAAATTTGAATTGGTCAAGAAGGACTTATTGCAATAGGTGTAAAACAGAGAGGTTCGAAAAAAAGTTATTAATAATTTTATACAATATATTTTTCCAATATATCACAATATTTTTCAAAATATGTGTTCTGTTTCCAGGCCCGCTTCTGAAATAGCAGATGCAAAACAAGATCAGTCATTCAAAAAAGACGGACGTCCCTTCGATTTCAGGAATGTTGATGATTTCAAGCCCAGAAGATCGGCTCAACATCCTCGTCGTGAGCAGTCTTATTCTGATTCTTATCCATCTTCAGTGGATTATTCTTCAAAAGCTCCACAAAGCACCAATTTAGGGCAATCTTCCAACTATGACTATCCTTATCCTCAAACACATTCTACTTCTCCTCCACTTCCTCAATCAGATCATTTGTATCCATCTCGTGATGGATACATTTCATCTTCTTATGACTACCCAAGCACTTCATCATCTTCATACGATTATCCATCTTATCCATCTTATCAAGACACAACTCCAACTTCGGCCTATCGTTCTTCTTATCCTTCATCTTCAACATCATCTTCTTCATCTTCTTCGCCTTATTCTTCTTATTCTTCGAATTCTCCTCAATACAGTAGTACAGATTCCTGGTCCGATTGTAAATCTCTCAGTGATTCAGCACAATATTCTCGGGATCCATCCTTTGCGCATTCTTCGCGCTACAAGCGGGAAATGGAAACATATCCAAACGATTTAAATTATTTTCTTTCAAAATCTTCACAAAGATCTGATGATGATCCAAGGAACATGGCCAGATCTACACTTTCGGATTTTACTTCAACTTCACCTTCATCATCGTCTTATCTTTCGCAGCCATATTATTCATCTTATCCTCCTCGCTCAGGGCCCCAATCTTCAATAAATGAAGAAAAACAAAGTTTCCATTAATTGTTGTATTTTTCAATTTGTAAATAATTTGTTTTATTTATGTTCTTGTTTTTTTAAAGCTTTAATTGTTTGATAGACACAACGAAATTAAAAAAAAAAGAAAGAAAAGAAAAGAAAAAGAAAGAAAGAACTAAACAATTAAATAAACATACCAAAAATTAATCAAATTAAAATTTTTTGCACTCAAAATGTAATTTTTTCAAACAAAATTAAAATTTTTGCAATTGAAATGAAATTTTCCCAAGCTTTTAAATGGAATATTTATTTGTGAAAATAGTATATTACACTATTTACTTTAAATTTGGTTAAGTAATTATTTAGAATTGGTGAACAAATTATTCAAATTTTATCAAATTGAGTATTTTCAAAATAATTTTTTTGTGAAAATTTTGATTTTTGACGAATGTCAGAAAGTGATGTTAATGTTATATTATGTAAATATACGAAATAAAGATGAGAAATTAAACCCCGATTTTTATTATTTATCAAAAACCATGAAAAATTATCCACTTTTTCAGAAAAAAATCATCATCATGGAAATCGGATTATTATCAAATGTATTCATCTCATATTGTTAGATAATGGATTGCTCAATCAAGATAAATTGTTAGCATTAATTTTTTTTCGATACATGTTGTTTATAGTTAGTGTTAGGGTCAACTTTTTAATGGGACTTTTTTACTTATTGGCACTTTTGGTGTTTGAAGCTGCAAATCAACAAAAAGTCCCCAATAAATTTCAACGCAGACACCACACTTTTTAACTTGTTTCAGCAGATACTTTTGCAGTTTGTTTTTATATTTTTATTCATTAGTCATTGAGAAATTTCGTTTTTTTTTTTTTTTTTTTTTTTTTTTTTTTTTTTTTTTTGTTAAATTTGAATGGACATTAACCAGCCAATCAGGCAACGTCCATGAAATCGGGGACATATTTTGAATAGCTTTTACTAAGATCTATCTATTTTTATATTCTTTTTTTCAACAAACAATATTTTTGTGATATTTTTGCATTTCATTTTTTTGCATAAATGTAACTGTCTTCCTTTTGCAATTCTTGTTTTTAAAGATTGATTTTGCGATGTTTGAAAAGCAAAAATTATTTAAAAACTTTTCTATGGACCGATTTTTCGCAAAAATTTTTGTTTCTTGAGAAAAAACTTTTTTAAAAAAATGACCCATAAATTTGAGTATTTTTTCAAAAAATTAAAAATTATACATATATAAATCCTGAAAAATATCTTGAATGTCTCTAAATGCATTGCACACTTATATTTGTTTGATATTTTCACGAAAAATACAAATTTGAAATTTAATTTATTTAAATGGAATCATTTGATCAAACCCATATTTTAATTTTATTAATTTGGATAACTTAAATTATTTTTAATAAATAATTTTCTGAACATTTTATTATTAACAATCGTTAATTTTATTATTAATAATATGAAATGGTAGTTTTTTAAAAATAAATATATATCTTTGTTTCTTTTTATCAAGTTTTGAATCATTTTTATTATTGTGTTATTTCTTATGATTGAAAATATATAAGATGTTCAACCTTATATCACTATGACATTCGCATTCAGAATATTAGAAAATCCAGTGTTGGAATTCCTTATCTTTTTATTCGCAATAATGATCGTTTAAATGCTTTTCACTTCACTTTTTCAAGCAAATAATATGTATTCATATTTCTTCATTTTTCATAACTGCATTTAATTGCTTGAATCAGTTGAAATCGTATTTTTCTTAAAAAGCAAAAATTGGGTGAAGAAGTGAGAAAAAACAAAAAATAAAATAATGAATGAAAATGATTCAGAACGTCTTTCAATCAAAGCATTCTGAACAATCCAAATACAAGAATCCACCTTTTCCTTTGTCTAATGAAAGTGAACAAAATGACGCATTTGTTGATTTCATCACCAAATCTTCATTCCCTTGCAATGTCACTTTTGCAACGCCTCCTTCTTCACCGCTTCCAGTGTTCATAATGTTTGAAAAGTTGTTGCCCTCAAATAAAACAGAAGAAGCCATCACCAATGGTGATTTGACAAATGAACAATCTGACAAACTGCATCCCTTTAATGTGCAACTTTCAGTGGTTGTGGATATCAATGAGTATTGAACAATAACTGTTGTTGATTGGATGTCAAATGAACAGCTTTCGAGTTGAATTACTCCACTCGAAGAGATCAAAGAATTTATATTTGGCACAAATTGACTTAGAATCTGCAGCTTCAAAGATATCAAGATGAGCGAGGAAGTCGATGAAATAACAGAAGACGATGCAGAATCTCCATTGATTGTCCCTTTAAAAGGAATTGGCTTGTGTTTGGTTTCATCTCCCTTATTCACACATCCTTCAATCACAAGTGCATCTGAAAATGAATAAATATCTTCAATTGTCACTTCATCTTTCACTTTCACTTTCCTTTCTCCTTCTGTCTCGCTTCTGTCGATGTGATTAATTCCACTTTTCATCGATTGACATGGGAATTTTTCAATCCCGCATCCCAATGTGTCATGCCCACCAGTCGATACAGACACCTCCACCCATCTCAAAGAAACAAGAAATACTCGAAGATCCATTTCTCCATATTTCTCATCTTCTCCAACAAATGCATTTCCATCCTCCTCGTAATTTGTGTTAACAAATGCAAAACGCTCTGTATTCACACTATTCACAAGATTCCCACTCTTTACAAACATGTTCTTCCCAACTGTTGCTGAACATCCAGAAAATTTAATCGATGAGAGCTGAAATCCTTCTTCATTCAGACTGCAATCCAGATATATCCCTCCTCCTTTTCCTCTCTCACTCCCGTTCTCACAGACACATCCAGTAAATGAGCTATTTTCAATTGTTACAAATCCTCCTTCACTCAATACCATCTTCAGTGCTCCTCCTTCTTTGCTCTTCGACGAAACTGCCCCTTCAATTCTGCTTCCATTCATCACCATCCCAACACCCATATTCCCTCCAAATACAGTTGCCTCTCCGCTTCCATCAATCTCCAATCTTTGCAGTGTACAATTTAAAAGTTTCACTTTGTATTCCTGTTCATTCATGTTTGCTGATGAAAGAGAAAGTGAAAACAACGAGACTGATGATTTCACATCTGAAATCGTGACAAGCCCCAGTTCAACCATCTTTTCTGTCGATTTGATCAAGAAAAATTCAATAGCGTTTTACTTTCCTCCATTTACACTCATCGCACAATTCTTCATGAACAGCTCGCCATTTGTACTGCTCGATTCGATCACAGATGTGATTGTCATCTTTAAACTCGATGGAACAATAATCCCAAAGAACTATATTTCTGTCAGCGATTCTGTTTTCAGAATGCATTCTTTAAATCCACTAAATTCTGATATATCTTTTTGCATCTACTCATTTCAGAAGAAAATTAATGATAATTTATATGTTTTGTCAAAAATTTTAATAAAACAATGTTAATTCATGAAAAGAATGCATACATACGTTTATCCAATGTTTCTTTGTTCACGATCATCATTGTGTAACATAAACATCCTCAAACTGCATGCAAATAATCTTCCTAAAAATCATAATCAAAAATTGTAAAGAATTGAATGAAATGTTAATAATCATCCAGTGCACACTTTTATAATATTTCTAAACATTTGATTTGTCTCAGATTTACAAGCTGGGGTTCAATTCTTGACGAAAGAAAGTAATTTCTTATTTTTTGGATATTAAAAATATAATTGTGGGATCGATCAAATTTTTTGATTTAATATATTTATTTCTTGAAATGTTTTATTCTTCAAATTTTAATTATTAAAATAGGTCAATATAATAATTAACGGCCTTTCATCAACTTTTTGTTTCAAAATTATCAATTTTTATCAAAATTTTGAAAAAATACTCAGATTTATGGGTGGTTTTAAAAAATTGATTTTTCTCAAGGAACAAAACGAATTTCAAAATTCTAGTCCATACAAATGTTTTGCTATTAAATCTACTTTTTATTTATCACAATGATTTATAGAATAAACAAGGATAGGAAATGTACCTTAAATACACCTATGCCTTTCTTCTTTAAACTATTTTTCGATGAACATCAATAAATATTTTTAAATTCTTTATTTAACTCGTTATTCTTTCAAGCCATTATTATTCAACAGTTGAAATTTTTAAAAAAAATTTGCAGTTTATAAATTTTTATCTTTATTTCATTGATATTTAAATGTTAAAAATACATGATTTTTGTAATTGAATAACTATTTTTTATCAATTCCTTGTTTTCCATATTTTTTTCGCAATTTTCATTGACAATAATCAATTTTTTTATATTTTTGAATTTTTCGTAAATTTTCCATTTATTTAACCCATTGCAATTAAAAAAATTACAGAAACTGATTAACGTATATTATTACTCATTTTAGACAAGTTAAGAAATATTTTGAAAAATCTGTCTCAACTCTACGCTTTGCTTGGTCTAAACGATAGAGTTTCTCTTCTCTTTGCGATTTCTTCTGAAATTCAACTTACAGAACTCAGAGAGTATGGCTGGCTGGTAACAAAAAGTGAATATTATTACTCAAAAAATCTGCAAGCCAATCAAAGAAATGAGTCCCTGGCAGACATAGAGAGAATAAAGAAAGTTAATGATAAAAGTTTGCAAATTTCTTTAATTATGTTTTTGTGTTTTGTTTTGACATATTACACCAAATATTATTCAACATCGAAAAAGTTTAATTCAAGATCGAAAAACTTTAATTCAAAATCGAAAAAGTTTAAAACAACATCGAAAATTCTTTATCATCTAAAAATTTGAAAAAAATTTTTCTAAATTTGTGCTTATGCCAGTTTCTTTTTTTTCAGTGAATGATCTGAGAAATTTGTAAATTTCAATCAGAAAAATATTTTTTGATGTTTTTTTGGTGTTAGGTTGTGTGAAATAGTGGAAATAGGATAAAACTGAGTGATAATTAAACTTTTCACATGTGTTCAGGAGATTACAAGGAATTTAAGAAAAAAAATAAAAGTGATAGGATAGTTCATGATCTTGTTTTGTGCACAAAAAGACAGAATTTCATCTCATTTATTGAATACGAAATGTTTTGAATTCATATATTGCATTGGAAACTGAAAAAATAAAACATTTTTAATTTTCATATTAATAATAGAATCGATTGATATCAGTCTTTGTCATAGAAAACAGTCGTTTAAAACGAAAGAAAAACATTTCCAATAAATAAACATTGGTTATTATCAACATTTGTGTCTATAAAATATCCTTGATTTTGACTTGAATTGAAATTTTGAACTTATTAACTTCTTTTTCGATTTTGAATTAAACATTTTCGATGTTGAATTAAAGTTTTTCGATGTTGAATAATAATTTTCGATTTTGAATAATAATTTTCGATGTTGAATTAAAGTTTTTCGATGTTGAATTAAAGTTTTTCGATCTTGAATCATTTTTGGTGTAATATCTAGAAAAAGAACAATTTGAAAAGATAGAAGAATGGCTGGTCAAAAACAGCTCTGCCAGTTGCGAAAATGGAAGACAGCGAAAAAAGGTTTATTTTTCGGAAATAAATTTAATTTGTTTCATCTTTTGATAATTATGATTTATTTTCAACAAATTATCAATCTATTTAAGGATAAAACCGTTCAAAAATGACTCCTGCTGCTTCTTCCATTCATCCACAGCCTCAGTTAATTGGAGGAGATGATTCGCCGATCGGAATTATCCAAAGCAAGCGGAGTGAGAAAGAAAATACAACTTCATCTGAGCATTTCTTGGAGCATGGAGTTCTTCAACACTCCCACTCTTTAGAAAATAACAAAGATAATAAAAAAATAATTGATGAATCAAAATTAAACAATATCAACAGAAAAATAAATAATAATTACAAAAACAATCAAAAAAAAAGAAATTCAAATTCAAAAAATACATAATCATATCACTTTCACATCTTCTTCCGATAATGAAAACACCTGCTTCGTTCAATCGCATTCTGGTATTCAAAAGGTTTGTGAAAAAGCAAATGTTGAAAAAGAAAAAAACGAAAATAGTAATTTTCTTTCAAAAAGAATATTTTCTTTAAATGAAAGGAGAATTATTGAAAAAACGAAAAAAGAATTATTTGAAAACATGAATAAAGAAATTGATGTCAAAATGTCGTATTCGACATTTTGCAAAAAAACAAGAAATTTTATAGAATCAAAGAAAAGAACAGATTTGTGTGAAATCTGTGAAAGAGGAAAATATTTAGAAAAGAAAAAATTAGAAACAGAAAGAAACGGAAAAGAAATAGGCCAAAAAGAAAATGATGAATTGAATTTAATAATTCAGCATAAAAAAATGGCCCAACATCAAAGAAATTATTTTTATGAAAAGAAAGAAAAGCTGAAAAAAGATGAAGTGATTATTATCATGGATTTAAAAGAAAATTGGAGCTTGCCAATTTCAAATAATGAAACTGGTAAATCTTTCTTTAATAAAAAACAAATCTCTCATTTATGTTTTGTTGTTTATTATGTTGATTGTTTTGGAGCTTTACAAAAATGTTGTTTTAATTATTTTTCTGAAATTTTATCTCATGATTATCGTTTTGTTTTGGAGTGTTTAAATAAGTTATTACGTTTCGATATTTTTTCCAATGTTTATTCTTTTCATTTTTTCTGTGATAATGGTCCTCATTTTCGTAATTCACAAATTTTACATTCACCATTTTCTCCTAATTCTTTATTGTTTTTAAATAAACTGCTCACTTTCATTCTTTGCCGAACATCATGGTAAGAATGATTGTGACAGTGAATTTGGTTATTTAACACAGTTATTGAACAATAATCTAGGTGATCGTACATTGAATTATGTGTACAATCTTATTGATTTTTTTTGCTCACAGTGTAATTCTTATCTTTTTGGTGTTCATGATTCTAATTCTCCAATTTTTGTCTCTTCTTTTATATCTGATATATCTAATAATAATTCAATAGGGCGAATGGATGAAGTTTCAGATCCAAGCAAGTAGAAAGAAAAACAGAATAAAACAAAGCACTTCTTTTTGATGTTTGATCTTTTATTTTTATTTTTTTTTTTCTAATGATTTTAGTTGAACATTTTTCTTAAATGTTTTCTTCTTCTTTTTCTAGGCACGAAGAGTTACCGAATAATTGTTGGAATAAATCAATTATTAATGGAATGAAACAATACTTGCTTTTCGAATCGAATGGTTATAAAGTGCTTGCATCACCGCTGAGTTGCAACGAAAAGGTTTGTATGAAAGAGTTATCATTTAAAATTGAAATGAATTTGGATGAGAAGAAAAGAAAAGTTTATTAAAGAGAAATTGAAACAAACAATGAAATTGAAGAAAATGAAAGTTTATATTTAAAGAAAAGGGTTAGAAATGTTCTGGAAAAAAGAATAGAGTTAATAAATAATTTTTCTTCATTGATTTTTTAAGAAATACACAGAAACTGACAGGCATGCTTTTTTTTTTCAAAACTCTTTTGTTATTTTAATTAAATTTTCGATTTTTAAATTTTTTCCTTTTTTCTTTTCAATCATTGAATCTTGAATTGTGAAAAAATTAGTTTATTCTTGCTTATCCGATAAATTTGGTTCAATCCGAATTGAGGACAAGACTGAATCCATCCTGTTATTGCTTTAATTGAACGATTATTGCAATAACTTGCAGGCTTTGGGACCAGATTCAGTTTCCCAGGAGAATAAACAATTTTTTCACATTTTTATCAGGTATAATTTTTTTTTTTTTTTTTTTTTAACAAACTTTTTGGAAATTATTAGAATTCTTAAATTTGAGAAAGGATTCAAACCGGAATTATTCAGAAAAATTGTTGAATGTGGAAAAATATTCAAAAATGTTGGGTGGAACAAAATTCCTAAAACAAAAAATTTTGTTCCAAAATTTAACAAATAAAAGATGATCAAGTTAACCTTTAATTGGATTGTGTTATTTACATAACTTGAAATATGACCGAAGCCGAGAAGTATTTTTTGTCTCATAAAAAAGAGTATTTTTGGAGTGTGCTTTCAACCGGATGTGGAACGCACCTGAATTCAAGAATGGTTCTGCTTCAACATTCAGAAAAAGCAGGGTTCTTCATTTTCACTAAAAACAACACACGCAAGGTAGGACAAATTGAGCAGAACGGGCACGTGACATTGTCTCTGTATCCAGAAGGAGACTACAACAACGTTGTTGCACACTGCTCAGCGCGAGTTTCGGCGAAAAAGGAGGATATTGCGGAAGTGTGGACAGATCAGATGCTACAATATGGATACACAGGGAAAGATGATGAGCGTGCTCGAATTGTCTTCTTCACAATCCATTCCGTTGTGCACGGGAACAAAGTGTTTGCTGGCGTTCCACAGGATCCTCATACATTTGACATCGACAGAAAAGCGCCTCTGAAGCCATTGCCATCAGGCCCATTCAAGAACGAGGAGGCCATGGCTGCAGTGCGTGCAGCGATGGAAGTCGACAAAAACGCGTATTTGATTACATGGAATGCGTTGCACCAGGAGAGCCGAATGATGGAGACTATTTACAGCACAGAATTTGGCCTTGCACATGTAACTGGTGCAAACACAAAGAAGGTGAAGGAGATTGATGCCAACCCGAATGTGAATCTGTTGTTTGTGAACAAGAAGGATATGATCCAGGTTGTTGTGGATGCGGTGTGCTGGGTTGATCGAACGTTGGAAACGAAAAAGAAGATGTGGAACGATTCATTAAAGACGTATGGTTACGCGGGTCCAGAGGATCCAAAGTGGGTTATTCTGCGATATGCTTTGCGATCAGTGGAAAAGCACGTAATCTCAACAAATGTTCCTGAGGTGCTTGTATGCGAGCCACCAGCATATGACCGTGACACGCAAATTATGTATCGCGCATCTTTGACTGGAAAGCCGTGCTTCTTGACGACAGTAGACAAAGCAGGTGTACCTCACTCGCGGATGATGGGAAGAATCTCGTTCCATCCTACACTTGGTTTCTGGATGGGATCGCGCTTCTGCGGGAAGGCAGAGCAAATAAGCCAGAATCCACATGCAACAGTCACGCTGTATGACGACAAGACCACAGATGAGTATTGCTTTGAGGTGTTCTGCACAATGATGCAATCGCCGATGTTTAACTATGCAACATGGGAGGATTTCATGACTTCTGTGGGCTACACAGGACCTGATGACAAGAACATTTGGAAGATTACAGTCAACCCCACAAAGGCGCAGTTGGTGAACGTGAACGAGTTCTGGGCACAAGCCAATGCTTCAGTCAAGAAGTAAAGACCCTAAGGCTCCTTATTTGTTGCCATTCACAAGCATTAATTCCCCTGTAGATTAATTGTACATCCTATTTCAATGGAATTCATGCGAATCATTGAGTATTTGTTTAATTGATGTTATTTTTCACTTGTTATAAAAATCCAACCATTCCTTTGAATTCACGCATCTCAAAATTGCGTGGGTTCTTTATAAAAAACATGTTGCTTTATTTGCATTTTAATTTCAAAACTTTTTTTTTTAAAGATTTTGCTTTTCTATCAACTGTGATAAAACAACGTAAGTTATCACAAAAATATAAAAGAACTATTTTTTCTTTTGAAGATTCTCAAAAATCAAAATTACACCGAATTCAGAGACGTACTTCTCGAAAAACTGAAAACTGAAAATTAAAAATAAAAACAAACGATTTGGATACTTAACAGTTTCAATCAAAAAAATAGAAGCACGAGATCATCTCATGCAAATTGAACAGATTTTCATATCAACTTACAATCTAAAGAATAACGTCACTAACATTTCTTTTCGCATTTTCAAAAAGAAATGCAAGATAGAAATGAATCATGAAACTCACAAAATCAAAAGAAAACAAAAATTCAGAAATAAATAAACAGATAACTGAATAAAGAGCACAAACGCAAGGAGAATCACAAAATATGTAAATAGATAAAACCTATGCGAAAAAAATAAAATCATTACATTAAACAATTCTCATCAAAACATAATAAAAACGAAATAGAATCTAAAATAGTAATTTCTTTAATGTGAACTTCCAACATTGAATTAGAATCTAATAAATGAAAACTCGAAGATATGTAAGTATTTGGCTTTCATAACAATACGAGAAAAAAAATGAAAAAAAGCCAAAAATAAAAGTAATACCAAAGCATGAGACAAAAATAAAACCTTAAAAGGCAATTGACTTCAATTAAAAATGGTAATAAAAAAAGTCTTTCAAAGAAACGGAAAAAAGAAATGAACCTAAACAAATGAAAAATCTAATGAATAACAAAATTTAGTGGGTTTACTTTGTTTTAAGAAGAAGAATTCCTATTTGCAGAAGGAACAGAAATTGAGCTTGTTATTGTAGAAGACGTAGAAGAAGAAGCACCAGTATTTGAAGATGATGAAGAAGCAGTAGGCAACGATGAAGGCAAACCTGAAGAAGAAATCGAAGAGTTCTGTATTTTGTAACTCGAATTCCGCAGCGAAGGACGAGGAAGATGAGCAAACGGCGCTAAATACAACTCTTCCCAGAACACACAATTCTCAAGGTCGACATTCAAATTGGTGCAATTGTGCGTTCGCTTCTGTTTTTTCTTTAATTCTTTTTTCGTCATATGTTTCGAGTCTGTGCCATTGCTGCTTTCATTACGAGATGACGAAGCTGTATGATGACCATACTCATTTCGCGACTGTTTCAAAGAAACTGCTGTTGAAGATGATTCCTTTGCAGCCTCTTTGCTAATTCTTTCTTTTCCTTCATGTCTCTTTCTCTCGCTTCTTTGCATCTGTTCAACTTTCTCTTTCTCTTTCTCTTTCTCTTTTCCTCTCCCTTTTGTACTCTCATAGACTTCTGCCTCACTTACCATCATTCCTCCATCTTTTATCTTCTCATCCCCCTTTTCCTCTTTCCCTTCGTACTCTTCATTCACAAACAGCTTCTCCTTCTCTCTGATCCTCTTCCACACCGTCTCCGTCTCTTCCTCCAAGTTCAGCTCAGCCGCCTGCCTCGGGTTGTCGCACAGGAAGTCTCCGTACTTCCCGCTGTGCAGATGGCGGTACAGAAACACCAAAAGACTCGTTTTGAACTCAAACTGCGTCGGATTCTGCACCACCAGCTGATGCACACAGTCCAGAAACTGCAGGAAAATAGGGCCATACTGCTTGTCGTGCTCGTCCCGCATGCACTTCTTCTCCTTCTCTGCCTGCCGGCTGTGCTCCTTCCGCGCCTCCTTGTCACTTTTCTCTTTCTGCTCCCGCTCTCTTTCTTTTTCCTTCGCTTTCTCTCTTTCCATCGCCTTTCCTTTCTGTTTCTGCTCTTTCTCCTTCTGCTTCTGCGATTTCTCTGTTTCTTCTTTCTTTTTCAGCTGTTTGCGATTGGCGTCTGCGGAAAAGTTGCCTGAAAGATTCAAAATGACAGACAACTCATGGCCAAGGAATGAGAAGTCGTTGAATGCTGACTCTTTCTTTGGATCTTTCACTGACACAACCTCAGCTTTCTGCTTTTGTCTATCTGAATGCAATTTCTGTTGTGTTTGTGCTGATGTTTTTATTTGAGCTGCATTGTTTGTTTTCTGGGCTGCAGATGATTCCTGTCTGGGCATTTGATTGAAAAGCTGTGAATGTGCAAGAGACTTCGGCAGCTGTTGAGGTGAAACTGCATTCAGTGCTTCAGAAGAAGGATGCAACTGAAGAGAAGAAAGAGAAGTCGTATCTGTTGAAGAAATGTGAGATTGGGGTTGAGGCTGAGATTGAGCCTGAATAGAAGCTGACATCAAAGAAGAAGAAGAAGGTGTTGAAGATGGAGCAGAAGAAGAAGCAAATGACGAAGAGAAAGAAGCAGGCACCGCTTGAGTGTTCTGCTGAGGATAATACGACGACATTGTAAAAGGAGGAGTTGAAGCAGACAATTCATTGCTAGACAAACAGGAAGAGAACGAAGAACTTGTTGGAGGTGTTGAGAGCCGGCCAGTGAACTGAGTGGGAGTGACGTAAGGAGAAGTGCTGGAAGGAGAATATGCGAAGAGGGGGGAAGAGGAAGGAGTGGAAGAAACAGGAGAAGGAGAAGGAGAAGGAGAAGGAGAAGGAGATGGTGATAGGAAAGGAGAAGGAAATGGGGAAGGAGAGGAAAGACCAGACTGATAATGAGCTGAGGAGAAGTGAAGAGAAGAAGTAGAAGAAGTAGAAGAGGTGGAGGAAGGTGAGAGAGGAATGGAGGGAGATTCAACAGACGGAACAGAAGCATCTTGTAGGCGGCTGAAATGCCCTCTCTCTGAATAACTTGTGCTCTGCTGTTTTGCTGAATAACTAGCTGATTTGACACTAGCTGTATCACAAGAAGAAACAGAAGAAAGAGAAGAAATGGCCGAAGGAGAAGAGGCTTGAAGAGAAAAATGGGAAGCGTTTGGAGAAAAGATGGGAGAAGATGAAGGAGCTGGAGAAGGAAATAACGAAGTCAACGGAGAATGCGGTTTGTCAAATGCAGAAGAAGAAGAAGAAGAAGAGATTTGAGAAGCAGGAAAGACAGGCGTAAAAGATACTGGATGTGCGGACGATGGTAAAGCAGAGCCATGCTCCATCATTTTGCTCGTATTTCCCTTCAATCCACCACCACCACAACTACCACCATCAGCAGTATTACCACTACCATTGTTGCTATGCTCTCCTGTCCTGCCTCCACCAGCTCTTCCGTTGTTAGTGTGCTTGTGCCCGTAATTACTTTTTCCTTCTCCCGCCGGCTGCCCTCTCTGCCTGTTCCCGTACCTCGTCGCAAACTGATGCCCAAAGTGCATCCACTCCTTCTTCACCAGCGTCGAAAAGCCTGCAATCGTCCTGTAGAACGGATCCAGCAGCAAGGATGCGAGTGAAGTGATGGTAGGCGTCCTATCCCAGCCATCAGTGCAGTGAGCAAGCACATTCCACCCGCCTTGCACAGCCTGTGCGACTTCCAGGGCAGACCGCAGGAGCGTCTGGATGTTCTCCAGCCAGCGTGACAGCTGCAGCAGAGCGTAGAAGCGCTCAGCATCGATCTCGCGGTGCGCCCACGCCACACACGCCGCCCGCATAGAGGACATGCACGTGCGCATGGAATGGAGGTTGGGGATTGCTAAGTTTCGGCACTCGGCAAAGGGATAGTTGGATTCAGATTCGTAACCACCAGAGATGAATGACTGGCCCACGGCGTTCAGTTTCGGGCGGAGGTCGAGGATGAGAAGACGCTTTTTGACGGGATGAGCAGAAAGAGATGCGACGGGGGAAGAGGTGGGAGTGCTTGGGGTGGTGCGGGATTCAGGAGGCAATGAAGAGGAAGATGAAGAGGAAGAAGAGGAGGAAGAAGAGGAGGAAGATGAAATTGGTTCAACTGAACTTAAAGGAGAGGACCGAGGAGAAGAAGCGGGAGAAGAAGGTTTGGGACTTTTGATTGTTGAAAATTGAGGCAGTGTCATCGGAGTGAAAGAAGTCTGTGGTTTCTTTTGGAGAACTGTTTTGGAATGAAGAGGGATAGTTTGGATGTTTGAAAAGGAAGGAAGAGAAATAGAGTCAGAATTGGAATTGGAATTGGGGTTTGGATTTGAAAAAGAGGAGGAAGAAGATGAAAAAGAGCCAATATTTGACTTTGAAGCAGCATGCGATGAAAGTTGATTGAACATCTTTGCTGATGATTTGGAGTTGAAATTGTCGAAGGAACAAGTGTGGTGCAAGTTGAACTGTTCGCGTTCATTTCTCATTGAAACTGCTGGCAAATGAGGCGACACATGAGCAGACAAAAAGCCGCCCCCAGAATAACTAGCAGGCAGAGAGTTGTATTCTTCTTGTGGTGAATGTCTCTGAATGATTGGCTGATAACCACCTGTGTGTTTGTGTTGTTCAACTTCTTGTTCTTTTTTCTTTGGTTGTTTGTAGATTTGAGGCTGCTCCTGATTGGATGGAATGAACTTGGTGATATTTTGAGTATTAATTTGGTTAGATCTATAAGAGAAAGACATTTCATTGTTTTGCCGCTGAATATGAGGAGGAAGGGAAGAACTGACTGAAGAAAGAGAAAAAGCAGGTGTTGCAGTAGATTCAGTTGGAGCACCAGAAGTTGATTGAAGAGGAGATAATCTCAATCTGAACTCTGTCTGCTTCTCGAAAAATCCTCCTTCTTTTGAATAAGAATTTGGCATTGAAGAATTTATCATTTTTTCTGTTGTTGCAGTTGTAGCTATTCTTTCTGTGTATTCTGGCTGTTTGTTGTTCTGAAGAGCAGCTTTTGTCTTTTCTGGCTCATTCCACGCTTGCCATGTTTGCTCTGGATGGAATGAAAGATCTTCGTCGTAGTCAAATGCAACAGAAGGAAGAGAATGCCTTCGAATAGAAATTGGATGGAAAATTGGTGTTGTTTGTGATTGAGAAGGAAAAGATGAGGGAGAAATAGAAGAAGGAAAGAAAGAAGTAGAAGAAGAAGTATTTGGAAAAGAAGGATTATTCAAAGATGCTTGGGCGGTTGATGGAATTGATGTTCCAATAAGATTTGCATTAGAATTAGTATTGCCTCTTTCTTGTTTATTTGCTGGTAAAATATTCAAATTGGAATTTTTATCTTCTTTTCCCTTCGAATGTGTGAATGGCAAAGACGATGGTTGCGAAAAAGAGTTTGCTGATAAATTAGCAGAAACTTGGTTTGAAGGATGAGCAACGAACTTTTTTTCTGGTAATTGGACAGAATTGATAGTTGAAGTAATAGAAGAGTGAGGAGAATCTGAGTAAAGAGAAGATGAAGCAGCAGAAGCAGCAGCAGAAGAAATATGCTTTGAAACTTTATAATTTTCCGAGGATGTTATTGAAGAAAACCTTGCTGATTCTGCATTATTAGTCGCTTTTTGAGAAGGCTGGTTGATTGGAGGAGGCATTTTTGTGGCTTCAAATATTCCAATTGCTATGTGTTTCCGTTCTTCTTCACTTATTTCTGAGTCTCTTTCTTCTTCTTCTTCCTCTTCATCTTCATCTTCGTCATCTTCCTCCTCTTCTTCTCTTCTTTCTTCTTCTTCTTCTTCCTCCTCTGTCTCATTATCATCAACTTTTTTGGCTTCTTTTCCAATACTTTTTCCACTTGAATTCCTTTTTATGTTGTTTTTAGTTAGAACATTTCTTCTTTCCCCTTCTTCTCTTTTGTTTTCATCCAATTTCGTTGACATAGCAATGTTCATATGGCATGTGATAGCTTTTTCTTTCTGCAAACGATCATCTGTTTGAATATCTTTTGAAAGATTTGACGAAGTTGTTCCTGTTGTTGATTGATTGCGAGAACCTGAATGGATGACAGGAAGAGTCAATGAAGATGGAGAAGAGGAAGAAGAAGAGGAGGAGGAAGAAGAAGAGAAAGAAGAAGAGGAAGAGGAAAATGATAAATCACGTGTCACATCCAATAAATCACTTGAAGCGCATAATCTTTTATTATTATTACTATTATTATTATTCGAATGATGAAGATGATGAATGTGATGAGGTTGATGATGTTGATGAGCTTTATGAGGATTGTGTCGAATGAAGTGCAAATGTGCCGAATTGGCAAAAGAGTTTGAATGAAAAGGCGGAGAAACAGAATGGGCACCCAAATGAACATCCAAAGCAGCAAATGAAGAAGAGGAAGAAGAAGAAGAAGAAGAAGAATGATAAGAATGAAAAGAAGGATGAAGAGAAGGATGAGGAGAAGAAGTTGGAAAAGGAAAAGAAGAAGAAGAAGAAGAAGAAGCAGACAAAGAATGCTTATGAGCAACGTTGCAAGGTGGTATTTTGGAAACTTTTGTTTGTTGTTTGTATTTTGGTTGCCAATTTCTGAATGAATTAGGATTGAGATGAGGATCAACTTCAGGAGAGGCCGAAGAAGCTGAAGAAAAATGAAGATGTGATGATGATGATGATTTCAAAGGAACTTCTTGTTTGATTCCTTTTTGAGTTTTGAAATCTTCTGAATTTTGCGTTTTATCTTCGTTTTTTTCTTGACTTACCATTTTGAATTCTTCTTTTCCTTTTTCTTTTCCTTCTCTCTTTTCTTCTTCTTTATCTTCTTTCTTTTCACTCTCTTTATTGACATTCTTCCTTTTTTGAACAAAAAATTCTGGTGCTGGCATATCTTTCAAATATCTTGATGTTGGTAGAGATGAAGAAGTTATAACAGAAGAAGAGGAAGAAGAGGAAGACGAGGAGGAAGAAGAAGAATGAGTTGGATTCTCAATTTTTACAGAAGAAGGAGGAAAAAGAAGATAAGAAGTTGAAGGAAGAGACGAAGAAAATGAAGATGGAAAAGAAAAGTTTGGATGTGATGAAGTAATAGCATAAGCATTTAAGAAGCCAGACGTATGAGGAGCAGAAGAAGGACGGAAAGAAGAAGAAGAAGAAGAAGTTGATGTTGGCAGAAAATGAGAATAAGAAGAAGCAGAAGCAGTACCAAAAGAAGAAGAAAGAAACATTTCATTTTGGAATGTATCACCAACACGACTCGTCTGCATTATTCTTCCATGTTCATTGCAGGAATGAGGAGAAACAGTTTTGACATGTTTTCTATCGTGAATGCGAGGAAATTGCTCGTTTTGAATGAAATCTGAGTGGTTTGTGCAACTTCTGGCTGTTCTGACGTCTTTTGGCATGTTTGATTGAAAATTTTGTGGTTTTCTTTCATTTTGACTGTCATGAAACTTCTTTTTCTGCTTATCAACTGAATTCAAATCTCTGTTTAATTCACTCTTGAGCGAATGAATAGCATTTCCTTTTGCTTCTTCCAACGAAAACTTGATTTGCATCTCGTCTGAACGATTGAATTGGTTTGAGGTTTGATTGAGATGGTGGTGGTGATGATGATATTTATAATAATGCTTATCCATTTTCTTTCCTTCTTTTGCTTTTCTCATATAATGCTTTCTATTTCTATTTCTTCTTCTTCTTCTCTTTCTCCTCCTCTTCTTCTCCGCTCTTCTCTTCTCCTTCAGCAGCTTCCTCTCCTTCTTCCTCTTCCTCCTCTCCTTCTTCTCCTCCTTCCTCGCCTTCCACTGCTCATGCCCTTTCACCCCAGCCAGCATTATTTCCCTCAGCAAATATTCGTCTTCTTTTGACCTTCCGCTCCCCAAAAACCCTGTTTTCGGCTGAGAAGAGCGAATAATCACACAGCCATTGCTGTGGATGAAGGAGACCACAGGAAGTCTTTGGTTCGTGCGGAAGAGAGAAGATTTCATCAGATCTTCGTCTGTGACTGAAGAAGGGACAAGAAGATACTGCGGATATGAGGGGCAGATGGAGAAGAAGTGGTTTCCGGTGGAGATGCGCCATAAGTCGGAAATGGAAGGAGAAGAAGGAGAGGAGGAAGGAGAAGAAGAAGAGGAGGAAATAGAAGAGGAAGATAAAGGAGAAGATAAAGGAGAGGAAGAGGGAGAAGAAGAAGAAGAAGATGATGATGATGAAGTTATTTGCATATTTCGCGTTGGAGTTGACTGAAGAATATTATTTGATTTGGAATTTGGAGAAGCATCTGGTGAAAATGGTGTGCTGGATATGGAATAAGACCTTCTATGGTTGTTTGGTGAATTTGAAGAAATTGTAAATGAACGCTGGAGGGATGGAGAATGAAAGCGAGAAGGAGAAGAAGGAGAAGCAAGTGGAGAAGAAGAAGAGGATGATGATGAGGAGGAGGAAGAAGAAGAAAAGGAAGAAGGAATGTAATTTGGAATAGCAATAGAAGGAGCATCACATGTTGTCAGAGTTGAAGAACGCACATGCAAACCAGAAGGAGAAGATGATTGAACAGGAGAAGGGAATGGCGAAGGAGAAAAAGAAACAATGGAAGGAGAATTAGATAAAGAAGAAACAGGAATAGAAGAAGAAGAAGAGGAGGAGGAGGAGGAAGAAGACGAAGAAGACGAAGAAGATGAAGAATACGAAGGAGGATGATGATGCGTATGAAAATGCGGTAGAAACTTAGGCGAAGCTGATAATCGAACGTTCAACGGGAAAGAAGCAGGGCTCTGTGCAGGGGAAGGATTAGCAGCTGAATTCTGAGCAAATGAGTTTGGAATATGTTCTATTGAATTTCCCGTTTGACTGCTGTTTTGTGGAGCATAAGGCACAAATGGAAAATGTGTTTGATCAGAAAATGGTATGTTTTGTTTGTTTCTTCCAACACTTTTGAAATTTTCTGTGAAATTTTCTGTTCCATTTTGATTTTGATTTTCGTGTTGATTTTGTCTTTGACTTTGAACATGAATTTTTTTTCCTCTCATTTTGACTTCTCTTTCATTCTTCCCCTTTTCTTTCTCTTTGTTCTCCTTCTGCATCGTCTTCATATACAACGCAGTTTGTATGCGAAATATCATCCGAAGATAATCTTTGAACACGTCAAACGAATTCCAGCTGTGAAGGACAGGATGATTGTGGCGAGAGGAAGAATGAAGAGGAGAATGAAGAGGAGAATGAAGAGGAGAAGGAAGAGGAGAAGGAAGAGGAGAAGGAAGAGGAGAAGGAAGAGGAGAATGAAGAGGAGAGCGAGAGAGAGAATGAGAACTGGAATGAGGATGAAGATGAGATGGAATGTGGGATTGCAACTGGGGATAGAGAAGATGATGCTGTTGAAGCTGTTGAGGCAGCTGATGCTGTTGATGTTGTTGCTGAAGGAGTTGCTGAGGGTGTTGTTGAGAATGAAATTGAGAGGAAGAAGAAGGAAGAGGAAGAGGAGAAGAAGAAGATGGCAAAGCAAGTGACGATGATGATGATGATGATTCAGTTGTAGTTGATGCTGCATATGTTGATGATGCTGATGATGTTAATGTTGCTGTCACATTCACTTGAGGCTGTTGAGCAGAGTGAGTGAATGAAGTCAGAACGGCTGGTGGCTGCCTGCCAACTGCAGGTGCGCTGATTGGAGAGAATGCCGCTGAATGCTGTTTGTGTGAGGAAGAAGAAGAAGAAGAAGAAGAAAAGGAGGAGGAAGAGGAAGAGGAAGAAGAGCCAAGAAAAGGAGAGAAGGATTGTTCGAATTGGGAATTGCTATTGTCTTCGAGAGGAAGGATGTTTGGAGGAGGAGAACAAGAACAAGAAGAAGAAGAAGATTGGGGAAAAGGGAGAGGAGGATAATGAAGAGAAGGAGGCGAAGGAAGAGATTGAAGAGAATGGAAAAAAGACTTTGAGTTTGTGAGGTCTGGGGAGAAATCAGGGGAAGATGAGTGCAAAGAAGAGGAGGAAGGAGAAGAAGCAATAGAAGAAGAAGAAGAAGAAGGTGATGATGATGATGAGGAGGAGGAGGAGGAAGAAGAAGAAGAAGATAACGATAATCCATTTGAATTCAGTATTATTGAATCTGTTTGAACAACTGGATGAGGAGCTACGTAAGGCGAAAGAGTGAAACAAGGAGATTCTTCTGATTGAGAAGAGGAGGAAGCAAAATTTTGGGTGTGAAGTGATGTTGGTGATTGAGAACTATTCAATGTGTTAGTTGAAGTATAAAAAGAAGGGGAAGAAGGATAAACTGAAGAAGAAGAAGAAGAAGAGAAAGATACAGAAGATAAAGAAGACACTGACAATGACGAAGCGATTGCTCCATCTTTTATTTTCTCTCCTTCACCTTCTTTTCCATCCTTCTTCCCTTCAAACTCAGGAATATCCAGCTGTTTGAAAGAATATTGCTGCTTCTTTGAATGGCGCTGTGTTATTCCTCTGTGAATGAACGATAGATCTGTCTTGCCTGGCTGGCCAAGGGCATTTCTGAATGACAAATAACGCAATGAAAGAGAAGGGAATGCAAAATAAGACGATGTATGGATGTTTCCATTGATGTTGTTGTGGAAATGATTGTGAATGAGTTCATTGAAGTGATTGCAATTTTCATTGTTATTGAGTGGGTGTGAAGGAGAGAGAGAGAAAGAAGGAAAAAGAGGAGGATGAGTAAACTGTGCTGTGTGTGGAGGTGGAGGTGTCAGGGCATTCACAACAGAGAAGGGGTCTGTGTGCTTATGTGGTGAAGAGCGAATGGGGTGAAGGGGATAAAATGAAGAGTTGTTTAACAATGAAGAAGAAGTAGAAGTAGAAGAAGAAGAAGATGAGGAGGAGGAGGAGGAGGAAGAAGTCATTGAGTCAGGGTTGTGTAAACATTGAACAGTTTGTATGGACAAAGGAGAGTTCAAAGAAGAACTGTTAGAAAAAGACATTCCAGTATTAGTGTGATTGAAGTTGCTATTGTTTATAAACAATGCAATTCTTTTTTCTTCAGAAGATGTATTGTCGTTTGCGTTAATGCTAATCTGCTTTGATGGCGTTGACTGTGTTGCTGTCTGCATGGCATTTTCAAATGATTTCTGCGATTCATTCATTGATACTCCTTCGAATCTTTCATCTTTCTTGTTTTGCTTAGCTTTGCTGTTCAAAACATTAATTTGGTTATAATTTGAGATAAAAGGAGGCAAATAAGAATAACCCGAAGCAAAGAAACTGAAAGGAGGGACAAAATGCCAGTTCTTCTTTGGTTTTTGCTCAGAAATACGAGAAAGCGCTGTGATTTCTATGTGATGCTTCTGAGGAACAGTCATCATTGAAGATGGAGAAGCAGTTGGTATTATATGAGTATCATTTTCCATTGAATGATAATGTAGGTTGCTTCTGTCGTTTCTGTGATGTGGAGAAAGGGAAGTGTGAATGTGGTTATGATTATATTGATGATGATGATGATGATGATGATGATGATGATGATGATGATGATGTTCATTTGGATGATCAGAATGTTCATAATGATTGGAATGATGATGGTAATTATGATGTTGATGATGAATATCTGAAGATTCTATATTTTGGCTATGATGATTACTATGATGATGATGCTGATGATGATTGTTATGATTGTAATGATGGTGCAATTGATCATCTTCTGGTTGTTTTTGTTCTGAATTCATTTGCCCATTCAATTGAGGCATAACAATTCTCTGATGAGAAGAAGAAGCTGACAATAGAAGAGAAGGAGCAGCAGCAGGAGAAGAAGAAGATGAAGATGATGATAAGGCAGATGTTGAAGAAGGAAGAGAAGAAGTGAAATGAGGAGAAAGAAGAGAAACTTCAGGAAGTGCCGAAAGATATGACGAAGACACAGAAGAACCAGAAGCTGAATCATTTGCTATTTGAGAAGGGAAATGAGTGTAATTGGTAAATTCTGTTATTTTGCCATCGCTATTATTATTATTATTATGCTTATTGTCAAGCAACACCAGTTTCTGAGCACTTAATAGACAACCCTGTGAACTCAATGATGATTGCATG
The DNA here is from genome assembly GCF_001643675.1 of Monocercomonoides exilis. Lineage (NCBI taxonomy): Eukaryota > Preaxostyla > Oxymonadida > Polymastigidae > Monocercomonoides > Monocercomonoides exilis. Next base: position 1,118,217 of record NW_027150564.1, on the reverse strand, counting down.
GCAGATGTTGGCACAGAAAGAGAAGATGTGCGAGGAGAACGGGGGGAACGAGGGGAGCGAGGAGATGGAGTTAGAAAATGCGGAGAAGGAGAAGAGGAGGTTGAGGAAGAAGCTGAAGAAGAAGAAGAAGAAGAATTTGTTGTTGTTGCTGAAGAGAGTGGTGATGGTGACAATGATGATGATGATGATGAATCAGAAAAGGAATAAGGAGACAATTGCAGCTGATGAGAATGTGATATCATTGAAGCAGAGCTTTGTGTCATCTGCGAATGATAATCACTCAAACTGAGTTTTTGGCTGGTTGAAAGCGGATCTTCTTGTTGGTTTTGTTGAATTTGCTGCTGAATCTGTTGAATTTGTTGAATGTTCTGTTGAACAAGCTGGTTCTGATGATGATTTTGGCTCATAATTTGGCTTATATTTTGATTCAAGTGGTTATTTTCTGTGAATTGTGGATGAATGGAAACAAGTGCGGGAGGAGGGGAAAATGTGGTTGAGGGGCAGAATGACGAGGCTAAATCAGTTGTTTGTGTGGAAGGAGAAGGAGATGCTGGAGAAGGAGGAGAAGGAGGAGTACAGGGAGAAGAGAAGAAGTCGGAAGAAGCAGAAGGGATTGAATCGAACGAGTTGGAAAGATGTAATGAAGGTTTTGAGCGTATTGATGAGATGCAATTTGAAAAGGAAGAAGAGGAAGAGGAAGAGGAAGATGATGATGAAGCATTTTGGAGTGCATGTTGATTGTCATTGAATGCAATGTTGCTGTTTCTTTGAGATTTACTTTGCAATTCCTTTCGGAAGGGATCTGAAAAGGGTACAAACTGAACTGGGGTTGGCGGTTGTTCTTGTTCACGAAGAGACTTTTTCTGAATATTTCCTTCCTCTCCTTCCTCTCCTTCGTCTTCTTCCTCTTCTTCCTCTTCTTCTTCATTATCGTCGTCTACTTCTTTTTCTTCGTTTTCATCTTCATTTTCTTCCTTTTTCTGATTCTTCCCTCTTTTATCATCAACTGTTTCTTCAGTGTCCTTCTTATTCTCATTTGTATTGGCTATTCCATTATTCACTCCACTATCTTCATCTTTCAATGATTCATTCCTTTTTGCGTGTTCAGATAATGCAATATTTGGTTTATTGTCCAGTTTATCTTTCTCTGATGAATAATTAGAAGAAGACGAGAGAGGAAGAGGAATTTGATCTGAAACAGGTTCTGAAAATGAAGTCACTGAAGAAGAAGAAGAAGAAGAAGAAGAAGAAGAAGAAGAAGAAGATTCCTTATTTGATGAGGTGTTTGTGTTGCTGCGCTGAAAAGAGAGTGGAGATGGCAAAGGAGAAGGAAGGATATTTTCATTGTTGATTGGGAAATGCACGTTTGTTGGGGAAGAAGAAGAAGAAGAAAGATGAGGAGGAGAAGGTGATAATGATGAAACAGGAGAACGGGACAAATATACACGTGAATGGTGAATTGGATGCAGTTGAGGTGTTAGTGAAGAAGAAGAAAGCACATCTGGTTTGATACAATCGTGAAGAGATGGGTTTGGCACAGAAGAGGGGTGGAATTCAGAGTGAAAACGAGGCTTTGAAAAGGAAGGGCCCAAAGAAGGAGGAAGAAGAGAAGATGGATGGACAGCAGAGCCAGCTGTCGATGGCTCTGATGAAGGAGATGCTGAAAAAGCAGGCAATTCTTCACTTGCTTCTTTATCAATATCAGCATCATTATCATTATCATTGTCATCTTCATTTTCTCCTCTTTCTTCTCCTCCCTCTCTTTCTCTTTCCCTTTCTCTTTCCTTTTCTTCTTCATTCTTCGTCTTTGCCTTTGCCTCACCCACATCCGTTTGCGACACAATCTGCTTCCCGTCCTTTGTCACCACACACACAGACTTCTCAAAGGGCTCTCTGAACAGCTCTCTAATTCTTCTTCTTCTCCTCCTTTTCTCCTCTTTTGTCGGCAGATGCTCGCCAAACAGCAAGGCAGCTGCTGCATACGTGTCCTTCGGGAAGCGCTGCGCCTTTGGGCGGGAGACAGAAACGAGAAGAGAAGGGCCTTTGGCTGAATCAAAGGGAATTGCATTGTCTGAAGGAGGGCTTGTGGAGTTTTGTGGGTGAGGATGATGAGATTGATGAGGCTGATGAAGCTGATGAAGACGTTGAAAGTGTTGAGGTTGATGAGGGTGTTGGCGATGTGTTGAATGGCTGGATATATTCAAGGGTGGAATGGGTGGTTTGGATGAAGTGGCTGAATGAGAATAAGGTTGAATACGAGAATGAGGGTGTGAATGTGGTTGAGATTGTGTATGAGAATGTGAATGAGGATGTGAATGAAGATGTGAATGATTCTGATTGTGATTGTAGATATGAATGTGTTTGTGTTTGTAAATGGACTGAGGGTATTTGCCTTTACTTGGAATTGCTCCGTTCTCAGCAGATGGAACAGAAACTGGCACAATAACATCATCAGCATCAGCATCAGCATTAGCATTAGCACCAGACATATTCCTTGCCCCTCCGCTTCCACTGCTGCTTTCCCTCTTCTTCTTCCTTCTCCTCCTCTTCTTCCACTTCTCCTTCGAAACCCTCCTCCTTCTTTTGTCTTCCAGCTGCTCGGGAGAATAAGAAGATAAATGATAAGAAGCCATATTTGAAACAGGAAGCGAGCAAGCAATATTTCTACCACTGCTTCCTCCTCCTCTTCTTCTTCTGTGTAAATGTTCATTTTCTGAATCTGACCACGAAGATGCTCCAGAAACAGACTCAGATCCATCATTTGACTGGCTTTCTGAATAAAAACTGTCAAAAAATGATTTCGACTGCTCAGAACAAGCAGAAACACTGCTATGTACTCTGTTTTGCCTTAGATGCTTATTTATATTGTGAGGGCGAAGATGACGATGATAACGATGATGGTAATTATCTTTGTTAGAATATGAAGAATTAGAAATTTCATCATCATCATCATCATTTTCACCATCAGTTGTACCTGTGAATGATACCGACTGTTCAGAAGATCGCAAATGCATTCTCTTTCTGCGATTTTCTTCTGAACTTATTTCATTTTGGTGTCTAAATTCATTGTCTGCCTGGCTTCCAGAAGAGAAAAGAGTGAAAGAGGACAAGGTGGGTGAATCAGAAGAAGAAGAAGAAGAGGAGGAGGAGGAGGTTGACGATGAAGATGAGGGAGATGATGAAAGAGAAGAGGAAAAGGATAAAGAAGAAAGGGAAGAAGATAAAGAGGAAGAAGATGTTGTCGCTATTGGTGATGACAATTCTGATGAATCTGCATAAGATGAATTATATTCGTCTGAAAAGGAAGTTGTGGGTGAAGAAAGAGAAGAAGAATAAAACGAAGGCGACGCACGATCAAAAGTTGAAGCAGAACAAGAAGCCGAAGAAGCAGAGCAAGAAGAACAGGAACGATTATCAGAAGCATCTGGAGAGGCAGTAGCAGAAGAAGATGATGCAGTTGATTGCACATCGCTTTCTGCTTCTGTGTTTGTGTTTGTGTTTGAGCTTGTTTCATTCGATTCGCTGCTTGAACACAATGGAGAGGGTGAATGCTCAACCCATTCTATTCTGTCTGCTTTCATTTCCTCTGATTGTTTTGGGGTTTTTATTCTGTTATTGTTATCATCATCAACTTCTTCTTCTTTTTTGCTATGATAATAATCTCCATTGTCGTTGCTTTTGTGATCTTTTTCTTTTGCCACTTCTGTTGTTTTCACAACAAATGGCACTTTGTTTTCCTTCTTCTCCTTTTCCCCTTCATTTTTTGATTGAACATCCAACAAATAATCCGGTTGCATCATTTTTGGTTGTTCAATTTCTGTGTTAACTTTTCTGTCATTTTGATTTTTCATTGCGAGTTCTGCTTTTCCTCCCTCTTTCCCAGTCTGTTTTTCAATTTCTGCACAATTTTGCACATTCAATTGATTTGACTGGTTTCCTAGGAATTGTTCTGTGTGTAATGCAGTTGTAATTCTTTGTGTCGTCATCTGAGAAATGTCATTGCTGAATGGGTTTCTGTGCTCTACTGCATTAATCTGGTTTGTTGGCTGTTCATTGCTTTCTTTGCTTTGAAATTTCAGAGTTTTTTGCTTTTCATTTGCTTTCTCTTTCGTTTCATTCAAATTTCCTTTCATTTTTTCTTTTTCTCTTTCCTTTTCCTCTTTTTTCCTTTTATTATCTTCTGCTTCTTCTTCCTCTTCTTCTTCTTCCTCTTCCTCTTCCTCTTCCTCTTCCTCTTCCTCTTCCTCTTCTTCCTCAACCTCTTCTTCTTCTTCGCTAACCTCTTCGTATTCGTATTCCTCAATGAAATACGTAATACATCGTCTATTATTTTCTTCTCTTTCTCTTTGTTTTTCTTTCTCTTTGGTAGCAATTTCTTCTTGTTTATGGCTTTTCGACGAAGAAGGCATAGAAAAAGTTGGATTGTCTGAGCGATTAACTTGCGAAGAATTGGAAGCCTCCACGTTTGAATCTGACGGAGTTGGTGGAGAAGGAAAGACATCAATTTCAGAGAAAGAAGAAGAAGGTGATGGCGAAGATAAAGAAAGGCCTGTTGATTCATCGCCTGCTGCGCTCACAGGCGAATGCACCGATGCTGAGCCGGCTGCAGGCGGCAGGCCAGGAGACAAGGGGGACTTGAGCGGTTCGTGCGGAGTGGCTTGATGTGATGTGGTATTTGTACCAACTATACTGTGTTTTACAGTTGGCAAATGGTCTTGAAATGACGTGGAAGAAGAAGAAATCGACGAAATGTCAGAATGATGTGGCAGTACGCGAGATGATGCGGATGGATTGGTGTTGTGTTTGCTGCTTGAAATGGACGGTGAATGAAGCAAACTGAACGAGTGAAATGAATGTGTGGAAGGTTCAGCTAAATCAGTCATTGGCTGAGAGTGAATAAGGCTGGAGTCCGTTTGACAAGGTTCCGGTTTCGCAATGCTTGGAATAGTATCTGTCGATGTCTTTATCACTGGGAAGATGGTCGAAGAACGATGGAGCTGATCAATGTTATGCGTTCGATTCTTCTCTAATTCTGCATCCTCCTTAGAATAAATATGTACATCTTTTAATTCTTTTTTAGTGTCAATAAAAGACTGTTGATGTTGATTGATGAAGCAGGAAGGGTCAGAAACAAAATTAGTCGAAGATTTTGTTTCAATGTGAATTGAATGCTCTTTTGATAGATCACTGCTTTGATATGGCATTGACTTAATTTCCAAAAAAGAATTATTTTGTGTTTCACTAAAACTTGCATCAGCTGGCGAAGTAATTTCACGAGAAACAGAAACAGAAGTATATGATAATGGCTTTTCATGGCTTACGCTTGATAAAGGTAGATGAGGTACATATTGGTGGATACTACGATGATATGCAAAAGCAAAACTTCTTGGATTAGTTTTCGAGATGAGAGCCTTTTCAATAGCAGTTCGAAAAAGGTTTGGTTGATGCTTTTCACCTTTAAATAAGAAGCTTGAGAAATAAAAGTTTCAAATATAATTTTTGAAAAATAGAGTTGATATGTGTATCAAACCGATAAGTAAGATAATCTTTCGTAGAAATCTCAAATGTATACTCGTCTGAAAAGAAACTTGAAAATGGTACGTTTGGCTCTGAAAATGTAAATATAGATGCAATATATATCTTTGTTGGCTTTTGTTTGATGATCTTTTGAAATGATGATTATTTCAAAGTTATTTTGCGAGAATAAAAAAAGAAATTTAAAAAATAAAGAAAATACGAATCTTTACGCTTGGGAAAATATGTTTTTATTCATACTCCTTTCACATCGGCACATGGAAGAAAAATTACACGATAGTTGGATACATAAAGTTCTCCTTCGGTATTGTGAAGAAGATAACGAATGGTTGTATTCTCACTGTGATATGTAATATTCTCGCCTGGTCTAAGTGTAAAAATACCCAGTCCCAAACGTGGCATTCACAAAAACTTGTGAGAATGATCAACGCAAATTAATTAAGGTTTTATTCCACATTCAAAGAAGTGTTGGAGTGCGCTGCGAACATAAACTGGACGCACATAACCTCTTTATCTATTATCTTCTTCATCAATCAAAAACCATAAAAATTATTATCATCATAAAGAAAAGAAGGCAAAAATGTTTTCGAGCATGGATCAAAAGGTTTGCATCGAAATTTCTCAAACATATTTGATGTTGAATTGATTTCATTGTATGCTTTTTCATCAATAATTTGCTAATTTTAGAACAGCAAGCATCCCGTCTGTTCTATTTTCACAGGAATTGTGTTCATGCTGTTGGGAATTTTTCTAGTTATTATGGCAGTTGTAATTAGCGGAAAGGTAAAAGAAGAAGTTTTAAAATCAAATTTGATGTCTGCGGCTTGTTTTGCCGAGACTCTTGGAATGATTATTATTTCAATAGCGTATGCAAAATGTTATATCGTATTGTAATTTTCAATTAATAACATTGCAAATATCTTATTGATTGTATTTTTTTAGAGTTACTTTTTATGGCTCAAGAAAAAGACAGAGAAAGAAGCATCTTTGAATTCTGTATTTTGTTTCATTATTATTGGCTTGCAAGCATTATTTCTCAACTATTATTGCATTTCGCATGATGGTTATGCTAAATACGATATTTGTTACTTTCATTTCACTTCATTCAATTTTTTTTGTTTTACCATAATAATAATAATTCTTTAATTTTATGAGTCTAAAGACAAATTTTTCCGCGAACTCATCCGATAAATTAGGTTTGAATGCATTTTAATTCTAACTGATAAATGTTTTATTCATATTAAAAATTTTAAAAACTGTTGAACGCGAATGACTATATTAATTGAACTTTTATGATAATTATATCAAATCTCGGTTAATAAAATGATTATTAATTCAAATTTTTCATCATCAGAAAAAGAGACTTCTAAAGAATTTTCTGAAAAATCTTTGGAGAATAGAAAGGAAAGGAGTTCATCACCATCAAGCAAGCCAAGAAAGCGATATCGTTCTCGTTCATCTTCTCGTGAACACTCAAAAAAACGTTATTCATCAAGTGATTCATCTCCTTCATCATCACATGATTCAATTGATGATTCGTCGAATTCTTCATATTCCGAGCATTCGAAAATTTCTTCAAAAAAGCATAAATCACATCATTCAAGAAAAGAACATAAAACTTCACATCACAAAACAAAAACTCATACACATAAATCCTCGTCTTCTTCTCGATCGAGAAGTCGTCATCGTCATGCTTCAAGTTCTACTTCGTCTTCAGAGAGCAGAAAAGCAAAAAAATCGCATCATAAGACTCACAAAAAGTCACACAAATCAGAAAAACATAAAAAGGGAAAGTCATATGCAGAGCATAGTTTGGGAATAGCAAAGCCAAGTGAATACAAATTTGGAGCTCACGGGTTTGTTTTTTTTCATTCAATTTCTAGATTATAATTTTATTCTGAATTGAATATTTTTTTTTAGAATCATTCACGATAGCAATTTTTACGATAAAAAAGAGGAATTTAGGGTATGGCTGTGGGAGGTTAGAAAAAAGGATTTGTCAGTGCTTCCTCCTTGGGAACAAAAAGAGGAATTTCGGACTTATGTTGAAGATTACAACACATCGACACTTCCGCACGACAAATATTATGACTTAGAAAAATGGGAAATGAAAGAGATGAAAGAAGGTGAATTAAAGCGATCGGAACTTGAAATGAAAGGCCTTCTTCCAGGTGAAGAAATCACCTTCAACGATGAAGAGGAAGTTTGATTTGTTATAAAAATTGACTTTTTATAAACTTTTTTTTGTTTGTTTGTTTCATCTTCAACAGCTGCGTTTACAAAGAAAGATGAAGAAAAGCCAAGCGTCAAGAATCGAAGCAATGCAAGAAAGGGCTGCGATGCACTATCTTTCAAGAGCAAAGGAAATGGAAGCAATGGAACAAATCATGAAAATCGTGGTTAAAAAATGAATAATAAGAATCGACGTTCGTTGTTTATAATTATAAAACATTTAACATCAGTCGATTAGACAATTCAATTCACATAATCTTTTTTTTTTCTTATTTTTGTTTAAATCATTTCAAAAAAAGATCAGAATAAGCAAATGATCAATAACATATTTTTCTCTTGCAAAAAAATGAAATAAAAAGCGAATCAAAGACTCAAACTCTTTAAAAAAGCTTTCGTACAGAAAATAAAAAGGCAAAATTTTGGAATGGTTTTGGAAGGCACGAGTTGAGAAACATCAAAAAAACAGGTGTATGAACTGCATAAAATGGCAATGGAAAACATTCCACAGCCAAATTTTGTTTAAGCGAGCGAACTAATAAACAAACTAACGAACGTTTTGAAAAAGAAAGAATAAGAAATAATATGCTTTTAAAAAATAAGCATATATCAAACATAAGAATAGAAAATTTCACTAACAAAAATTACAATTTGTTGCATCTTGAATTGAAATTCCATCACGAAAAGTGCATTGCCCTTTCACTAATTCTCTTTAACACATCATTTATGCTTTTGGCTTCTCACATTTCTCTAACGCTTGTGCGAGATCTGCCTTCAAATCTTCAACATTCTCAAGACCAACTGAGATTCGAACCATATTTTTCGTTAATCCTTGCTTAATCATTAACTCTTCAGGGACGCATGCATGTGTCATGCTTGCTGGGTGTTCAATCAATGTATCAACAGATCCAAGTGAAACACAAACAGTGCAAATCTTAACTTCCTCCAGCAAACGCTTTGCTGCTTCATATCCACCTCTCATAGTGAATGAAAATGTTCCTCCAACACCGCTCATTTGCTTCATAGCAATATCGTGTCCTGGGAAATCTTCCAGTCCAGGATGATTAACTTTTTCAATTGCTGGATGATCATGCAACCATTTTGCTAGTGTTAATGCTGTTTGCTGAATTCTTTCCATTCTAATTTGGAGAGTGCGAATACCACGAAGAACAAGAAAAGCGTCTTGAGGTCCAAGAAGACCACCTGTAACTTTACGCCATCCACGGCATATTTTCGCTTGATCCTCAGTCGTCACAGTCAAAACTCCTGCAACAACATCACCATGTCCCGAAATGTATTTTGTAACAGAGTGAAGTGCCATATCAGCTCCAAGTTTAAGAGGTTTCAAAAAGTATGGAGAGGAAAATGTTCCATCCACAACAACAAGAGCATTTCTTTCGTGTGCAAACTTTGCAATTTCACCAATATCTGAAATTTTGTTTGTTGGATTTGCTGGTGTTTCAAGATAAATCATCTTTGTGTTTGGCTTCCAAGCACTTTTAATTGCATCCATAGAGCTTGTATCTACAGCTGTAACTTCCAATGCATATTGATGAAAATGTTCATGGAAAAGATCAACGGTGCATCCTATCAACATTGAAAGACATATTATCAAATACAATAAAAGAAAAAAATAGACTTACCATATAAAGTGTCTCCAACAATGATGTGTTCTCCAGCGTGAAGAAATGGCATTGTCGAGCAAGTAATAGCTCCCATTCCGCTTCCAAAAGCAAAGGACGCATGTCCTCCTTCTAATTCTTTCACGGTGTTTTCAAGTGCTTCAACTGTTGGATTTCCCAGACGTGAATAAATATGTCCTTGTTGCTCTCCGGCAAAAAGAGCTCGTCCATGTTCAGGTGAATCGAAAACAAACGAAGATGTTTGGAAAATTGGCCATACATGAGCATGCATAGGTTTTCCATGGCCATCGCAATGAAGTGCTCTTGTTTCAAATGCTAATTGTTTTTCTTCAGACATTTTTAATCTTGTATGGTTTAAGATCCGTTGGCAACAAATTTATTTATGTTGGGCGAATAACATTTGCTTGTTGAAAAGTTTTATGAAAAGTTCAAGTTCAACTCAAGATATTTTTAACAGAAAAATCATAAACTTTAAATGAGAAAATCAAAGTTCAAACGTCATTATCTCAATTTTATTAACCTATTATTGAAATAAGGTAACAATTAATTCAGATTCAAACAGTTTTGATCATTTCATAAATCGTTTCAAAATAGGTCTTCTTAAATCGCAAATAATTTTCAATGCTTTTCATTTTACAGCAATTTTTGGTTTTTGTTTTGAGACAATTACGAAGTCACCAGTTCTAGCAATTCACAAAAATTATTATAAATGTGATTCTTCATAAAAAAAAACACAAATATGATTGGTTTGTGCTAAAAGAAATCGACAACGAGTTTAAAAAATAAGCTCGTTCAAAATTAATTGATTTCACTCTCGTTTCAATGGTTTTTCTTTCTCGAATTAAGTGTTAGTGGTCCAAGATTTGAAATTTTAGAACAAAGAATTAACTTTATTCCTTTATTTATTCAAAAAATCAGCGAAGGAGAGCGAATGTTCTTTGGACAGAATTAAATACTTCACATAAAAGCTTCATTCTTACCTGAAGAAATGAATTTAAAAAAAAATTAAAATAATATGAACATTCAAAAAAAAATCAGATTCAAAGATAAGCTGAAAGCTGGATGTTAAAAAAAAAAGGTATATTAAAAAGCAAAAAGCAAAGCTTCTAAGAGTTTGAAATAAAGATTTTTAAGAAAAGATGAATTGAAGTTTAAGGGGAAAAAAAAATTGAAAGGCAACAATATTTCATCAGGGTTTAAAAAAACGTTCAAGATAGAGTCAATAATCTTTAATAAGAAAAAACAAGAAGAAAAAAAAATTCCCACTTTTCTGCAATTATGATTGGTGTGTGCTAAATTTGCCAAAGATTAATCAACCCGATGGCATGTTTTGAAACAACATCGTAGAACTATTCAAAAACAAATTTTGCAGTTTTTATTTATTTTTTTGAGAAGAGAACGGATTAGATTGAGGCAAATATTCGACAGAAAATTGCATTATAAGATTTGGAAAAAAACACACAATAGATTTATTGTGGTAAAGTGCAGATGAGAAAATCTTAATCAACAGCCAACAAGAAGGAATAGAACAACACAAAATACAAACGCACACACACACACACACACACACACACACACATTATCATCATCATCAACAACTAAAACAAAGAATTCATAAAAAAAAAATTAAATTAAAGAAAGAAAGGAAGGAAAAGAAAAAGTTAAAGTTAAAAAAATCATAGTTCGTCACGCGAAAGCAATAAAATTGACAATGAGGCATTCAAACAAAGATTCAACAATCGATGAATCTTCTCTGAATGTCCAAATATTTAAACAGAAAGGATTATAACGCTTAACAAAGTCAAAAAAACTATTTTTGGCTTTTTGATTGCATTTGAGCTTAATATTTGTTACAGGAAAAGGAAAAAAAACAGAAAGAAAAATAAAAATTTAAAAAAAAAAGGAAGAAAAAAACATTGATAAAGAGGAACTATTTCAAAAAGGCAGTGATAAGAGCAAAGCCAAAGAACCAACAAAGCAGAAATAGACAAGGTATTAAAAAAGTCACAAAACAAGTGTGGAACAGGTTAAAAGAAAGGAATTGATTAAAAAGAAAATGAAAGCATAAACATAAACAAATGCAAAACTAAATCAAAAATTAATATTTCAAAAAAAAGAGGAGAGAGAGAGAGAGAGAGAGAGAGAGAAAGAAAGAGAGAGAGAGAGAGAGAGAGAGAGAGAGAGAGAGAGAGAGAGTAGAAATTTGTAATGTGATAAATTGTATCCACATTACCAAATGCAAATAATTTTAAGAACAGAAAGAACAGAAAGAATAAAAGAGAAAGAAAAGTCAGCAATATACGCACTTCAATATTCCGATATGATTTCATGGCAAAGTTCATAGAATGTTTATAAGTGAGGCAGAAAACAGAAAGTAGTATCAACAATAGACAAACAGACAAAAAGAAGAATAGAATAAAAGACTTAAAGATGAATAAGTTTAAAGACAAAAAGACGAATAAGCTCATAAATCAATTGAAAATTTTGCCATTTCATATCAAAATAAGTGCATACATATCAGTCACAGACAAAAGAATTTCAAATAACAAACCGATTTAATGAACAGAGGAAGATAGATGATTCTTTTTAAGTAAGAAAGAGAAAGAGGTTCATTGAAAACGATGAAAGATAAAGAAGAAATAGGTTATTAAGAAGAATGGAACAGAATTGTATTCACATGCAAATGAAATCACAAAAAAGCTTTAAAAAAAGAAGAAAGAAGGAAGGAAAGAAAGAAAGAAAGAAAGAAAGAAAGAAAGAAAGAAAAGAAGCAAAAAAAGGTGAGTTAAAAAATACAACCAAAACAACAAGATTTCTAAACAACTTTACAACATCACTTTATTCAACAATTAATCATCCCAGAAGTTTTGTGGGTAAGAATAAGATATTGAAATAGAATAAGAATAAGAAAAAGAAGAAGAAAAAGAATTAGTATAAGAATTAGAATTAGAATCAGAATCAGAATTAGTAAGTAGTTTAATTATGGATAGTGAAGATAAATGAAAGGAAAAAGGAACCAAAAAAACAAAATAAACAAAACAAAATGAAATTATCTTCAAAGTTCAAAGAAAGGAATGATTCTACAAAACGCAGAGAAAATAAAAATGTTTAAAAAATTTTAATTGTTAGTGAATGAACGATTTAACTCAAAAAAGAAAAAGGAAAGAAAAATTCTTCAAATAAAAAATTACGAAAAAAACAAATAAAATAAAAGAAGAAGAAGAACTTTTTAAAATAAAATACCATCCAGCGATAAAAAAGGTGCTACGAAACGAAGAAACACACACACAAATGCAAACACAAATCGAAGAAAAAATTAGATTAGACACGATAAGAAGAGGAGGAGGAAGGAGGAAGAAAGAGAAGAGGAAGTAGAAGAAGAAGAGGATTCGGAAAAAAAAACTGCACTTTAAAGGCACATTAAAAAATCAGTGAATTACACAAATCTTCTATATACTCATCATAATGCAAGAAAAGAGGGTATTTTTCGGACAATTAAATCAAACAAACAAAAAGGAAAGGAAAGTGAAGTAAAGGAAAGGAAAGGAAAGGAAAAGGAAACAGCAAGGTCACATTAAATCCAACTTGGATTTATAAAACATTGAGGTTATTTTCTTCTTTTTTTCGGCAAATAACTTTAACTTCTCAAAAAAGCTAAAAACGCTTTTTTTCAAAAAAAATATTACAAAACCAAAAGACATTCAAAAAAAAAAATTGTTCAGAAGAATTAGCAAGCAGACATAAAGCAGAACTGAAAAGGAGAACTGACAGAAAGTGGAATGAGCAAACAAAGGCACACACACACACACAACTGCTCATTCCACTCCATTACGGAAAAATTAATCTTTCAGGTTTGAAAAATAATGTGTAGTGCTTTATTCTTTTTTTTTTGTTGCACAACAAGAGGAAGCTAATTCGAGAAGTCGACAAGAAAAGAAATATTGCTTAAGCTTTGAAAATAAAAACACAAAAGCAAAGAACAAAATCAAAAATAACATCAAAATTAAAAGGACTCTTCAAGAAGGAAACATCTTTTTTTCCCGTTCATTAACGAAATAACACAGTTAGTTGAGTTACATGTTAACGAGTCGATGTTTTTTAAGCAATTAAATAAATGTGGCTGGAAATGTGTTGTCCGGGCGATTATTGATAGTGATAGCGAGAACAGATAAGCCTGGGGACAAAGCTTGAGAATTAAGCCTTCGCTTATGAAAGTGAAGAACAACGAAAAAGGAGAAGGAGGGGGGAAGGGAGGGAAAGAAGGAAAGAAGGAAGGAGAAAGAGAAAATGCGAATTTCAAGCGCGATCGAATTTTTATGAAAAATTCTGAAAAGAAAGAAAGAAAGAAATATCTTTAATACTTTTTTTTATTTCCATGAGGAAAGACAAGGAAACCAAGCATAATCCAATTGGACGAGTTAAGATGTGTGCGATATCTGAGGCACATTAGCGAGAGAAGACGGGACAAATGCAGGAGCCGACGGGTTAAGATTGGACGAGCCAGCCAAGTCACCTGCAGCCACAGGAGATGCAGCGGGTGAGGCAAAGGACGCTGCAAACACATTTTCTGACTGTGCTTTCTGCTGCTGCTGCTGCTTCTTCTTTAACGCAGACTTCCCTGCGCTTTCGGAAGATGACGATTGGCTCATCTTCACGCTATTCCGAGACGAGGAAGCAGCATTGTGCGAATAAAGAGACGAAGAATTCTGAGGCGAAGGCGAGGACAAAGGAGAAGCACTCGAGTGAGAATAAGAGGGTGACTGAGAAAGCGAAACATTAGAAGAAGATGATGATGATGGAGAAGTTGATGATTGCGCCAATGCCTCAATCTGACTTGTAGAAGGCACACGAGAACGATAAGAAAGCTGAGACATTGGTGGAGGTGGAGGTGGGGGAGGTGGCGGTGGAGGAGGCGGGGGAGGAGAAGGTGAAGGTGAAGAAGCTGGCAAATAGTGTGAAACAGCAGACGGATACGGACCAGTCAACGGTGTAGGAGCCTTTAACTGCGACGCCACAAATGGCGGGAGTGCAGTAACAGAAGAGGAGTTTCTCTTTCCCACAGGCGCCGATGCGGATGCAGACGCTGTGGCAGAGACTGAAGATGGGCTGGCAGATGGGCAAGAAATATACCCACTAGGAACAGCTGCAGATGAGACTGGATGTGCACACGGCACTCGCTCTGCCCTCGGCTCTGCACTGGAGCGATGCTCTGCACTGGAGCGATGCTCTGCACTGGAGCGATGCTCTGCACTGGAGCGATGCTCTGCACTTCCGCTGTGTCCTCTCCTTCTGCTCTCCTTCTCCACGCCGGCGAGGCTCACAAGCGAGCGGCTGCGCTGCGGCATGTGCCCGGCTGAGGCAGAAGGTTTCCTCGCGAAGATGCTCGATGGAGGAAGGCATATCATGCTCTTGGAAGAGGTACGGCTCGATGTGCCGACACAGTGCTTCAGCGGCGGAGAGGGAGAAGGCGTAGCTGATGATCCTTGTGACGGTAGTGAGCTGTTGGTGGGTGTGGTAGAGCGGCAAGCTGGCGGAGGCGTGGGAGAGTTGAGCGGTGCAAAGCAGCCATCGGGCACATACTCTCTCATCATCTTCATCCGGAGGATGTTCATAGCCCTGTACGATTCCTCGTCGATAACAACACAAAAGGACACACTTGACAGGAAAAACAGCTCTGACGAAAAGACGTTCGCACCAGGAATTTCAAATAGTGATGCCCATGCTGAGTTTTTGAAAGGCTTGTCACAGTTAACTTTATTGGCAATCATTACGCCAACAACAAGAGCCATTGAGGCATTTGACTTTGTAAGACGGAACAATGCATCAGGTTTGCTGAAAATGATAGCACGTTCAACCAGTGCTATTCCCTGTAAAATTTCAGTCTCTCTAACTCCTAATTTACGTATCATTCTCCGAAGTATGTAATCTGTTGTGGAATTTAAATATTCAACCATCCTAATTTCCTCTTGGGTTTTTGGCTCCCATTTCATAAAAGAGATGGGCTCGTTGAGTTTTAATTCTGTTGAAATTTCTTCGTAAAAGCACCCAGTTCCAAGCGCTCGAAGCGTTCCATTTGTCGTTCCAAAACAGCAAACGTTGTCTTTTCGTTGAGAAAGTATTTCATACTGCTGTGTATTTGTATAAACAATCGATCGAGAGTAATATAAAGAAAATGCTTCAATGAATGCTTCACTGGCAAAGTCTGTATCAAACTGAGGCTCGGGAATTGGATTATCAAAAGCATCTTCTTGCAGCGTTGCAATATTTTTAGCAGTGCTTTTGGATTTTGCAGATCGTTGTGAAAGCGTGGATAACGATTGAACAGATCTGAAAGGATTTGATGAACGCGAAGAACAACTTGAAGATAATGCTTCATCTCCACAAGATCCTTCCAAAGGAGAAATGCTATTAGGTTGGTCGTGTGACTGTTTTGTAAAATTGCATTTTGTAAAAGAAGAGTTACGTGGCGTTTTGCATTTTCCAGGATCGGAAATTTCAACTAAAATGCTTTGTGGTCCTGAGCAATGCTTTGCATCAATCATCGAAAATCAACAATCCTTCAATCAAATTGTAAAATTTCTTTGAAAGCCTTTTATTCACCAAATATATGGAAAATATCCTTGGATTTCCTATGAAAGCCCTTAATAATTTAAGTGTGATCTTATATGATTATCCAAAAAAAAAAAGAAAAGATCAAATAATTCATATGATTAGATATATGATTAGACTTGGTAAATGCAGAAAATAGGGGTACCAAAGTTTTTTCTTTGTTTTGCAATATTTTGTAATAAAAATGATATTCACATTTATTCATGTGTTTCATATAAGTTACATATCAAATAAGAAAATTATGAAGGAAAAATGAAACAAACAATTTCATATTCCGATTTATTTTCAAGTTTTTTTATATTTTGTTCCATTTAATAATATTGATATGAAAAGGAAAAATAAAATTATTTCCGTCAAAGACCTAGAAACAGGACGTAATATCATGGTTTTCAATGGTGTTACATTTAAAGAAGATTCTGAAGATGTGGATAACCGTGATACTTCAAAAAAATTTTTTAAGTGAAAACTTTGGGTTTCTTTTTAACATGATTTATTCATTGATACACACTAATTTTTCTCCAAACCTAAAAAATTGTTATTATTTATCTTATAAATAGCATGTGGCTTGATTATTATGCAGGATGAATGATTAGCTTTAAGATTTTTAGGTACCCCTATCTTCTGCTCTTACCTTAGACTTTTGAGTGCTTGTAACATTTTTAAAATTTAAGTCTTATTCTATTTTTTTTTTATTTTAATTTTTTTTTTTTTTTTTGAAAAATAAAGTTACTTGATCCAATTTTTTTCTTTAATAAGTTTCTGGAAACATTTGCAACATTTTTTGAAAAAACAAATTTTTAGCCAATTATCTGTAAATATTTTTTTAAATGTGAAAAATAAACTGGTAAATAAATGGCGCGTAATATGTTTTCTGTAAACAAAAAATGAACAATGCTTTACAATTCAAAATCAATAAAAAAATAAGAAGATAACTCTTAAAATGTCAATTTGAAAGGAAATAAATTTTTAATAACCAAAAGTTAAAAAATTAAAATTGATAACACAAAAAATTGAAATAATTATAACATGTGCCAAAATCATTGATTATGTAGAGAATAAATTACAGAAAATTAGAAACAACAGAAAAACACACTTCCAGATATAAAATTGTGTTTCTTTACAAAACATATTCGATTTCTCAAATCTTTCATGTTGCGCATCCCTTTTGTTCAATAAATTAAATTAAATGTTTCAAATACATTCAATTGCTAAGTAAATATGAAATATTCCTGTATTTTTGATTGTAAAGATAACTTCTCCAAAGTTGATTCCAAGCAAACTTCATTTTCATTTTCATTTTCTATTCCTTTAATTGATTCTTAATCTCGAATTTAACGAAAATAGAAAACTGCAAAACACCGTTGGCACTTTCATCAACCTTTGCATTTTGTGTTTCAAGCACGTGTCAACATACCAAATAATCAACATCAACGATGTTGCACAAATAAAAAGTATTGATTTGTCCATGTAAGTACAAAGTTTTAAACAATCAGATAAACGTGCTTGAACCGTATATTGCAGAAGTTGGGGGAGAAACGAAGCTGTTAAATAATGGTTGAGTCATCGAAGATTGCAACAACAACGACAAAAGCAATGATGATGATAATGATGATGATGACTACGACGATGACGATGGCGATAAAGAAGAAGAGTTGTGACTTTAAACTTTTCCATCTGTATCTGAAATAATTTTTTTCTGTTTGCTGTTAAATGAAGAATGTGGATCTTGATTAACACTCAAAGTAGTTGGACTTAAAGGAAGAAATCTTTGTTGCAGCGAATCAAAGGAATTTGTAGGCTCATACAAAATTAGATTGCTTTTGCTTTTGTTCACTTTGCCATATGAAAAACCAGATGCTAACCCTATTTCAGTGTGCTGAAGCAGCGTCATTGATACAATAGAGTCGGTGTCCTTTTCTGCTTTATTCCTTTTTGTGCTGAAAGCAAAATCTTCTCTTGTCAGTTCGCTTCGAATTGACACATTATCTCCTTCATCTGCATGATTCCCTTTATTTTCGTATTCAAAATAATCTTCGCTTTTCATGCTATATGCATCGTTCGCATCTCTCTCCCTCTTTCTATCCCTTGTGCTCCTAACAATATTTTCTCCATTTTGAACAAGTAATTGATTTATGGACTGCTCTCTTGAACGAACCTTATATAGCATCTTTTTCTTCTTCTTTTTCTTCTTCTTCTTTCCTGAACCTTGCTTCTTTTTTGCCTCGATATTCTCTCCAGCACGTAGATTTTCTTGACTGCAGTTCATTCCTTTCGATTTGCCCCCTCCTTCTTCATTCGGCTTCCTGAATGCAAGCATGGCCTCCATCAAGCAAGACAAAACACACTCTCCCAGCAATGTCTTCAGCAACGAAAGGATTGCTTCTGGAATGACATCCATTTTCACATGGAAAATGAAAAGCAGGAAGAACGCTCTGAGCACAAAGCAAATGCAGCACAGCAGCATTTCAAGCAGCACTTCACGGAGCATGCTTCGTAAATATGGTGTATTTAGTTGCAGTTTGCTCAATTTTTTTGTTGCCAAAATTCCTATGCAAATAATCATAATAAAATATATGTATAGATAACAATGATTTATATATGTGAATGAATAAAAAAGCAAAAAGGTTTCAAGTGTACCAAACACAAGATACAGCAAAGCTATTACAAAGTTGAGAACAACAAGGTAATACAGGTCTATCATTTGCACAGTTTCAAAAGTCGAATCATTTCGAACTTTAGTAATATTTACAATTATAATAAGCAATATAGGTATTATTACACATCCAATAACAGTAATAAAAACAAGTAATGTTGAAATTATTGTTTTCTTTTTAATCGGAAACGCAACAGAAGCCCATTGAATGACAACTATCATGAAAACAGCATCAAAGCAATAATTATCGCAAGCTAATAATACTTTTGAATGGACATTTTCCTCGTGTACATTTACGCATATTGAAGGAAATGCAAACGAAGCAAGTGCACTAAAAAAATATTCAAAAAAAAATGTTAAAAGATTTGATAAGCTATTAAACAAAATAAAACAACCGAAGAAATAGAGGAATTGGCAAAAGAATTCTAAACAATGTCCTGTTACTCATTTTATATCTTCCATAGACACAAAATCGCACAATATCATTTCTTATCAGTTCTTCAATGGCTACTGCAAAAGCAAAAAACATTAAACCCCTGCAAAAAGAGATACTTATTTTATTTTTATTTTTCAATTAAAAATATACCCATCAACCCAATTTGACACTTTACAGAAGGATTTCGATGAACCATTCTCCATGAAAAAAGGATAAACTTTCCTTTTTATTAAAAGCTAAATGTTCTATTTGATAATAAATGCGTTGAACTTTTTGTATTAAACAACGGATTTAATTTAACAATGATAATTTTGAATAAAAGAAATAAATATTTATCTGAAAATGGTTAAAGATCAAATTATTGCGGAAAGATTTTCTTAATGGCAACTTATATTAACCATCCAGCCGCAATCTTCGTTTCCGCATTAGGTGGGGCATCGCACGGTTTTGCCCAATCGATAACTTCTGGTGTTATTGAAGGTTTATTAATATTTTATGTAGAAATATTTTTTCTATTCTCTTGTTTCAAATTTAAATAAAGAGAGCCCTTGGAAAGATATGAGTGATTTTTTAAGAGGTTTTATATCTTCGTCAATGTTGATTGGAGCTGCAATTGGGTATGAGAATAAATTGAATTTTCCGTTATATAATCCAATAAAGATGCACTTTGGGAGGATTTTTTTCAGATAAATTCGGACCAAAAAAGGTTCTTATCGTATCGTCTATAGCGGTGATTATTTGTGGAATTGTTCAAGCCATTCAATCACATGTTGGCGTTTTTATAGCTTTTCGACTTCTTTCAGGATTTCCTGTTGGAGTAATTCAAATAGTAGCCCCTCTTTACGCATCTGAACAATCCAGTGCAAAAAGGAGAGGAACTGTTGTTTCCCTCTATCAACTAACAGTCACTTTTTCAATCTTTATTGCCTACACCATTAACTATCTCTTTAATCCTGTTCATCTCGGATGGAAGTTTGTTCTAAATTTTCATTGCAACTTATTTGAATTTAATTAATGTGCATTCGATTTGTAGATATGAATTGGCTTTCACCACCTTATTTCCACTTATTTTTACTGTTGGTTTGTTTTTCTTCCCTGAATCAAAGAGATGGGAAGAAGACCACAAACTTCAAAAACAGCACGCCAGTGAAAAGAGTAACTCGGGTAGTGGAAATTCATCATTCTTTGCAAAGTTGGTTGAGTCCGCAAAGGGCTTAATTGTTGCACTTTTATCTTCAAAGAGAGCGTTTATTGTAGGTTTTATTCTGTCAATCTTCCAACAGCTCACAGGAATCAATGCGATTATTATGTACTCGCCAAACATTGTTGAGAAAGCAGGGCTTACAACCATGTCATACAAACTTCTGGCCACCATGGGTGTTGGCTTTTGGAACTTCATTACAACACTGATTGCTGTGTTTCTGGTACGTGGATGTTTTTGAAGATAAATTTATGTGAAAAAAGAAGAAGAAATTCTTTTTTGAAATTGTAAATATGTTTAAAATTCATTCAAAATGCAAATTTCTTTTTTTGTCTTCTCTTTTCTATTTCTTTTATTTTCAATTTCTTTTCTTTTTTCGTTGTTTCTCTTTTCTTTAAATATTATTTCCTTTTTTTTTTCTACGAAAAAATATATTTTCATAATTTCAACGAAACTTTCAATCCATTTCTATAATTCCATCTTTCTTTTATTATTATTATTATTATTATTATTCAGGTTGATGTCTTTGGAAGAGTTCCTCTTCTGATTACAGGATTCAGCTTGATGGGGTTGGGCCATTTCATGGTTGTTCTTTCCACTATCATCAAATCTCTTGCTGAGAAAATGTTTTCGTTGCAGCTTCCAGGTTTGTATTTCTTGTTTGAGCAAGACTTTTTTTTTTCAACTACTTTTATTTCTTAATTTTTCTGATCATAATAATTATAATCTTTTTTTTTTCCTATTTATCTTCTTTATCTTTTTTATTTCCTTTCTTTCTTTCTTAAACACATTATTATTAACAA
The DNA here is from genome assembly GCF_001643675.1 of Monocercomonoides exilis. NCBI lineage: Eukaryota > Preaxostyla > Oxymonadida > Polymastigidae > Monocercomonoides > Monocercomonoides exilis. The sequence continues at coordinate 1,097,108 of NW_027150564.1, read as the reverse complement.
TAATAATATTTGTAACTTCTTCCATTTCAGGAATGGCTATTTTCCTTTTAGGCTTCGAAATAGGTCCCGGTCCGATATTTTATGTGATGGTCTCTGAATTGTATCCACAGGAATATCGAGGCAGAGCCATGAGTGTTATTTCTGTCTTCAACTGGATTGCTAACATCATCATCACTTTCTGCTACTTCGCCATCGTCAATGCACTCACTGTGAAGTGGCTGTTCACCATCTTCTGCATACTTTGCATATTTATGGTTGTGTTTATTGTGGTTGCTGTTCCAGAAACAAAAGGAAGGTCTTTGGAATCTATTTCTGGCGATGAGAAAAATGGTCCTGAGCAAGGAAATGAGACCCATGAAACAAAAAAATTAATAAATGGAACGAAAATGTCAAGCTAAATTTATTTTTAACTGTATTTTTATAATTTATAATGAGGAATTTTTCACATCTCAAAAAAAATTATCTTCATTTTCTTTATTTATTTCTATCTGTTTCTATTTCATCACATATTTTAATAGAGTGTTACAATTCTTTTATTATATTATTTTATTTGTTCTTTCGAGATGTACTTCGATTTTTTTCACAGGAATGAAAATAGAATTCGAAATGATCAAAACACTGCATGTTTTGGGAAAAGATCAAGTGATCGTAAACTTACTCAACAGTCAGTTAATCATCATCATGGCAGCAAACCGTCTTTTTGTCAGAAATCTTAGCTTCAGAACAAATGCAGAACAACTTAAGGCTTTCTTGGAAGAAGCAGGTGAAGTGTATGCTAGAAGAACGAACATTTATTTTAAAAAATGTTTTTTGACTATATTTGTTTATGATCATTTTTTAAAGTGTATCCGTCGTCATCCCAACAACATATGGTCGCCCAAGGGGATACGGTTTTGTTGAAATGAAAACCGAGGAAGGAATCAAAAAAGCTATTGAGAATCTCAGTGGCAAAGAGCTCAATGGCAGATCTGTCAGCATCGAAGTTTCAAAATCTGAACCTCGTGCTCCAGCTCCACGCGTTCGTGGAAGAGGACCAAGAGGCCCACGCCGCATTCCAGGATCTGAGCCTTCAAAAGTTACAATTCACATTGGCAATCTTCCACCAAGCTGCACAGTTGAGAAATTGAAGGACGTGTTCGCAGGCTACAAGATTAAACTTTGCACAGTTCCAGGAAAAATTGTCCGTGCAACAGGAAAATTGTATGCCTTCATTGAATTTGAAGATGAAGCAGAACAAAAGAGAGCCCTTGAACAAAACGGAAAATTGAGAATTGGCGACGACATTCTTGAAATTTCAGCATCACGCGCATAAGCATATTTTGAATTCTTGCTTTTTATACTTTTTCTTTATCTTTCAAACTTTGTGGTTGCCATTTTCTTCATTAAATATTTTTCACTAATCCTCAGTTCCACTTAAAAATAAATCCTTTATTCATGTATTATTTTTATTTTATATTTATAATAAATAAAAATTTTTAAGAATAATTTGATCTTCCCTAAATCAGTTTGAAACAGTTAATTAAATTATTCTGAAAACAAAAAATGGATCCCAAGAGGCGTTTCACTATTCTTGCCAAGGCTAAAAAGCCTGACAATATGGATCATATATATCAACGGAGCGTAAAAAGTATTTTGATGAATTTTAACTGTGAAATGTTATTTATTCATTTTTTTAGGTTTTCCGACCCCAATAACCGAGCCAAGATTAAGTTATGGATTTGAAACTAACACAGAGCCAAAGCTTATTGCTTTGCTTTCGGATCCTTCTGAAGAAAAACGCTTATCATCTCTTTCACTTCTTTATACGCATATTGCCAATCACGAAAAAATTATCAGGGTTCTTCAATTTGGTGCGTTCTCAAATTACTTCCCTGTACTTGCAATTTTGGAATTAATTTTTTCTATAAATTTTGTGTTTTAAGGAATTATGGATCCTTTAGTTGTTCTTCTTAAAGATGAAAATCCAGTGGCAAGACAAAGAAGTGCAGCAATACTTTCTCGAATAGCCGTTGTGCATGTTGGTGTTGAATCAATACTAAAGCATGAAACTGCTTTTAATGTGATTTTGTCTTGTGTATGCTTTTTTTGATGAAAAAGTTTAATTTTTGAAATTTGTGCTTTCAATTTTTAGGTGAAAGATGAAAATGCAGATATATGTGTCACCGTTCATTCAATTATTAATCTCATTTGTTCGACAATGTTTGTTGAAAATGCTGTTGAGCGAGGGTTTGAAATTTAAATTATAAACATTTATACAGATTCATATCATTTTGAATATTGTTTTATTTGTCTGATGAACAATGAATTCAAATATTTCTGAAAGGGTTATTCCTGTTTTGATTCAAGCTTTACCTTCGGCAACATCTGATGGGCAACTTCTTGCTTTGGATTCACTTTATTCGTGTTGTGAAAGAATGGAAAGTGCAATTCATATTTCAATAGAAGAAGGTACGGAATTTTTCTGTAATGATTGTCGTGATAGGAATATTTTGAAAATGTTAGTAATTTTTTTAAATGATATTTTTTGAAATTGGGGCTTTTTTTTTGACATTTTTGAGTTTGTACTCATCTTATAACATTGATTCTGTTGTTTTTATTTTTTCAAAATAAATGTCCAATATATTTAAGGTCTTGTTGCGCTGCTTGTGGCACTTTTCAAACAAATAGACGGTGTTACTGCAGAAGTCATTGAAAGAGCGGCTTCTGTGTTAACTGTAATCTCGTATGTTTAGAAAGGGAGAAATTGTGTTCTGTGTAATAAAGTGGGAGAAATACATGATTTTTCAGAAAAGATAGAAAATGTATTAATTGAGGAGATTTACAAATCAAATTGGAGAAAATAACTCATTTTATGTTTTATGGAAGGAATTTTTTTTTTGTTCATTTAATTTATTTTTTAAATCTTTCCAATGTTGCAATTTGCACATTGTGTTATGATTGTTTTTAGAGGGCATGTAGACGGAAAGAGAGTCGCAATAGAAGACGGTTCAGTGGAAGTGCTTGTCAACATTTTAAAGGAAAAAAAGATAGAGACAAGAACAACGTTTGAAATATTCTTTTTTTTTTTTTTTTTTTGAATAAAGCAAAATTTGTTTATTTGAATGATGTTTTATTATTCTTTTTGCAATTTAAAAAAAAATATTTATTTCTTGATTGTTTTAATTTGTATTTAGAATCAACATTTTGGAATCTCTAATGGCAATTACAACCAATCTCGATGGACAACGAATTGCTGTGGAATGTGGACTTTGCGAGATTCTTATGGAAACAGTGCAGAATGAACATCCTCAGCTTACATTGAACTCAATCAAGGTTTGAAAAAAATGGGAGGAAAATCTTATGTATATATTATTGTATTTTCAAATATATGTGGTTTTTTTTTTTTTTTTTTTTTTTTTTGACAAATTCCATTTTATTTTTCATTTTTTGTTTCAGACGATAGCTAATCTTGCAATCAATCCTGCTGGTCGAGAACGTCTTCAGGGTGTTTTGCCTTCTCTGCGCCTTCTTTCATCTCTTCCTGATCTTCTCATTGCAGAAAGCGCGAGAGAAGCAATTACCAGAGTTGAATGGGTGCCTTAATGTGGAAAGAACAAACCATACATTTTAAACTAATTGTCATTTCTTATTTTCATTTCACAATTTTGAAAGTTTTCTGTTATTAATAGATTTATACAATTTTTCGTTAAATTAAATATAATGATCATTTCAATCCTTTTTTTTTTTTTTCTTTTCTTGAAAGTTTTTTTTTAAAAGAAATTTTAAAAAAAGTGTCGATTTATATTTTTTATTTTTTCAAGTCTTTCATAATAAAAAATGAATAAAACAATATAGTTAGTGTCAATAATGGTGGACACTTTCAATAACTGCGGATAGTTGCATAATCTCAACAACTATTGACAGTTGCTTTTTAACAATTAACCCAATTGTTTCCTCAATGAATATAAACAAATATGAATAGTTTTTATCACCAAACAAATACAATGAAATTTTTTAAAAACAATTTTTTCTTTTCGGAGAAACTCGAAGAATCTTATTTTTCCGAGTTTCTCCGAAAATAGAAAATGCTATCTTCTTGATTTTGAAGAGCAAGTTTTTTCATTTCTGTATATCTTTATAAGTTCATATTCAATTAGGGAATAATTGGGTTAATTGTCAAAAAGCAACTATCAATGGTTGTTGAGATAATGCTACTGTCCACAGTTTTTGAAAGTGTCCACCATTATTAACACTAACTATATGGGTGATTATTTTTGAAATCATAACTTTTTTCGGGGTGTTGTTTTGACAAAGATAGTTTATCATAAGGATGAGATTTTATTGTCAAAGGCAACAATCACCACAACTGTTTAAAAAACAAATGATTTTTTCGAATTGAAGATGAAATTGTATTTTTATAAGTCTTTTCACTTTTCACTGTTCATTTGTTTATATTCAAGGTGGTTATTTGAATTGAAAATTTCGAAAGGAAAATATTTTTTCAAAAATAATCACCCATATGTTCAAACGAATGGACTTTACTGAAAGGAAAAAAATCAACGGGAAAAAAATTCAAAAATACCTCTATCATCAAGCCTTCTTTTTAATAAGAAAAATAAGCACATTTATGAAATAGCAGTTGTTTATTAATAGAATGAATGCCTTTAATAAACATCAAGAACAAACTGAATTAAAATTCGTTCGGATATTTTTTCTTAAACTTTTCGGATGTTTATTTTTTGAAAGATGATTATTAGTATAATATTTTCTTTTACAAAAATTTCGTTTAACTTTCACACATAGTAACTGCAGAAAATGTGAAAACCAAAATCGATGAAACTAAATCAGGATAAAAAACCCTTCAACTTTTTTGTCAAATTTTTTTAGGAAGAATTATTTCGTTTGATAATTGAATCTTATTAATGCAAAGCTATCTTCAAATTTTTATCATTTGTGCATGATAAACATCAGCAGAAAGTTTCAAATGAAATAAAAGAAGATTTGCTTTCCTAAAAAAAAAAAAAAAAAAAAAAAAAAAAAAAAAAGAAAAAGATGAACATTTGAAATTCAAAAGTTTTTCAAAGTGCTTGTAATTTTCAGCATTAAAATGAACAGACAAATAATCTTTCATTCATTTGAAAATAATAATGTCCAATGCTGCAATGTTATTTAAAGTGAAAAAAAGTAAAAAAATTTTTTTGAAAATAATTAGTTTTGATGAATTATTTTTGTTACGAGGAAATGATTTTGAAGAAAAATAATACATCAAAGGAAAATTTATGCTTCAACTTCTTCTTCCTCATCTTCTGGAGATTCAATCTTATAGTAGCTCATCTTATATCCTTTTCTTCCATTTGCAATAATACGAACCCAATCACGAAGTGTTTGCTTTTTGAGGAAGCGACGTGTAAGATACTTCAAATATCTTTTGGTGAATGGTGGACGTGAAAGAACATAAACTCTGTTTCTCTTCACAAGAGTTCTGACTTTCTTTCCAAAGTTGTGAGTTTTTCCGTGAACTTTGATGTGTTCTTTAAGATATTTTTCCTAATAAGCAAAAAATAGTTTGAAATAATTTTCATGAAATGCAAAAAAAAAAATATTCAATAAGCAAATATAATACAATTTAAAACAACAAACCAGCTCTCTTGCTTTCAAAATGTGATCTTTTGCTTGTTGATGGCAATCAATCACAAATCTAACATATCTCCTCCGCCTCAGCATCTTCAATCTCTTAGCGTGAAAGTCGTTCTTGTTCAAAGGTCTGCCATTCTTTCTTCTGATGACCTTTTTAACTTTCTTTACAACTTTCTCTTCCTTCTTTGCTTTCTTATCTTGAACCTTCTTTGTTGCTTTCTTTGCATCTTTCTTTTCTGGCTGCTTCGCTGGAGCAGCAACTTTTTTCTCGGTTTTTGGTGCTGGTTTTGTTGCAGCGACGGCCTTTGGCTTCTGTTCAACCTTTGGCTTATTTTCTTCACTTTTCTTTGTAGGTGCAACTTTTTTTGCTGCAGGCTTCTCTGAAACTTTCTTTGTTGTTTCAATTTTCTTTGCTTGCTGTTTGACCTGCGTTGATTTCTTTGTTCCTTTGTTCATCTCAAATTTTGTTCTGATTGATCTAATGTCCAAAATCGGATATTAAATTGAAAAAATCTTTATATCGATAGGAAATTATCTTGTTTTTTGAATGAGATCTAATAAATTCGAATTTCAAACAACCAGCTTTTGAAGAAATTTCCACATCAATATAATGGGAATGAAAATATTTCGCCAAAAGCTCTTGCATCATGGGAAACGATTGCCCATATCCAAAATATCAATATCCTTTTCCACCTCCAGCGGCAATTTGTTGGACCGAATACATTAAACAATGCTCTCTTAATCATGAAAACGAGCTCGAAGATATTTTTGAGAAATACTACAAAGGCAGAATTGTCGAATGGCAAGGTATAGTTACGGACCTTGCAACAAATTATTGTAAGATGCTTATGAATCCGTCCGAAGCTACTTTTACAAATTCTGAAGTTACGGTCAATTTTGACCCTTCTCAAAATCCTATATCATCACCAGTTTTTGCTCTGAGAAAAGAAATCAGATTTCGTGCAAGACTCATGAAACTTGGAGGAATTAAAAACCACGTATTGCAATATGTTCCAAGCACTCCGGAATTTCCTCCTGATTATTCACTTACATACGAACAATTTCTTTTTCTGTTTGGTTCATCTTCACGTCATTCGGCAAATGGAAGCTTTGATCGGTATTGGAAGGTTCGCATGATATTTTTTATGTTAATGAAAGAGCTTTATTTTTTTCTTTGAAATATTAGGGAAAACAAATCATTTTGGAAGGACGTTTTAGCTCAATCGTTCATTATAAGCCAGGAGAACAATTTGAAACAACAAGCAGATTTCATATTTCCGATAGATATACGGATAGTATGCTTGCAATTTCGAACGCTTTTTATTTTTATATTTATTCTAATTAATTAATATTTTAGTTAGAAGGGAACCTATAACTATTGCTGTTCCATGGGGAAGAAGGCAACTTGTGCGCATCATGGAGCGCTTGAGAGGATTTCAAGGTTTTGAAACTATTCATTCGAAAAACTTTATTTTTGTTATTTAAATTATTATTTTTTAATTTTTATTTTCTTTTAATTTTTATTTATTAATAAATTTATTTAATGATTTATCTATTTATTTATTATCCCCCCTCCCCAATATTAAAATATGCAATTTGTTTTTAAATAAAACTACCTGTGAAATAATTGCATTACTAACCAATTCTAACAACTTGCATATTCCTTCTTCTTTCAGATTTTTTGATTGCAGCCACATTCTACGACATTTTCTCAGGTGCTCACGTGCTCATCCTCGAAGACGTCTACGATCCAGTCTTCTCCGCACCGTTAGACTTTAACTTCGTCCATTCAATCTTCGGCCCATATCGTTCTCCTCCAGTCCCATCCATCTACCTCCCAGGCCCTCCTCCTGCTGCCTTCCCCACTGCTTATCCTGCTCCGGCGCCCGGAGTTTATCCCCAGCCGGTTCCCGGGCCAGGAGTGCCCATATACCCTCAGCAGCCTGTTCCCCCCATGCCTGGATATCATCCTTCAGCCTATCCTCCTTCGCCTGCTGGCTACCCTCCTTCTCCTGCTGGCGGCTACCCTCCTTCTGGCTATCCGCCACAGGGCCCGGGCATGCAGCCTGCTGCTCCTGGCTACGGACCCCCTGCTCAGCCTGCGTATTCGGGTGCTCCGATACCTTCTGTGGGACAGGCATATCCCTCACAGCCGCCAGCTGGCTATCCTCCACAGAGCTGCCCTCCAATGGGTACTGCTACTACTACTCCTCCTCTTCCTCCAACTGGAATGCCACCGCAGGATCCTCGCGCCCCTGCTGGCTTTTCTCCTCCTTATGCCACGTCAGCTCCAGCGGCAGCTGCTGGGCCGCTTGCAAATGCGACGGCTCCTCCTGCTGTGCCGATTGGAGGTGAAGGAGACGGGAAGGAGATGCCTGCCCTGCCAACTGCTATTGGAGGAACTCCAATGCCGCCAACAGGGCCTCCTCCTCTTCCGACTGGTGGTATGATAAGCGGGGAATATGACAGGGAGCGAATGTTGGAGTGAAGAATAGAAGGATTATATTGAAAGAGGAGAGATGAAGGCAAAAGTGAAGGAAGAGAGTTGATAAAGTCTATGTTGATATTGTTTCCAGGCAAAGAGGTTATTTGCAAACGAAGTCTTATGTTTTATGAGCTTCCAAAAAATATATATATAACTTTTATTTTCTATTGTAAAAATTCCTTGTTTAGAAAAAGGGTTTTGAGATTCAATGCATGTCATTTCTACAAAATTCTAGTAATTGCTTAATTTTTTAATCAAAAATTTCCTATTTATTAATTTGCATTTGCGTTGCTTATTTATCCATTAAAATTTTAATATTATTTGTGTGTTGTTTTGTTAAACTCGCTTTTTTTTTAAATTTCCTTTTGATAAATCAATATAACTGGCATACTGCTGGTGAAAGTTCAAACAGTTGTTTGAGAAACAGTATTCTTTTTTTAACTTTTTATTAAAATATAACTGAAAAGGTATTCTATGCATTAACCGTCGATAAAAAATTTTGCGCTTTTTCTTCATGAACTTTAATATGCAAGCCCTTATCTTGAATATCAAGAATTTTTGCAAAAAGAGAATCAAAATAATAAGCAGCGTACAGTTTTCCTCATTGTTTCTATCCTCAGTATTTTTCTTTTTTTCCTTTTTTCTTTCCTTTCTCTCTTTCTCTGTCTTTTTAATTTTTTTTTTCATAAAATTGTAAAAATGAAAGAATAATCTACTTTTTTTGAGTAGTTTCAATGCTCTAACATTCTTCGAAATAATTTCTTTTCGACTGTTTTGTTTGAAACAAGTGAAAAGTCAAAAGTGTGAAGATGAAGTGCTAATCCTCTCAAAAGAAAGCAATGTTAAAGCAACATTAAGAAGAAAGGTGCCTTTATCAATAAGAACAATTAAAAAAGAAGGAAATGTTTTGAATGAACGTATGGATAAAAAGCAGAGAAGAAAAAAAAAAAGCCACCAAGATTTATTGACACTTTAATGAATTTTCTATTAAAAAAAAAAAATAAAAAAGAACTGTTAAGAAATTTAATAGTAAGATTATGACTCTGTCAAAGAAGTGCAAAAACAAAATAAGATATCAAAAACAACATTGACAATAAGAAGCTTATAAAGAAAGCGGTGATTACTGAAGAATTATTAACAGCAAAATAGCACTCGATTGTTAGATGTTGCAGAAAAGATAGGAAAAAAAAATATTCCAGAAAAAGACGATATTTGATTGTATTAATTCAGTTTATAAAATATAGTTAATAAATCAATAAGAGAGAGTGAGAAATAAAAACAAAAAGAAAGAAAGAAAGAAAGGATTGTCAGAGAAGAAGAAGAGAAATAGAAAGGAGACGAAAAGATGAAAAAAATAAAATAACTCATTTATTGCTTTTCTTTTTTAAAAAAGAAAGTGATAAAAAACAAAAAGGCAAAATAAAAACTTCAGAAACAGTTTGATGGCCCAATCGCTACAAAAGAAGATAAACAAATCTTATGTAACTTTTTCCCCTCGTACTAAAATGGCGTGTTAACTCTCGTTTTTCTTTCTAATGCTTTTTATGAAAATATTCATCCTTTAATTTCTTCTATTAAAACCCTTCTCCACCTTCTCTCTCTCTCTTCTCTTCTCTTTCTCCTCCCTTCTCTTCTTCCCAACCTTCTCTCCTCACCTCCTCCCCCTCTTATTCTCACTGAATGTAGAACGAATCCTCTCTTCTGATGTTCTTCGAGGCATCCACTTTCGCCTGCTTTGAAGGTGTGAACCAGTCCAATCTGTCGTTGTTCTTCTTCACTTCGTACACTTTCACACCAAAAAGGAACAAAAGCGCCACGCAGGAGCATATAAACAGGAAAGCTATGGTCGGCTTGTATCCCATGGAATTTGTGATCACACCAACAAGAAGATTGGCTGTGGCTACAAACACCATCTACATTTTCATTACAAAAGGAAAAATTTAAAAAAAGAGTGAATTATAAATATATTGACATATAAATAAATAAACAACATATAAATAACATTCAAAGTCAAAAAAAAAGCATTAAAAGTCAAAAAGAGAGAGGAAGATATAAGCAATACCTGAATGCAAGTCATGATGGAGTTTCCAGTTCCCTGTGCATTGAGATCGACAAGCACAGACACAGATGTCCAGACAACAGATGCCACAATGGAATAAGACAGTCCAGCAACAACCAGCCAAGGAATTGGATTCTAGCAGAAGAAGTCATAATGATTATAATAAAAATATACAAAGTCATGAAAACGAGGAAAGAATAAGCAAATGATCATAGCAAGAATAGCAACATTTAAATATATCAATACGCATTCACATAATTCGTTGAAGCTTTAAGATTCACAACAAAACATGATCTTTTTCAACAACATTGCTTTCATTCTCAGACAAAATAAAACTTCCACTTTTGTTTTTTTTTTTAAAAAAAAACATACCCAATTTGTCCAGCAGCTGACCAAATCAAAGGCCACTGCAAAGATACAGGCCAGCATTGACAAGTAGCAACGCTTGCCAATTTTGTCCACAAGGAAGCCGACGATGATGGAGCCTGGAATAGAAACCATGTAGATGACAGAAGCAAGCACCCCGGACATAAAAGTGGAGTAATTGAACACTTTTGAGTTAATCGCATCATCATCACATCGAATAGAAATAAAAACAAGAAATTATGAATGAGAATTCGGAAATGAACCAATAGCGGATGAATGATAATAAAAAAGAAAGAAAGAAAAAGAAGCATTACAAATGAAACGAATGAAAAGAAACATTTAAGAAAAAAAAGATATTCCGTAAAAAAGTTAATAATTGTGAGAAAATGTGAGCATACGAGTTTCAATAAGATCAACCATCACAGCGTACATGGCATAGATATTCGCATGATACAGTCCGCACACACACGACATCATCCAGAATGAAAGCTATGAAAAATAACACAACATGTCATAAATAATCAAAAAAAAAAGGATAACAAAAATCATCCAAAAAGAATTTATGTTTGAGACATAACAGTAATTTTGGTTTGATAATAAAAAAATTAACATTACACCAGTTTTATTTTTAAAAAAAATGAAAGAAAATCAAAAATGAGCAAACAGGGAATTTTGTGATGTCCTTAAGCTTAAACTTATTCTTCTTGTTCTTTCCAGTCCTAACCCATTTTTTCTTTTCCGCAAATATCTCCAGCCCAGTATACACAAACGCGCATACAAGCGAAAATACGCACGTTCCAAACCCTTCAAAATAGAAGTTGCATAATCGAAGACGGGTGGAAAAAAAAATTAAATAATCCATTAATTTATGAAATAGTTAGTTTCAAAATTAGAAAAAATAGACACAAGTTGGAAAGAAAATTAAAATAAAAAAAACAAAAAAGAGAAAATATCCAACACATTGAAAAGTATTTTAAACGAGAAAAAAAAAAATATTAATAAATATACAAACCGATCCACAAAGCTATTTCAAAGCCGAATGAAGCTACCATGGTTGGTGAGATGAAAAAGTTCATTACACTACCAATACGAGCAAATGTGATTGTAATTCCAAAGGCCAATGCCAATTCTTTTCCAGTAAAAAACACTAAATTTCAAATATATAAACGTTTGAGTTAAAAATGATTGGTCGATAAATTGACAAAGAGAATAGTCAATCAATTAATAAGGCGTGGACAAATTAGCGAAAATGTTTGTGATTGAATTTTGTAGCTCAGTTTAAAGAAAACAAACTATTAAGAATTGAATTTTTGACAACTGTTGTATTTCCAAGCCCCATTCCTAAAAATACTCTTCCCTGTTATTAATTATTTCATTTATTAATAATAAATACAACAGAAATAATAAATACAAACAAGTATCATAAGCCAATATTGTCTAAAATGTGCTCCTAAAGAAAGAACTCCCTGTCCAATGACCACAAGTGATTGAAACAAAATAGCTCCAAGTCTGTTTGTAGTTCTATCTACAAGAGGTCCACCAAACAAACACTTCAAAATAAAATTACAATTGAAATAGTAATATTTCTTTTAAAAAAATAGCATTTTGCATACACAGACGCAATTTGTTAGGCTATAAACCGTATAAAAAATGTTGTATTGGACAGCTTAATTTTCAAAAATATTAAAATAAAAATCAAAAAAGAGATAAATATTCAATTAATTACCATTAATATCCAAAGCCGCAGAAAGTTCAACTTGCATTGTTGGAAGCATATCATAAACGAAATATCTTTTTATTGTTTATAAGATTATAATTGTGTAAGCCAAACGAAAAATATATAATTAAAAATTGACAAATGAACAAGTTAAATATCCTTGTATCCAAACCCTCCAAACGCCAAAAGACTCGTAAACAACAAAGTAACCCATCTATATGCAGCTGGTGCACCTTTTCTTTCTGCACGATTTAAAAGAGGTTTTTCTTCTTCTGTTTTCATCCCGATGAATTCGTTCTGTGGTTTCTTCTGATCATTCAAAAAGAAAAGTGTATCAATTTCATGTTCAATTTTTTTCTCAATTATTTCTATTAACAAATAAATAGTTCAGTAAATGTGACAAATAAACGCAAATTTCAAAAAAATATACACTTTTGTAACACTCGCTTTGAATTAAAAGTTTAATTTTAAATACCATGTTGCAAAAAAAGAATAGCAAAAGGAATAAAAAATAGCATTCAACTTGGGATAAAACAATTTAAAAAAAATATTGGCATTTAAAAATATGTCATAATGTGATTGCAACATGAAATGAAATCAGCTGAGATGATTAGACTTTCAAAAGAAGGTCAAGTTCAGATTAAGGTTGTCCATAAGCTGCACCTGTTTGATACCCGCTCTGAGGCATAGTCACTGGTTGTCCAATTTGGTATGCAACTGCTGCAGATTGCTGAGCAAGAAAATTAGCCCTTTCTTGTGCAACAGACCTTATTTCTGCGTTTCTAGATTCAACAGTTTGACTTAGTGAGCACCCATCAATAAGTTGCCCAACTCCACACAGACCACCTGTTAAACAATATACAATCCCCATCATTGTATCTCCAAGATAAACTCTGTGCATCCCAGCAAAGCCAAGAAAACATGCAGCCCACGCAAGGCATGCTGTAGAGGAACTAAATTGCCCACTACCCCATGCTGGTACTCCCATTTTTACAGTTGCTGCTATTGAATGAGACCTGAAAATCCAATTTTAAAAATATTAAAATTGTAAAAAATCAAAAGTTTTCAAACCAAACAACGTCTTGGAATGTCCGAGGATCAGTAAGGTTCAGAGAAGTCTGTCCACCCATAAGCTGAGGTTGCCCAGGGTATGCGGTTGTCTGATACTGTTGGGCCATTGAATTCAATAATCCCAATCAAATCTGATCGATAAATGTATAAACTGTTAACTAATTTTTGATCAACTCTTTATAAAGACTTCTATTCTTTATATCTGAATTTTTCGGTTATGCAAACACATGAAAATGTTTTGTGTTCTACAGATGGTAAACTGAACGCATCCAAAATAAATCAACAAAATACCAGTTTGAATACAATTGAAGTTCCTGGGCAACCTGTGACAAATGAACAACTATATGCTGCTATTTTGTTATCTGAAGAACCCGACTATTATGACCCTGCAACATACGAAGGAGCAGAATGGTATTGCAATGTGTTATTTTATTTATTTTTTATTTATTATTTTTTTATAGGCCTCCATATTTGCAATCAACGCTCTTTAAAGGGCTTCCAGCACATGGAAATGTGTTTTTTAATACCGGATTTGCGTATTGTTTATGGTGTTTATGTTTCTTAGGATTTGCTGGATTGCAGCGGTGGTATGTTGGGCAAAATGGTTGTGCATTTCTGTGTTTTTTCACATGGGGATGTTGTGGATTAGGATCCCTATTGGATTTTTGTTTGATCCCGAGTTTTGTTAAAGATGCTAATTATGATGTGAAAGAAATTGCAAAAATTTGTCAAGAAAGGCGTAGAAAGCTTTTTGCAAAACAACAATTGAGTTTATCATTGATTCAGCCAACGGAGGATTCCGTTCAACCTTCTGAAACACTTCCATACGTGCAACAATCAGATAACATATCATCTCAGGCACTTGCATATCGAGCTGCTCCTCTGGAATCTGTGGGCGATGCTAGTGTTTCTGTTTCCGTTCAAGAAGGATGCAAAGAAAGTAATTTCACTCCTCCTGTTGGTTCTTTTTCTGCAGATGTATCAAAGGCAGACAATGAGAGCAACTATCCGTTTAATGCTTCTACAAAGGATTGAAGCTTGTGTGTGAATTCGTTGTGTTATCTGTAAATTTGTGATTATTTTGAGACATGTTTAATGTATAATCATTGGTTTGAATAATTTTGGGAACAGCTTATCATATTTCTTTTTTGTTTTATAGTTATTTTTTATATATTTAATTATTTTTGCTTGAAGAGATTTCTCTGTATTTTCAATACGATGGAATGATTCGATGGTAAATGTTATGCTTCTTGTTTGACTTCATTTTTTTTAAAAAGAAAAGATGATATTTTCTTTTGTTTTGTGCTTCTCGTTTTAAGTTTCTTTAAACGGCTTTTAAAACAAAATAGAAAGAAGAAAGCATTTTCATTTATTTTATTTCCATTTTTAAAAATTATAAATATTCATAAAAAACAGCTAAATAAAGAAAGTCAAAAAAAGAAAAGAAAGAAAGACTTGTACTGTTGATTTGAAACAATAAATATGTCGTATCTAATTTCAAAATACATGTAAAAAAGAAAAGAAAAAGAAAAAGAACAGAAGAGGAAAGAGAAATAAGCGTTTTTTTTTCCTATTTCAGCCTTCATTCCTTCATCTGCACGCCCACTGAAATAAACACAGTCAGCACGTACGTCACAATGAGCACCACTGCGCTGACTCTCCCAACTCTGCCTTGTATCGCGGCAGAGACAAACAGAACCACCACAACAACCCCCAGGCACAAGATGAGGAACGGGAAGTGCGGGTGGAACGGGATGGGCAGCGGAGAAACGGAGTGTGTGATGATTGAATGGATAAAGTACGACATGGCCATGCCAAACGTCGTCTGGAACAGCGGCGATGAAAGGCAGGCTGCAATGGCAAGCGCTGGGAAGCCATTTAAGGAACACTGATAATAGAAATTGTCCATGAAATAGAATTAATAAATAAGATAAAATAATTAGTTTGAAAAAAAATATACACAAGTTATTTTATAGATAAAACAAAAAATCAATTTAAAAAATTTTTATAATAAAAACAATTAACAAAAAAATTGAACCGTATTAATAAAATATCAAAAAAAAAAAAAAAGAATTCAAATAAAATTCCACCCTCAAAATCATACAATTGCATCTGACACCAAATCACCCAGTGACGACCCCCAAACAAGAAGTGTCGAGCCCAGGAATGTGGAGTTGATGTTCAGAATGGCTGCAAACGAGATGATCAGCGCAACAACCTCGGCCGACACGATATTCACCAAATATACACCAAACAGGAACATCCAAATGGCAGACACCAGCTGAGCAATTGAATTCTTTGTCTTGAAATGGTTGGCATTCTGATTGGAAAGCGCCTCAGATGGCGAGTGAAGCGAATCAGAGCCTGTGTTTGATTGGTCTTCTCCTTTTTCCTCTCTTTCGCGCCTTTTCTTCTCTTCAGTCAGATACTGCCTCTTCCAGTGATTCAACAGCAGCATCACAGGAAGCAGCACACAGCCAATGGCAAGCGCCACAATGAACGGAGGCGCTGTTATTTTGAATGAATGAGATGAATTACCATATCCGTCCTCATCCTCTCCGCTGCCACCACCGCCCATCGGATTCGGAAACGTTATGGTGACGTTCTTCTTCTGTGCAAACGAGAAAAGCGCGATGAAAAGGGGCATGATGATGCAGTTCATAACCACACGCCCAGGAGACATGACGCCGACGGAAGGCATAAGCGGACACAAAAAGAAGCACACGGGGCATTTCAGCAGAACCAGAACTCGCGCCACTTTAGACGGTGCAGGGATGATTGACGAGGAGGAAGTGGTGGATGCGGAAGGTGAAGGTGAAGAGGAAGAAGAAGAGGAGGTTGAAGAAGAACTTTGCTTTGTAACAGCAACAGCTGCCTTGGCTGAGGCAGAAGGCACAATCAGGTCTTCCTCCAGTGCATAAGCAGGAGAAGATCTTCTTGTCATATTTCCCTTTGCAACATCGTATATTCCTTGCCCAATGTAAATGACCCAATCTTTCAGCCACATTTTGAATGTAACTTTGCCGCTTTCTCCTTCAGGAGCAGGCGGAGGAAGCATAAACGAAGGCGTGTCTGAAGGCTGATTTGAGGAAGAAGCGTCTGTCGCTGCTGAAGTGGTCAGCGGTGTGGAGTCGTTAATTGCAGTGTAATTTGCTCTTTCTTCTTCTTTTTCTTTCTTTTCCATCTGTCCTGTCTCTTGTGAAGACTGGCCCTCCAACTGCTCCGTCTCATTTCCGACCTCTGCTTCAATTCTTTTTTTGTTTTTGTTTACGTACAGTGATGCCACTAGATACACAACATAAATAATCATCAGGACAATAGCTGACTCGATGTTCATTGAGCGCGTGCAAAAGACAAACATGATGTATTCAATCAGAACCACCAAGAAAAATGGCAGGTCTTTGAACATCAGTCCAGTGGGTACATTCGGCACAGGGCGGATAAGGATGCAGACCGACAGCACAAAACATACAACATAACATGTGCTTCCCATTGATTCTCCTAATGCAATTGAAAAAGATCCTGTGTTGGCACTTGCCAGTTGAGAAAACAGATCGGGAGTAGCATTCCCAATTGCAAGAATAGTAATACCTGCTAATTCATCAGATATACCTAAAAATGAACTGATGTGAAGAAGAGACGGAACGATAAAACTGTCAGAGAGAACAAGAAGAACTGATAAAACAGCTATCAGCATTAAAAGTGAAATTATCCCAAATGCCGGAACATTATTACGAAGGGTACAATATCGTAAATGAAGATATTTGACTTTGCCCATGGAATCAAATGAATAACAATTTTTTTTGACAGCAGCACATTGTTCTTCTGGAGTTCCTTCAGGAATAATGCATGTATCAAGATCTTTCGAATCATCGTCTGCTTCAGCCAAGTAATGATGGACTTTTGATATTGACGAATTAGTTGTTGCGGAATGATATTTTCTTGATTGGATATTATCTCTGAGAAGAAGAATAGCCCGTTCGGTTTGCGGTTTAGAAAAATAATTTATTCCAACAGTTACGATCATAAACGTTAATATAAATGCAATTCTCAGAAAAAAAGTTGAACATTTGCGGGCTTTAAATTGATTATTTCAAGAAATAAAACAAAAATTTAACTAATGAATTAATTGTGTAAATATTGAAAATTCCCAAACAATTATCTCCATTTAATTTGGCCATATTGTAACGTTTATCTGTCATGCAAAAAGAATGTGCACAACTCTCTATTTTGATAATATTTCAAGCAAATATTTACAAAAATAGAAAGAGTGGGATCAGGATTGATCAATATTCTCAAATAACAAAAAATTATTAAAAATTATTGGAAAATAAAAGTGCTTAAAATCCATATCCATTGCAAACAAGTCGGATGAAAATAAAAATATCCAATAATAAATGAAGTGTTTTTCATTGCTTGTAAACCAATGTTCCATATCCCTCATCATCTTCTTCGTCCGCATCTTCATCACTTTGTTCTTTTGCTTCTTCTTCTTTTGCTGCCTCTTCTTCAGCGGCCTTTATTGTTGTTAAGTTTGTTCGAGGAACGTAACGCTGTTCAATTTTAAACTGGCGCCTTTGAGGAGCAGGTGCTGATGATTGATTAGAAGCAGGAGTAGATGAAGAAGATGAAGAAATGTTTGATGACGTGTCTGAAGATGGTGACGCAGAAGAAACAGAAGAAACAGAAGAAGAGGAAGAAGAAGAGGAAGAAGATGAATCCTCTGTTGAACCCGCTGTCGAACTCTTCGTAGAAGTTGACGAAGATGAAGAAGTTTGTTTAAATAAAAGACATTTCAGATAATCATCTGGTTTTCCTTCGCTTCGTTGAATAAATGGATGCTATAGTTAAATAATAATAATAATAATAATAATGACACATTTTCAAACATTAAATGAATACAGAAAAAGAAATAAAAAAATTTTTTCGTTTTCAAATATTCCGAAAAATAAATGTAATTTTTTTTCCATCATTTCAAATGCAAATGTGGAAATAGTTATGAAATCAAATAAAAATAAATTTTTTTTCCTATAACTTCCAAATTGCCTATTCTCCTTTTAATCATTGGCTGCTTACCTCCAATAAATCTGTTAGAGTTGCTCGCTCAGATTCGTTCTTTTTCAGACATTTCCGAACAAAATCATGCAACTCCGGCGAATAAACAATGCCTGCCTCTAAATCATCTTCGAGTTGTGGGGCAGGCCTTATTGGTATTTGAAACAATGCTCTAAACGCGTGTATTTCACTTAAAGGCGGCTTTCCTTTCAATAGTTCAATAGCTGTGATGCCCAAACTCCAAATGTCTGCAGAGAATGAATATTCCTCTTGTTCTATAACTTCGGGTGCCATCCAATAGGGTGATCCAATTGCAGTTCTTCTTCTATCAAGTGTGTTCTGCAAAGATGCTGCAACTCCGAAATCAGCTAATAATAAAGGCTGAAAAATACTTTGTATATTTTCAAATGAAGCAAACCTATTTTAAGTCTTCCTGACGATGTAAGCAACAGATTAGCAGCCTTTATATCTCTGTGTATTTTTTTCTTGCTTTGAAGAAACATCAGCCCAAGAATTGTTTCCTTCAAAACAAATGACAATTCTTCTTCTGTAAGAGGTTTTTGTGTTGCTTTATAGTGATCTGACAAAGAACCACCATCGCACAATTCCATTGAAATCTTCACACAAAAAGTTCAAAAATCGAAAAATGAAACAAGTTCATACCAAAATGCAATCGTCGCTTTCTTTAAATGTTTCATAGTATTTAACAATTCTCTCATTTGCGCATCCTCTCATAATTTCAATTTCATTTAAAATTGTTTCCAACTGCTCTTCGTCTTCAAATTGCAATTTCTTTAAAGCAACTAATGATTTTGTTTCATTATCCTGAGCTTTGTAAATTGATCCATATGTTCTTTAAAGTTTGTTTGCGTGCATGAATCAAACAATAGCATGAATTGATATTATCAAACCCTTTTCCAATGGTTTCAATTATTGTAAAAACATCATTTGGATTTCTTGTTGATAGTTTGGCCATATATTAATAAACAATATGTTTTTCCTCCTTTTCTTTTTTAAAGAATACTTTCTAATTCAAGAAACGCTCAAGAATCAAAAATTAACTTATAATACGAAATTTGATCAATTTTCAAAAAAATCCCTTTTTCCAATGACTTTGATCCCAAATAATTGAATAAAAAAAACCATAATATGCTGTAAATTCTTGAAAATTGTTTTTCACAAAAAATTTTCAAATACAACTGTTTCATTTTTGATTTTTGATTAAGAATGTGGTTATTTGGCAAATTAAAAGAATATCGGAACTTTCAAATTATGATTATTATTATTTCCATTGATTTCTTTTGTGTTTATAAAGTGTTGAAATGCATTAAAAGTTGTTGGAAATTTTTGAAAAAACGAATCAATAGATTGTTATAAAAATGGATCAAATGAAGATATCTGTTAATTCATCAAAATAATTTGAAACATACTCTCGCCATCAACGCTATTTGAATCTTCTTCTTTTTCATCATCACGCGGCCCAAGCAGTATATCGTCAGCATCAGGAATTTCTTCATTTTCAGAATAATCGATTTCTTCATCTTCAACAGTGGGTTTTTCTTTAGGAAGAAAATGTATCATTTTTTGCAAAAATCAGCAAAACTTGGTTAAAGAGTCCTTTGAACAAGCCAAATGGACAAGCAGTCTGCAACATATGTTTTTTAAACACCATGCTTTGGAAAAAACCATCTTGAAAGACACCACAACGCTTCAACAGTGTGTGAAAAAGCACTAGTTTCAGGATTTTTAAAGTTCATTTTTTGACAGACCGTTTTGTGATTATAACTCAATTCTTTCAAACAATTGCAGCTTTTCAATTCATCGAAAATAATTGTTGCGCCTGCTAATGTCCTTTCTTGATTGATAGGGATCAATGTTTCTTTTGTCCAGTTTGGAAAAATAATTTAAAAATTTGTTCAAGCTTCTCCTAATTCCTTCCTCTCTGCTTCACAGAAAATTCAAAGCAAATCCTTCTTTTTTCCTCTTCCATAGTTCCTTCTTATCCAAACAGCTTCATCAATTTCTACACGTTTTCACTATAATCCATATTTTGGCATCGTTTCATTCAAAATTTGTGTGCAAACAACTCGGACAATGCTTGTCCAATAACCAATTTTTGGATGTGAAACACCTGTCAGGAAATGAATTTGTTTCAATCAAATTCCAATCCAATAGTACAACAGAATATGTAAATCTATATATATAGGAAGTTTCATTTTGGAAAACACTGAATTTTTAAGTCTTGAGGTTTTTTTCGGCAAGTTTGACGCCAAAGATATTTGTATCCTTTTGTTTCCTCCATGATTCTCCTTTTGCTTCTGCATTTTGTGTCATCCTTTGAAGCGAACTTTTGAAAACGTTGAAAAAAACAAAATCTTTATTTTTTCTTTATCATTGAATAACGAATTCAATTATAAACTGTTAGTCTATCTTTTGTTTCTTCAGATCTTGCTATCAAACATTTTTGATCAAAGACAGCAGATTCGAATTTTTATGACTTTTTCAAAATTAACTGACTTCTTTGTAAGATTCACGATAACTGATAATTTGCATATTAATCAATATATGACCTTAATGACTTTATCAATTTTTTTGTGCAAAATTGTGAGTCCCGATATGGGACAAATTATTTGAGTTCAGGCATTTTCAATGAAAAATTATGCATTTTTCATTGACTTTTTGAGATCAAAAAACACAATAAAAATGTGTTCATTATTTGACGTTCGTGAAACGTTGGAAAACTTTATGTTTTGATTTCAACAATGCATGTTCACGGATCTGAAAATCAAATTTATTTTGAAATCTGAGAGAGGGAAATAAAGTTATGAGTGAAGCAATTTTTTGTGCTTTGTGCAAAAAAAGCTTGAAAGTCCATATTATTTCCCAAATAATATCAGAAAATTATTCACTACCTATTTAAAATATTTTGAAAAGTTCCTTTTGTTTTGTTTTCAGGTCAAAATTAAAATTGAATATTTGCATCAAAATTTCATACGAACTTACCAAATTTCACAGGCACAAAGGCAAATGCTTGACAATGTATTTATATTTAATCAATGTAAAATCGATTGAGGTGAAATGAATATTTGATCAAAATGCACAATTTTCATTTTCACCTGAAAATAAAACAAAATGAACATATCACCAAAAATTTAGATATGGGTGATAATTTTCGAAATCATATTCTTTCTGTCAATAATTTAGTGTGTGACATTTGAAAAGAAATATCATGAATAAACCCTGAAAAGTGATAGATTTTTTAAATGATGCAGCTTCAATAATTTCAAGTCAAACTTTGGCTTTTGAAACGAATTATAATCATTTAATATTTTAATGACAATTATTCAGCAAATGATAATGAATTTTCAAAATAATTATTACACTGAAAAAAAGTTATGATTTAAAAAAAACACCCTTATCAACAGATGATGCAAAAAATACATGACAAGATCGATTTCTCATAAACCGAAAGAGGAATAATTCCGAAATTTTTTCTTCCTACCGTATCTTATCTGTTCAAATTCTTTTGGCATATTAGATTTTCATTTTCATATCGACTGAATATTAGAAAAATAATTTTAGAAATCTTGGAAAAACTCAAAATTTGATTTCTTCATGATTATAAAAAGATATTTTTTAAATATGGGTGATTATTTTTGTAATCATAGCTTTTTTCCCTGCGTTTATTTTTCTGATGTTGTTTGGAATTGAGATGAGATTTTGCATTCAAGTTGCAAATTTTTCTCAACTGTCAAAACCAAATGTTTGAGCTGAAATAACCATGTGGATGTCCTTAATAAACATTTGTTTTTACGGTGTTCTTTTGTTGACATTCAAAAGAAAATTACGAACCGAAATATTTAGATTGAAAAAATAATGCACCAAAAATAAAAATGAAGTACTCTTCTTAAAAAAAAAAAAAAAATTGAAGAATAGATATTTTTCGACAACTACGTGTATTTAGCAAAATACTAAGTTGTTTCTAAAAATAAAGACTTGTTACGGATAAATTATACTTGTTACGATAAAAACCCATTTTTTCATAGAAAGATTATATATATAAAAGGAAACAAAATTTGTATGTGTTTTGAGTCACTTGTGTTCCAGTTGCATTTACTGATAATTTATCAGACAAAGTGAGCTTTTTACAGTTGGTTGATCCATATATTATGTGTGCATCGTTTCATAATCATGAAAAAAAAACATAATTTAATTATTATCTGTTGTTTTAAAAATTTGTATTGATATACTATTTTATAACAGCTCAAGCTCTCATGGTGGACATTCGGATATTCCTATTACTAATCATTCAATCGGAATTCATTTTTTACCAGAGTCTTCTTTATCAGCTACTTCTTCAACAGCTTTAAGTTCATGTCAAATTTCCAGTAATTCAAGTCAAACAAATTTGACTCAAATGTATTTCATTTCAAGCTCTCAACCGATTACAAAAGATAATGAGTTTGTCTTTTTAATTTCGAATTATTTTTGTGTTGTAATTATCATAAAATTTTTGTAAAGATAATGATAAAGAAAATGAAAAAATTTATGAACGTGCAATTCGTGAATCAGATTCTTATCAACAAAGAATTGAAACTCGAATCTCTAAAACAAAAATTAGAGATCTTCCTTCCCCAGAGCCAGAAGGAAAATTGTACGAATTTATTTGAACAAAAAAGTCCTTTTTCAGATACAAGTTGTCTGAATGTCAGATTTTTACTATTGTCAGCGAACTCGACAGCCTAATTTCAAAAATACCAAGGAGAGGACCAAAGGGACTTATCACAACAGCGGATAAACTACTTTATTATTTAGAATGGTTGTCAACAGGTGCAACACAAACACAAATTGGGCTGTGGCTTGGTAAAACAAACCATATCATTTCTGACTCGATAAATTTCATCCGTCCATTTATCTTACATGTTCTCAGGCAAATGAACGAAAAAAAGAGAAGACCAGTTTTAATTGAAGGCGACGACTTATTCGGAGATGTTGCGTTGTTAGTTGATGCGACCTCCATACGAACTGAGAAGCCAGTCGGAAGTTTTGAAAATCAAAAACTTCTTTGGGACGGACATCATAAAGTTTATGGTGTTAAAATATAAGTTGCTGTTGCCGCTTCTCATCCATTTGAAGCTTTATTCATATCTGAAGTAGTTGAGGGGCACATTCATGATTTCTCTTTGTTAAAAAGAGATTTACATCCATTAGTTGAATACTTGCAAGTTACAAATGAGGACAGACAAAAGAATAGCCTGAATGAATTCAATTCTCAATGGAAAATAATAGCTGATCGAGGATATCAGGGGGTGGTGGAAGGTTTGGAGTTAATAACTCCGATAATAAATACTAAAGCCAAAGAAGAGATCGAATGCAATGCGCAGTTAGCTAAAAAGAGGATTCCTGTTGAATGGTTTTTCGGCAGGATGAAACGACTGTGGAAGCAATGTGCTAGCAGATATCGTAATGGGCTGGATGACGCAAATATTGACATTGAAATAGCTGTGTGGCTGACAAATCTAAACATACAGGCAAACGATCTGACAGAAGACGATGGGAAGTTTAAGAAGCAATGCCTTATTTTTAATAAAGATGAGGTGGAAAGACAAAGGGAAAAAAGATGCGAATCAAATTTATTTTTCAGGGAGAAAATGAAAAGAAAACGAAAAGCAATGCACGATGAAGAAATGCATTTGGAGTGTTCAAAACAACGGAAAATAGCTTGTGATGAGAGCAACAAAGAAATAGAAGACAACGAAGAATTATTATTTTGCAATTTGCACTTTTCTGATTTCGGTTTTTTTATCATTTTACCTCGGTTTTCCTTTGTCTTAAAGATCTCTTAGGTTTTTTGCCGCCCAGTTTTTCATCAACTTCACAACAAATAAATTTAACAAATAATAAGTTAATAAAGATCAAAAATAATATTTCTCAGAAATAAAAAAGTATTAAACAATAACCTGAGGTTTTGCCATGCAGTCCTATCTTTCCGATTTGTTCTGCTAATACAGATATTCAGCCTTTTCTTTAACATGAAAATAACTTATTTCATTCTTAAACCTGTCATTAGTTGTCAAGCTGCTGCGAAACAAAATACACATCCATTTTTCGTTATGACATCTTGTATCAATTTTGTTACCAACAATGGATCTGATGCTGAAGTCTGTGATAGAACTCAACAGATCCCATGCGCCACAGTGGAGAATGCTCTCTGATGCGTTGCTCCCTTCAGCGATTCCTCCCTCTCTTTTCTCGTCTCCACTTTCACTCCCACAAACACTCTCACATTCCGTTCTCCAAATACAAAAATCACAGGAAGTGGCACAACTACCACCACCATTACTTCCAGTGGCATTCTTCAACCAAATTCTTCTTCATCATCTCCCTCACCACCACCGGATCCATCTGCCACTTCTGCCCTCTTCCAACAGACCCAGGGCTCCCTCACAGTCTCTGCCCTCGCCATCGCCCACAACTCCTCAAATCAAATCACCCCCATCCTCTTCCACCTCTCCAATGACTCCCCGTCCCTCAACCTCAACACAACCACCATCACCGGAACAACCTCCATAACAATAAAAACTCCCCTCTTCTTTTTCACTGCTGGCTCACTCACCCTCAACCACACAGCAATCACCAGTCTCCCCCTCAACAGCCAAAGCATCTTCCACCTCACCTCCCTCACAAATCCCCTCACCCTCAACTCCTCCAGCATCACCCACATCACCTCCACAGCTTCCCCCGCCAGCTGTGTCCTCTCCTCTGCCACCTCCCCTGCCCTCTCCCTCTTCCTCGCCAACTGCACCATCACCAACATCCACTCAGCTCCACAAAGCCAACAGACTGCCACCAATGGCGGGTGCATCTCATTCGCTTCATCCGTCTCTGCCAACTCCTTTTCAGTGAGAGACACAAATTTCTCCAGCTGCTGTGTGAGCGAGGATACAAGTTCTGGAGGAAGAGGCGGTGCTCTCATGATCGAGTACAAGGATAATTCAGAAGTGTCAGAATCCTCCTTTGCCATCACCAATATCGTGTTTTCAGCCAACAAAGCGAGTGTCGGAAGAGATATGAATTTTGTGTGTGAATCCCTTGTCGCTTCTGTGAAGGAACCCATGTTCGCCTTCATGATAAGCATCACTCAGAAAGACAACTCGGTTGTTGGACACGACAGAACAGAAGCATTCGGTGATTGGGATATCGATTTATTCATATTTCTTGACGGGCATTCAGCTGACGATGAATACGTGGATGGTCATCTTGGCATCAAAGCAATGTATTGCGAGTTGGAAAAGACTCCCTACAAGAGTGCGCACAATGCGACGGGGCTTCTAAAGAAGATGCTAATCATAAAGCTGATATTATTGCATGAACCTATTTTCTAGAAAATAAGTGAGCTTACAGCAGAGTCGAAGAAAGTTGGGAAGATGGCACACAAAATTGAAGAAAACATCTCACATGTGCATTTGATGAAATCAACATTTCTTGTCGGACATTTATTCTCTTATTTTTATAGAATTCTCCTCCAAATTTGAATTTCTTCCAAAACTCATTCATTCATATGTCATCTGCTCGATATGTTGAAGGCGTGTGAAGTTGTGTAACCTTCCGAACTCTATTTTGGAACCCATCCATTTCAAAAAAGAACTGCTTCAATGTTTTTTCTGTTTTCACTGCCAATGCTTCGGTTTCAAAATGTGAAAAGTCAGAGCTGTCCTCCTTTTTTTAATTTTGACATGCCAATCGGCTATTCTCCACAAAAAGTTACTTTCATTTCGTTGTCTCATAATTTCAGCTGATATTCTGTGGTAGTATTAATAATTATCTGTGGTTCTGGATTGAAATGAAAGACGAGGAATGGTGTTGAATTTGGCTGGAGTTGAATGAAGTGGAAATATAAATATTTTTGTTGATCATCGAAGGAGGCGTTGAAGAAGAAGAAATAAAATGAAATGAATCCATATTGATGGCATTTCATTTCCAGTATTATGAATGAAAATGTCAATCATTCGACGTTGATATATTGAGGCGAAGAAATGAGAATGATTTGATTTTTGGTTCAGTTTATATGTGCTGAAGAATTGAATGGAATATATGCATCAGAATGTCCATGGATTGATCCAATGCCAGCGGAAATTTTTCCGTTAAGAGGAAGCGGAAGAAGACAACGAAGAGGAAGAAGAGGAAGAAGAGGAAGAAGCTGCTAAGTGGAAGAAGAAGAGGAGGAGGAAGAAGAAGAAGAGGAGGAAGAAGAGGAAGAAGAAGAAGAAGAAGAAGAAGAAGAAGAGGTAGTGATGGGTGTGTTGGATAGGAGGAGATAGAAGACGGAAATGGAAAGGGTGAAGATTGAGAAGGAGGAGAAGATACAGAGAAAGAAGGGATTTGTCGAATGGCTGCAGAAAATAAAGAGGAAAGCGAGGGAGATGTAGTGGGATACTTGCTTCCACCGATGCTGTCACAGACAATGTTATTATTGATATTGATGATATCGTTGTTATTATTGGAGTTGTTGTAGCTTACAGAAGGTGGAATTGCAGTCTTCACAGAAGGAACAGCCGGTTGAGTTCGAGAAAGAAGCACACCGAAGTTGTTGAGTGAAGCCTTCAGAATGTGTTTGGAAATAAACAGAAGAAGAAGAAGAGGAGGAGGAAGCTGTTTGAGAAGGAAATGAATGAGCTAACTGCTTCCATTGAGCTCTTCCAGGGTTTGCAGCAACAATACCGATGAACGCCCAGACACACGAGGGAGAGAGGAGAGAGAAAGGGAAAGAAGAAGAAGGAAGAGGAGGAAGCGGCATGGACGATATTGAGGAGGAGGAAAATGATAATGTGTGAGGCAGTTTTGAGAAAGATGGAAGAGAAGATGCATTTGAAGTGGAGGAAGAGAAATCAGATGGAGAAATGAATCCAAATGGGAAAGAAGAAGAAGAAGAAGAATTGTTATTTTCTTCAGATGGCAAAACAGAAGATGAAGAAGAGGATGAAGTGAAAGAGGGATAAGCATCAACATTATACTGAAACACAGATGACAGATTGAAGAAACGAGCAACGACGGAAGGGCTGTTGGAATTGAGGATGGAGGATGCTACATGAAGAAGGATAGCATCGAGAAGATATTGCAATACATCGGAAGCTGTTTGTTTGCGCTCTGCAGATTTCAAAGCAGAGAAGGAAGAGGAGAAAAAATAGGAGAAAGAGGAAGAAGCAGATGATGAGGCAGAACGAGAGGAGGAAGAAGGAATTGAATGAATCGGAGGCTGAAGTTGCAGATGAGGTGGCTGCGAAAGACGAGGAAGATGAAGAAGACAAAAAAGATGAAGGAGAATAAATGCGACGATTGAGAAATCCATAAGTTATCAAATGATGTTTCCGCAAGAGCTGGAAGGCTTTATTCGATATTGTCCATCAAACAACAAATAATTTCGTATTTGATATGTTGAACGGAGAATGAACATATAATCCCAATCACGAAACAAGCAACAGATGGGGAGACAGAAGATTTTCGATAAAAATGGATATCTGCACGTTAATTGAACGCCTTTGTGTAGTTGCCTCTTCTTTCTCTTCAAAAAATAGAAAATGACGCTGAATTATTGGTGCTAAAAATACAATGAAAGTGGAATCTAATGAAGATATTGGCAAAAGAAGAAGGCGAAGAAGAAGAAGAAGAAGAAGAAGAAGAAGAGGAAGAGGAAGAAGAGGAAGAAGAGGAAGAAGAAGAAGAAGAAGAAGACGCAAAGGAATTATTAAAAAAATTGTTTTGATTATCCATCTGTTGAGTTGTTATATTTTGTTGCATTCCTATTTCATTTGGAGTTTTGTTCTCTATCGTATTCATCTGAGTTATTATTCCATTTGAAGAAGAAGAAGAAGAAGAAGAAGAAGAAGAAGAGGAGGAGGAGGAGGAGGAAGGAGGAAGTGATAAAGTGAGTGTGACGAAAGGGGAATCAGAGAGAAGATCAGGGAATTTGAAATTGTCTGAGAAGAAGGGGTGAGAAGAAGAAGACGATGAAGATGAAGAGGAAGAAGATAAAGGTTCATTAGACAATCGAGTAGAATTATTATCATTACCAGAAGTTGTTCCAGTATTATTTCTTCTATTCTCTTTTCTTTCCATCATCACTGAGTGATAAGAAGGCAAAGAATGGATCAGCTGTTAAGAGACAAGATTTGAGCTGAGATAAGCAGGAGGAGAAAGAGATTGAGGGAGAATGTTGTTGTTGTTATTGTTGAGGGGAGGTTGGATAGAAGAAGAAGAAGAAGTAGATGTTGATGATAAAGAAGATGATATAGAGGAAGAAGAGGAAGAGGAAGAAGAAGAAGAAGTTGGTGGAGAAGAAGAAGAGGTTAAAGAAAGAGATAAATCAGGAACAAAAGAAGAAGAAGAGGAAGAAGAAGAAAATTTGGCAGAAATGAAAGAAGAAGCAGAGGAGGAGGAGGAGGAAGAAGATATAGAAGAAGAAGATGTGCGAGAAATAGGAGAAATTGAAGAACTTGAATCAAGAGTGGGAGAAGAAGATGGAGTAGTAGAAGAAGAAGAAGAAGAGGAAGTAGAAGAAGAAGGCGATTATGAAGTTAATGCTGAATGATCAGATTTCAACACAATGACTGCTTTTGTAAATAAAATTCTTTCAACAGAAGATGTGAAGAAAGAACGAAAGAAGAAAGAGAATGTGAAAGAGAAATAATGTGAATTGAATCTGATTGCGCTCTTTGGACGAACTGGGCAACAAAGGCGAGCAAGAATCATCTGAAGAAAATGCTGACATAATGGACAGGTTCCAATTTCATTACAGCCAATAGCAGCAAGAGAAGGCAGATTTATTTTGTGTTGTAACATGAGAATATGATGGCTGTCCAAATAGTAAATTCTCAAAAACGAAAAACGCGTTCTTCACATCAACCAAACAAGAATATTGTCAATGAAGAGATTGGAGGAGGAGAAGAAGAAACCATATAATCCGCAAATACGCAACTTGAAATGGATTGTCACCAGGAATGAAGCTCAACACAAAAAAAACTGTTGGTTGGAATGGAAAAAAGTTCAAATAATACATAAAAATAATAAGTTTTGCATAGGTTAAATTATCTAAAAATAGCACACCTGCCATCTTTTTCGCAAATGCAGAAGATTGTTCAATCACTGATGCTGTCAATATCCATTTTCACTGCTTCGCAGTGTTTCTTTCTTCGTCACCCTATTTTACCAATAATAACTTAATTTTCAATGTTGTATCCACTTCCTTTATCAAGAAAAAAAATTTCTGCTATTTATCCCGGATGCTGTTTTTGTTTGCATTCTTCTTTGCTGAAAAAATCTTTCTGTTTGAATCAATAGAAAAATAATAAATATAATTTACGATCATGTTTCGAATTGTATTCAAAAACACTTTTTTTAACTTTTTTCACAATAGCATGCGACCCAGGATTAAATTTTTTATCCTTTTTCCGAGTTTGATAAAGCTTTTACGAGAAAGACAGACTTGTTACGGGTTTTTCATGGTTTATCAGTAAAAAAATTATATTTATCGAATGAATGAGTAATTACAGGAACAACATAGATGTTTCGTCTAACAAGTTGAACTATTTGAAAAAACTTGTTTGTATCCAGAATTTATAATTTTTTACGAAACAATTCATAGTTATGGAAAAATATCTAATGAAGAAATATCCATACCCATAAAAAGTTAAAAGCTTCCCTTGAAGTCATTTTCAGATGACTTTGGCGAAAATAATAAGTTACAGTCTCATCAAAAAATTTTTATTAATTATTCTTTATTGCATCCATAATGTCTGCTCCGAAGATAAGGATTTAGTAGAAGCAGTTGAAAGCGTACCAAACACTGGCTCTCCACCTTGTCCCCGTGAAGGGTCATTCATTTTCTATATCAACAACACCAAAAGAAATGGATTGATCATTGGGGGAGGGAGAGATGGGGATGAAAATGTCATGAAAGATTCATATTTTTTTGATTTAAACAAAAAATTATGGAATATAATGCCAACAGCGAATCTTGATGTTCTTCCTGATAGATACATGTGCGTAACATTTTATGTTGAAGATATTATATATATTTGGGGTGGATTAAGTTGCAGTGGAATGTCAAAAGAGTTGCTTTCATATGATTTTGAACAAAGTTCGTGGGTCTTTATTCCACAATCAGGAAGAATACCTTGCGAGAGATATGCCCCTTGCAAGGCAGAAACATCCTCTCATGTATACATTTATGGAGGGCAAGGATCTAATGGACTTTTAAATGATATATGGGAACTGAACAAACAAACATTCTTGTGGCGTTGCTTACGCGAAAACAATCCCACAAAAAATCCGCCTCCACTACGTGATGGAGGTGCATGCATATTCAAAGATTATTTATTTATTTTTGGAGGATTAACAAGTGATATTGGCAATAAACCATGTGCTTACCGAATAAACTTGGCAAATCCTGATGATTGCCAGCTCATTGAAATAGTTTACGATAAGTATATTGGTGGAGCAATTTTTCGATCCGGATTTGCAAGTTATGTTTCAGAAACAGAGTGTTATGGAATTATGTGGAGCGGTAAGGAAGGAACAATGACAAGGCCGATAAATAAACTATTTATTTTGAATCTGACAGCTGCTGGATTTAACTCTGACGTTAAAAATGCAACGATGGATGATGAAAATCTAATGTATACGAACACTGGAAAATTTGGACTATCATGCACGATGGATGAAGAAGGAAATTTATATGCATTTGGTGGAAAAGACGAGTATTTAACTACAAATAGACTTTTCCTTATGAACAAAGAAAATTGGTTAGGTGCACAAACCCGAAAAGACATCCTTTCATATATGGCCAATGAATCAGTGCCTTTTGTTTATCCTCAAAAAAATCAAGGTGAAATTATATCTGAACTTTCAGCAGCTGCTGATGAAGTTTCACTTCCTGTAACAAAACACAAACTTGCTCAGTTAAGCGGAACTATTGCTGTTATTGGGGGATACAACCCTGAATTAAAGATAATGATGGAAACAAACAGAGAATTTTCTCCGAGATCAGGGTACTGGTATAAATTTCGTGAACCACGTTATGATTCTGAAGGAAGTCCTTCAATTGCAGAAGCCGCCGTTGCTGCGTTGAACGGAAGGATTTTTGTATTTGGCGGAGCAACTTACAACATTAACGGAGGCTTTGCATCAATGAGCAATGATCTTTTTGAATATGATGTTGCAACTTATTCTTGGCAAAAGATAAAAGTGAAAGGAGAGGAAAAACCACCGAAGATGTGCCGTTCTGGTGCCACAATTTATGAATCAATTCTGTATGTTGTTGGAGGATGCGATATCGACAAAAACCTGCAGTATGATATATGGACATTCAATTTTGCCACATTGGAGTGGCACAACATCATATCATTGAAAAAGCCAATTCAGAGGCCAACAGTGTTCGTGAAAAAAATTATTCACAACGAAGATATTGCAAGAAGCAGCAAAAACAATCATCAGTATCTGAAAAATGTTACGAACAAGCGGAAAAATTTGAAGGAAAAGGAAGAAAAAGATGATGAACAGCCGGTTCCACATCTATTTGTTTGCGGAGGTGATGACGGAGAAAATTCAATAAACTATTGCATGGCACATCCACTCAAAGCTGCAGAGAATACTGACGAATGGTTTGATTTAATGGGTCCCAAATTCCCAATTGGAAGCTCGGGAGTTGTTATTGGAGAGGGAGAAGTTGGTTTTGTTGTTGGAGGAGAAGAATGCGGAATCGCCAAGATATCACACCTTTCAGTATTCACTTTTGATGAGTACGGAGAAGTTAAACTAGCCACACACAAATATGATGAAGGTAGAGAGGCAATTAATTTTCCTTTGGTGCATGGCAGCTGTGCTTTCATGATTGATTCGCTTTATTGTCTCGGTGGCTACGCGGTGAGTGAAGGAATGACACCATTGCCTATTGCCACAAATAAACTAACCAGAATCAAATTGAAGAGTCATCTTTCAGGTTGCTCTCCTGGGTCATTCTTCGACACTAAATCGAGACAGTGCACTCTTTGCGGTGATGGGGCATATTCTTCACACTTTAACCAAACGGAATGCGAAAAATGTCCTGCTGGAACCAGCTTACGGGGATCTGGAACATCAATAAGTGCATGCATTCCGTGTAAAGATGGTACATTTCAGTCTGAAACAGGAACCAAAGAATGCACCACATGCAATTTAAATAGCACTTGTATTGTTGGATCAGCTGCAAACAAGAGCACTTTGCAAAGAAAGCCGTTTGAGTGCACAGAGCAGCCAAAATCGTATGATCCTAATTCGAACAAAGAGACGATGTTCACAATATTATTTTATGGAGTTTCACTGATCCTTGGAATGATTGTATCTCTTATATGCTTTTGCCTTCCAACACGAGACAAACTGTACAAATTAGATCAATATTCAAATACTTACAGAGATGTCCTTGATGAAAAGACGCATAAAGCAGTCAAGACTGTGAAGAAAACGAGTTATGGCGGATGCGTTTCAATTATTGGCATTTGCTTTGTGGTTGGTGCAGCTTCAGCTGTGATTGTGCTGTTCTTTTTGATTAACACACTCGAGAATCGATTGTATGTGGATTCAAAATTACAGAATGTGACACTAGACAAGTTTGTCAACAAGAAAATGGAGTTTCAAATTCGATTGAGAGATTATTCAGGCGAATGTGTAAAGGATGTGAAAGAAAAGCTTGTTGAAGCACAAGGCGAATGCTCTCCGCTTCTTGGGATTGGAAAGACTTCATATGATCCATTAAGTTTGTCTTATATTTTTTGATTTCAATTTTTATTTTTATGCAATGGCTTTTTCTTGTTTTCATTTTTTTGGGACATTATCAATCTATTTAAATATTTCAAAATGAAACATTCAGATATTTATCCTGTTCAACCAGCTGCTATTGAGCCAAGATGCAGTCAATCGCCATCTCCAAACAAATTATTCACAGAAACAGCAGACTGCACAATATCAATTTCCGCAGAGAATATCAGCATTGACGCAGTTGAAAGGCGAGCTAAACTTCTTTCATTTTATTCAAAGGAGAAAGATGCATTATTTTATGGAATAGATGGATTTATTTCTGTTGATTCTGGAATAACTCAGCAGAAAGGTTACTTTTTCATTGATTCAACGTACAATTCTCAGACAGAAAGTCATTTAGATGGAGATCCAGCGCATGTTTTCAAAGGCGGAGATCAAACGCAAGTTGTTGCTGAGCTGATGGTTAGTAAATATGAGGAAAACAAGTGGAAGCATATCGTACACATGGGCCACGAAGCAAGCAAGATTTCAATTAAACCTGGCTCTCAAGTTGAGAATGGTAGGGTGAGTCTTGCATTGAGCGTGGGAGTGGACGTGCTTGTGGAGCTATCACAGACAGTGGCCGTAACAACGAGATCATTTAAGACTTCGGCTGTGGGGCTGATAACTGCATTGGGAGGAACTTTTGTGTACTTGAATTACATGGGAAAGCTGATACCTGTTGTGGAATTCATATTCAGCGGGAAATTGTGTTGTGGTTGCTGCAAAAAGAAGTGGAAAAAGTCGAACTTTAAAAGAATTGTTGCGAGGGAGCGTCTTTTGGATGATGAGAGAAAGAAGATTCAGATGGAAAGCGATGATGTGACTCAAGACATGGTTGGCTATTCATTGTAACGGGAATTGTTGATTATTATATATTTTTTTAAATGTATGAGGTATCATTTCAATTGCTGATATCTTTGACATCTGTTATGCTGATTAACTTTTCTGAAAGTTTGATCAGAAGGTTTTATTGTATTCAAAATGTTTTCCATTTATTATTTATGTATATTTTCTCCCTTTGATAATAGTATGCATGCCATTCACCTGGATTATCTTATTTGGTGATGATTATAGCACTTTACAAACTTCAAGAAACTTGCGTATTTTACAATGACTTTGTTGAATGTTTGGAAGGAACAAATCTATTTCCAAATATTTTTTGAAATTTTGTAATTTTTTGGTACAGTTGAAGCTTTTTTAATTTATGCAGAGGCTTTATTTTCATTTATCTTAAATCATATTTTAATTGCTGTTGATTTACTGTTTCCTTTCCATTTTTGAGATATCAATTTTCGAGATCTGGGCATATATGATTCCACAAATGTGTGTTAATATGTTTCTGTAAGCTTTTTTTTGGAGATTTATTTATCCCACCAATTCAATTTATCATTTTTTTAGAACTTTACAATGAGCGAAAAATTATGTTGTAAAGTGGAATATTACTATGCCTCTTGTTTTCACAATTTTCTTTTGATTCATTTTAATTTTTGTTCAAAAGGTACTAAAAAACCTTTGATTTTTTTACCTTTAAGACATTTCCTTTTCACAACATTGAATTCACCTTCTTTCTTTTTATCACTACACGCACATTCACAGTTTATGCTACACTTCTTCACATTTATTCTCATACTAACTTAAATTTTATTTTCTCTCAAACACATTTGATTTTCATTCTCTCACTTGTTTGATGATGAGAGTTGTTCTCTTCAATTTTTGTTATTTTTGAAAGATGTCATCAACAAGAAGCATTCATAAGGAATATTTGAACATTACCTTTTTCACAATAGGATATTTTCCATGAAAAGCGAAATGTTTAATACATAAAAAAATGAAGTGATGAATAATTCTTAATGACTTGATCATGTAAATTCTACAAAAATCATTAATTGGGAAAATGCATCATACAAAATCAAAAATATAGTCTGATTTCCAAAAAAAAAAAAAAAAAAAAAAAAAAAAATGAATTCAATATATTATTTCTTTGAAACAACAAGCACAAAGAATTATTTGTGAAGTTTATTAGCATCAAATATTCTTGAACTTCTTGAATATTCATCAAAGCCAAAGATGATAACTTTTGTCTTCTTTATTCTCACAAAACATTCCACGCAATTAGGTTACAAATGGTATTTTGCGATTCCAATATCTGTTTGGTAACCATCTTTTTCACCTCCTCAAACAATTGAAGCGCACAAGTAAGAGAAAATTTTGTTTTGCTAGTAAAATACAAAAATATTCTTTATCTTGCAATTTTCTGTTTATGTTCAGCTTCTGTTCATTGTTCCCGCTGGAAAGTAATCTATTTTAATTATGAAAATGCCAACCAAGAGAATATAATATATTTAATATAACACCAAATAAATAAAAATGCAAGCATTTAATTAACAATGACAAATTCAAGTTAAACCTCAATCACACATGCATTCACATAACTTTTCAAACTGGCATTTCCTTCATCCATTTCAAAACGTCTTTTTCTGTGATTTCATTCGTTTCTTTTGGATTTGATGGATCAAAAGCGTTTTCCGATAGAAATTCCCGAACGGAGTCTAAATCGTACACAAAACCATCCTGCGATACAACAGCACGGCGAATTGGCTTTGCAGATGAAGTATAAATGAAGTGAATATGTTTCAAAAAATATTTTGGATTTTGACATATGTCAATTGTTAATAATCCATGAAAAGTATTTATTTTTCTGTGATTGATGAAAAATCAAAATGATGTCAGCACACTTTTTGTGTAAGATGGCATTTTCGAATTGTCAAGTCATTTTCTTCAGTTGAAACATCAGATTCTATTTTGTTATTAACAGCAAGCTCTTTATTTTGTGGAAGAGGAGGAGGAGGCAGAGGAAGAGACGGAGGCGGTGTCAAAAGAAGCTGAAACGGCTGAAAGGCAGAATTAGAAACAGATGAAGGCGAGTTATTTGAAGGACCTTCCGAAGCATTTGCACTTGTAACACTATTTTGACGTGTCTGAATGGATAAAACGTCAGAAGATACAGGTCTTGCAGAAATGGAAGCAAAATTAGAAGTTGTTGAAGAAGGAGCAGATGACGCTGAAGGCTGAGGAGGGGTTTGATTTGAAGGGTGCTGATGTGAAAAAGGAGGAGGAGGAAGAAATGAAAAATTCTCAATTGATGTGGGTGTTAAAGGTTTACCGACAATTCGATCAGAGTGAGGAAGAGACAAAGAAGAAGGAACAACTGCTGAAGAAGGCGAAGAATTGATTGAAGGGCCCGATAAAGATGATGAAGCAGAGAAAACTGATGACGGAACCGATGGAAGTAATTTTATGCTATTTGATTGAAGAGTCATTTCATTTTCATTTTCATTTTCTTTCTCTTTCTCTTTCTCCTTCTCTTTTTCTATTTCAACTTCTTTCTCTCTCTCCATTTCTATTTCTTTTTCCATTTTTGTATCGTCATTTTTTAAAGTTACAGCATCGATGTCCAACTGAGACGGAGAAAATGAGCTTGAATTGTGTGATGACAGTTGTTCAGAAGTCGCGAATTTCGGCTCAGAAGGAGAAAAAGCCGAAAAATTCAAAATTGAAGGATTGTAAGTTGATGGAAATGGAGCAGAAGATTTTTGGTTTTGAGCACGAGCCATAGAAATATCCGGAGAAGAAGGCTTTTTTTCATTTGCGAACGAATTAAAAGACAATGTGCTCATTGAACCAGGCACATTATAAAAGCTTGACTGAGTCGCTGTTGATAAAGGAAATGGCATAAAACGAGGGACAGACGAAAAATAAGAAGACATGGACGATAGCGATGAAGCGCTGTCATTTATTCGGAATGAATTAGTAATTGAAATCAGCTTAAGGAAATGAGGCTTTCCTCGAGAAATGCATTCACATTGAATCTCAGATTCTTTTGAAATGAAAATAAAGGAATTGAGGAAAAAAAATTGATATTAACAATAAATTCAATTATAGAGAATATGATGAACAAACCTTTATTTTCTTGTTTTCTTAGGCAATAATTTATAACATTAGTTTGCTTTGAAGGAACAAGAATTCTCACTTGCTCGCGGAGTTCTGATTCCACGTAATTCAGAAATATGTTAATTCACATTCAACAAAATTTTCAATAATATCACATACCAACTGGGTAGATTGAGGACAATACAAATTGAAAAGACTGATATTCACTATCCTCTTTCTTTATGATTTCTCTTCCCTCGAAGTGCCCTCTGAGAAGGATGCGTTTTCCTTTCCATACCAAATTAAAAACTCTTTCTGGTTCGTTTCTGGCAAATCTTCCAAACAAAGAAGAAAATAGGGCATATGACAACCATTTCAATGGTTTATAAGAATCATTTTTAGGAATTGCTTGAAGTACAGCTGAGGAATCATTATCTACAAATGTTAGTTAGAATTTTACGAAAAGAAAGTTACGCTCAAAACAAACAAAGAAATGCAGACCTTCGAATTCCAAAAGGGTTCCTCTAACTTGCGTTTCTGAATGTAATGCGAATTGGACTTTTGTTTGCGTTTTAAAAGATTCGGGCAATATAACACGGATTTCTGCATTTCTTTGATAATTTTCGGGAGGATTTGGTAATAATCTTATTTCAGCATCTTTTATTGATGTTATAATTCCTGCCCATTGGACAACTTCTCCTTTGAAAGAACGGTCCCATAAACTTCTAATATTGTCTTCCGCAAATGCTGAGCACTCTCTGATATAATTTTCCCATTGGACTATTAAATACTGATCCGTATTATTTGGAAAACATAACGATGTCATCCTGTAAAAGATGTCTCAAAAGATAGCTTAAAAACATTAAGGGTACAACAAATTCAGTTATTCCCAAGTAGTTGATAAAATTTTTAACGAAATGAGAAAACAATAATAACAATAAAACGGAAATAGTGAACAACATGAAAATTCTAATAAAATCCAACTATTAGCAACGGTTAACAAGTATTCAGTAAATGTGAAGACAACAAAAATGAAAATTATGAAGAATTTGAAAAAAAGGAAACGAACATAAAATAACGAACAACAAGAAACAAACTCAAAAAAAGAAGAGTTAAACAAGATGAATAAACAGGAAAGAATTAGAATTTCAGGAAATATTTTCACTTTTTAAACGAAATTCAACAATACTAAACAAGATAACTTTCAAATAAATCAAAATGATGAATGTAATAATTAATTAAATAACACAACTTTCTCTTATTTCACAATAATGTAAAAAAATATAACACTTTAAGAAGAAGAAAAAAAGAAAGAAAATGATTAAGAAAATATTAACAAATCAAATATGAAACAACAGAAACAAATTCAATGATGAACAACATTACATTATCTCTTTCAACATATCACAGCTAAAGTTTCAACACAATAACAGTAACATTATCCATGCTATGACGAGCCAAAGCCAAGTTTCTAAGTCTGCATGCGATGCGCGATGCAGATGAATTAGTAGACAAAAACTGATCCAACAAAAGCAAAGATGATACACCATCCTTATTTTGTTCATCTTGGGACATTTTTTTCTGAGCCTTACAAGCCTCAGCCATGTGCGCTGCACCAACGCGTGTGGATGCACTTTCATGGGCTGCATAATCATTGCAAGAGTTAGAAGCATCTGCAGCTGCATTCCTATTGCGTCCTTCTCTTTCTCCTTCTCTTTCTGTTCCTGTTTTTGATTCTTCTTCTTTGTCTTCCTCATCAAACCCAAACCATTCTTTCACAAAAGTCTCATAATAATTGCATTCACTCGAAGATTCATCAATGCTCAATTTGGCAAATATGCCTTTTCTTTCAGAATTCTTTCTGTTCTTGTGATTGTCCTCAAATTGCACCATTTTCTTGCTCTTCTTCGCTCTTTCTGCTTTCTTTCTGTTTTCTTCCATTAAACTGCATATCAACTGCTCCCCTTCCATCTCTTCCCCTTCCTCACAAAACATCTTTTCTTCATTCCTTTTCTCTTCTGCATCTTCCTCTTCCTCTTCAGCTTTCTTTTCGCTTCCAATCCTTTGCAGAAACTCTGCATCATTAATACCCCATTCAGTTTCCTCCAAGCTTTCTCTTCCTTCCATCTTGGTTTTATTTCTTCTGCTCTTCTTTTTCCCTTCTTTTCCTCTTCTCATATTCATCGAAGACAAGCCAATTTTCGAAAATCTTGCACCAAGAATTGCTTCAGCCACATCGTCGTTGTCGAGCGCATCATACAAGCCATCACACGCAAGAATGAGGAAAGAATTGCGTTGATAGACAAACGAATGCATTGAGACAGAAACAGATGGCAGACATTCATTAATTGAAGAAGAAGAGGAAGAAGGATGAGATTGAGTATTCAGTGTGGAAGCAACGCGAGCCAAACGTGGAGAAGATTGCTGGAGAGAAGACACATTTGATGGCTGACCATTTGATTCAACATTATCCTTCACTGGATTCACAAAAGAACTATTTGCAACATTGTTGCTATTTGTAAGAGAACATAAGGAAGATGAAGAAGTGATTCGATGCACATTCGAAGAGAGAGATAAGCGTGTTGTGGCTGATGAAGAAGCAGTTGCAGCGGTTGCTGAGACATTCGTGAATGCCTCAGGGGTTTGTGGGAAATATGGAAAAGGAGATTTGTCATCCTTATATTCTTCAACAAACTCTTCTTCCTCTTCCTCCTCTTCTTCATCAAAGAAATCAAACTTATTGTTTTCGACTTTTGTTTCTTCCTCTTTGCAACACACATCTTCATCGAATGGATTTTTAGAACAAACATTTTGAACATCCATTTTATCATTGCATGCTAACAATTCCTTTCCGTTTCCTTGTTCTTCCCTTTGACTTCTTTTCGCATCAACATTTCTTCTCCTCCATTTCTCTTTCTCCGCATCCTTGCTTTTCACTCTCTCCACAGTTTCTGTTCCTTCCCATTTCTGATTCCAATTCACAACTCGACAATCTGCCCCCGAATAAACTCCTCTTCCAATTGACGTATCGCCCAACGCCCTTGCCACAGCCAGCATTCTGCACAACCGGAGATTTGGGGCAACAAATCCTCCGTCTGATATGATAATTCTCCTAATCTCCGCTTTGTTGGTGAGCTTATGGTCCTTTGTCAATGGAATTGCATATCTGTAGAAGTGAACTGAGGATGCATGCTTTTGTCCTGTCTGTGCTTTCGTGCACCTATCTGAACGATTGCATTTCTCCCTCTCGCATTCATTCCAATCATTTTTCTTTCCAAAGGTCTGCAAAGAAAATGCACGATCATCGTTTTCGTTCAAGCCATATAATGAAGCTTTGTATGAAGATGCCAGCATTCTCGAAAGCAACGGATAAGACGATGCAAACGACATGTTGTACGGAGAAGGAGAAGCAAGAGCAGCTTGTGTTGGCTGTGATGGAATCGGTACAGGAGATAAAAGAACGGAAGAAGAAGAAGAAACAGTGAGGAAAGGGTCATCTGTTGGAGGAATAATTGACAGCTGGATTGGAGAAGACTGAGAAACAGATGATGAAACAGGCAAAGTCAGAGGAGATGTGGGAATAGCCAGTTCTGCTGAGACCTCCTCTTCTTTCTTCCCACTTTCTGCAGTTTTCTCTTCTTTTTCATTGCTTGCTTCACTGTTCTCTGAAAGTGGTTTTGCGACTTCACTTTCAATTTTTTCTTCTGCTTTCTCTTTCTCTCCTTGACTATCTGCATCTTTCAACTCATTTGCATTGCTTTCGCTCTCTTGCTCTTTAGCATCTACTTGTTTTTGTTCAACAGCATCAAATCCAAATTCAGAATTGCTTTCTTCCAATTTCTTCCCTTCATCGTTATCTTCTTCCTCGCCTTCCTCAACAGCTTCAGTATGGTCCTCTTCTTCTTCAATCTTCTTTCTTTCGCTCTTTTTAACCTCATCTTTTTCTTTCCCAGATTCGCATTTTTCAATCACTTTCGCTTTCACCTTCTCTCCAACCAGAACAGCCCTACAGTCGCCAACATTTGCTGTGTAGATTTCCCTCGCTGCAACCAGTGCCACAACACACGTTGCTCCTCCTTTCACATTCAGCTCTCGAATCATCGAAGCCAACAAATCCATTGCGCGTTGCAGGACAGTTAAA
The DNA here is from genome assembly GCF_001643675.1 of Monocercomonoides exilis. Classification (NCBI taxonomy): domain Eukaryota; phylum Preaxostyla; order Oxymonadida; family Polymastigidae; genus Monocercomonoides; species Monocercomonoides exilis. Next base: position 1,055,836 of record NW_027150564.1, on the reverse strand, counting down.
GAAAGAGAAGAGGAAAGAGAAGCGAATGAGTGATGAAGGAAGGACTGCTGGTTGTTAGACTGAGAGAAAGGAGAGAAAGAGAAACGAGGCAAAACTATATTGTGTTTTGAAGAAATGGAAGACAGTTGACAATTTCCACAAGTGGATTCTGTGGTTTCTCGCTTCATAAGGGATTTTGCAATTAGATCAGCAACCAATTTAATCCCCAGTGCTGCACCATATTCAACAGAAGGGAGAGAAGTCGAATCAGCTTCTTTTACCGAGCAACACAAATGCCATCCAAATATCGACTCAACCCGCGATACAAACAGCTGAGAAAGAGAAAAAGGGAATTTTTGCTCAAATTCTGCCAACGATGCAGTTGACATATGCTCCTCCAGAAGGCAATCACCACAATTAGAGCTGACGATTCTGGGCTTTGAGAAATCCAACGTTGGCGATTCGCATCTTTCTTTGCTGTCATCAACGTCCTTCTCACCTTTCAACTTCAGTTCGTTTCTTCTCTTTTCGCTTTCCCACTTCTCAATCGTTTGCTCTCTCACCTCTTGTTTTCTAATCATGCACTGCCTTATCAAAACCAACACAGAGTCAAAATATGCTTGGTGGAAGACAGGAAGAAGAAGAGAAGACGACACATCAGCACATTTGAACGAGTCGTGGCCATCAAACACAGCAAAGAGGCCCAAAGGCGAAGAGGAGAAGGAGGAGGAAAGTGGGAAGTCCATTGTCTGAGACACAAATGGAGACAGTAGAGTGAATGTTTCACATGATTTATTAAGCTTTCCACATACTGATTGGCTGGATGCTTCTGAATGCAAAGGCAAAGAAGTTAATAATTTACGTGCGGGAGAATTCTTTGAAATATCTTCCATCAGATTGCTGAACTGTGTTAGTATTGATGAGCTGTTCTTCATTTCCAATGAGGAGGAAGAAGAGGAAGAAGCAGAAGAAGAAGGTTGTGCTAAGTAATGAGTAACTTCAACAATTTTTTCTTCAGCACTTGCTTCATTCTTTGAATGCTCCTCTTCTTTTTCCTTCATCTCAACCTTCACTTTAACAGAGTCTGCTTGTGGCACTCCGCTCCAAAAGTGAAGGACAGAAGTAAACCAAAATGGCAGTGAAGAAAGAAAATGACGAAGCAACGAAGAAGACGAGGCGTAGCGGTGTGTGGATGGAAGGAAAAGAGAAGATGAATTTGAAGGAGAATTAGTATTTGGAAAAGGAGAAGAAGAAGTAGTCAACGAGGAAGAAGATGATTCAGAATGAGTGCTTATCTCATTTGTCGTATCTTTATGTTCTTCGTTGTCCTTCTCTTCTTTTTCTTTCGTTTCTTCATCCTGTTGCAAAGGATAAGGAATGTTTTCATCCTCTTTCTGCTTCTCTTCTTCTCCTTCTCCTTCTTCACCCATTTTTGGACGTTGTTTCGCTTTCTCTTCAAAATCACTGTAGCTCAAACAATCCAACAGAGAAAACGAACATTGGACGAATGCGAAGAGAAGCGAAGAAAGAGAATCGATGCAGCGAGACGAGAGAACAGAAGAAATTGTAGCAAGTGAATTGCGGAAGAGGCAGTGAACGCAAGGAAGATGCGATGAGGATTGTGAATTAGGTTGAGAGGAAGAGGAAGAGGAAGAAGATGTTGATGATTGTGATGTCACTTGGGTTTTTGCATATTGTTCGTGAATAGATTGAACAACAAGATAAATGGGAACACACAGAAATGGCGGGGATGAAGAAGACACAGAAGATGTAAACAGATTTGAAGGAAGAATCAGAAACGGCGGGAGAGGGAGAGTTAATGTGTCATATATTTTTGTGAATGTATTGTTTGTTGCTTCAGGATAAGAAGAAGATAAAGAATTAGATGATGAAGCAGAGAATGAAGAGTTAGTTTCTCTGTACAGTGTAATTTTCCAGGGGAATGGAACACCAAATAGCAAATGATTTGGATCCAATGATGATGATGATGATGCTTCACGGAAAAGAGAAGAAATATCATCTGTTTTTGAAGAAGTAGAAGAAGATTCATGTTCTGAATTAATAGAAGATGAGGCTGCTGAAGATCCACATATACAAGGAATTCCACTCATCCTTCGTTCTTTTTCCATATTTTTATCAGTTTCATTTGAAACATTTTCTTCTTTCCCCTTTTCTCCTTCATTTTTTTCATTTGACCATTCAGCCACAACAAAAGAAGGCGCAACAAAAGGCTTCATCAACATCGAGTCCTCTTGTGTTGATCGAGGGCCAAGCGCCTCTGAAGAACCAAACGACGTTGACAGCAGCTGACAATTTGAAGAAGAAGAAGAAATTGAAGAAGGAGGAGGAGAAGAAGATGATGATGAAAAAGATAAAGTCGTTGTGGATATAGATTCTTTGTCAAATAGAATGGTTGAATAAGGGCTTGTAGCTGGCACGTACACAAACGATCCCTTTGGACAAATAGCAGAAATTGCTTCTTTGATTGCATTTCTCCTTCTTTCGCTTGCTTTGCATTGCTTCTCGCTGTTAATTTTGTTTCCTTCTTCAACTCCATCATTTTCATTCCTTTTCTCTTTCTCTTCTTCCTTTCTCTCCTCTTTTCCCTTTCTCATCTCCACAATCCTCCTTTTTTCTGCACTTACCTTTGAAAATGGATGCTCATTCATTCGAAATCGCCATGCAAATCGAAGTTTGAACGAAACAGGAGGAAGAAGCAGCTGAAACACAGGCAGAAAATACGACAAAGTCAATGGAACCTTTTTTGGAGCAAGAGAAGTGTTATTCGAGTTTGGATTGGGGTTTGAGGGATTTGAAGAAGTAGAAGAAGAAGACGATGATGAATTCGAAGAAGCTGAAGAATTCGAATTAGGATTAGGATTAGGATTAGAAGAAGAAGAAGTCTGCACAATTTGATTTGATGTCATTTTGTCTGTTTTTGTTGTTGTATAAGTCAAAACATCAGCCATCCAATCAGCAACTGACACACCACTCAGCTTCTGCATGGCAAACAAGAAGGAATTGAACTCAGATGAAGATATTGTTGAAGATGAAGAAGAAGAAATAGCATTCTCTTCATCTTTTGTTGTTTCATCTTCTTCTTCTTCAAATTCTCCTTTTTTGATTAAAACTTTTTGTATTTCTTCACATTCTTCAACATCTCCTTCTTCATCCCCTCTTCCTTTAGCCTTATCAATCTTCAAAACAATCCTTCTTTGATCAGTTATTCTCTTCTCCTGCATCGCAACCTCATAAACAGCATCAGCAGCAGCTGGGTTTCCTGATAAATCCAACATTTTGAATGAAGCAAGAATCTCCTTGTTGAGTGAAAGCAGAGGCGAAAAGGAAGAGATGTGGTTGTATGACAGATCTAATGTCTGGAGGGTTAGGATGTGCTGAGAAGGAGGTGGGGCAGGTGGAAGATGAGAAGAAGTAGAAGTGGAAGAAGAAGAGGAAGAAGAAGATGACGATGAAGTAGAAGGAGAAGCAGCAGTAGTAGTTGTAGAAGAATAAGAAGGAGGAGGAGGGGCAGCAGAAGAAGGTGCAAGAGATGTAGAAGATGCATGAGGAGGAGGAGGCGGTGGTGTAGGTGGAGGGGATGAGGTAGATGTTGTTTCAGAGGAGGAGGAGGAGGAGGAAGAAGAAGAAACTGTGTTTGTTGATTGTTTAACTTCTGTTTCAGATGCAACTCTTTGTCGAGAAGGAGTTGACAATACATGTACATCCTTTGCCTCATCAGCACTTGCAACATCAGAAGAAGAAGAAGAAGAAGAAGAAGAAGAAGAAGAAGAAGTCGAATCCAAAGTGTTCTTTGCTCCTTCAGCAGTTCCATTTTCTGTTTCTGTTCTTTTCTGATCTGAAGAAGCATTAGTATCACCCGCTTTCTCTTCAGAATTTGCATTTTCCTTTTGAGTTTGGCTTGTTGTTTCGTGCTTGTCTTCTTCAGATGATTGAGAAGTGATACTGTTGTTATCATCGTTGCTGCTATTGGAACTTTCTGGTTTTTTCTCTTCTTTCTCTCTTTCTGGTACATTTTCATTCTTTTTAATCTCATCTTTCTCTTTCACCTTTTCTTTCTCCTTCTCCTTCTCCTTTCCCATTTCTCTCTCTTTCCCTTCTTTGTTCATCCCCATGTTTCTTTTCCTCCCTCCCATCAATTCAATCAGCTCTGCCGGAATATCCTTCAGTTTGTTGTGCGAAGCAGTCAAAACAGACAGAGAAGAGAAAGAAGAGAAGAAAGAAGGTGGAAAAGAAGACAAAGAAGTGTGATCAATAGAGAGAGTGGAAAGAGAAGAAGGCAAGAAAAGCAGAGGATGAATAGAACGATTAGGACGATTGGAGGGTTGTTTGTGAGGAGATGGGAAAGAAGAAGAAGAAGAGGAGGAGGAGGAAGAAGAAGAATAGTTAGAAGAAGAAAACGAAGACTTAACAGCATCTGTAGATGAAGAAGAGAGATGAGAAGAAGAAGAGGAGGAGGAGGAAGAAGAAGCCAGAGGAGAAAGAGGAGGGCGATATGATCTGGGTGATGATATTGTTGAGCGCCGCTTCATAAAACGGAAGGATTGAGGTGTTTCAACTGGCTGTGCTGGCTCTGATGATGGAGAAGAAGAAGATGATGAGGAAGAAGAAATAGAAGAAGAGGTTGGTGTAGTTGTGGAGGATGACAAAGAAGAAGAAGAAAACGAAGATGATGACGATGAAGGTGGATCACAAGATGATGAAGTTCGCCTTATATTTGGCGTCTTATTCAATTCAGCTGCTGAAGTTAAGGTATTTCTGCTGTTTTGGCTTTCTTTCTCTTTTCCAAAGGAATCAACATATTCTTCTTCACTGTCTTCTTCTTCATCTTCTTCTGCTTCGTATGCTTCTTCCTCGCTTGACAAATATTCACTTTCTGTTTCCTCTTCTTCCTTCACCTCTTTTTCTTCTTCCACCCCTTCTTCTTTTCCTTCACAGCTTTCTACTTCTTCCCTCTTTCTTTTCATTCTCTTCTCTTTCTTCTCCTTTTTCTCCCTCTTTTCCCTCCTCTTCTCCATTCTTTCCTTCCTCTCCTCTTCTGTCTCTAACACTCTCACATTCCCCGCCAGCTCCAGATCTTTCAGATGTGACAAATGCAGCCCAAACGAAGAAGGCAATGAACGGATTTTGTTGTGGCTTAAATCGAGAATAGAAAGATGAGTTAGCTTGGAGAACACAAACACTGGATGATGTGGCTGCTTTGCTGCTACAGAAGTTGTGGACGGAGAAATCGGAGAAATTGGAGGAAGACCATAAGAATTATTATTATAGTTATTACTATTACTATTATTATTTGTTGAAGAAAAAACAGAGCCCAAATTGATACTCAAGTTTAAGCGAGGAAACGATGCAGAAAACGGCCTTTCAGAACGAGAGCGAGTGCGGGACATTGAAGGCGATGAGGCGATGATGGCAGCAGAGTGAAAGGGGAGAGAAGGAGAGCCGGCAGATGTTGGGGTCAATGGAAGGGCGGAGGAATCAACACGTGTGAAGGGAGATGAGGAAGAAGAGGAAGAGGAAGTAGAGGAAGAAGAAGAAGAAGAAGAAGTGTTCTGTGATGATTCCGTCTCCGTGAAAGAAGAGGGAATCTCAGATGTATTTGAAGATTGATCCGATGTGTTAATGCTATTTGTGGTTGAAGCACCATTCGGAGAAATCGGAGTAAAAGAAGAAGAAGAAGAAACAGAAGAAGAAACAGAAGAAGAAACAGAAGAAGCTGTTTCTGATAGTGTTGGAGAATCAAGTGAGTTACTCATCACATCCACAGCAAGTGGTGGAAAAGTCGTGTTGTGATCGGATTGTGAAGAAGGCGATAAAGAACTCGAAGAAGAAGAAGAAGAAGAAGAGGAGGAGGAGGAGGAAGAAGAAGAATCAGATTGGCTATAAGCACATTTAGCAGCATCAATGACAATATGCTTTGCACATTTATCATTTGCATATTCTGATGCAAGTTTCCCTCTTTCTTCTCCTTCCCCTTCTCTTCCTCTCTCAACCTTGCCAAACCTCTTCCACCCGCTTCTCAGTCTTTTCTCCATCTTCCTTCTGCATTCAGGGCATTTGCACGTGCTTAGTTCTTTGATTTCATTCGCTGCTAATCTCAATTCATTCAATGAAGATGCTAAATTTCCATTCAAAAACAGCTCTGTCGGAAAATGAAGCAGGCCAACACGGTTCGCCCGCAGCACTTTCAGATTGGTGAAGGAGAGGGAGAGAGGGAAGGAGGTTGGCGTGGAAGAGGTGGAGGAATGAGAGGGGAGAAGAAGAGAAGAAGAAGAAGAGGAGGAGGAGGAAGAATAGGAAGAAGATAAGGAAGAAGTAGTTGCATGAGCTGTATGCATTCCTTCTCCATGCTCATCATCCAGCCCTTGTTCCCAATACTTCCTGCGCTCTTCATTCCACAGCGAAAATTGCCCAAACAGCCTTTCATTCGAAGAAATGTCCAAAATAGACAGCTGTTGAAACACGCTGAAGTCGCCCACAATCGCAAGAATTCCGCAGGACGCCACGTTCAGCGTCTGCAGAGACTGATATGGGAGCAGATCAGCATTCAGAACGGCTAAATGCGGATTAAACGACAAGTCGAGGTCGGTTAGAGTGAAGAAAGAGGCAGATGTGAAGAAGGAGTGTGTGAGGTTGTTGTGGGATAGGTTGAGATGCTCAAGGGATGGGTGACAGGGAAGAGAAGAAGAGGAAGAAGAGGAAGAGGTGGAGGAAGAAGAAATGGAAGAAGAAGCTGGAGACATTGAAGAAGAAACTGAAGAAGAAGAGGAAGAAGAAGAATTGACTGATGCATCAGACGAATTTGGAGAAGCAGGAGTTGCTGTTGACGATGATGATGCCGATGATGATAAAGGAGCTGAGGAAGAAGAAGAGGAAGGAATTGAAGATTGATTCTGAGCAGAAGCTGTCGAATTGTTGATTGTTTCAGAAGAAGAAGAAGAAGAAGAAGAAGAAGATGATGATGATGACAATAATGATGAAGTGGATACAACACAACTTTGCTCAGAAATAGGAATCGAAGCAAAAACAATCAGATTGTTGAAGGAAAGATCCAAATTTCTGAGGTTTTTCATCACTTTGTGCGGCTCCACAAAGACATACTTCGAAGAATGGCACGAACTCAAGTTTGAAGCAGTTGCCAAAGAGGAAGAAGAGGAAGAGGAAGAAAGAGAAGCAGATAGATACAATGAAGACGAAGACGATGACAATGATGAAGATATCGAAGGGAACGACTCTTTCCCGTGCAGATCAGAACACGAATAGTTCGAGTTGGCCAGTGTGTTTCGCTCATTTTTGGTATTGCTGGCTTTTTCAATCGATTTGATGGCGATTTTTGACAGCGCCCGCATTCGATCGTCAGCCAGCCACTCGACGCACATAATTCGGTTCTGCTTGCACTTCAGATCGACCATCGAGACCAGAGGCGCAAAAACGCAGCTTCGAAGCTCCGTCAGCTTGTTTCCGGAAAGGTTTAATGTATGCACTTTCTTGAGATCTCGGAATACTTGTGGAGGCAATGATGAGATGTTGTTGAACTGAAGATCCAATTCTTCAAGACTTAATAAGCCGTTAAAACAGTTTTCATTCATCCCACAAATTTCGTTAAAACCCAAGTCAAGCTTTTTAAGTGAGGGAAAAGGAAAATAACAATCAAGGAAGCGAATTCTGTTATTAGAGAGAATTAGGTTTGTCAGATTTGACAGTACAGGTTTTGGTTGAAACTGGAATATAGGAAAATGCAAAGATGTTAACCTATCAGTTTTTCAATTTATTTTGTTAAATCGAATCAAATAATAAAAAGAAGCATACAAATTCCCTGATAAGTCAAATGATCGCAATTCAATTGGAATTTGACCATTTGCATCAGTTAAGATACCAGTTATTTTATTGCAAGCAAAACGCAGTTCTTTTATTTTCATTTTCTGTGTAAAATAATTGATAAATTTCAAAAATATGATTTCCAATAAAAAAATGTCAAAAAATTATCAAATTAAAAATTAACACATACGGAAAAATCTTGAAGCCTGATAGAATTTAGAAGGCAATACGAGCATTCAAAGCTTTCCAAATTTATCAGTTGAGACAAGGTTTGCGGAATAGTTGTAAGATCATTCAATTGAATTTTCAATCTTTTCAAATTTTTCATTTTTTCTGTAATGACAGGAAATTGCATCAAACTTACATTCATTCATACGTTGCAAATCGAACATAATCATTTATGTTTGCGTGTTAACAACAATTGACTCAAATAAATAAAAAAACACAACATACTGATTTTTTCGAATCTCAAGGCCTGAATATTTTGATATTATCGCATAAATATCTGGAGTTAAATTCAAAGGAATAGGCGAATTTTGGATGATAGCATCCTCACCTTTTGTTTGAATTCCTCCCATGAAATAATTGTTTTTTCCAGACGTACATAAAGGTTCATCGATCAAAAATTTATCTTTTACAAAATGAAAATCATTTTCGAAATATCCCTAGCAGATTGAAGAAAATCACAAAATTAAACTATTTATTTACACGGAAATTCCTTTATGATATATTCAATAAATTCATCCTATTTCTTTCTTTTTTTTTTTCGTAAGCAATACAATATAAAAGTCAGATTTTGCACAATTTTCACAGAAAAAAAATTAATAAGTCAAAACATTTCATAAATAACACTCTTCTCCTTTGACTGACTTTCTGAAGTTTAGTTCACATGAACGAATTAAATATTTTTCCTCAAATTTCGATTTTTTCGATTACGATTTTGGGGCTTTGCATGAGAAGCACTCTGTGCGGAAAGCATAATTGCGCTGAAATGAGAATTGAAATGATAAAAGAAACGAAGATTATTCATTCAAAGCTTTCGAAACGAAAAATACAAACCGCTTTGCATGATGGGCATTCCCAATCACCTTCACGTGGAACATATCCAGCGATGGCTTCTTCTTTGGTAACCATTCTAGCAGTTGGGGAGCGTGCTGCTGAGCATTTACGGCAGTCATCACGGAAAGCAAAATTGTGAGTACTGCAAGCAGTGCAGAACCAATCACCTTCTCTTGGTGTTATTCTTCTTCTGCGTGCTGGGAATCCTGCAGCTGCAGCAAATCCTCCTCTACGACCTCTGAAACCACCACGCATTCCTCCACGGAAACCTCCTCGGAATCCGATTGGGCGGGCTCCTCTTGGGCATCCGCAAGAATAGCAATCATATAATCTAATAAAAAAATAATTGATAAAAGAAATTTAAATAACATTAAAATTGTCTAACCTCTTTGCAAAGTTGATGGCACGGCATGCTTGGCAAACCCTGAAATAAATAAAACATTATTTTTTGTTAATTCATTGAACAAATGAATTGATTGAAAGATAAGGCTATACCAATCACCTGGGCGAATTGCTGTTCCTTCAGTTCCTGCTGATGGTCTGACTTGTGCTGGTGCTACTCCTTCAGTTCCATCTTTTGATGCGCCACACTTAAAGCAAGCAACACGTCTTGCATAGTTCATAAATTGACAATTCTACACAAAAAATAGTTTTGTTTTAATAAAAGTTTCACATGGAATAAAACAGTTAAATTTATCATACCGGACAAGCCCAATCTCCTTCTCTTTGCATTTCTCTCACTGATCAATCCTCCGAAATTCCCCTCTTTTCCAAAGAATATTCCCTTTATATTCACCTTTTGATCAAAAGTGATTTTGTGAACATCATTTTTCTTCTTATTATCATTTATTCTTTTAGGAAAATTATTAATATTATGAAGTGACAAAGTTTTTTCCATTTGATATAGGTTCGTTTCTAAACATTAATAAAAAAAAGATCTAAAAATGGGTGTAATATTTCTCCGGAGATGAATTCTGTTGATTTGGAGTCAAAGCTGTTGGAAGAAGGCGGTGAAGAGCCTTTTATTGAATTAGAAAATATTCATAAAACATATTTACTTGGGGTGGAAGGTGTTGCTGCACTCAGGTATGTATTTGCGTTCAATATTGATCATCATTGATTGCTTTTATTTATGATTTAACTATTTTTTTAATTCTAGAGGTGTAGATTTACAAATAAAACGGGGAGAGTTTGTTATGATTTGCGGAACGTCTGGTGGAGGGTATGCCAATTTTTTTTTGTTCAACAAAAGTTTTGAGTTCCTTTTTTGTTATACAGAAAGAGTACAATGCTGAATATCATGGGCACCATTGACAAACCTACAAAAGGCCGTGTTAGCCTTTGTGGAACGAGTTTGTATTTCTTATTGTATATTATTTTTCTCAAATTCAATATAAAATTTTTTCTTAGAAATTACCCCAAGAACCACCGATGACGAGCTTGCGAAAATTAGACTTGAACATTTGTATGACACGTCTTTTGCAATATAGTATTTTTATTAATCTTTGGTTGATATCATTTGTATTTTCGTTAGAGGTTTTGTGTTTCAAACTTTCAATCTTCTATCTTCCATGACTGCACTCGAAAATGTCGAGCTTCCACTTACATTCAGAGGGTTAGGACCAGCTAAAAGAAAGGAGCTTGCAAAGTCCCTTCTGGAAAGTGTTCAAATGGGGGATCGTTTGGATCATTTCCCAAACATGCTTTCTGGTGGAGAGCAACAGCGTGTTACCATTGCTCGTGCTCTGGCAAACAGTCCAGAACTTCTTCTTCTCGACGAACCGACAGGAGATTTGGATACACTTAATACAAACAATGTTATGCGTATTCTTCTCGATTTGAATAAAAAAGGCATTACAATGGTTATGGTCACTCACGATATGAATCTTATTAACTTTGGGTCTCGTGTGATTTTTATGAGAGATGGAAAGATTGCGTCGAATCGCGAGATTACTCCAAAGGAAAGGCAGGAAAAAATTGAAGAATTGGAAGAGCAATTGAAAATGGGAAGAGATGGAAGGAAAGAGAAATTGGGCAAAGAAGACAAACCAAGGAAAGTCTCAATTTCTACAAAAGACAAAAAAGCAGATTCGAAAGATAAAAATGTTGATGCTTCTAGCTCAGCCTCATCATCATCATCATCATCTTCTTCTTCTTCCACATCCTCCTCATCCTCATCAACCGATGCCTCAGCTTCAGCCTCATCGTCTTCTTCGCAAGGCAAGCGGAAGACGCGTGTGGTTATTCCGCGCCATTCTGCTGTGAGAGAGCCTGGCGACTACGACCCCGTGTCCTTTGCAGACATGTCACTCACTGCACAGGGCTACGAGATCGAGTGCGAGGTGAGGAGGGTGGAAGTGGCTGAGCTGGGAGAAGAAGAAGCTAAGATGCGGAATGCAGAGATGACAGAGTCAGAGACTGAAGGTGACACAGACAGCGAGAAGGAAGGAGAAAAGAAGAAAGAAGGAGCAGCAGAGGCAGGCGAGACAACAGGAGAGAAGAAGAAGAGGAAGAGACAGATTATCATCAAGAAGCGTTTCCCATTGGATGACAATCCGTATTCGAACATCAGAGCGGTGTCTGTGAACCAGGAGACAGTGAAAGGGGCGCGGAAGAAGAAGCTGGAGGCGCAACAGCAAGGATCCCAAGACAAGATGCTGCCACAGACACAACAAGCAGGGCAGTTTGGGGCGATGGGCGTGGCGATGTTGGAAAAAGAAGACATCATGGAGAACTATGCGCAGATGCAGAAGAGCGGAAATATCGATGCTGACGAGATGCTGCGAGTGTCGTATTCCAATGCACTGACTGCGCCGCTTGTACATCCGTCGGCGGTGCATCCGTATCCGCTTAGCACTGCTTCATCATCATCATCATCATCTTCTTCCTCTTCCTCTTCCTCTTCCTCTTCTTCGGCATCTGTTGCTTCTCCACAGTCAGCGATGATGCACTTATCCTTTGAGGAGCGTATGCAGATGCAAGAGCAGAAGCTGATGGAGCTGAAGATGAAGCAAGAGCAGCTGCTGGCAGAGAGGGAGAAGGCGATTTTCATGAAAGAGCAAGAACTGAGAGAACAGGAAGCAGCTATCAGAAGAGAGATAGAGTTGGCGAAGTACAAGTCACATGAAGAAAGAGGGAGAAACGAGATGGAGGAGAGAGAGAAGGAGAAAGAGAGAGAAGAGAAAGAGCAGATGGAAGAGAAAGTGAGCAAAGTGACACAAGAAGAAGAAGCATCAATGAAAAGCAAGATGTCTCCAGTTGAAAAAGAAGATACGCACGAAGTGTCGAGTCCAGTGAAGACAGAGATTGATTCAGCGCTTTTGGAACACGAAGAAACAGCAGCTGAAGAGCAAGCGGCACAAGGGCAGCAGAGCAGCACTGAGGGAAATCAATAAGATAATTATAATAAATAAACATATTATTAAATAAGTAAATAAATGAATGAAATTAAAGAAGTTCTTTTCAGAATAACCAACAAAATTGCTTATTTTTTTTAAAATTGCGAAATTTTTTAATCGCATTAACTCATAATCCCATTTCTGTGTGATTTGACAATTCATTTTACTCTTTGCATTGTTTTGAATAGCCTTTGCTGTTGCTTCTGATCAACTTTTCTTACTATTTGATTACAGCTCCTTGGAATGCGTCAGTTTGTGAGTACAGAGACTTTTGATGTGATTTTTGTATTTTTTTCAACTAATCATTACATGTTTGCTTTTTTTTTTTCTGTTTGATTTTGAAGGATTATTCAAAGTTATTTCTGCTCAAGCGATTCTATTGATGATGTTTTTAAAAAAAATTAATTTTTTTTTAAAAGCACATTTTTTATGATAAGATTTTTTTTTGTTTTTTTGTTTCGTAAAATTTAGTAAGAATTGATATAATTTTAAGCTTTCATTTTGTGGAGCATTACTTGATTCACATTTTAAAGTTTTTTATTTTTTTTTCTTTAATTTAATATTTTTCTGCATTTCGATAGAATTACACATTTGAATATACCTATAATATTATTATTATATTTTATATAAGAGTTCATAAAAATTCTGAATTTTTCAAATAATTATATTCAGAATGGGTGATCGTGAAAAATATAATTATTTTTGAATTTTTCATTTTTTAAAGTATTATTTAAACTAGAATGAGTCAAGGATTTAAGGTTTTTTCAACGGACTTAGATGATACTCTTTTACGAGATGACTTGACAATAAATCCAACTGATGCAGAAATGCTCAGAAAAATTCAAGATATTGGAATACATGTTGTTTTTAACAGCGGTTTGAATTATTGCTTTATCGTAATAATAATAATATTTGCGCATATTTGTCTAATTTTATTAGGAAGAAAATGTTTTGACTCATTGAAAAAATTTGAAGAAATTGGATTGAAAAAAGATAATTCTTATATAATAGGTTTTTCATTTAAGCAAAAATTTTTTATTTTAAGTTTTCACGATTTCACAACAAAAAAGGATCAAATGGAGGTGAAGTAATGAGATTAGAAGATCAAAAGATAATTTTTTCGAAGGTATTAGACAAAGAAACAGTTGAAATTGTTTTAGATTATTGCAAACGAAATAATTTTGCTGTAGGTACGAAACCGAGATGTTCTGCTTATATTTGCATTTGCCTTTTTTATATTTTAATATTATATATATTCAGAATTTTATTATGAAACTACACATCTTGCAAGCACGAAGGACAATGAATTTCACAGAATTCATCTTGAAAGTGTAAATCTACAGGTTTGATGCAAATTCACTTTTAGAACAACTAATGTTGGTCCATTTTTCATATTAGCATATGTCAATGTCATTTGACGAAATGTTAGAATTTTGCAAATCAAAACTTCCTCAAAAATTTCTTATTTGTGAGAGCGAAGAACTTATAATAAAGAAGTATTGCACAATTATTAACCTTTAAGGAGCGAAGTTAACATCCATTTCCCGATATTAAAATTTATATCAACCAATAATTATAACTTGATTTAAAGAATTTTACCTGAAATGTCTGCATTAATCCCATCAATTTCCAGAACGGTTCAGACAAAGCCGTATTACTGTGAAATATTGCCACAAATAGTAAGCAAAGGGGAAGCGTTAAAGTGGCTTTGCGAACACGAATTTGGATGCACGTTAGAACAGGCAGTGGCTGTTGGTGACGGAAGAAATGATGTTGAAATGGTGTGTCTTTGTTGAGTCATTCTTAATTAAAAAAGGAAAAGAAAACAAAAGGAAAAAAGAAAAAACATTTTTTAGCTTATATTTTTGAATGCAAAAGTCTTCGACTCTTTTGTTTACTGATTTTTTCATTTTTCTTTAAAACCATTTTGGACATTTTGCGACAAATTGTTATTTTCTATTCATCTACTGATATATAATTACTTTTGTTTGTTTGCTTGCTTCTAATCCATTTTTGTAAGATTCGCATGGCAGGTTGTGGAGGCTGTCCTTCCAATGCTTGCGAAGAAGCTAAAGAAGCTGCAAAAATTGTTTCAACCCATTCAAATATGGATTGTTTTGTTGCACATTTAATCGAGCAAATATTTTTGAAATGAAAGAAAAACAACAGCGTTGTGAAGTGAACTTTTTCTTTGTGAATAACCAAGAAATGTTTAATTTAAATAACTCGTAAATTCTTCCTTTCTTTAATCTGTTTGTGGAAATTTTCGATCGTCTGAGAAAAATCACCTCAGATTTAGAATCTTGATCATTTTTTGATTATTATTGAATTATTTCCACAATCAGACGCAACAAATTCATTTCAATGTTCAAAATAAATTAAAAATAAAATTATTGTATTCAAACATGCTCAACGATCCATCTAAAAGGTTTTGAAATTCTAACGTTTTTCTTTTCCATTCTTTTCTATTCTATGCTTTTCTTTTTCTTTTTTCTTTTTCTTTTTCTTTTTCTTTTTCTTTTTCTTTTTCTTTTTCTTTTTCTTTTTCTTTTTCTTTTTCTTTTTCTTTTTCTTTTTCTTTTTCTTTTTCTTTCTTTTTTTTTCTTTTTTTTTTTTCTTTTTCTTTTTCTTTTCTTTTTTTTTTTCTTTTTTTTTTTCTTTTTCTTTTTCTTTTTTCTTTTTCTTTTTCTTTTTCTTTTTCTTTTTCTTTTTCTTTTTCTTTTTTCTTTTTCTTTTTCTTTTTCTTTTTTCTTTTTCTTTTTTCTTTTTCTTTTCTTTTTTTTTTCTTATTTCTTTTTCTTTTTCTTTTTCTTTTTCTTTTTCTTTTTCTTTCTTTTTTTTTTCTAATCAAATTTTTCTTGACTTTTTAACTTATATTTTTCGGGATGCAAAACACTTCTTCTTCTCCTTCTTTTTCATTTATTCATAAATTCACGATTCAAAAATCTTTTTAATTTATTTTTCAAAAGGCTTTTCATTTCCAATAAAACTGAGAAAGGAGAAAAAATGATATTCAGAGAATTAGATTCTTTCTGTAAATGAAAATCAATATTAAACAGGTTCTTTTTTTCACAACGATTCAGAAATTCTTTAAGATGATATTTACAGAAATCTGAACACATTTTGTTTTGTGCAGTTGTCTTCCATTTTGTTTTTTTAATGATATTTAGATCAAAACCCCATTAGCAGCACATTTGTTTCAAAACAGTTCACATATCCTCCTTAGTATATTATGCACAATGAATAAACCACTTCCGCAAACATTATTTATCATTATTGTTTTGTTAAACTGTTTCTTTTCAACTGCTCATTGCAATGAAGCAAATAAAAATAAATTTTCTCAAATTATCACAAAAAGTTATTCATTGAAAGATGAGCAATGCAATACTCGTGTTTCATCTTGTTTCAAAAATGAAGAGTACTTTTTGTTAAACAAAATACAATTATCTTCATCAGAGACAAATGATATCCAAAATTTTTCTGAAACAGAAAATACTCCAACAATTGGCTGTTTTAGTCAGTTCAGAATAGATGATTGTTTGAAATCAAACACATATGAAATCATGAAGTTGAGTTGTGTGAGAGGAGAAATGATCTTGCTGAATTCTTCATTATTTGTCAGAGAAATAATTCTTGCCCAAACAAGCACCCCTTCCTTGTCGCTTAAAAGAGATGCATCGGAACTGTCAATGCATAATTGCTTTCTTGAATTATTCCCAACGCTTGCTGTCTCTCCTTTTGAGTGTTCAAATGGAATTGTCAATTTGATTAATATCTCCATCATAAACACAGTGCAAAGCGATATTTTGCCTTCTCTTGTCTCAACAAGCTCCTCTTCAATTTCTTCAACAGGATCAGTTCTCATTTCTTTCAGCTCGTTTTCATCGTTTTCATCTCAATTCGGAAACCCATTCATTGCAGATATCAATTTTTCGTTTTCTTCTGCTTCACATTGTTGTTTCCACAACATTTCCACTCAAAACAACAACATGCACTCAAAACACTTGCGTTCTAATCAAGAAAGCAAAATTGAAAACTGCTTCATCACTGCTTGCATTTGTCCGTTTTATGGAGTGATTATTTCAGGTTCACTAGGTTATGGTGATTTCTCCTCCACAAACACTTCTTTTATTCGTTCTCTAAACACCTATTCTCACAAGAATTATTCAAATACAACGCAATCATTTACAGAAGGTGATATAGCATTTGAAGATTGTACTTTTTCTGAATGCAGCGCTCTTCATGGAGGTGCAATTGCGGTAAGCGAAAATGCCAAGCTCACTGTTGAAAAATGTGTATTTTCAGAATGCATTGATACGTTTCAAGAAATATTTGCATATGGAGGAGCTGTTTTCAGCAATGGAAGCAATTGTGAGATTACAAACTCTTCATTTTCCAAGTGTGCAGGAATAGGATTGAGTTCAATTGGTGGTGCATTTGCACACATTTCAAATCGATTTTCTTTGATTCTTGGCTGTTCTTTTGAGAACTGCTCAGCAGCTTATGGAGGAAGTGTTGCATGGTATACTGGAGGAAGTGGATCAATTTACAACTCTATCTTCAAAAATAGCAAAGCATTGACATATTATGCTGGAACAATATTTCTTCAAGTTCACAAATATGATTTTGAAATATCAAATTGTTATTTATTTAAAGGGGATGCTCAAATAGGAGCAGGTGGCTTTGATGCTTCAGAAAATGTCAATAATAAGAGTCTTGAAATACAGTTTTGCCTATTTGAAAACAATACAGTTCAGAAATCAACTCATACAGCAGATATTTTTATTGGATCTTGTTACAATGATCGTACAATTAAAGAACACATCATTTCCTGTTTTTCTTATTCAATGGCTCCAAGAAAAGTTGTTCTTTGTGCTGAATATGCAGGACCCTGTAATGATAAAGGTGTTGCATATGACTCATATCTTCCATCTCCTCAGCCAGAAATACACATTAGCAATTCTGGAAGCGATGTGAACACTTGTGGAGGAGCAGGTTCGGAATGCCAAACGGTGGAATATGGAGTAACAAGATGGAATTCATATTTGAAACAGAATGTTTTGATGTCCAGTGAAGAATTCGAAGAAGACATTATTGAAATTGGCTGGAGGAATATTGTTCTCAACGGAATAGAAAGCAGCAAATCAGCAATAAAATCCCTTGAGATTTCGCTCACAGATCATCTCATCTCCATCGGCAATGGTTCGCTGAATGCAAAAAGGATTTCTTTTGTTTGTGTGTTTAACAGATCAGTAATAACAGTCGAGTCATCTGGTTCTCTGCAGCTGGAATTATGCTCTTTCACAAAAAGTGCTGAATCGAATCAGCCTTCAACTCAACCTCTTATTTATGCTGAAAATGGATATGTGACAATTGAGTCCGTAAATGTATCACAGTTTATGTTTTCACAAGGATGCGCTTTTGCAACTTCCGACTGCAAATCCATCACTATTTCGAACACTTCTTTTTCAGATATCGAATGTGTGCAAAATGGTGGATGTTTGAGTGCATCATGGAGTGAAAGATCAGATGGAACATTTTCAACTTCAATAAACAATTGCATCTTTAAGCGTTGCAGGGTGGTTACAGATGGAAATGGAGGAGGAGCATTGTTCCTCTCACTGCAAGATTCGTACGCTGCAACCATTTCATCATGTTCCTTTGAAGAATGCAAGGCACCTTTTGATATACATGAAGGATACGGAGGAGGAATCTTTCTGGATCTTGGTCATTCAGATGCTGCATTTGCCATCACCTCTCCTTCTTTTTCTGTGGAAAAGCCTAACAAAGCGAAACACGGAAACGACTTGTTTGTCCAATCACCAAATCTCAGAGAATCTATCACAAACGAAACACTTCCATTTGCCTATGCACTGGGGCACAACTCCTTCGACAGTTTGCAAGGGTTCACTGGGAATGACCACAAGCATTCAATTCCGTTGGTTTTGTTTTTGGAGGATGTTGGACAAACAATCCATGTTAGAAGCAATGACGGTGTTGATACTGTGGTGTGTGGATTCTCGGATTATCCGTGTCACTCGCTCAATTACTGTGTGGGGAGGTTAAATGAAGAAAACGCAAAGACAGTAGCTGTTCTTGCCTCAGCAACAATTGAAAACGAAACGACACTGCACAATTTGGATTTGAAATCATCAAATACTTCAAAAGCCGAAATCACTTGCATCAAGTCGCTGCAGGCCTCAACAAGAAAAGTGATGGCTTCAACAGGGGATGTGTCCGTCGAATTGATCCACTTTTTGCTTCCTTCTTCATTTGATACTGAGATCGAAGCCTTGATATTCTTGTCTTCTGGAGGAATGCTGACGATGAAATCTTGCTCATTCGGGATGCAACAAGGCGAGCTCGGCCAGATGGGTTACTGGCTGTTTCAGATTTGTGGAGGAATACTAAATATCGACAGCTGCACCTTGAGTTCAGACTGCCTTCAGCGCGCGCCCATAGCCGTGTGCGAGAGCAACACAAGCACTCAAGCAACAATCATTTCATTGAATGTGAAAAACACAGATATTGGTAATCATCCTCTTTTCCATGTGATTCCAACATCAGCAGCAAAACTCCTGAATGGTGCCACAACGAGCAGCGGGATCATATCTCTTGTTTCATGTTCTTTCCAAGGGATGGTCCGTGCAAATGCAAACAGTGCAGTGCTGTTTTCATCCCATATTTCAAGCTGTGTTAAGTGCTCCCATTGGAATGTCACGAATGTCAAAGGCACTCAGAGTATCGAGGGAGGCGCGATGAAAGTTGTAACTGATGCTGATGGCCAATTCAAGATGGAAAACGCAACATTCACAAAATGTTGCGCTGAATGTGAAACAGACGGAAAAGGAGGAGGCATCTATTTTGACTGTTCGGCTTCCAATGTGTTCTCCTTCCAGCAGATGACCTTTGATCAGTGCTCTGCAAAACACGGGAAAAATATGTTCTTTCTTTCATCAGACCTGAATGTTTCCATCACAAACCAGTCTTTAGCGCTTGAAGTGAGTGAGACAGCAAGCGATACAAATCTGTTCATCGGAAGCGACTCCACAAAAGCAAACTTCGATCTGTGCCGATTTCTGATTGGATTTGCTTCTCAAGAAATTCATCTCAGCAAGAACAGCGGCTGGGATGTTCTCCGCTGCGGGAGCGAGAGCGAGCCATGCACAACAATGCAGTACGGCCAGAAGCATTTCTGTGCTTCAGATAATCCAGCACAAGCAAACATGAGTATTTTCCTCGTCGTCGATGAAGTTCAAGTGGATTGCGAAGTCGACATTTCAAACAATACTCTGACCTCTTCCGATATTGACTCTCACTCTGCTCTGTTATTCGCAGCAGCCATTTCGCCGCAACCAGGAAAGCAGCAACATACTGACTCTGTGCTGACAAACACTGGCACATGCTCCCTCTTGAGCATCGATGTCTGTTGTGATCATGGCTCAGGATGGAACCAAACATATTTGATAAGCACTGCTGCTGGCGCTTTCTCTGCTCAAAGTTGCTTGTTTACCAGCACCTCTGGCACAGCAATTCCTTATTGTGTCGTTGCCTGCTTTTCTGGTACTTGCGAATTGTCGCTTTGCTCATTTCAGTCCATCAAATGCGAAGGTCACATCTTCATTGCATCGTGCGGAAGCAGTTCTATCTTATCAAATGTCTCAATGAGTAATGTTGAACTCATGGGCAAAAGCATTGTGGAAGTGTTGCCGCAAGTGATGCCGCCAGCAATGACACAGGAAATCAACGAAGACATTTGCCCAACAGTGCAACTCAAATGCTGCACCCTTCACTCGCTTCTTCAAAGTACCCCTTCTGAACCCTCCATCATCAGCTCCTCTGGCAGCCAGCCTTTTAGCGTGTCTGCCCAAAACACATCCATAAAGAACTGTGGAAGCAGCCAAAGTGAGAGCGGAGGATGCATAACCATGAGGTTAGATGAAAAAGCATTCTTTCACTGCTCTTTATCCACAATCTCGGAGTGCTTCTGCTCTGCGACTGGAAGGGGAGGCGCAATATTCCTGGATTGCTCATCAATCACGAGCGATAGCGCGCTGCCTTTCCTCTTCAAAAACATCACATTCTTGGAGAACAAGGCTTTCAGAGGAAGAGACATATATGTGAGATGCTCCAATGTGGAATCCCAAATAAGGAGCGAGCTATTCCAGCTCGACTTCAGGCCACCATACAACCAGGAGCTCGCCATTTGGGGATGCACTGCACAAAACTATGCTGACGAGCAAGATCTCTTGCTCCTCGTAATTGTATATCAGAGTGAGACAATATTTACCTCTTCTTCAGCAGACAACACCTCAGATTCACGCCAGTGTGGAGCTATCAATGCGCCCTGCTCTTCCTTGAATATTGCATTGTCTCACATCATTCCTTCTGTTTACAGCAACTTGCTCGTTGACGAGGTTTCTCTGGTTTCTGGTGAAATAAGCATCCATGATGTCTCGATCAAGTCGCTGGAGCAGGAAAGCGACAGAGGGACAATCCTCCTGAACAGGAGCATTGAGAGCAGGATGAACAGCCTTCTCACGTGTGCATCCAGAGTGAAAATCGAATTTCTGAAGTTCATGTTCGGAAGCGCGTTTTCTTCTCCACACCCCAGCTTATTATCCCTGACTGATGGCAGCTTGTCAATTACAGATGCACTCTTCTCCCAAGATGATTCGAATGATTATCCTGAAATGAAATTGAACTGCACCATCATTCTCGTGGAGAATGGCAGGCTGCTGATCAACGAATGCACTTTTGCTTGCCTCCATCTCAGTTCTTTATGCGTGGAAGCAAGAGGGGGACAATATTGCTCATTTATGAACTTGAACATTTCTGATGTGAATTCTGGTGCGTTATTGGATTTCCGCAATCTGGCGAACCTCTCCATGCAGCAGGTGCTTATTTCCAGTTGTGAACTTGAACAATCCGCTCTGATCCTTCACAACTGCAAAGATTCTCAGCTCCAAAAAATTCAAGTCAGAAATGTTGAGAGCAAAGCAAGCTTGATTGCGTTTTCCTCAGATGGTTCTGGTGCTTGCTCGAACATCCGGTGCTATCATTCCGAATTTGATGCCATATCTGTGCTGTCTGGCTCCTTGCTTTCCATCGAATGCCAAGATGCAAATGTCGAGATGAACAATCTGTCATCGACAAAAATAGTGCTGACAAATGGTTGTGCTGTGAACCTTGTATCTGCAAATTCCTCATTAAGTATCAGGCAATCATCGTTTCAAAACATATCCAGAGATTCAATGGGCCCATGCTGCCTGGCTGCTTCACTTTCATCACCATCGTTCGAATTGGAGAACTGCTCATTCAGAAAATGCGTCTCTCCCTCAGATAAAGGGAGCATCTCTGCTTTATCTGGCCAATCCAATGCAAGCATAACTTCGTGTGCATTTGATGGAGAAACTGACCCACAACAACTCAGATCCAATGCAGATTCATTCAAAGGTTTGTGCAAGTGGAATGGCTCCATGATCGATCTTCTCAATTGCTCGGGAGCAACAAAAGATACAACAGTTGCCAATTCGTCCAAGGGAGGACTGTCGATCTCTGGCGGAAACATTTCTATTCAGTTTGGGATGTTTTCTGGCAACAATCCAAACGCTGCTGGATACCCATCCATCAGAAACAACGTTATCTGTTCACACAACGCACTCCTGAACATCGTCAGCCTCAAGGGAGGAGATGGCTTTCTCCCCAACACCTCAATGTGGATTGCAGGCGACGATTGCATTCTTGCAGGCTTGGCCTCAGAAAGGTTTTCTCCATTCTTCATCCCACAGCTGCACTCAGTTAACTCACATATCCAAGGCGATGCACTTTCTCTGGATCTCATCGGCTCTTTACTCCTCCCCTGCCACCTGTTCCTCCAGATCGATTTTATCGAAGGCTCCCTCCATCAACTCAAGACATATCCGCTGCAAGCAGAACTCTTTGAAAATGAAACAGAAATCCATGCAGTCATCCCAGCCTCAATCGTGACTTCGGTGCCTGACACCACAGAAGTGGCTGTAAGCATCCTATTTGGAAGCCCAAATGCTACAGCATCTACAGCACAATTTATTTTGAAGAACAGGAGCGAGATTGTGCAAAAAGAAGATGAAAGAATCGTTGAAGGAGGAAAAGAAGGGAAAACATCATGGGCTATGAAAATTGCAGTGATATTTGTTGTTTTGTTTTTGATTGTTCTAATCGTTGCAGTTGCCTTTATTGTTCGATGGAGAAAGCAGAAGAGACGGACAGAAGAGCTTGAGGTGATTGTGGAAGAAACAGTGAAAAAGGATCCAAAACTGATTGAGATGGTGACGATGGAGATGTCTCCTGAGGAGCAGTGGAGGAAAGCAGAGAGAGAGGCAGAAAAGAAGAATGAAGAAAGAATGAAGAAGAGGGGGTATGAGAAAAGTTTGGGACATTCAGAGTCTTCAGAGCATCTTCTCTCTGAAAGTGGATCAACAGAATACATTCTGGGGAGAGATTCAGACAAGATCCCTCAATGGGCTCTGGAGAAGGTTGATGAGAAAGAAGAAGAGGAAGAGATAAGAAAGAGAACACCATCACCTTCCATCTCATCCACTTCAACAACAGACACTTCAGACACTGAATCCACTTTTGTTCGAAGGGAAGATCTGTGTCCAACAACCTCGTCGATGTCTAATCTGGTGGATGCAATGGCCTGCTCATCCCCCCATGAAAAGTTGATTGTTGATCTGAGGGATTCTTTGTTCATGCTGCTGCATGGAAGAAATGAGAAGAAAGAGATGGCGATTGGCTCTCTGCAAGAAAGAGAGATGACAGCTGCCCAAATCCTGTTCTGGGTGGCTAATCTTGCACTTCACTCCTTTGAAGACGAAGAAGATGAACTCTCTTCGCTGGCCAATCTCAGCCCTCACATTGTTCTCTTTTCCGAGCACATGGTCATATGCATTGCACTTCATTCCGATTGCTCCTCAGACTCAGACACTTCATCCATCTCTTCATCAACTGTTGTCACATCAACATCTGATTGCTCCACTGTGAACAGAAATGGGAAAGACTCGCCACCGCCATCATCAGCATTTGAGGATGAGGATGATAATAGAAAAGAATGTATGAGATGGAAGGCGCCAGAACTGCTAATCAACAAAAAGATGGGAGCAACAAAGGAATCAGTTGTGTTCTCGATCGGGATAATGCTGTGGGAGTGTCTGACGCTGGAGATCCCGTTTGGGGAGTATGAGGCAGAGGTGGCGGGACAGAAGATTGTGAATGGGGAGAGGCCAAATATCGACAGGACCTGCAGTTCGTCTTTTGCCAGTGTGGCAAAGGAATGCTGGTCGCGTGCACCTGGAGACAGACCATCGCTCGAAAGCCTCAAGAGGATCTTCATTCAGCACTTCCCTGCAGGCGCTGTCATGCTCACAATGTCTGATGCTGTCGACTTCGAGGCTGACACCGATTATGGATATCGTGGCAGCTTCCTTCCCCAATCTGCCACTGCTTCATCAAATGCAACAGCAACAGTAACACACGCAAACACACAACACAATTGCTAAGCAAGCATGCTCCTAATGATTCCTCGATTCAGTAACGCTCTTGAGCCTTGCTAACAGTGAAATGCTTATTTTCTGTTATTCGCTCATAGGATTCAAAATGATACAATTCCCAAGAATGCTTCAAAGCAAGTCTTTGAAGAGACTGAAATTACAAATTCGCCAAAACACAGCCAGATATATAGTAGCATCAGATCATTCATCTTTCAGTGCATTCCATTGGGTATTTGAATGATCAGCAGCAATCTGCAGGTGCAAATCAGCAGCTTTTGTTTTGAAAAATGAAGTTGATAGTTAAAAATGAAGCGCTGTCAGAACACTTCCAATCGAAAAAGAAGGAAAGTCATGCATATGAATGAAACGATCACAATTATTATCAAAGAAAAGTCAATTCTGAAACAGGTGAAAAAAACCGTTGAAAATTCTGTTGTCGCAGCCGAGATGCTGCACACCAGTTGTTGGAATATCCTCGATTCATTTGTTGTGTTTTGTTGAAAGTTTCATCGCTGTTATAATTATTGTTATTATTTTCGAATTATTTTTCTTTTGAGTATTTTTTGATGTTGGGCATCGAGTTGCTTGCTGCTCCATCTCATCAACTTGCTGGACTCTTTGCTCAATTTCCAATTCAGATCAATTTATAAAAAAAACTTTCTGCAATATACCTGTCATATTTGCCTTTATCTCTCGACTCAACAATCCATGAAACTGCGTAGCTTCTTCTTCAAATGATCACAATCCCCAATTTCATTGACCTCTCAAAACTTCCTTCGATTTTCCTTTTCCATTATATGTCTTTCTTTTATTTTGGCTTTTTCTTCCAACAAGCAGCCGAAAGCACCTCCCCTTCTCGATCTCAGTCGTGCCATCGCAAAATCTCTGGCCAATTGCTTTCGAATTGTTAGAAATTGAAATGAAGGCTGCTGTCCAATGAGGCACATCCTTTGCAAGATGTTTACCTTTTTGTTCATTTTTGAATTAAAAGAAGAGGCGAGGCAGCATTGAAATGATTAAAAAAAGAATTTCTATTCTTGGCATGATAAGTTTCATTTGCTTTTGTTCCTGAGTAACGCTTTCAAATCAAAAATCCAAACTCAAACAAGAAGATATTCCAGTATGATTTCAGCACTTATATCACCGCTGGTCTTTCATTTTATTTTCCCCTCTTTCGGAACTCCTCCCATTGGATAGTTTTTTCCCCTGCTTTCTTCAAGTATTTTTTTTTCCTCTTCAAGATCGAAGGAGCTGAAATGCTTCTGTATCTTGCACTGGTTTCACAAATAATCCAGGATTGCACACCCTTGAACTGCTTATCATATTTCCCGCAAAACGCAGCATATTCTCTCGCGTCATGAATCAGCTTTGAACTACAGCCATCCTTCAAGTCATCTTATCCGTTCCAATAAAAAATTATAATTGTGAAGTTCGCTCGCACCTTCTGTGATTTCTAGCTCATTCAAAAGTTGTATTTCTCTGAAAAATGCAATTTCTGCTGCCATTTTGATCTGAGTTCTGCATTCTAATGGTGATCCATTGACTCTGATGAGGCAGATCAGAGCAAAAGAACAACTGCTTCCACACATATTATTTTGGTTGTTTTTTTGTGTAAATTGCAAGATGTTGTTGCTTCTGTAACCAATTTGATAACTTCGTTAAGTCTTGGCAAAGCCTTCTTCTTACATAAGTTTTTTCTGTTAAAATACAATTTATTCATTCATTCTGCCTTCTACTCCGGTTCGATAACCAAATAGAAAAAATTGTGCATGCGATGTGTAAAGGATTCCAGAAAAAGAATATATTTGACCGCCTTATGAGCACGACAACTCCAAGTTAAAGAACCAAAACTGAAAATAATAAATAGTGGGTGACGAAGTAAAATTGAAATGAAGATTAGGAGAAACCCACAGCACAATGAATATATTATTCTACACAGTGCCCCATGGTTTTTCAAACCGAGAATGCTTTGGATGGATCACAATATTCATATTTATTTGATTCTATAAATTCTGCCTTCCAAAATCCACTTTCCTTTTGAAATCCATTAAAATCGAACAAAAAAATACAAGAGAAGGATATGTTGTGCTCTAAATGCGAAAAATTGTCTTCAATAGGGAAATACATTACAAAATTTGGATCATCAATCCATATTTAATTGTTTACACTTATCTCCTTCCCCAAAATCAGAAATGGAATTTTCAACAATGATACAAGAAGTAATAAGGAATATAACAAATGGATTTATCATGATTCAATTTTTTTAAAAACTATTGGAAAATACTTCTTAAATTGAAAATCAAAGTTTTAAAATATAATAAAAAGAAAAATAAGAGATAATATGAACATTTTGAAATTTGATGTTGGCTCGAACAAAATATCAATTGATTCTTCGAAATCTGAAATATGAATAACATCAAGAACAAATATTATATTACAACACGCAAAAAACATTAAAACAGAACAATAAACTCGGCTATAACTGAAAAGAGAGTGAAAAAAAATTCGTTCTCATAAAACATGTTGTTGTACCTACGGAAAAAGATGCTGCCTCTTTTCATTTCTCAAACGTTATCTTCAAAATCAGCTTCAGCTTCTTTACCTTTCAGCATCCTCTTCAATCTTCTGCACAGAAATTGGTAATGAAACAGGAGGCGAAGGCGGAGGCGAAGTTGGAGGAGATGAAGAAACACTTTCATCAGAAGCCAAACTGTCTTCTCCTCCATTTTCATCTGTTTCTTCTTCTTCCTCCTCTTCTTCCTCTTCCTCTTCTTCTTCTTCTTCTTCATATTCTTCTCCATCATCTTTTTCGGTCCTATCTTTTTTCATTGTGCCTTTGATCAGCTCTTTCGCTGCTGCCGATTTCAATCTCAGCTCTTTTTCCATCAATTTGTATCTGAGCTTTTCTCTAAGTTTCCGTTTAAGGATCTCAGTCTCAATATCATCTGCATCATCATCTTCTTCTTCGTACTCCTCCTCTTCTTCTTCCTCCTCTTCTTCTTCCTCCTCTTCTTCCTCCTCCTCTTCTTCTTTTTCCTCTTCCTCTTTTTCCGTATCTTCAATCTTCTTCTTTTGATTTTCATCTTTGTTGATTATTTCATTCTCCATTTTGATGTTTCCAACTTCATTTTCTTTGCTTGCTCTTGAGCCATCTGTTTTGTTCCTTATTCTTTCTTCATTCTCATTTTTCGTTGATTCCTTTTTCAGATCGCCCATCTCATGTGACTCTTTCTTTTGATTCTCATCTGATAAAGTTGATGTTTGTTCAATTTGCGATGAATAAGACGATGTTAAAGAAGAAGAGGATGAAGAAGAAGAAGAAGAAGAAGAAGCTGACGACGAAGTTTCATTTGGAGGAGAAGGAGTTAAGTTCGAAATGGGAGAAAGCGAAGCAATTGGAGAAAAAGACGAAAGCGAAGGGAGCATTGGTAGGGCAGGAAAGGGCACTGTTGGAGAAAAAAGTGTTGGAACATTTTCTGAAGCCTTTGAGTCACTGAAAGAAACAAATGAAGGGAATGACGAAGTGAAAGGAGGAAGTGAAGATGATGCTGATGAACTGGAAGAAGTCGGAGAAGAGGAAGAAGAAGCAGAAGAAGAAGACAACGATGATAGCGAAGAAGGTGGAAGAGGAAGAGGGAGAGATGGAGAGGCGAAAGAATCTGATCCAGTTGTTAACAAAGGAAATTCTGGAGGTGAAGTTAATGTTGAATGCATTGCTACACCAGGTGAAGACAAAGTGCTGGCAGAGTGCGACGGAGGAGTGGAAGAGTCAAAGCCAGCCTGTTGCACTGAATCGATAATTGTCCTCTGAACTTGCTTTCCAGCTGATGCTGATGAGCTTGCCGGAGATGAGAATGAAGGCAATGGCGATGCGAGAGAGGGAGACGATGTCGAAATGGACGAAGGCAGCAGAGACGCTGCATCATCAGTTGCTCCGATCGCTGCCCACAATTTGTTCTCGGCATCATCTTTTTGCTGTGAATTGAATGCTTCACCGTTGGCTGCTGAGTCTGCTGAATGCTTTTCTTGGGAATGCTTGGCGCTTTTCAATGCCTTGACAGACTCTGCAGTGGATTGTGTGTTTGACGTTTGCTTTTTGACAGATGAAGAAGGAATGGAAGCAGAAGGAGTGATTTCCTGTTTGTCTTTCATGACTGAAGAAGTGACAGCAGAAGAATCTGTGCTTGTAGCTTCACTCTTAGAGGTTATATCGGAAGATGTTGAAGATAACTTTGATGTTGTTTTAGGTTTTGTTGAGTTTGCTGTTGCAGTTTCTTTTGATTCAACCTCCACGGCCTTCTGAGACGTTTCAATTAATTTCTTTTCAGGCCGAGTTTCTTGTTTTTGTGACGTTTTATTATCAACTTTTTTGCCTTCTTTTTCATTGCTCCTTTTCTGAGTAACTTCTTTTTGTTTTGGTTTCAATTTTTGAACAGTTTCTTCCTTCTTTTCTGTTGTTGCTGCTTTGATTATTGAGCTCTTTTGCTCTTTCTCTTTCATTTCGTTGGAATTATTAACTTTCATATTCCTTTTTTTCTCCGCAGCTTTCGCTTTAATCACAATTTTTTGCTTTGACTCATCACTTCTCGGTGGATCGATCTCAATTATTGTAGCAAGTTTTGTGTTATCCCATATTTCCACTGTTCCTTTTGCCTCTTTCAAACCTTTTTTCCCACCAACTTCTTGCGCGGTCCACACCTCTACACACCTCCACCCCAAGTCCTGTTTTTCTCGAGATCTAAAAACATCTTTTGATTGCATTGGAGCATATTTCCTTTCAAGCTTTATTTCCTTCACTTTAACTTTCTCGGTAATTTTCTCGTTCTCGTATTCTTGTTCAATTTTCCCATCACCTTCTCTTGTTAGCTTTTTGATCTCTTTTCCTTCTCCTTTTCGTTCTCTTTTCTTTTTGTGCTCCTTTTTATCTGTCTTCTCTTTCTTCTGCCTCTTCTCCTTTCCGCTCTTCTTTACTTCATCGTATTCATCGTCTTCGTGCATTCTGTCTGTTTTGTTTGCTCTATGTCTTCGAGAACTACTGCGTGAATAATGTCTTGCACGCTTTTTCTTTAATGAACGCTTATGTGACTTTCTATGTGATGTTGAACCTGAATAGCTCGAATCTGAATCTGTGTAAGAATAAGCTCCTGAATATGAAGAAAAAGAAGAAGACGAAGGAGAATGAGAACGAGAATGAGAACGAGAACGAGAACGAGAGCGTGCACGCGAATAAGAGGACGAAAAAGAAAAAGAGTAAGAATAAGTTGATGCAGTGGCTGATGAATCCCTCGAGTATGTCGAAGCAGTCGATGCAGTCTCGTAAGCGCTGAAACGGGATGAATCATCCAATTTGGTTGTTTTGCGAGTCTTTCTGGTGCCCGTGACTGATGCTTTCCTTTCTGTTCTTTCTAATTTGTTTGCCTTTTTGGTTTCTCCTCTTTTTTCAATCCATTCGTCCCACCATTCAATTCTCCCTTTCACCTTCCTCACACTCAGCACTCCCTTCTGAACTGCATGGCGTGCCATCCATGGCTCCTTGAACCACACGGCTATCGTTGCATCTTCGCAACTATCTTCACTTTCCTGTGTTTCATGAGATCCTGCGCTTTGAGGAATTTCGTCACTTTTCATTATTTTTTCTCTTCCTCTTCCACTCATAGCTTTTTTCTTCTGTGCATCGCTTCTGCTTAAAATTGTAAGGTCTGTAATCACATCTTTCCCATTTTCCTCGACAATTCTCCTTTCCATCTCTCGCTCAGAATTTGTGTCGATTATTGGAGCGTCTGCCATTAGAGACAATGCAATCTCTTTGGCTTTAAGAGCACTCAGCATATCCGAAGAAGTTGACCCTTCCTCATGTGATTGAGATGAGAATGTGAAATTAGCAGTATTTTCATACGAAAGTTGCTTTGATTTATCTCCTTTCAACAATTTTCCTGATTTATTAGCTTTTCCAATCAGTTTGACAAGAGCCGAAACAATACTTTCTTCTGATGGTTTCTGAAACTTATCAAACGAAATACAACCAATGGTGCAAGTTTGAGGATTATGAAAAGAAGTTGATGGAATGTTTGCCTTTTTTGTTGTTTCTTGATGCGTTGGTAACGAATTTGGCAGAGAAGGAAATGAGGATTCATCCAAAATTGGCTTAACATCATGCGGCCGCGCTTGTAAAGTTTTGCCTTGATATTTATAATCTGAAATAATCACTTCATCTCGGGTAAACCTGTGTTGAATCTGCCGAATTACAAAAAGTCGATTTTGTGTATCTTGTTCTTGTTCAAGAACGAACGAACTTGTGAAAATTGTTGGAATGCTTTGTGGCTCAAAGATCCATCCGTTAACAGATATCAAAATGTAGTGCTTAAATGCAATTGATTTTACAAAATGTATTTCTAAATCAGTGGGAAGAAGAGAATTGAAGTAATCTTCTAATTGCTCTCCGTCATCGTAAATGTTGGTGACTTTGCTTGTTTCATCTATTAAAACTGCATTTTTAGAATAGAATCGAATCAAATCTGATGGACTATTCTTTAGTGTGTGATAGTATTGTTCCGAAAACTTTTCTCCAATTTTATTAACTTGAAGTGACATTTGAATGATTATAAGTTCTTTAAATTGTTACTATAACAAATGTATTAATATTACTTAATTATCAAAATATACTGTCCAACTATCCTCAAAAATTCGATTAAAAATAATATCCAAAATGAAATTATTGTTGATAGGATCAATCTTATGAGACTGAAGAAGAACAATTGAATTCGATAAAATCCTTTATCACTCTTGCGTGGAAGTACCTTGTTAATTAAGGTATATTTTCTTGAATATAAAGTTTCATTTTTCCTTCAGATTGTTAAAATTCAAAACATTTTTTGATGATTAAAAAAATAATTAAATATAATAATCGTTTGAAAGAGAATTTTTAAATTGCAACGCAATATTGAAATAAGATATTCATGATAAGTTAGCTTAAAAATATTTTTTTCCTTTTACTTAATTAAAACCAAGAAGATTTGAATGTAATCCATTGAAATAGAATGATCATTAAATCTTCAGTGCAACGATTACTCGAGCAATGCAACAAATCAGGTATATTAAGGACTTAACTTCTTGACTGAAGCATTGGCTTGCGCCCAGAACTCGTTCATGTTCACCAACTGCGTCTTTGTGGGATTGACTGTAATCTTCCACATGTTCTTGTCATCAGGTCCTGTGTAGCCCACAGAAGTCATGTAATCCTCCCATGTTGCATAGTTAAACATCGGTGATCGCACCATTGTGCAGAACACCACAAATTGAATAATTATTTTTAATCTTTTCTTTTCTTTTTTCTTTTTGATTCGCATGTGTTCATATAAAACATGCAACAAATCTGATATAAAATTTAATAATCATTCTGTCGCCACTAATAACTAAAATAACAAAATTTTATTATTTTCTTTTTGATTGCTTGATCTACATATATAATAATTAAATGGATAGATTAAACAGATATATTGCAGCTCTGGAACGGTTGGGTGGGGTGCAAAACACAAAAGCGCTGAAAGGTAGCATCCAGGCGCTTCTGAAAACGGAGAGACCATTCCCGGGAAATCACCCTGTAAGTTTGAGGCAAGCAGATTTGATAAAATTTGGACAGTACGAGGTTTGAGGCTGCTATTATTGTTTTAATGTTTCGGGCTGAACGAAAATTTATTATATATCTAATATATTTGATGTGGAGTACTATGTTGCTGAAAAGACGAATGGAGTGAGATTTTTACTTGTGAAGGTTGCCGGGCAGGGAGCAACATATCTAGTTTGCATCTTATAATCTATTATTTTTGCGCCAATAGTGTTGCGCAATTACATGATGTTAACAATATTTTTTTTTAAATTTCTATTTTTTCTTTGCAGTTTGGTCGAAAAGGAGAGATGATTCGAGTGATGCTGCAATACCCCATGTCATGTATGCGCTGAAGAGAGAACATTGGAAGAGAGAACCCAAAGAAAATTAATTATTTTTTCTTCGCTTTTCTTTAACTTTCATTTTTATTTATAAAAATATTTTTTTGTTTGATTCAAATAATGTTTGAATTTACTGTTACATGATGTTGTGGGATAGGCATTGCAGAGCCTCTGATCCTGGATGGAGAGTTGATCCTGGATGAGACTATGCACCCGGATGCAACGATTGGGAAGGTGGTGGTTCCACGTTTCTATGCGTTCGATGCTCTTGCAGTCGATGGGAAAGTGCTTGTAGATCGGGACTTCTCGCGGCGGTTGGGGTATCTTGCGCAGTGGACTGAGCGATTTAATGGGATGCATCATCCGGTGTGGCTATTCCCAGCGAAGGCGCAAGAGTATGTGCTGGACGAGCGAGCAGAGGCGTTTGAGGTGGTGATGAAGAAGTGGAGCCAGCTGAGCAAATCGGAGGAGATCTGGGCGAAACGTCAAGAGCTGCCGCATTCATGTGATGGGCTTGTGTTCACGCCAGTGGAGCCTGGATACGAGATGGGGGTTTCTGTGGATACGCTGCTGAAGTGGAAGCCGCCGGAACTGAACACAGTTGATTTTTTGATCAAGCAGGCTCTGTATGTACACACTGAAGGGCAGGTGCTCTCGCTGTGGGCTCTGTACATCTCGTCACAAGGATCCGCGAAGTTCTTCCAGTATGTTGCTGTTGATAGTACTGGAATGGGAACTGCAAAGGGTGAGAACAGCGGAAGCGGCAGCGGAAGCGAGGCAGGTGCAGGCTCAGGTCCAGTCAGCGCAGAGGAGCAGCTTGGGATCCGGGACTGGTCTGTCGTGGAGTGCAGGTTTGATCCGGAGTATGTGCACCCAGTGGTGGATGTACCTCCGGACGTGCTGGGAAAGCAGCTGTTCAGCGTGCAGCTGAAGAGGGAGTTTCTGCGGAGCCTGAGAGTGGAAGGGGGTGGTGGATGGCGTGTGCTGCAAGTACGTACAGACAAGGAATCTGCGAACGACGAGCGAGTTGCACTGAGCATCATCGACAGCGCCCTGAATCCTGTTTCAATTGAGGATGTGATGCGGCAGTGGCCGGCACAGCAGCAGCACATGAGGATTGTTGAGGAGGAGAAGAGGAAGGAGAAGGAGCGGCAGCAGGCTCTGATGGCAGGGCAGATGCAGCAGCAACAACTCCAACAGCAGCACATTCACCCGCAATTTCAGCAGAACCTGCAAAGTCAACAGCCGCAGTTATTTGGTCAGGCGAATGTTTTTCTATCGCCTTTTGAGATTCCGCGGATGGAAATCCCGGCTTCTCCACCGCCTTCGGCAGCAGTGCGCAACTTCCGATATCCGTTTCCATCTTTTCTGGCAAGCTTTGTCGCGGTTAAAGATGTCTTGGCATCAGGCAAAGCGCTTTATTCTTCATCATCTCCTCTTTCATTTTCTGCGCAAGGATCTGCTGCATCCAGTAAGAAGTTTCCGAACAGAGGCTCGGGATCTGGCCAACTGGGAAGCAGCATTCCTCAAGATTCAAGGAATTCTTTGCCAGGCACATCATCTACGCAGTTGAATGTTCCTCAGACTTCTTTCGGAGCAGGCCAACCTTCGCCAATTCCTGGTGATGACTCTTCTTTCGGGATGGGAGCTGCACAATCATCATGTCAGACACCACACGCATTACCAAAAAATTCTTCCTTTTCTTCTTCTCATCCTCCTCTGCCGCCTCCACCTCCTCCTTCGTTTGGAGGTCGGACAAAAGGGCTTGGCAGGACTGGAGGAGAGGCAGGGAAAGGAATAGGAGGAGGGTGGGAACGAAGGGTGGATGATGAAAGCTTTGGAGGAGACGAGGAAGATGAAGGAGAAGGCGGAAATGAGGAGTTTGAGGATGGATATGAAGGTGATGAAGGATATGAGGAATATGATGAATACGAGGGACATGAAGGGAATGATATGGGAAAGGAAAATAGTGAAAGCATTGAAGGGAAAAAAGGCGAGAAGAAGGAAAAAGAGAATGAAGGAACAGAATCCACTCAGAGTTGGAGCGAAAAAGAAGAGGAAAATATGAAAAGTGCGTTTGAATTGGATAGAATGATGGGAGGGAAGAGGAGGCGGGATGAAGAAGCAATCAAGGAACTGCGAGCACTTCAAGCTCTGAATTCGCTGCGTCCGCAGATGAGCATGGATGGTTTTGGAGTGAAAAAGGGAGAGGAAGAGGAAGAAAATTATGACTAATTTGGGGAAATGAAGGGCTCAATAAGAACAATTTGTGCCAGTATTCGTTTAAGAGAAATATTATTTGCTTTGTGTGTTTAACATCTTCAAAGCTTTGACAATAAGATTTGAGATGCAGAAAATAGCTGTATTGTATTTGTTTCATGTTTGTTTTATAGATGATCAAAATGATTCGAAACTGCGATGATGAAATTTGAAATTTGCGATCAACAGCATAGTAGAAACGAGATTTTGAGTATTTTTTGGAAAGAAAAAGAACTCGATAGAAAAAATGGAGAAACTGTCTTTATCACAAACCAAATCACAAGAATGAAATAAAACAAATGTGAAAAAAGTTTTATTATCTACTCAAAAAAGAATCTTATATTAACTGTGATTAATTCTTTTTCCTTCAAAAAAGGAAGTTAATTCTCGTTGTGTATGTCCGTTTATGATGGCTTTTTGTTTTTTTGACATTTTTACAGAATCATTTCAAGCATTTCAAGGGAATCAATATACTGAATTCATTTCTGATTTTTTCATTCAGTAATCTTCAACCGAATTGCATTTGTAGCACTTCCAAATAACCAACAGTCCTATTCTCCTTTTTGCACATTAGCTTCAAAACAAACAAATTCTGTTTTTTTTTTTTTTTTTTTTTTTTTTTTTTTTTTTTCTTGTTGTTGTTTGTTTTTATTTTTGTTTTTTCTTGCAGCTTTTGTCTCTCAGTCAAAACAAATTTTCTCATTTGCTCTCCTTCGCTTCATCTTATCAAATTAATTGTGACCAATCACATTTGACTTTCAACAAAATCTTTCATTGACAATGTGAGTTTGAAGTTAGTGTGCGTTTTCACATGAACTTTCTGAGTTGTTCGTTTCAAAGCATATTATTCATTTTCGCTGTAAAATCAATTTCATTTGGCCTTGTGCAAAATCGCTTATTTTTTGTGCAATTTCTTTGGTGAATTTTGAACAACTTTGATATATATTTCAAAATTTTCAGATTTTCATTTGTTTTTCATTCATTTTATCTGAGAGCTGTCTGTGTAAGGTTCAAAAATTACACAGGAAAGCAGCAAGAAAAACTTCAATAATCTGTAAGCAATGTGTATTTTCGTTTTCGATCCCACTTTTCCTTATAAAATCAAGAAATGCTTTTAAAAAAAAAACGTTTGGTTGTTTGCAATTTCTTTTTTTTAAACTGAATTTGTGCATCATAAATTAATTCCATTCAAAAATCTAACAATTCAATTCGAGAATGAATGTTATCTCATATGAAATAACAAATAACAATAATTTAGTTTTTTAATGGATCGATCAAATCGAAATAAAACTTGATTCTCGTCTTTTCCAACAGTATCGAGGTTTTTCTTTTTATTTTATTTTTTAACCAATTATATAAAGAAAGGAGATTAGCATTGTATTGATAGTGTATCATTTTTTACAAGATAATTAACGATGTTTGTGTTTATTGTTGTTCAATTAAATATAAAGCTTTACACTTCTAATTGTAACTATTTCGCGATTTACAGAATGACATTGCGCATAGGAGATAAGCATTTTGATAAAATTCAAAAGTTACAAACAACAGAAGAATTTTTGAGTTTGTACAAAAAATTTGATCTTTTAATTGTTCTGTTTCTATTTTTTTATTGATCGTTGAAGAATTGTTTTCTGACCTGGATTATTGCACTGAAATTGATCAAAAACAGAAAATTCTTGAAATGTATCCATTGATAGAAGAAATGAATAAAGATGAATTTAATTCTGTTTTCAACGAAGAAATATTCAACAAAATGGACAAAATGATTGAAGAAAAGAAAATGTCGATTGAAAATGCAATTTTGCTGCTGAAGCATATTGGATATTGCAAAATATTGAAAAATGAACGGAATCCATTCTTTTATGCATCTTCATTGAGCGAAAGACTTGAAAAGGTGATTTTTGATGAAAATGAGAAAAAAGAGGAAAAGAATGAAAAGATTCTTGCTTATCTTTGTGAATGCTATATTTTGTTTGAAGAAAGAATTTCTTCAGAATTTCTTTTTATTTGTGTGCCTTGTCTTCTGAAAGTTGCCTTAAAGAAAGAGGAAAACGAAGAAACTCAGAAAGAAGTGGAAATAGCTTTACTGGCTTTAAGTCATGTTAACATATATAATGTATGTTCGCTTCTATTTCCATTTTGATACTTTTGCATTTTTTTCTGATTTTTATTAGAAAATTGAACAAAAACTATATTTGAATGGGATAACAGAAATCATCGAATATCATCAGGAACATCGCAATCTTTCACGAGTTGCCTATATGTCTGCTTGGAAATTTTTAACGAATAGAATTGGTCTCGCAAGAAGTCTTATTGGAGTGATTGGAGATGAGCTGCATTTGATAAGAGAAGCAACAAGAGAATTGAATGAGCTAACAAGATGTGTCGATTGGACGAAGAAAAAAGGAGAAAGAAGAGGAAAAAAAGAAAGGGAAGAAGAATATGTTGTGATGGCATGGAACTTGATAGTGACAAATGTTTTTTTGTATTTCAATTTTTGGAACGAAGAAAACGTTGCATTGATTCGTTGCATTGTCAGGCTGTGCAGAGCTGCAAGAGAGAATGAAAAAGATATTTGCGGAAAATGCATTTTTGCTTTACGAGCTATGGCAAGAGACAAAAGTTCCAAAATTGATTCTTTTTTGGATGAAGGGGCAGTTAATCTTGCTTTGGATGAACTGAAGCAATCAACATCTGAAGACGAAATTGCACACCGTTGTTTGGAATTCTTTTTGATAATTGCAGAACAACTGATAGGAAAGGCAGATGGAGAAACAGATGAAGCGAAAAGAAAGATAATCAAAAGGAGATTATTTGAAAAGATGGAAGAAGAAGGATATGAAGATATCATAACAAGTGAATATGAATTTTGTAGTTTTTATAATAAAAAATATTATTATTCATTATCATTGAATATTTCTAATTATTTCGTGAATATTTGAGGTTTTGAAATGCTTTGAATTTTACAATTCAAAATTTTTGTTTTTCAATTTTCATCATTTCACAATTCAACAAGCATTTGTAGTTTTATTTTAAAAAAAACTTTATTTTTAACTTCTTCAAAACTCGTCATAACAATTGCAAACACACGTGAAACCTTTGAAAAGAAATAAACGAACTTTTATTTTCTTCAAAACAACATTTTCAAATCTTCACGGTTTTTAATTGAAGAATTTATTTGTGACGTCTTAATTGGCAAAAGACGAGATTGAAAGAATTTTTTTTGTTAATCAACATCAGAAAGAATATATGTTATCAAAATAGTTGTTTATTTTTTCTCTCAATTTTATTATTTATTAATTTTAAAACTTTTTGAACTGTTGATTTTCACACACAAGAAAGGAATATGTTATCCATCAACGATTTCATTGATTAATTTTTATTGTTCACAAAGGTGAAAAACAAATTCAAGTGAATACTCTCATTTTAAAACTTTTTTTCTCGCCCATCAATTTTTTTTATGTGAAGTGTTTTTTGATTTTTGGATCAGTTGGGATGAATGACGGTACAAAAATACCACACACAATTTATCTTTGCATGGGCGAGCGAAATAAATTGATTTATCTGAGTGATCCAGATGTTTCTGTTGTTGCTGATGTTTTGCAGGTTACTCAGATGGTTCTGGAAGATGATCCGGTTGGTGGCGTGACAGAAATGGAATTTGGATCATGGATTTTTAAATTTTTAATAAATGATCAGTATTTTTTAATGGTGGCGACTGAAAGTGAAAAGGCAAAATCATTTTTATCTGCACAGCTTTTCATGATGCAAAAAATTGTGACTCTTTTCTTTGGAACGAAACCAAATTACAATAGCTTGTTTGAATTCTATAATTTGTTTTTTCTATTGATTTCTGTAAATTGAATCATTTATTGATGTATTTAGCACAGTGTTACAATTTGAAAAACTGCAGACTTTAATGGGAGATATTCTTCAGACATATAATAGATTGTTATTTACAGATCCATCTTTTGCTTCATTTTCTTTTGATCGCAATAAACAACTTTTTCCTGCTTCTGCTTTGACAAATCTTTCAAATGCATTTCCTTCTTTTACGCATGCATTTGTAATTGCAAGAACAAAAATTGCAGCTGAAATACATGCCCAGAATCAGGTCTCTCTACCCGATGAAGAACTGATGTTTCTTTTAACGTATGTTGAGGCTATGCTGACTAATAGAGAAGAACAGATTCTGAAAGAGATAAATGAAAAGGAAGCGAATGAGCGTGCTTCGTTGGAATCTAACAGCACTAGTAATAGCAGCGCCTCTGACCCTTCGTTTTCGGAGCTTGAAAAAAGCAGCAGTGGAAGTCTGGAGCCCGCAGAAAAAGATTGTGTGCTGGTTTCTTTGAGCGACGGGTCGTTGGGCAATGAAGATGTAGACAAATCAAATGCAGATATCCTGTCAGCAAAGAGAGATTCTGTGATATCAGCAGATGATTCAACATCAACGATTAGCAGTTCTTCAAGCGTACGTGCTGATGGTGAAGGAAATGAGGCAAAGGCTGAGGGAAGTTTGAAAGAAATGAATCCATCTGAAATGAAAGGAGAAAACAAAAAAGAAGAAAAAGTTGCAGAGGAAGATGAGGAGGAAGAAGAAGAAGAGGAAGAGGAAGAAGAAGAACAAACAGAAGAAAGAGACAAAACAAAGGATGAAGACGAAGAATATGAAAGTGAATACGAAGAGGAAGAGGAGGAAGAGGAGGACGGCAGCGAAAAAGAAGAACTAGAAGAAGGGGAAGACAAAGATTCACCAAAAGAAAAACAAAGTTCAAAACATAACAACATAAGAAAACACACAGGAAAATCACTCAATCAACAGAAG
Source organism: Monocercomonoides exilis (assembly GCF_001643675.1). Classification (NCBI taxonomy): domain Eukaryota; phylum Preaxostyla; order Oxymonadida; family Polymastigidae; genus Monocercomonoides; species Monocercomonoides exilis. The sequence goes on along the minus strand of NW_027150564.1, from coordinate 1,017,002 downwards.
AGCAAAGAAAACAGCAGCGTTCCATCAACTTCAGAAGCATCAGAAATGACAAATGTGGCAAATGCATCAAGTGCATCAAATGATCGACAGGCGGAGTCAAAGAGAGATTCATTGGAAGCAAAAGCAGATGAGTCCAACACAGAAGATTCAGACAGAGCGATTTCTTTGTCAAATCCAGAAGGCAGTTCTGCTGGATTGCAAATGAATGAAGAAGACAAAAACAGAAAAAGCAGGAAAAGCAGCACTGAATCAGAAGCAAAGGAAGAGGCAGAGAAGAAAGAAGCAGAACAAGAAAGCAATCTGAAACTCCTTCTTCCTCAGTCATCTGTATCTTCCAATGCCACAAACACTGCCACTTCCTCGCTTCTCCAGCCAGACGGATGCAAAGGCAGCATCGTAAAGTCCTCTCTGATTGATCCGCCTCGTTCAGTTTCAATGTCGGAGTGCATACAAGCTCGCACACAGAGTGAATCTTGTGCTTCTTCTTCTTCTTCTGTTTCTTCTATTTCTTCTTCTTCCATTTTCAATGCAGTTGCTTATTCTTCCTCTTCCTCTTCCTCTTCTGCATCTCCCTCTCCTCTCCCTTCGCAGCCCAAGCAGCGTCCGTATTCAACCACAAGCGCCATGCCTCCTGTCTCCTCGCTGCTCAGCTACACAACGTCGACGTCAGCTTCAGCATCAGCATCAGCATCAGCACCAGGCAAAGAAAAAAGAAGCAATCATTCATCGAATCTATCTTCTTCAATGACATCTTCACACAGAAGTGATGCAAAAGGGAGAGAAAGAAGCCAGTCGATTCAGCCAGATGCAGAAGATGTAGAAGAAGGATTGAGGATATTGAGATCGCTGCCTGCATGGACACAGAAGTTCCACTTCCATCACGACCAGAAAAAGGAGAAAAAGTATTTTTCTTTTTTTATTATTTTGTTTTTTATTTTCTCTGTTTCTCTTTTTTTTCTTATTTTTTTTTTTTTCTTATTTTTGTTTTGATATTTTGAAATCTTCCTGTATTCATTTTTTCATTTTAAAACGATTATTTTGCATATTTTCTCTTCTCTTCTCTCCTTTTTTTTTAACTTCCTCCTCATAACCCTCACCAGATATGCTTCTATTGCAGGTGATGTAGAAGTCTATCTCTTATCTGAGAATGTTGTTCTTGCTGTCATTCTGAAGCCAATTCTGCCCAAAACGAAAGCTAAACACTCGAAAGGATGGTTTGGCACAACAGTCACAGCACCAGAAGAAGATGCACTTCCACCTGGAATTACTCCAACTGTCAATATGCTCAACAAGAAGCTGAATGATTCGCCTTTTGGAGCTTCTTCTTTGTTATCATCGTCTTCTTCTTCTTCTTCTTCTTCTATTCCTGAACTCACAACTAACACTGTTAATGCACTTGGAAAGCTATTTCATGGACTGAATTCTTCACAGAACAAACAAACATTAGAAGGTCTATTGAAAAAGTATGTTTCAAACGAAATTTTTCATTTAGAGATGAAAATTAACATCAATTATTTGTTGGTCTTTCTTTTCTTTTCTTTTCTTTTCTTTTCTTTTCTTTTTCAACTGATGATATTTCTTTCAATCTCTTTCATTAATAAAACAAACATATTTCTATCTGTAAAAAAAAACATTCATTCTTTGTGTGCATTCAATTTTAGGTTTCATTCACACACCATCGATTCGTATCTATCTTCCAACGCATTCAAAGGCCTTCTTCACTTCCTGTTTGTGAATAGATCTACAAACAATGCCCAGTCTCCTTATCTTTCGCTTCCTAACACAACTATCACTTCACTTCTTTCACCCTCTGCATCTTCCTCTTCTTCTTCTTCTTCTTCTTCTTCTTCATTGTCTTCATCCACATCAGCACATCAACACAACCATCCACATTCACATTCCCTTTCATCTCATCCTCACCCTCATCCTCATCCACCACCTCCTCTTTCTGTCTCTAAGAAGCATCCAGCAGTGGACAAAGAAAATTTAGCGGCTTCTTCAGTTGCTTCTTTTACTTCATCTCCTGCATCTCCTTCAGCATCATCTTCTGCTTCTTCTGCTTCTTCTTCCACTTCTTCTTCAACAGCACTTCATCCAGAACCCCCTCCTTCTCTGATTCCTGTTACGCAAAGTGACAAGCTGTATCTGGAGTCATCCAATTCATCTTCTTTTTCCTCTTCTACTTCTTCTTCAAACTCTAATCGCAACAAAACCTCGCTTGTGGCTTCATCTCAGACTCGAACACAAATCAATCCTGCAACTTCTGCTTTATCTTCCACTTCTTCCCTCTCCCGCCCTTTCGCTTCTCCACCAGCAACCGCTCCACTTCCTCCTCCTCCGTCGATAGCGCCTCTTCTTCCCTCTGTGACCCTCCAGAATGCACTGTGGGATGCGCTTTCTTTGACGCTGCCTGCTTTGTCAACAGGCTGCAATGCCACAGCTGTGCGTCTGCCTCCTGTTCTGATGTGCTATTCAATCCATCTTGTGCAAATAGACAAGACGCGCCTGCGGCTCCTCCCGCCACCGGCTGCTGCGCAGGCGCTGAGGTTTCCGGGGGATCCGAATTATTTGTGCTCGATCTATCGGATTTTGAAGGACACGAAGCAAAAGGGGATAATCTGTGAGGTTGTTGCGGTGTATTCGAATGACACCACGGTGTCTGAGGCACTGGACAAAAACAAGCTGCTGCTTTCGCGATGTTTGTGGAAGGAGAAGAAGCTTGCGTAGCATCTGAAATGGCACATGAATTGGTTGGATACACAAAAAAATAAAAAAAAATAAGCATATTTCTTTATCTCGGCTTGGAGAATATGTTGTTTGTTCAGTTTTTGCTTTCTTTTTCTTTTATTCTCCAGAAATACTGCAAGAACGGGAAAATATGAAAAATACATTAAAATATTAATTATTACATTTCAATTTTTGAATGCTTTCTTGTTTAATTTTTATTTTTAAAATGTATTATTATATTATGAGCACATCGTCTTTGAACATTTTATTTTTGAAAATATGCACGACTCTTATTGAGAATATTTTTTGTGAGCATTTCTTTAGCTTTGCACTCTTAAACTTATGCAATTTATTTGAGCGTAGTAGCAAGTGTGAAACAGGAAAGAATTTCTTCATGCATGGGTGATTATTAAGAAAAAAAATTAAAAAACAATATTCTTTTTGCCTAAAAATGAGATTTTTATTTTAATTATTCAAAAACATGAAAATCAACCCAAAAAAGGATCAATCTTTTTGGTGTATTATTTGATTTTATTTGTCAAAAATATTTATTTTTTTTAAACAATAACGATGAATTGAACATTTGGATGATTGTTAAACGTTTCAATTTTTCTCTTTCAAATATTTGTAGATGTCACCTTTGGTGGATCAACTATTTTTTGCGTATTATGAATGATTACAAAAAATAAGCAATTTGAATGTTATTGACACTTGTTAAATGCATGCGGAAAGTTGTTACAATCAAAAAAAAAAAAAATAAAAAAATAAAATAAAATAAAATAAAATAAAATAAAATAAAATAAAAAAAAATAAAAAAAAAAAAAAAAAAAAAAAAGAATAAAATGATAATAATAATAATAATAATAATAATAATAATAATAATAATAATAATAATAATAATAATAATAATAATAATAATAATAATAATAATAATAATAATAATAATAATAATAATAATAATAATAATAATAATAATAATAATAATAATAATAATAATAATAATAATAATAATAATAATAATAATAATAATAATAATAATAATAATAATAATAATAATAATAATAATAATAATAATAATAATAATAATAATAATAATAATAATAATAATAATAATAATAATAATAATAATAATAATAATAATAATAATAATAATAATAATAATTATAATAATGCAGATATCGCATTAAATACCGGACATCGCACAAAATACCGGACAAGATCGATTTCACAATAACTGCAAGGGGAATAATTCTGACAATTTTCCTCAAAATACATCTCATTAATACAAACTCGTTTGATATACAAAACTTTCAAAGAAGCTTCATTTGTGCTCAGAAAAAATAATTAATTGAAATCTCGGAGAAACTCATTATCTAATTACTCCGAGATTTCAATCAATTATTTTTTCTGAGCACAAACGAAGCTGCCCTGAAAGTCTTTTATGTCACGCGAGTTTGTATTGATGAAATATATTTTGAGGAAAATTGTCAGAATTATTCCTCTTGCAGTTATTGTGAAATCGATTTTGTCCGGTATTTTTTGCGATATCTGTATTTAATAAAAAAAATAGCAAAAGGAAACAATGCACCACAACCAAATTTCATTTTAATTGTGTTCTGCTTGTTAATATTCGTTGTTTTATAACATTTCCGGTATCTACCAACTCCGGGTTTTGAAGAAAAACAATAATGAATTTTTATTGAAAATATATTATTTTGTGTCAAAATGTAAATGAAAAAAATTAATATGTTACAATTCATACTCGGATGCATCGACTCCATCTCCCGCTCCTAAAGAATCAGATTTCATCTTCAGTTTCTTCAAAATTTTCATTTAAAACCAGCACATCACTATCATCAGATTCTTCTGTACATCTTTTTCGGTTTTATCAATTTTTATTTTCAATATTAAAGGGCATATAAACGAGTAATTTTTGAATGAAATCTTCAAATTCAAGTGCTTCTGATTTTTTTCCAACAAAGCTAGTCACAAAGTCATCAATATATTTTTCTTTAATCCCATTTTTCGGAAAAGATTTACGAAAACTTGACCAAGTACTTTCAATCAAATATGTGCGATTGCTTCTTTCTGGATCCACAAAATTGTATTTGTGACAAACAGTGTGATGATCATAACCTGAAAATGATAAAGAGCTGTAGGCTTTCCACTCATCTGAGTGAATAGTTGATCCTGGAATTGTGTTATCTTCGATAATTGGTATTAATGTTTCTTTTTTTATTTTTTCACTCTCACAATTAAACATTTCCCTTTCTTTCCATCATGTTTTCTTTCTATCATTCCAAATGACCATGTCTGTTTCTTTCTTCTTCCTTTTCGAAACATTCTTATTCGTTGAATTGCATTATCTATTTCAATAATAATTCCTGTCCCACCAAGCTTTTCAAATAGAAAGCAACACTGATTTATTTCTATGTTGATCCAGAAACACAAAAATAAATCGATATTTTCTCTATTGGAATTTTATATAATTTTCAAAGGAGTTAATCCCAACAATGAGCAGTATTTTCCGCGTCTGTAACACCTGTTATTTCCGCAATTATATCGAGCTTCTATGGAGAAAATCTTTCATGCACTTAGGGCATCTTCCGTTCACTGCAAATGGCATAAATCTCATTATCCAATTCCACGTTGCTTCATCATCTTGGAATGGTTTTGTTTTTTGAAAAATATTTGATTTGCGATCCGGAATGTGAGACATCAATGCGATCAAATTTGACCCATCCTGTAAAAAGTGGATTTTTTCCCAAAAATTAATAATACCATTTCTCATTAACACGGATGTTTGAGATGATAATTCTTTTTTGCAAATGAATAACAGGTAATTATCTGCTTGAATACACAGGTTTTGAATTGTGGTGTATTGTTACCCTCTGTAGTATATATTTCTTTTAAAAACATCATCATGTGCTGAATATATATAAACCGTGGAAGTTCATTTTTATAAAATCCCATTGAAATTAAATTTTTGATCAAAACTCGAACGAAAGAATGATTTTAAAAAGGATCAGCAACATATGGGACAAAATGTTTTTCTTTATTAATTTTGTTTAATGCAATATTTTCAAAAATTTTTCTCAGTTTTTGTATTTTTCATTTATTTTTTGCATTGTTACAGTTGATTTATAATGAAATGATAACATGAAAAGTTTGGAACAAATCTCAGTGTTTTTCATAAATAAGGCAAAATTTTTTTATTTATGAAAAAAATTATGTTTTGTTCCAAACTTATTCTGCACACATATCACAATGCATATTACATTATGATGCAAAAAAATATTTGCAACGAAATCCGTAATAATAATTTATTTTCATTTTTGAAAACAAATATGCTTTTTAAAGAAATATCAGGAGAATATTCATGAAAGGTGTGATTTGAATATTGTTTGCATTATAATATTATTTGAACTGGTCTTGAAGTTTCACTGAATTGTCTATGCTGCAGATGGAGATTTAATATTAATCGTTAGTATTTTCATCAAATAACTATCATTGAATATTGAAAAAAAACTTTCTCAAACTGATAATTTGATGAAGACACGATAATATGAGGATTTGTTGAATTCTCGAAATTTACATGAAATATTTAAAAGAAGAAGAAAAATCATTGTCTGTATGGAGATAGCTTCATTTCCACCTTTATCATTATCTTCTTTTTTTCCTCTTTCTTTCTACTATTCTTTTCACTCCTTTCAAACACATTCGTCCCTCTCTTCTATCTTCCGTGTTAGTTGTTCACTTTTTTATATATTTTCGTAGAGTGGTCTGTATTTTCCATCGTCTTCTTCATCCTCGTCTCAATCTCAAGCATTACTGCGCAGTCGGCGAGGTTCTGCACAAAAGATTTCTGCTTTTTGATGATCGTGTTTAAAGGCATTGGTATTTCCTTGCATGGCTTGCGTGCTGTTGTGGCGTCGAAGAACGACTGGCTCGACAGAAAAATGGAAAGTGCCACTGATGCACTCTTCTGCTGAGGGAAAGGTGAAGTGCGCAAATGCATGGAAGAAGATTGGGCTGTTGAAGGATGAAATAAAAGACATCAAGAGTGGAAGAATAATGAAATTTAGGTTTAAACAAAAAGGTTTGTTATTTTTTAATGTTTTTTTTAACAATTATTTTTAAAAAAGAAATAGCTTCACGACTTCATTCAATACTCATTAATATTTTCGTTCATTTTCATTTTCATCATCATCATAAACATTTTTATCATCAAAGCCAACACATCACCGAATTTATTTATCCACACTCTCCCACTGCAACACTGAAACCACCAGCATCATCTGCCACTTCGCTTATGTCTCTTCTCTTCAAGCACACTTCTGCTTCCCTGACACTTCTCTTATTTCTCTCTGTCTTCACTCTCTCTGAGATATCTGCCTTTGCAGAATGCACTTGTTCTTCACATGCTAGTTCAGCGCAACCATTAGATGTGTTTGTGGAGCATGTCTTACTTCTTTTAACAGATAAGAAAAACGACAAAATAATATTGCTGCTGATTACACTTTGATGTTTCATCGTGTTGAATGGGCTTGTGCTGTTTGCAGTGGGGAAGATATCTTTTCGGAAGAAGAAGAAGAAGAAGGAGAAGGAAGAGAAGAAGAAGATAGAGGAAGAGAATTTGAAATATCATCCGGAAGAAGAATGGAAGAACGATCGGGTAAAGACTCAATTGAAGGAAGAATAGAGGAAGGATCAGGAAGAGGGAGAGAAGAAGAAGAAGAAGAAGAATAAGAAGTTAGTGAATGTTGATAAAATTGTGAAGTGTTTTTCTGAAGGAAGAGGAAGAAAAGGGTTTTCGAAAGAAGAAGGAAAAGAAGAAGGAAAAGAAGAAGAAGAAGAAGAAGAAGAAGAAGAAGAAGAAGAAGGAGGAGAAGGGGAAGGAGAAGGAGAAGGAGAAGATGATGATGAATATGCTTGTGTAACTGTGCATGTCACAAAAGATAAATGCACCCCCATCCACTTTTCATTCATCTCTCTATTTTGGGTACACAGCAACTCTTCTGACTTGAGGAGCAGCCAGCCAACCCCAATCTGTGTCAAATGCTTCTCCAAAAGCTAAAGATATGACTTATGCTCAGCAACATCGGGACGAATGGAATAAAAACAAGACAAAGCGAGAGAACAAATGGAAGCAACGTGGCTGGGTGCTTTTGTCGAAGAAAAAAAGAACATCACAAAATGACTGCGAAATGATCGAATGAAATGCATCTTCTTGTGAAATTGGAATAGATGGAAGCGAAATTGTGGAAAAGGATGAATCCGAAGCAAAAAGAGAAGTAGGCTTCGTTCCTTTCAAAATCATAAGAATGGAGAGAGAAACAGACGCAGACGGAGACGGGACATTATACAAACAAGAAATGAGAGAGGCCAACAACGCCATTGCTGCTTCACGCGGAACCGGAGGCAGCTCATCCTGATAAGCACTGTTACCATCCAGAGGAGCAAGAGAATACAGCGACTTCACTGCATATGTCCACTTTCCTGACTGCTTTGACAGAGAAGGAGAAAGAAAGTTCTGGCAACGCTGAGGGGAATTGGCGAGGAGGAGCAGCAAAGAGCAAACAGGAGACAGAAAGCAAGCATCGCACATGAAGGCGAACAGATGGACGAATTGGATGGCTTTCTTCTGCTTGGCAGGCAGAAAATCGAGCAGCGATGTGAAGAAGTTGAAGAGCTGATGGACCAAAATGGAGAGGTGTTGCTGTGACAGAGAGGCATCTGTTTTGGACAAATACACTGAGACTGACTTCAGAACAGCAGAAAGGGAGCAGAGGAGCACGCGGAAAAAATACAGACGCAGCTGAGTGTCTTCGCAGCGTAAGAGAAAGGCCTTCGCAATCGACGGCGCACCTGCAATGTCTTCAGCGTCCAGCTTGTTCAGCTCAGGAGCAGTCATTGCACACGCTGCGGTGGATGCAGTTGAACTCTTCTTGTTTTGCTTCCGGGCAAGGCAAGCGTCCCACTCTTTTGCTTCTCCGCTGAGCTACTCAGTTGTGATGTTCTTGATCAGTTTGAACGACAAGTCTGGCGAGCGGACAAGAATCTGCTCCAACTCCATGTTCAACTGCACAAATAGTGCATGATGCACTGAATGGGAGAAGGTGTGAAACAAAAAACGCACCCAGAAAAACATAAAGTCGCGAGAAAAGGTCGGATCTGCCTTTGGCATATTCGGAATACGCATAGCCAGAGAAGCTGAGGCAGATGAGGATGAAGATGATGAGCTTTTGCCAGTAAGTTTTGTTTTTATCAATGATGTGGCAGGTGTTGCAGATGAAGAAGCAGTTGACGATGATCTGGCGTTAGTGGCTGTTGTTGCTGCTTCCTCTTCTTCAGCGTATTGCTCGCATCCAAACTGCTCATACAGCCTTCTCACAAACGCAAAGAATGTGTTTGAGAAGATCTGTCTGTCTCTCACGATGCCCAGCTGTCTCACCAACACACTCTCATCCGCACTACTCATCCCATCTGAAGACGATTTCATTAGCGAATGCTCTGTCAAGGTAGAATCTGCGAACACATCGTCATTTAAAGGAGAACGCATCTTCAGCGGAGACGTGTGGGGTGGTGGAGGATGCATTGCGAAAAGAGGAAAAGAGCCGATTTCTTGTGATACAGTTGGAGGCAGATGGCTCCCTCTTGTCAGTTCATTCAGCTTTGCCGGTGGAATCTGGCTGAGCAGCTGGCGCTCGAGGCTCCAGTCGTCCACAGGCTACTTCCGCTCATAGATGAGGATGTATGCCGAGTACAGCTTGACCGTGTCTGCCTCGCTCAGCAGGCCTAGGCGCTTGTTCTTGAGGATCTCGGGATCGATCAGCGCGGTGTCATCCAGGAAGCTCCCTCCAAAGGCCTCTGCTTTTAGTGTCTCGATAGCAGTTGAAGGGAGCAGCCTGACTCTGTCGTCATTGAACTCATCCCACTAGTGCGGTGCATCTCTTTCTCGTACAAATGAGATGTAGTGTCCAGCAATGGCTGTCCCCGAGTGGTTGATGATGCCCTGCAGACGGTATTTGAAGCAGCTCTCCGGACGCAGCTCGTCTTCACTTTCGTTGTTATGCGGCACCTGCAGATTCTTCAGATTCTCTTTGCGTCCAATCTTTTCCAAGGTGATTGCTGTGTCAGCTATGGAAAACCGCTTCATACTGCTCAGTTTTTCTTCCCTCACCTGCGTCGCCTCCCACGAAAATGGCTCGAGATCCAAGTCCTCCTCAATGGGGAACTCAAACTTGTCGTTGATCTTCACTCTGTTCCCTGTCAGCGGCTGGTAGTCAAAACGCCTGAGGAGAATAATGTGTGTGTTTGGCAGGTCTCTCAGAACTGTCCGGTTGATCACATCAACCGTGTGATTCTTGCCACACTCTTTGCATTCGTAATTCCCAATCTTCGATCCAACAACCATCGACGTCAATGACTCCACCAGACTCTTCTTCCCTTTCACTTCCACCTCGAGCACATTGAAGCCATTCGAATACTACCGCTCGTGCCCGTATCTGCAGACATGCAGGTTCATCATGTGACCCTTCAGTTAGCGCCTGACAATGTTTGGAGCAGCCACTGCGTCCAAATGCATCTCCAGCTTGTCCACAAGACACATGAAGAACTCGTGGATGTCACTATGCACGCCATTCACCACCTGCTTCCTGTCCTGGTAGAGATACACCTCCAGAAACTGCTCAGCATCAATAAACTCCTCCTTGTTCGGATTGTCCTGCAGCTCCCAGAAGAGATAGAGAACAACTCTCCACACAGCGCTGTTCTGCACTTTCTCCTCCTCTGTCACGCTGTGCAGCCTCATCTCTGACATCTTCGTCTCCAGCTCGTCTGGTGGGAGTGTGCTTGTTTATTTGCTCTTCTGCCACTCGCTCAGTACATCTGCTTGTGATGGTCTTGCCAGCTTCTCTAGGGCGCTTCCTTGAAACTGCTCTCCTTCCCACAGAAGAAGCGTGGAGCGCAGCTGAGTGTGCATAAACAGCTGTATAAACAGAGAATTCATGTAGCACAGCGTGCCTGGATTCACAATGCCTCTGTATTTAACCTCTTCGCTTTTCTGAACCCTCTTCTCTTTTTTGTGCAACTTTGCAATCTGCTCGGCTGGTGTGAAGTGGAAAGACGGGTATGTGTTCTTGTCGTTCATAATCTGCATCTCGTTCAAAAGATGCAGCAGACGCTCTGTGTTTGCCTCATTTCCGCTGCACAGCGCAGCAATCAGACTCAAAATGGCCTTTCTGCTCTCTTCGTCTGCCACAAAATGGCTCTGGATGAGTGCCACTTCAGAGTTGCTTCGTGAATGTGACGAGGTCAGCTTCCTCTGCGAATCGCGCTGTGCAATGTTTGAGGGCAAATATGAAGAAGAAGAAGAAACAGAAGCAGAGGGACTGCGCAGCATCTCTTTCCCAGCCATTCCTGGTGGTGAAGCACCAGTTGGAGCAGCAACAGCATCGAATCCAGCAACCAGCTTGTCCATCCACAGATAATCAATGAGCATCAGCCTAAAGGACTTCTCAGGCAGCTTCAAACCAACTTCTGTTTTGATCCATCTTTCCAGTTTTCTCCAGTTATTTTCTGTTGTCCGGTTGTATGCTCAATGAAGCTGAGAAAGCTCGTTTAGAATGACTGTCAGTGCCACTGAAACAGGCAGAAGAGACATCTGGCGCTTCTTTGTGAGATTATTCAGAGAAGACAATGAAGAGGAAGAGAATGGGGAAGAGGAAGAAGAAGGTGATGCTCCTGACAATACATTGATATTCTTATCGTCATCATCATCATCATCACCTCCCACTGACAGACACCTCGGAACATCCATAATCACATCTGCCTGGTATTTTATTACAGCGCCAAGAGACTTAGCCACCCTTGCTGGTATCATCCCTGGCCACTTCGTGTTTATTTCGCTGTTGTTCAGTGCAGAATTCAGCAGCTCAAAGAGCGAAGAGAACAAGACAGCAACGTGGAGCTTCTGCATTCCCCAATGCAAACATGGCCTGCCGAGAACGATGGAGGCAGAGGAGATGTCCAGGAAGGAGGAGAGGAGAGAGACAAGAAGCGGCTCGTGTGGTGTGGAAGGGGCGCTGAAAGGTGAAAGAGCGTAAAGAGAATTGAAGAATGAAAAATGAGAAGGAGAAGGAGGAGAAGAAGAAATTGGCAGTGAAACAATAGCATTTTGAAAAGCAGAAGCAGAAAGTGGCTGAATGACGTCAGCAGCGTCGGAAACAGCGCAGAAGAAGAGAAGGGGAAATGGCTAGAAGGCGCTTGAAAGCAGAAGAGGAAGGACAGAAGAGAAGAAAGAACGGGGCATCACTATGAGCAAAGCAAACAGTTGCTGAATTGTTTCTTCGTCGCTTTCAAAGGAAGATGGAAGAGTTTCAGTAGAAACAGACTTTGACTGCTGAGAGGAATGGCCGAAGGAGGAAAACAAGGAAGAGGAGGAAGAAGATGATGATAATGAGGAGGAGGAGGAGGAGACAGAATGTGAAGATGAGCCATTTGAAGAGAAGCTGACAAGAACTCTTGCAGCATCCAGATAAGATTCAATGAGTGCTGTTGATGAAACTTTTAGTTTCTTCACCAAAGAATAACCAGGAGCAGATAAAGAAGAAATAGATGATGAAGATGAAGATGAAGAAGCAAATGAAGGCAAAGACAACATTTGCCTATTAGCCAAAGCAGAAGACAACAAGGGATTAGCAAAGATTCCGTTGCAATGTTTTCAAACCCATCCTCTTAATGAAGTTTCTTCTTTGATCCTTCTGTCTATTTCCTCTCAGAATCAGCAGTGAGCAAGAGAAGCAGACGAGGCACACGCAGTTCGGGCGGAGGGACACACAGTTCAGCATTCAGAGAGAGGTAAGAGATATTCAATGGCTGGATAGCTACGGGGCATAGGTCGCTGAAAGCGAAAGAGGAAGAAGAGGGAGAAGAGGGAGAAGAGGAAGAAGAGGAAGAAGAGGAAGAAGAAGGAGGAGAAGAGAAAGAAGGAGAAGAAAAAGAAAAAGAAAAAGAAAAAAGAGATAACAAAAGAGCGAAAGTTTCCTCGAAAGCAGAGAGAAGCACACGGAGCAGAGCGAAAAGCTTGCGAAAGAGAGAAAAAGAAGATGGAACTTGTGATGGACAGCCACGACACGCTCGCAAAGGAGGCACAGGTGATAAATATGGCAGAGAGCTCGCTTCTTGCTTGCATTCTGATGCAGCTTGTGAATCAATACGGAAAAGTCTAAATGATCTCCCCGAAGAAGAAGCCAGGTGTGACCAGAGAGATAAACGAAGCTGCTATTTCTTTTGAGATGGAAAAAAAAGCAGGCTATCTCGAACAGAAAGCGGATCAATGCATTCGATTTCGTCTGCCTCTCGTTCGTTTGATTCGCTAACTTCTTCAATTCCCAGGCAGCCTTCATCATCTTCTGCGCAAATGTCGAATTATTTTTCTCCTTTTTCATCATTTTCACATTTGTCTTCGTCTTCTCATTCTTCTTTGCCTTTTTCTGCTTCTTCACCTTCTCCTCTATAGTCATTATAACACTTTTCCTCGTCTTCTCCACTTCTTGCTTCTTAATTTCTTTCAACTGCTTCAACTCCTTCCTCTTCATCCCCGACATCACCTTCAGATGGAATATCTCCAACTTCTCAGGATTTTGCATCTCCACCCCGAGACAAAATACACAAATTATTTTTCTAACTCTGTCGGCGACTCGTTCGAGTTCTTCTACCAAATGCCAAGGATTTTCTTATTCGTCAGGAGGAGCAAATGCTCATTCATCATTGGACTCCTCGACTTCATTCGGGATGCCTTATCTTCTTTTCCCACCGACTGGGCCACTTCCAATTTCCCAGCAGATCCCCTCAAATCGTTACAATCGACATCCACAAGGATCATCTTCACAGAGCGTGTCTGTTGAGAATGTTGTGCCACTGGGTGTCTCTTCTGCTTCATTTATTTCGTCTGCTAATGTGGCTGAGAAGATTCCGTCTGTGATACCCATAGCAGGAATTTCTGGAAACCCTCCGCTGACAGGTTTCACCATACTTCTAACACAAATGACGCAAGCTTTCCTGCCTCCTTCATATCCCTCTCGAATAGCACCATTCTTTTCTCCTTCTGGGCTATTCCACCGCACAAATCACTCATCATTCTCGACCTTTTCTGCTCTTTCATCATATTCCTCCACTTCATCATCTCATCCACCAAATGGAGGCAATTTTCTTTCGAGTTCTCAGAAAACATCTCATCAAGCTAGAGATCAAACTGATAAGAACATCCAAAAACCATCTGCTTTCTGTTGTTTGTCATCATCTGCAGCATCTGAATATAAAAGTATTAATAATAATTATTATAATAACTGCAATAACAACAACATTAGCAACAAGCAGATTTCATCAACCGAAATGAGCAAAGGAAAGGAAACAGAAGCTGATGGCAATGCAAACACTCATATCATCAGCATAAACACTGCACAATCATCTCATGATTTATGATCCACTTCGCAAAAATCTTCTTCTTCTTCTTCCTTGCCTTCTACACAACCCACATCCACTTTGCATGATGGCCAATCCCTCAGCAGTTTATTCTGAATAAAGGAGAATTGATTAATGTGAACAATTACACATATCTGATGAGGTTCAAATTTCATCGAAAAAAAGGAAGAAAATAAAAAGGAAATACAAATGATTCGCAAATCAAAAGTGTGTTTTTATTCACTGTATTTATTTTGTCATTTTCATTAATTATTTTGTTTTCCATAATTTTTTCCCATCAAGCTGTTGATGATTGGAAACTTTTTTGACTTGCCTCGTGCAAGCAAAACTCGTAAAGCCGATAAAGTTTTAGAAGCTTTGGAGTCCGCTGCACCATCCGACCCCGTGGGGTGTTTTCTTTATTTTATTTTTCACTACAAAAAAGGAAAGCCATTCCAAGAGGCAATCCAGACCCGCTTTGAAGGTTTTTTTTATTTTTATTATCATTAAAGCGTTAAACAAATATATGTGTGATTATTTTTGAAATCATAACTTTTTTCGGAGTGTGAATAATTTATTGGTTTTCTGCTATTTGCTCAAAGGTTTTGATTCAAATGTTCCGTGCTTTTCAATTGTGACAAACGCTGATATTTGAGATAAAAATTATATGCAATAATCTGTTTGTTGTATTTCCACTTTTCAAAATTCATTCAAAAACATTTGATGCTTTTTTTCATTCCGAAATTGTTCACAGAAAAAATCTAGTCTCAAAAATAATTACCCATATTTTATTTTTTTATGTTATTATTCTTATTATTATTATTCGTTAAAAGAGAAAACCACAAAATTTTTATCAAATATCGGTGAAGTGCGTAAAAGAAGCCCCTTGAACCTTCGGGTTCAGCTTCTTTGTTGTGCTTCTTCGTTGTTTTCATATCAAGAATTGAATCAAGAAGGCTGAGGTATTTCTCCCGGAGAATATTACTATTCACGGGAGAAAAACAAAGCCCCAGCACCTACAGCTTTATCAAGCAGTGATAAAGATGTTCTTTCAATAAGAAGTTTTTTTTTAATATTTCCTTATAATATTAATTTTTTTATCATTAATTATTTTAATTATTATTTTGTTTCTAATAAAAAAAAATGTGTTTTATTGAATGATATTATTTTTTTGATGAAAAAGAGTTTCGAATGGCAGAAAGCTGGCTTTTTATCCATAGCTCTTGCAGCTGCGAAAACTCAAGAAGAAAAAAAAACAACTTTGATTTTTGTTTAAATTTTTTTTCATTAATTTTTTTTAAAATTATCATTTATTATTGTTTTTGTTGAACTTTCAAACATTTATTAAAGCGAACAATTTTACAGAAAAACAAAATGCAGAAGTTAAGAAGCGATGTTGTGAAGCATGTTTAAAAAAAAATAAAAAAGAAGAATTAGAAAAAGAAAATTTTGAAAAGAAAAAACAAAAAGAAATAAAAAAGAAAAAAAATTTATATAAAAGAAACTACATACAATAAAAAAAAGTAAGAAATAAAATATATGAATCAAAAAAAATAAATTATGAAAAAATAACAACACAAAATAACAAAAAAGAAAATGATCAAACAAAAAAATTAACAATTAAAAGATGTATAGAAAATAAAAATAATAATATAAAAACAAACCAAATCAACATAAAAAATATTCCATATAATATTTCAATCCATGCAAGTAATTCAAATTCATGTGTTTCAACAATCACAAATAAGGATGAAGCTTTTAATACAACAAATCAGCTCATGGATAAAAAGTTATCAGGATGCATTACAATAGTTGATGGAGGGGTTTCTGGGTGCATTACTGGAGTTGATGGAGGGGTTTCTGGAGGTGCAGTTGGAGTACTAAATTCAATTATTGAAATTTTCTTCAACAATGCAATTTTAAAAAATTAATTTGCAAATAATTTTTATTTAAAAGAGAATTATTTCGATGACAGCATGAATAAAGTCAAAACCATGAAAAATAATATATCAATTAATGACTTTTATACAATAAAGATAAGAAAAAAACTTATAAAAGAAAAAATAATAACAGAAAAAAAAGAAAAAAAAGATAATGAATTTAAAGAAGATAAAAAAACAGATAATATAATTAACATCAAATTAGAAAATAAAAAAACCAATACACATGATAATAGTATTTTATCTCAATATTTATCTTTGCAAAATTTTTATTCAAATATAACCTTTTGTCATACTAACATTCACAATTTTTCCTTCGACGGGGCCGATGCAACAAACTGTGAAGCTGCAAGCGAAGCCAATGCTGAAAGTTGTAACTCTGCGAGCGGGGCTGGTTTGGATGGATTTGGTGCATCGAGCGGGGCAGACGTGTTTGGAGCTGGAGGTGGAAGGGATGTTTGTGGGCTTGGAGCTGGAGGTGGAAGGGATGTTTGTGGGCTTGGAGCTAGAGGTGGAATGGAAGAAGAGTTGGATGGAGGAGAAGGTGGAATGGAAGGAGGATTTGATGGAGGGAGGGATGAAGGAAATGTTGAAGGAAATTCAGAAAATAATATGGGTGATTTTTTTTGATATCATAAAAAAATACGACATTTGATCATAACCATATTAAATATTTATCAGTTAAAAAAAATTTATCTTACTGGTTTATTAACAAAAAATTACAACTTTTATTATGAAAATGATAAAAAATAATTGGTTATTTTTTAATGTTGAATAAAGTTCTTTAAAGGTACTTGATAATGTGCATCTTTGTGTTTTCAAAAACTTGAATTTTAAAAATGTCGGAATTATTTATCCAAGAAATTTGGTAACTTCATTTCGGCAAATACGTGAATGAACTGCAACAACAGTACTTTCTTTCAATGAATAATCACTTATAAAAGAAATCCTTGCAACAAGACTGGTTGTAATGAAAACGAATAACGATTTCACTTTCATTCCATCAAATAAAGAACATTAATAAAAAAAAGTCATTTTGTTCGAAAAACGTCACCAAGTTTGATCCAAACAAAAAACTGCAATATCTCATAAACCTTGATTTAACATTAGATGCTATTTGTTGTTCATCGTTGATTCACTCGCTTCAGGAAGTCACAATTCTCGATGAGCTGTTAGTTGAGAAAAAAAATGAAAAAGAAAGAAAGAAAAGCATGACGAAAAATAATGAATTGATCATCAATTCCATTCAACAAATGCATTAATTGTGCAAGGGCCCAAAAGAAATATTTTCAAGATACGCTGTTTGTTCGAGATTCTCTGTAATAACAAAATAACAATAACAAAAAACATCAAATAAAAAATGAACATTTAACCAATCGAATAAATAAACAAATAAACAAAGAGAGAGATAAAGAGATAGATAGTCAGAAAATTATAAACAAAAAAGACAAATATGAATATCAGAAAAACAACTGATGCAATAATAAATATTCATTATTGAGATCGACAAAAACAAAAAACAATCAAACAAATGTTAGAAAAGAATAGAAAATATAATAAAAAAGAAAGTTGTTATATCAATTCTAAAAAAAAAGAATTGATAAAAATACAAAAACAAAAAATGAAAAAGGGAGAAAAAATCAAAGGAGAAGAAAAGAATGAACATAGTAATAAACGGAAAATAAAACACTGAAAGGAGAGGAAAGAGTTAACAAAAGAATAAAATGAAAGAAAAAACAGAGAAAAAATGGAATATTGAAAAAAAAACATGGATTGTAAAAGATAAAAACAGACAACAAATGAAAAATTGGATATTAGATGTTTGGATAAAAAATATTAAATTTGGATATAAAATAAAAAAATAAAGTGAAAGAGAAGGAAAAAATAAAGACTTTCAGATAAAGGTCAATGATAATAGAAAATTTAATAAAATTGGGGATGAAAATAAATGAAGGAAAAAATTTTTGGAAAATAACGAGAAACTGAAGAAATGAAATAAAAAATGAAAAAAAAAAAAAAAAAAACAATTATCGTGGAGACTTTCAGAAACAAAACAAACGAAAACAAAAAGAAAAAGAGAACAAGTAAATTGTTTGGGAAAGGTGATTGAAAAACTATATGACGAAAATTAAGAAAAAAACAAAAAAAGAACAAGTTGAGTTCATAATAAATACAAAAAGAAAAAAAGGAAAGAAGATAGATAAAAAGGAAAGGATAGGGATAATTTTTCAAAAACAAAAACAAAAAGAAAGGTCAACACTGAAAAAATATATGAAAAGATGAAAGAAGAGAAGTGAATAGAAGAGAAGTAAATAGAAAAGAAGAGAAGAGAAGAGAAGAGAAAAGAAATGAAGAGAAGAGAAGAGAAAAGAAGAGATGAGGAGAGAAGAGAAGAAAAGAGGAGAGGAGAGAAGAGAAGAGGAGAGAATAGAAAAGAAGAGAAGAGAAAAGAAAAGAAGAGAAGAGAAGAGAAGAGGAGAGGAGAGAAGAGGAGAGGAGATAAGAGAAGAGGAGAGAAGAGGAGAGGAGAGAAGAGAAGAGGAGAGAAGAGGAGAGGAGATAAGAGAAGAGGAGAGAAGAGGAGAGAAGAGAAGAGAAGAGGAGAGAAGAGAAGAGAAGAGGAGAGAAGAGGAGAGAAGAGAAGAGAAGAGAAGAGGAGAGGAGAGAAGAGAAAAGAAGAGAAGAGGAGAGGAGAGGAGAGAAGAGGAGAGGAGATAAGAGGAGAGAAGAGAAGAGAAGAGAAGAGAGAACAATATTTATTGATAAGTGTTTATCATTATCTGAGTTGTTTTTTGAATAACAATAATTGTTTGAATCGCGCACCTGGGAGGCAACAGGCCGTATCCAAGTCCGTATATGAAAGCAACCACTTTCATATATATTGCCTGTTGTCATGTCTAACATCAAACCCTATTTGAAGTTGGCTGAGCATACGCAATCATGCCTCGTTATGTGTTAAATGTTGAAGAACAGTAAGAATCAGAAGAATTAAAGGAAAAATCTTGAAAAGAATTGTTTGAAATATTACAAAAACCAAAAGCATCACAAACACCGCAACAATTGAAACCACCAAAACCTTTCCCCAACAAAGAATTATTGCATTTATAACAAGAACAATTATTAAAAAAAGAAATCGAATCAAAAACAGAACAATCTCGAACAAGAACATGCCTTTTTTCAAATAATTCTTTTGTAGTCCTTGACAACGAAAAAGCGTTTGTTGGTTTGATTTGGTTATCAAAAGTTTTTCTTTCGTTTGTTGTTTTTTCTTTCTTGAACACTGTTTTCACCTCAATTAAAGCTCGCTGAGATAAATGACTGCTCACCGAAGCAGATATGCATTTTCCTTTTCTTTCGAAGCACAAATAACATTTCATGTGATCAATTATCAATGAGGGCCAAACGGATCTGTTTGATGGTATGTATTCTTCGAAAAATCTTTGATGAATTATACTTTTCATGTCATTTTGAAGGATATTTGATGAAATATGTTGTTGATGTTCATTAGCCAGTCTTCGATTGCCACAAAAATTTGAAGAGTTGAAATGAGCTGAAAAAAAAGACAACAACTGAGGAAGTGTTTCAATATTTTCATCCACGTTATTGTTTATTAAGTTAACCAAAGTTCCGAATTCTCCATCGCAGACATTTTTGCCATGATGCTCTGCAAAGAAATTCAGCTCTGTATTTTTTTTGTGAAATACTTGTGAGTTTGGAGAAAGAATAAAACTCAACAAGAATCGGTTCCTATTATGTGGACCAGAATCACAAAAAAATTTGACTGTTTTCACATTGTTGTAAGCAGGCCTTTTGAAAATAGATTCGAGACAATCAAAAACGAAGCGATGATCATTGGTTAAGCAATGAGAGAAAAAGTTATAAGTATATTTGGATAAATGGCAATCAACAAATTGATATGTGATAACTGTAAACTGAGATATTTGGTTGTACTGGTAGAATTCTTGCTGAAGTTGAACGTTTCGAAGTGGAAGCTTCCATTTTTCTTTAAAATCAAATACACAAACAACTTCACCTTCTTTGACATTATGAACGCATTGATTGTAGTATTCCCTTTGCCAATTTGCAAATAGTTTATGTTCCTTTAAAGATTTCATTGTCGATAATTCCTTTTCGGTCAGAATTTGTGAGGAATAGGATAATTGATGTTTCTTTTCTAAAGATTGCAAATGTTGACAATAACCACACATGTCCGTCCTTTTCCTTGCTTTTACAAAATTTTTTGTAAGTTTGTAAAAGTATGATAATGATAGTTTGATACTTGTTTCATTAACAAAATCTTTCCAAAGCTGATTTTTTGGAATGAATATTAGTCTTTTTTCCTCAGGAGAAAAAATCAGTGGGACATGCCTTGAATTTGTGAACAAATTCTGTTGAAGAAAAGTTGAAGATGTGTTTTTAGAAACAGAGGAAAAAATGTTGCAATCGATTGATGAAAATTGAGCTCCTTTTGAAACAGATGAGATTTTGCGGAGTTAAGAAGAAGAATTGGTAGCTGAATCAAGTGAGGAAGAGAATGGAAGAGTTGAGGATTTTTCATTTTTAAATGAAGATGATAAAGAGTTGATTGCCTTATTATTGTTATGATATGTTGAGTGAATTGATTTGTTAAGTTCTGGTTTTGAAGAATTGTCGTTTTCATTTGAAAATAATGCAAGGGAAGAACATGATGGTTTCCTCGGACAAAACGAATGAGTTGTGTGATGTGATTTTATATTGCCTGAAAAATTCGAATGAAAAAGGATATTCAATGAGTTTTCAATTGATTGCAACGAAGGGTGAAATGAATCGAGCACAGCATTTTGAGCTTTTGGCGAAAGAAATAAGTGAGGTAATTTTGAAGAAGCATTTCCTTTTGTTGAAGTGTAATTCTGCATCTGAACATTGTTTGAGATGAGTGGACTGGTAGTGTGAATAGTGGAAGGTGAAATGATTTCTTTATTATACAGGTAAACAACACTTTTATTATCATCTTCGATTTCATTTGTTGTTTCAGAATCCCTTCTTGTTTTATATTTCAAAATTGACTTGTCTACCAATGGATTTCCAACCGAATAAACAGAGGTGATAATCTGATTGTTTTGGGAATTAAGCTTTTGAGATGGAGAAGTTGACAAAGTTGAAGTGAGATTTGAAGGAGGTGAAAAGGATGTACGTGAGGATAATAAATCTTTTTCTGAATTTGAAAAAAAAGAAATAGATGAATTGAAAGGATTTGGATTATGATCAAAGAATAATGAAGTTGTCGATTTCCCATTTTTATCAGTTGATGAGAGACGGTAATTTCTTATTGGTTGAAATGAAGATTGAATTGATGAAGATGATGAATATGAAATGTTTGAAGAGTCACAGTCTTTTGGTTTATTATTTGGATAATTGGAAGAAATAGTTTGTTGAGTTTCTAACGGTTGAGATGAAGAATCAATTGATTTTGTTAACGGATTTGGAGATATATCATCAATTCCTCCTTTGAACAAATTGTTAATGTGAGTGGAAGATTCTTCAATTAAATAAAGTGAAAATGATGGTCTATATCCTTCTTTGAACAATAATTTCCAACTGGAATCATATTCTTCCTTTCTCAAAGTTCGAGTGCAAGCATCATTACATATGGTCCAATATTCTTTTGATCCATCCTTTGAAAGAACAAATGATATGTAGTGGCCATGGTTTTGGTCTATTCTTTTGAAAAGAATTTGTCCCATAAACTTGTAACATGCATTTTGCATTGATTTAACTGAAGGATTGATTCTTGAAAAATGTTCGTTGCACGACTTGTGAACTGTTTGACAGTTATTTTCGTCTGAATCAAAAATTCTCATCTTTGGGGGAATGACGTTAGGAGAATAATTGTATTCGTGAGATATCCCTAATAGTTTCGGAAATTTTGATATGACATTCCATTTTTGAAATTCACACTTTTCCTGACATTTTTCACAGAACACTTTGTTTGGGTGCCTCATTTTTTCTTTTGCAAAAAAATTGATAAATCCTGTGTAAATTGAAGCATTGTTGATAATCACATAATTAGAAAAACCTAAATTGCTTGACGACAAAGTACCGCATTTCAAACATTTCTTGAAAATTAACCCATCGACGCTCGTCAATTGTTTGTCAACCAAATCGTCTTTCAAAAGCATTTCCATTAAATGATCAAATGCTTCACAAACATTTTGCTGCTGTCTTTTGCCTCGCGAAAACGAAATGTCCCACTTATCAATTAATTCTGATGTCCAAGATGAAATAGGTGAGTGATTGCAAATGAGCTCATTACAAACGTTTATCAACTCCGCAGAAATTCCACTTCTCACGTTGTAATTTTCCTTTATTATACAGGAATGCATAACTGTTGATAAACATTGAAGAATTGATGAAAGGTAACAAGTGTTCCCTAAATTCCTTAGCCCCAACCTTTTGGTGATGAAATGATCGCTATTAACAATTGCCTGCTCTTTGATTGCAATTGATTTATTAGTTTTTATTCCACAGTTTTCGTTCCTTTCCTTTGAATCTTTGTCTTCTTTGCTGATAATTGAGTTCATTGTATCAAAATGCATATCACTCCGAAAACAGGTTTTATTTTCTTGTGATGATTCTGTATTTTTAGTGACCTTTTGAATAAGAATTGGTGAGACGAATGAAGACGTTGATGCTGGATTGAAATATCTTTCTTCTTGAACATCGTGATGAAGCACTAATTTTGAACTGGAAGAATCCGTTCTAATTAAATGATCTAATTTTTTGATTTTGAATGCATTAGCATTTTGATGTTTCAAATTCTTTTCTAAAAAATATCGAAGTTCATGAGGCTTCACAAGTGTAGGCGAAGGAGGAGCATGAAGAAGATTTCCGTCATCAAAACTTTGGTTCTTGACTGATAAATTGCTGGATGTTGAGGATTTTCTGTTGACATTTTTTGACTGATCAGTCAATGAGTTAACATGCTGATGCAGTTTATCATCTTTAATGTGAGCGACATGATGATCTATTTCCGATTTCGTAATGTTAATATGTAATTTGGGTTTCAAATCGAATTCAGGCTTTATCTTGATTTCTTTATTCCAAATTTCTTCGTCCAAGCTCTCTTCATATTTTTCATATTTTTGCTTTTTCTTTTTCGTAATTGATGATGAAATTTCTGATGAATGGTTTTTCATCCATTCATTCCCCACGCACCAATCTGAATAATTCAAGCCTTTAGAAAATGAAAATCAGACACAATCATAGAAATGAAATGAATGAAAACCAAATACCTTTTCTACGTGAAGGAATTTTTGGAGGAATGGGGATTTTTATTTCGTCTCGGTTTTTTTTTCTCGTTTGCTTTGCATGATTTATTTTTCCTTGTGTCACGTCATACCCAAAGGAAAGCAAACGATCGCAATTGTGATGTTTTGATAAAGCTTGCTTCATTGTCGTTTGAGTGTGAACTGGGGCGTTATTGTAGGCTGTTGCTAGCTCTTCAAGAAGTTCATGAAACTCTCCTATTTTCACGTTTGCATTTAATAAAAATAAAAACAAATCAATATAAAAGTGCATATAAATGAATTTTCGCATAACTTTGAAATCAAAAAAATAAAGAACCACACCATTTATCCTCTTTTTCACTTCTTCCGCAAAGGATGCTGCGCGGCGGTTCCTTGTGAGGATATACAGCAACAGTTCCACCTTGTCCTTTCCCCCAATGCGCTCAACCTCTTCCCACAAAACATCTGCTCTTGAATAAAGAGTTGATCGTTGAAGATTTGATGTTGAAACATTCATTATGATTGCGACCTTCTTATGGGATAAAAGATTTTTTTCTTGAAGAAAAGCAAAAAGAAAATGAATAAATATCCTCTTTAAATTAATTAAAACAAATTCTGCTTTGAAAATTTTACGAAATATGATTTTCGCATCCAACTGAGGAAGCAGTTCAATCGAAATGCATTTTTTTGATTTAGACAATTACAGATCAATACGGAATCATTGTTATTCAATAACAATGAACGTAAATGAATATTTGTTCTTTCAGAAGGATTAATGAAATCAGCAGCTGGAGAAGAAATTGGTAGTTGTTTTTGATATGAAAGGATGATTTCACACAACACTCCACGGGAACAGTGGATAAAAGAAGTTCATTCTCTTGAATCACTTTTTGAAAACACTCTTTTCAAAAAAGGTTAATGAAAAATAGGAGAATAAGAGGATGAGACAATTTTGAGTGAAATACATGAAACTGTGACATTTCAAAAAAAAAAAAAATATATGCACTGCTTGAAGAAAGAAGAATGCGATTATTGAAAAGAGGAATTTTCGACGATCTGTTTCGAACGGAACCAGGAAAAGGAATACGAGTCGAATGCTTCGTGAGTATTTGTTCACCTCTCTTGAAATATAAACGCCTATAGCGTCTGCAGAAAGAAATTTCAACGCAAAAGCATTTTTCTCCATTTTCTTTTTGGAATTAACCGGAAGTTATTCGAAGGTATGTTCTTGGACTGTCTGACTATCACGCATCACTAGATCTGCAAACGGCTATGTGAGCTGTCGTGTGAAATCAGGGATATGAAAATTGCAAGCATAAGGTCTAACTGACAAAGTGATTTTGGGAGCAGCATCCATTTTTGCCACATGAAGAGCACAGTCTTCAGCTGTCTTCAGGATTATCGTTGTTCAAAAGAATTCACATAGCTTCTTTCATCACAAAAAGCGTCCACAACTTGTGCAAACAGAAAAACTATCATCTGAGTCATGCATCCTCGTGCTGGACAATTCACAAATGTTTCTTCATCCACTTCATCATTGTCACTTTCGTTCCTTTTTCCATCCTCAATCTTTTTTGATGATGAAAAAAGAAATGATTACTTTTATTTTGATTCTACTGCTAATGTTCCCCTCATTTCAATTGATGTTGGAGACGAAGAGAAGAAGATCGTATGTTTCTTATCTTCGGTTTTTGCTTCCACTTAATTGAGAAAAGGAAGCTTCTTCAGATCCTCAGAAAATGTTACCTCTTTTGTTGCATTCAAAATGTAACAGCAATGGATATGATTCATTGTTATTATCATATTCTTCTTCCTTGACTTCTAATTTTCGCTTTTTTCCTCTTCCTCTTCCTCTTCCTCTTCCTCTTCCTCTTCCTCTTCCTCTTCCTCTTCCTCTTCCTCTTCCTCTTCCTCTTCCTCTTCCTCTTCCTCTTCCTCTTCCTCTTCCTCTTCCTCTTCCTCTTCCTCTTCCTCTTCCTCTTCCTCTTCCTCTTCCTCTTCCTCTTCCTCTTCCTCTTCCTCTTCCTCTTCCTCTTCCTCTTCCTCTTCTTCTTCTTCTTCGTCTTTTCTCCTTCGTTCAATGCCATCTTTAACGGTGACTGTCTTTTCGTTGCGTTCATTTGCCTGCTCATCTTCTGCTTCACTTAACTTCATCTTCTGTTTGATCAACACTATTCCTGCAGACACAAATAATTCATTCTCCAAGGAGGGCTCAATCACTTTCTTGTCAGCTTTGGCCTCCTTTTTCCACTCCTCCTCCTCCTCCTCCTCTTCTTCTTCTTCTTATGAAACAATCTCCTCTTCTCTCTTCTCCTCCAAAAGATCCACTCTTGCGCACTCTTGCTCTAAATGGTAAATCGAAAGTTCTGTTTTATTAGTTGAAAAGGCAGGTATGATAAAGAGACTGGATGTCTGCCGAAGCAACATCCACAGTTGCTTCAAGCTCTGCTTTCTTTCTGCTGATGATTTGGAATGGATCTTTGTCTTTTGAGAAGGTGAAAAAGAAGAAGAAGATAGATAGAACTGGCTCAGAGAACAATGGTTTTGAGACATTCATATTTATGATCTCCACACCAACCATCAACAGTTGCGATAGCGGAACTATTAACGCTGACGCTACATCTCGTTTCCTGAAGAAATATTCGCGGCGATCACAACATCCTCCAATGAGAGTAACCCACTCCCATCAGACACCACAACCACACTCGGTGAAGTTTCTGCTCTAGAGTTACAATCAACTCTCAAATGACTCATTCCAAGATGACCTGTCGTCACACTGAACAGCGCTTCTGCTGTTGAAAGTGTTCCTGTTCCAATCGAACATTTCTCTTTGTCTTTCCCAATGACTGAAATCTTCTTTTCCCCAATATCAATTGTTTCTGTCTCGCTTGTGTGATTCCCTTCCATCAGCGTGACTGACAGGCTCACCTGGATAACGCTCTTTTCAACTGCAACACCAATGGTTCTGCATGCATATGATTCATTCGCCCCACAAAACTCTTCTGCGTTTCCTCCGCTCACAGCCACAAATCGATTGAGAATCCCTCTCTTCAGCCAATCCTTCTTTTCTGTGTGCTGAAATGTCCAACCCGTTGAACTCGAATAATCATGTCCATAACACACTCTCTTCTCGTCTGTGTTTGTGGTGTAGCATTCATAGAACGGATTGTCTGAATTCAAAATGATATTATAATAATCCAGATATACCATATCGTGGCCAAGTAGGGGATTGGCTGAGCATTTGCATCCGTGGAAGAAGAGGAAATAACAATAAACTCTATCTTTTGATGCTGTTGGTCTGTTTGGATGCAATCTCAAACCTCCTCCATGTGATGCCGCTGAACATGAAATAAACTGAATGCTCCTCATTTTGAATTGGACTGGTACATTATATAAACTAATACCCCCACCATATGAATTTGTAACCGAACATGAAGTGAAACCGCAGTCAAACATACAAGCACTCTCCCCTTCTCCATTTTCTGTTGGAATGCATCCTATTCCTGAAACATTAAAATTATCAAGATAAAGTCTTCCTCCACCACTTCTTGCTTTGAAAGTCTGGAATTCACATCCGCTGATCCGAACACACGATGAAATTACATATATGCACATTTCTCCTCCAATCCATGTTTGAGCAGTGCATGCATTGAATGTGTTATTTTCGATATCCACAGAATTAATGCTATAGCAACTAATACCTCCACCGCACCAATGCGCGACACATTCATTGAATGCACAATGCGAAACTGAAACAGCGGCCGACGACTGGCTGTACATGCAGATTGCCCCTCCGCTCGATATTCCATCGGTATACGAGTCGCTTTCTCCTGTTGTCCTCGATCCACTCCACTCACACAAAATAAATGAATTAGCTCCATTGAATGTTTCGTTCTGTCTGTCTGGCTTCAATGGCGCCTCTGTAGTTCCTTTGCATACAACATTCCTTGTCCGACAACACCCAATAAATGAGGTGTTTGAGGCAGACAAGGAGGCCAAGGGATTGTTCAGAGAGGGAACAATTCCGCCATCATATGCATCATAGACCGATGAGAATGAGCAGCTACTCATAAAACATGTGGTTTGGGTTGACATAGTTGCTGTAGATGAACATGCATCATTTGCTGTTGAGATGTTGAAAAATGTCAGGAGAGAGAGATACAAGTGGCATTGAGGGTGATGAGAGGAATGCGGCTGAAGATGAGATAAGAGATTCGCATATCGAAACACTTCCTTCTTTGCCTCCTTCTCTTCTCGTTGCTCTTGTTGCAATAAAACTATATATCCTAATGTGGTCGTATCCCTTTTCCTGCATTTTGCACCTTCTTCATCGTCTGCTTTCCCCATATCCCTTTTTCTTCTGTTGTAATCTTCTGCTTGTTTTCAAAAATCCATTTTCTTTCATTGCTTTTGAATGTTCGCGCAAAAGCCCCTATTATTATTTTTGAAAGATATTCAACAATACAAAAATAAAAATACAAAAATACAAAAAAAAAAAATAAATAAATAAAATATATATGTATTTAAAACATAAAAAATATAATATGAAATATGAAAACCTCTGTACCATTTTCTTTTTGAAATCTTCTGATTCACCTTTCGCCTCTTCCTCTTTTTCTCCTCAAATTCATATCAAATATCTTCTTCAACCATTTCTTCAATTTTCTGATTTTTCTTTTATCACATCTCCTTCTTTTCAAATCGCTGCAAAGATCATTAATTCCCTCCTCTTCTATCAATTTCGTTTATTTCCTCTTGCTCATTCATCTATATACCCTTTATTCGTCTCCTTCTGCAATCTTTTTGCAATGCATGTGCTTGCATTCGCATTATCCCAGCGATAATCACAATACCTGAATAATGCAATGAAAATAAGAAAATATATTGCAATCCGAAAAAATAAAATGATGAGATTTCAAAAAATTAAAAAAAACGAAGAAAGAAAGAAAAGATGAAAGAAAAAAAGAATAATATTGCACACATCCAAAATATGCATAAATTTTGCAGCATCTTTTTCAACTCATCAAATCGAGAATCTTCTTCGGCGTCTTCCGTTATTCCCTCATTTTCCCCATTACAATCTAGCAACCCTCTTTTCTCTTTTCACCTTAATCAATCCATCCCTTCCTCTTCTGCAGCATGCCCTCCTTCTCCCTCTTCCGTTTTCCTCTCAAATCTTTCTGAAGTCTCCGAAAATACCAGCAGATAAAGTAATAATCCTAACTATTTCCGCAGTTTCACCAAAAAGCTTCTCTTGTTCATGTTTCTGCTTCTCTCTCCTCAATCTCTCTTCAAAACAGTCTCCATTTATGCTTTTCTACTCCTTCCTATGCCTCATCTTCCTCGTCTGCCTCTTCTCCTCCAAAACAAATCCAAACTCTCTTTTGATGAGCAGCATCCACTGCGCGCAA
This sequence comes from Monocercomonoides exilis, assembly GCF_001643675.1. NCBI lineage: Eukaryota > Preaxostyla > Oxymonadida > Polymastigidae > Monocercomonoides > Monocercomonoides exilis. The sequence goes on along the minus strand of NW_027150564.1, from coordinate 988,193 downwards.
ACACCAATAGATGCATCGAGCAAAATGCTTCATTCTCTAGTAAAAAATGATATTCAAGCAGAGGAGACTGCAATAGCAGAGGATAAAAGTTGATGATATCTTTCCCCTCTCATTTGCCGAACTCACAAATGCTCTTAACAGTCACAGCGATTCAGAAATAATCAAAAAGAGCACAGAAATGAAGACGATGAAAATAAGTTAACATAATCGCGAAGATGACGAAGACGAAGAAGAAGAAGGAGAAGAAGGAGAAGAAGGAGAAGAAGGGGAAGGAGAAGAAGAAGAAGAAGATGATGATGATGATGATGATGATGATGATGAAATATTCTGATGCGTTGAAGGTGAAATGTGAGATGAAGAGGGGGAGAATGAAGAAAAAGAACTAAGTTGATTTCCAGAAGAAGAAGAAGAGAAGGATGAGGAAGAAGAAGGTGAAGATGAAGTTGATAAGAGAGGAGCAATAGAAATTGTGCGTTTGTGTGAATGATTTGAAGCATAAGTGTTGGATAAAGAAGATGTTGTGTCTTGATGAGAAGAGGAAAGAAGCAGAGAATGAGGAAGAGAAGAAGACAAAACGTAATTTGGTTGATAGATTGGATTATTTTATGCTGAAGAAGGAGAAGTCGAAGATGAAGGCAAAAATGAAACGCGAAACGAGAAAGAAGAAGAAGAAGAAGGAAACATATTGGATGAAGTTGGAGAAGAAGCAGCAAACGAAGAAGAAGATGGAGAATAAAAAGAAGAAGCAGGAAAAGCAAATCCTGAAGCGTTTTTCAAACCAGATGATCCAAAAAACGGCAGCATTGATTTTGAGACTTGATCATTCAGAGAAAGTCTTCTCAATTTGTCTGCATCACACAACGAGCAGACATCTCCTCCGAAGCAGTTCAACGAAGAGTCCTCTCCATCGCTGAATGAGTCTTCCTCATATTCATCTGCATATTCATCGGAATCTCTGTTTTTGCTCCTCTTGCCGTTGTCGCTTCCGCCTTTCTCTTCGTTGCTTTCGTTGTAGAAATTGCTGTTTGCTGAAGAAGAATCTTCACTCAAATATCTTCGCTCTGTTTTCTTCTTGTTGTTCTTTTGATTTTTTTGGTTTGTCTTCCTTTTGTCTCTCTTTTCTTTCAAAGAAGCTCCTTCGCCTTTTGAGCCATTTTCTTTCTTTCTCCTCTCTTTCTCTTCTTCTTCGCCTCTTCTCTCTGCTGTCTGGTTAAGAATCGGGTGGGTCTGCGGTCTATGTCGAAGAGAGGGGACATGTTCTTGTGCACAGAAGGAGAAAGGAGCATGTTTGTGGCATTGGGCAGGGTGCAGAGGAGAGTGAAGGAGGGGAGACAGGAATAGAACTTGAATGAGGAGGAGGAGGAGGAGGAGGAGGAGGAGGAGGAGGAGGAAGAGAAGGAAGAAGAGGAAGAAGAGGAAGAAGAGGAAGAAGAGGAGGAAGAAGAGGAAGAGGAAGAGGAGTTTGACGAACGAAGAACTAAACAAGGAGCAGATGAATGTCTAATCAGCATCTTTCCCAAAGCAGGTGGCTAAGTCTTTGATTTTGGTATGACTGGAATGGAAGAAAAGGAAGAAGAAGGAGAGGAAGAAGAAGAAGGAAAGGAGGAAGAGGGAAAAGATGAAGAAGGAAAAGAAGAGAAAGAAGGAGCAGAAATAGAAGAGAGAGGAGGAGAAAGAGTAGGAGAAGCCAAAGAAGGAGATGTTTGCTGATTGGAAGAGCGAGAAATGAAAGGAGGAGAAGAGGCAGGTTTGATGATTGGACGAGATTTGCTGGTGGAGCTGTTAAGAGAAGAAGAAGAAGAGGAAGAAGACGAAGAAGACGAAGAAGACGAAGAAGAAAAAGAAGAAGAAAGCTGATCCACCTGTTGCAGTTGGCGGCAGATATGACAAAGTCGCTTTGTTGCCATCGCCCGCAACAACTGTAGCAAAACAGCCCAACCCTATATTAGCAGCCGAACAGAGCCTCAAAACATACTGAACTTTGCCTGCAGAAGTCGAAATACCGTTGATGGAGATGGGCAGAAGATAATTCCCAACTCAAATTGTTGAATGCTGCCCATGACAACAAAACGCCAAGCTTTCCACTCGCCCTTGTAGCAGCTCGGTGAAGGTTAAAGAACGGTAACAGCTGCAGGATGCTTCACTTATCTTGCCATTCTTGCAGGAACACAGGCCGAGACTGATGCTTTTGTCACAAATTATTCTTTTTCATTTAAGCACGAATTTTTGGAAAGTCTTGCTTCTCTGCGCATTTTCCACAAAACGCACATGCATCTTTCCAACGGCAGCAACAGCTGTTTTACTCCCATTGATGTCCCTGATCTCCATTCGGATTGTTTTGCAATATTTCCATTCCTTTTATGTGATTAATATCCTTCCCTCGATATTGCCAGCCACTTTCCTTTCCAAAAAACTGTTCCACTGCATTATGCCCCCAAATGCTATATAATTTTGTGCAGATTTTATCCTTCACAGAATTCCATCCATAAATCTTCATTTTATAATATAACAATTGAATTTGTTTTCACCTCTTGAACCAAATAAAAATTTATAAAAATCGTATATCTTCCGTAACTTCATTTATTTCCCAATGCCTATATAATAATCTGCTCCATTTGCGTCGTATTGCTCTACAAAGCGGAGATTGGCCATTTCAACAATAACTCATATTTCTGCGCTTTGGAAAAGATACAGAAGGAAATATCTTCGCAATCAATAGAACAATATAAAATACATACATTATGTCTTTTTGTGTTATTGATGAAATTGTTGTATTCCCCTTGGCCATCCAATTACCAAAAATTATGATTTAGAATTCCAAAAATATTGCATCTCCACCATTGTCTGTTGACACACAGGAAATAATATTTCTAGTTCTACAGATAATGCTCATTCACGGTAGTCTCATTCTGTGAATGGAATAATCCTTTCTTTCAAATCTGATGATCACAGAATCCATTACAAAAAAGACTCAAACCAACAAATCAATTTTCATAAATGTTTATCATTCTTGAAATATGCTCATGGTTGCAAGGTTATCAATTTGAAATTTCATTTACGTTATTATTATTATGAATAAACTGATTATTTTCAAAAAAAAAAAATGCACTTATTCATCAAATTTTTGATTCAAAAAATAAAAAGGCTGAAATCAAGAAGGAATAAAAATAAATGACAAATTGTATCATTATAAATTTCAATTTAGTGAAAAAATCAATTTTTCAAAAATACCATAATTTTATTCCTTTTTTCGAATTTGATCTTTTTTATGATATCAAAAAAGATCACCCATATATGTTATTTGAAAAATATGAAAAGAAAAAAAAAGGCTTTGGAGTTTTTTCTTTAAATGAAAAAAGATAAATAGAAAAGACAAAAAAAGACTTATTTTTTAAATTGAAAAAAGAAATTAATATAAAAATGTCTTATTCAACATTCTGCAAAAAAACAAGAAATTTTAAAAAATCAAAGAAAAGGACAAATTTGTGTGAGATTTGTGAGAGAGGGAATTTTTAGGAGAAGAAAAAGAAAGAAATAGAAAGAAAAGGACTTAAATTGGGCCAAACTGAAGATGATGAATTGAATTTAATAATTCATCATCGAAAAATGGACCAACATCAAAGAAATTATTTTTATGAGAAGAAAGAAAATTTAAAAAAAAATGAAGTTTTTATTTTAATGGATTTTAAAGAGAATTGGTGTTCATCAATTTTTTATAATGAAACTGGAAAATCATTTTTAAACAAGAAACAAATTTCACATTTGTGTTTTGTTGTTTTTTATGTTGATAATTTCGGAAATCTGAAAAAACGTTGTTTTAATTTTTTATCTGAAATTTTATCTTATGATTATCGTTTTGTTTGTGAATGTTTGAAACAACTTTTGCAATTTGATATTTTTTTTTAATGTTAATTCTTTTAACTTTTCTTGCGACAATGGTCCGCATTTTTGTAATTCTTATGTTTAAAATTTAATATTTTTTGATAATTCTTTTTTATTTAAAAATAAACATTGCTCACTTTCATTTTTTACTGAACATCACGGTAAAAATGAATGTGATAGTGAGTTTGGTTTTTTAACAAATTTAATAAATAATAAACTTGGCAATAGAGTTTTAAATAATATTTTTGATTTAATTGATTTTTTTTGTTATAATTGTAATTCTTATTTATTTAACACAAATTCTGAAAATTCATCTTTTTTCATTTCTGATTCTTTTAATAGTAACTTTAATTATTCTTCTAATATTTTTTCTTCTTCTTCTCAAAATCAGGTTAAAAACAAGAATGAAACGAAGCATTATTTTTTACGGTGTGAATTTGTATTTTATTATATTATATTATATTTATCTATTTATCTATTTATTTATTTAGTCACAAAGAATTAAAAGAAACAAACTGGAATGAAATGAAAATAAAAGAGATGAAAAATTATTTGTTTTTTAAAAAATATTCAGGGAAACTTCTCGTTTCGCCAATCAGCTGCGAAAATAGCTCAGGTATGTTTGAAATGGAATATAAAATTTTGAAAAAATAAGAAACAAAAAAAGAAAAGTTTATGAAAAAAATGATAATAAAAAAAAAATAAAATTTTTATTTTAGAAAAAGGAAAATTCGGAAAAGGTGTGAAGAAAGTAATTGAAAATAGAATGAAATTTTTAAATTTTCATAAAAAAAAAAGAAGTTTTGAATTTTAGTATTATTGTTTTAATAATTCAAATAATTCTTTGGATTCAAATAGCTTGACAAGTGAAACAGGAATGTCACATGTGTGTAATTTAAATTCTGAAAATACATTTTCTGATTCATTTTCTGATAATTATTCTTTTAACGATTCTATTGATAATTCTTTTTCAAATTAAAATATTTTTTTTGCAAAATGTTCACTGCATAATTTGTAAAAAAATGGAATGAAGGGTTTTTTTTTCTTTTTTTTTTTGACTATTGTAAGTGATTGATAATAATTTTTGTAATAAACAAACTATTAAATTATTTAGTATTTAATTTCAATTTTATTCATTATTTTTTATTTATTTATTTTTTTAATTTAACTAACTACACCGAAAATAATTCTATTTCGAAAAATAGTAATTCATATTCGGAAAAAAATAATTCAATTTCGAAATTAATAATTCAAAATCGAAAGAAAATAATTCAAATTCGAAAATCATTTGTTTTCAAATTTTTAAAAACTGTTTTTTTCTTAATGATGTTGATTTTTAATAATGAAATTATATTGAATTCATAAATAAACAATAATTAATGATCACAAAAATATTTTGATCGAAATATTTTAAGTTATCATTGTTTTCAAAGCAAATCAATCAAGTGAAGAAAAGAAAACAACAAAAAGAAAAACTTCACTCATTCATTAAAAAATACAAAAAATTAAAATTAAAAAAGCAATTTGTTAGTCAACATCCATATCGTTGTTTTTTTCATTTTCATGAATTGTTTCCTGTGACGAATTTGAATCAGGAACCTCAATCACAGACGAAGGAAATTCGGGGTCTTTTTGAGAAGAGAAATGTGCATTACCATGTTCAAAGCTGTGATGAACGTGACAAGGAGATACAGCAGAAGAAGCAGAAGCAGATGCTGATGAACAAGGAACAATTTGGTTATCTTCTATTTCGTCAGTAATATCCTCAATTCGTATTTCGCCAGAATCCAGTCTTTGAAAGAAGAATAGTTCACTCAAATCCTTTCCCTGTTGCGCCAAAGGAAGGTAGTGGCATTTAACCAAATTTAAACATCTGGAGACTTCCTTTCTTGGAATTGTTTCCAGTGATTTGCTTAAATGCGTAATCAGTTGTTCACTTGTACGAACGGTTGTTGGAATTGTCAAGCGTGATTTCCATATGCCAAATACATATTCAATAGGATTCAACTCACACCTATTTGGAGCAGTGTAAAGAACTTCGTAATTCTTTGAAGATATTAAATCAGTCACTTCTTTTGTTTTGTGTTATCCAACATTATCCATCACGAAAACGAATGATTCTTTTTCAAATATTTGAAGCTTTTCCATTAATGATAACAAGAACACCTGAAAACTTTGATCGTTAACAGTTCAATCAACAAATGTTTCATGCGTTATCCCGAAGAATTCACATATCGATGTAATTGCAGTTTCCGTTTCAACTTTCGTATTCTCACGATACTGAATTCATCTTTGGCCTACTCGTGAATGCCCTTTTGTTTGCAGTTCAAGCTTTTGAAATCCTGTGTCATCTTTGCAAATTATCATCCTTCCGTCTTCCTGGCTTTGTAAAAATCTTTTAACGTATTCTTTACTAAATTGCATAGTATTTTCATCTACCCTTTTATTTTCATATTTTCTTTATCTTTTAACTGAGAACACCTGACATTCATGCTCTTCCATTTTTTTAGATTTTATATGCTTTGTAACTGCTGAAGCCGAAGGCGGTGATGAAGAAACATCTGCAACAGAGCTTGCCAATTCTTTTGCTGTAACCATTGGTTTTTGTAGAATTATTTCTGTCATTTTTTTGGATGCCTCTTTTGTAATCTTCTCGTAAACCTATTTTACTCGCTGTTTAGGAGGCTCATCTTCGTGCACTGTCTTTGAAACTGTTGAAATGCTCACATTGTATTTTTCTGTTAATTCTGCGAGAGTCTTTCCATCCTTCTTGTCCGCTTTTAGCAAATTCCTTATGTTATTAGGTAGCTGATTGTACTTTTTTTTCTCTTTTGCATTGACAATTGGAACCACAGCTTTTTTCGGGTGTCCTCGCGGCATAAGTGTAGAATAATACCTCCTTCAATTTAAAGATATTTTGAACAATAATAGCATGGAAATAAATAGCATAAAAAAACAACACTTTTGGGTGGAGCAGTTCTTTGAAATATCTTCAAATTTTTATAAGAAAATAATTTTTGATCAATCCCATAATTAAATATTTGAATCTGATTTTAAAGTTTTTTGTGCGAACGCGGAAGAATTGAAGGTTGATTGATGTATTAAACAATGCACCGCTTATAGTTACACAAATTATGTTTGACTTTGCTATATTTTTTTCTCTTTTTTCATGTTATTCTTTTTATTTGTAACTTTCCAAACTTTATCAATGACATTTAATTTATTTTCATCGAACTGTTCATTGAGCATTTATTTGTGATTGAAAATATAGAAAACTCCAAACAATTATAATTGGGACATTATTTTCGAAATCATTAATCTGTATTGAAATTTTTCGGATATTAAAAGTTGGAGAAAATTCGAGATAATATGATAAAATTCTAAGTTATTATATAAAAAAATGACATTTTTCCCAATAATTTTGAAAAAGGAATACTTTCAAAAATTTTTTCAAAAAAACAATTGATCAAAGAATAAATAATTTTATAAAATAAAAAGCAAATGCTTTTTTGCATTTTTTCAAGCAAAGAATAAATAGTTCGAAGAGGAGTTATGTCCAATTGTATCAGCTATTAATGATCTTTATTAAAAACCAATTTTTGAAGCATATTAAGTTATCGTATATGAGTTCAAGAGTAATTGTTAAAAAACATTCTTTTGGAGTTTCAATTTCTTACAAACAATTTTAACATAAACACGTGATGAAAAAACATATTTCATTTCTTTCTTTTTCTGTGATTATCCAATCAATGTTATTTATTGAGTTATATGTGAAAATAACAATAATTCTTGTTCGAAGACAAATAGTTGACAGAAATTAAAATTTGTTATTAAAGTGATAACATTTTAAGAATTTTTTCACAAAATCTTTTTATTTTAAAAAGAAGAATTAAACGATTATTGAAAAATGAACATAACTTTTATCATTATATTTTTCATATAATCTGATTCTTGGCATTTTGTTTGCTCAAAGTTCGAAAATATAGCGAATAACAATAAATGAACAATTATTTTCTTGAAATTGCATTTGTTGTGTTAAGTCAAGCCTCGCCCTCATCAACACCTCCTTGTGTGTGAGCCATCTCAACCTCATCCCTCTCACTGGTTGTCCACTCCTCACTGCCCAACACCACTCAGCTGCCACCATCTTCTCTTCTGCTTGCCATATTCATCCAGCAACAAACAATCAACTTTTCCTCTCTGCCCATTCCTCCCTCTCCCTCACAAACTTCTCCCTCACCACCCACCAACCAGCCATCTTCTCCTTCCCCCTCTTCTCCACCCCAAACAATCTCATCCCACATGCCCACTCCCCAATCCCTGCCTCCTTCTCCATCTCCCGCTCCTCTTTCTCCTCTTTCGTCTCCCTCATACAGCCTTTCCTTTTTTCTCCTTCTTCCCTTTCTTCCCCATCCCCTTCTCCATCTCCTTCCCTTTCCCCTTCTCCTTCATCTTCCTCATTCTCATCCTCATCATCTTCTTCCCCTTCCCCTTCTCCTTCCCTTTCTCATTCGATTTCCTCTTCCTCTTCCCCTTCCCCTCTCCATGTCTATCACCAATCCCATCCCCACCTCCAAATCCACCTCCATCTCCATCTCTCAAACACCCTCTTCTCCAACATCTCCTCTCCCCAATCTCATTCATCTCTTCCATTCCTTCCCTCACATTCACTCAACCCATTCACCTCAATCACCTCTTCCTCTTCTCTCTCTTCCACCAACACCAACACCAAAACAATCCCTTCCTTCTCTCTTCATTCATCCCTCTCCATCCATTCAACCATCTTTATCCACACTCACAACCCCATCGATGGAACCATTCTCCCAAATCTCAACAGCCCATTCACTTCTCTCTCTGCCTTCAATGTTTCTTTTCTCCACCAAGCACGATCTTCTCCAAATGATCTTGTAAAATATTACGGATCCGAAACCCAAAGAGCGAAACCTGGTAGATTGTCCTTTACTGAATTGAACAGCTATCTCTTTGAGTGGTGCGAATGGAACGATTCGTATAGCGGAAATGGATCTGCAGGTGGTGCACTCTTTGTTGTCTGTACAAATGCAAATCTCACGATTATTTCTTGCTCATTCGATAATTGTTCAAATACAAATCATGGTGGAGCGTTATATTGCGATTATTTGTTAAAAGTTGATATCGCAAAATCCAATTTCACAAGCTGTTCAGCTGCTCATGCAGGAGCTGCTTATTTGTATTGCAATCAACCTAATTCTGTTTGGATATTCTCAGAAGATAAGGTTGAAAATTGTTCAATAGCAGATTGGTGTGGAACGGGGTGGTATTTCAAGCTCGAAAACATGCCGTCAAATACACAATTCCTGTTTTCGAAATGCAAGTGCATTTCAAACTCAGGTGGCGATTCTGCCGGTTCTTTAACATTTTGAAATCCCCCAGGAATCAACTCAACTCAGTTTTTGGTTGATGATTTCCAATTTACAAACAATAAATTGACTGCTTCTTCGACATATGGAGGAGCTGCAATTTGCTTCCTTCCACCATATTCTTGGATGAATGGAGTAAATTTCATCACATTCTGTTTTTTCGATGGCAACACTGCGACTAATGGAAGGGGGAACGATGTGTTCTTCAGTGGAAGCAGCATCACACAATCTCCATTTGAGAATTGCGGTTCAACAACTCTAACGCAAAGAGTCTGGAATAACAATACAACTGATAACACTGTGTACAATGGCTGGCTCCCCCTCATTGCTCAGAACAAAATCGTTGCCAGCAATGGAACTAATTCTGATGCCTGTGGCAGACACCAACAGACCCCATGTGCTACCATCGAGTATGCCCTCAACGGCTTCATTTGCCTCCTCCAAGATGCCTCTCTCACCCTCCTCACCTCAACATTTGTTCCTCTTCAAACATTTACCTTCAGAGCATCTGATACAAAAATCACTGAAAACGATATCCTCTTTCTAATTTCATATTATTTCCTCAATTATTTCTTATCCTAATTTTTTTAAATTTTCCATATCATCGAAAAATCTTTGCACCTTCATTGCATTTTCAACAAGAGCATATATCATCACTTATCTTTCATAGAGCCCAAAATCAGCACAGGTTATATTATTTCTTCGTCATTTTCCATTTAATTTAACTTTTTCATCAAATGAAAAAAAAGCTCGTTGCTAAAGCAATCATCCGTTTTCATTTCTTCAATCATATCAGAAAGTTCTTCAAAAACATTTATTTCTTTAACTTTTCGATTTCAATATGCATTTATCCGATTTGCTCCAAAAAATCATATGATTTCTCTTCAAATAAGCCTTTTTCCTCAAAAGCGCTTTCCCTTATCGTTTCATCTTTTCAATTCACAGTGGTTTTGAAGCAGTGAAGCATGTCGAAGACTATTTTTGAACCAATCCATTCAAAACAAAAATCATTTCAACGTTCATTTTTTTTTCAAAGCCTCTTTCAACTTCAAAATGAATAATCCGATTTGATCTCCGTTTTCTGTTGCATGCCTTCTGATCAGCTTTACTTGATTAAACAAAGAATTCTTTTTGAAGACTATTTTTTTTGGTGTATCTTTTGAAACAGAATGTGTTAAAACTTCGGATCCACTCCTATTAAAGAAAAATTTGATTTTCTGATCAATAATGTTAAAATAGAATGAGAAGAAATTTTCAGTGTTCCATTATCTAATAGAAAAAGCTAAAACAAATGAAGTGATTTCGTAGATGACGAGATAAAAGCATTGAGAAAGAACAGTTTTGCTTTATAGGTTTATTTCTTTTTGTTCTTTTTAATTAAAAAATGGTTAAAATTCCAAAGAAGTGAAAGATAGAGGTGAACAGGCTCTTTTGTCGAGAGATTTATATATCTTTGTTGTTTGTTTCATAGATACTCTCAAAAAAATTCTTCCGCATATCAAATCAGTCAGACTTCCATTCATTGGAGTTTAATTCGAGAAATATTTTAGCATACTGAGATTATCAAAAATGAAACAATGCCAACTGCAAATATCACAATTCTGCATTATTAACGGGTTGAAAGTGTTGATCAGCATGAAGCTGTAATTGTGCTTCAGAATTTGGACTTGAAAGAACAAGTGTTGAAGGTGAACAGATCTGCGTTGTGTTGTCTGATTCATCATCTGCTTCAGAGTTGGCTTATGGAGATTTCTGCTGAAATGAATTAAGCTCTGACATATTTTTCTTTTCAGCAATTATCTGAATGAGCAACTTTGTTTGAACCAATCTTCTTATCTGCCTCTGATGGCAAGTTATTCAAGCTTTTTTCTTTTTTTTTCTTCTGCCAAAGAGATGGAAGCAGCGCAGAACAATCCAATTCTTTATTTCTGAAAAAGAAGAAATATCTGCAAAAGTTTTCGAATCCAACAAAGATGAAACGATTGGAAAAGTGATCACATAAAACTCATAAATTTAACAAATTTTAAACGAATCTGACTTCTTCTCAGAAACAATCGAGATAAATGTCGCGAAGGCCTTTCCCATTCGGTTTCAGATGGTTTCTTCTGCGATTGATAAACAATGGAAGTTTTGCAATTGCAGCTCATTGTGTTCTGCTTCGCTTTGCAAAATGAACCTTCAAACAACTCCAGATCATTGACAACAACAGTCAAGAGGCCCCATCAGCACCTTGCTCTTCTTGCTCTATCTGAATATGCATCTGTCTGCTTCTGATGTTGCTGAAAAGGCTCTTCCTCTTCTTTTTCTCCTTCTTTCATATTATCTTCAATGTCGTCCCAATCACATTTTCATCTTTTCTTCTTCATTTTCTTTCATCTTCATTTTTTTTCTTTGGCAAAACACACTCTTCTCATTCAACACCTTCAAAAACGCCTTGTCAATCTGAGCCAAACGCAGAATATTTTAATATCGGCTGAATGTCATCTCCTCCATAATTCTTCATATTGCAAATGTCTGACACTATCTCTGAAATCTCAATCTGCTTTTGCAAACACTTGATGAACCTTTTCTTCATCTTCCTTTCTCTCTTGCTGTTGGCACTCTCCATCCCCAAGAACGATTGTGAGTACGTCATCCAAACGAACGAAGATTGCCTCAGTTGAATAAGCTCCTGACAGAATCTCAGCAAATGAAAGTCAATAAGTGGGTTGAGCGGGCATTGGATGGAATCAACGTCTCTTCGATTCCCATCTGCTCAATTGTGATGTTCCCATCGGAAAGCTGGCAGCGCTGGATGTTCAGCAGCGAGCGTTTTGCAGAGGACATCCAGCGAGATTGGAGGGCATTCACAGACTGAATGGCAACAGACAGGAAGGGGTAGAAGGAAGGGAAGGAGCGAGAATGGAGAGAAGGGATGAGATAGAGGAGCTCGCTGTTGAGGGGAAGGTTGAAAGAAATGGTGAAAATGGAAGGGAAAAGAGATATTGAAAAGGGAAGAAGAAATGAAAGAGACAGGTTTATTTTCTGAGGAAAAGAAATTTCTTTCATGACTCTCTTATTTTGCGTTTTTCATTTTTTTCGCTATTGAATTCTGTTCATCAAAAGACGTTGTTCAAGAAAGAGCGCTGCTTGCAGTTTATTGCACAGTTGATTTATGTGCTTGATGATCTCAAACCAACTTATGAAAACAGAAATTCCAAGATTGAAAATGTTGACTCTTGGTTCTTTAATAACGTTTAACAAAAAAACGTTAAAATTTGAATGAATGAAAATTTATTTATGTAAAGATGAAGGAGTGGAAGCCGGGCATCTGCTGCAGAAAGTTAGCGGCTTCAATGGAGAAGTTACAGATGGAGATAGAAAACGAAGAAAAGAAGAAGGAGAAAGAAAAGAGGAAGAGATGATAAAGCAATTGTTGATAATGATGAATAAACATCAATTTCTGTGAAAAACGAAGAATGTTTTGTTATTGAAGAAGACTGTATAAAAAATAAAAAGGAATCTCTTCAACTGAACTGACTGAAATGAATGCTTCATCAAAATCTTTTTTCTGTTTGTTTGCATTCCCTGATAATATTTAAGAATTTGTGCATAATCAACTGAAATTGGAGTCGAATGACTAAATGTTCAGTAAAATGACGAAGATAAAGAGGAAGAATGAGATGAAAACAAAAGTGTATCGTCTATAAAAAAATAGGAAATAGCTATTTCAGTAACCTTATGGAATTCTTTAATTCTTTTCAGTTCATACTTTGTGAAAGCTTAGCAGTCTGAATGAAGTGCTTCCTTTTATTTATTTTTTGTCACTCTCATTGCAAACCAAAACTTATTCTTTTTTCATAACATCGAATGAATGTTATCATTCTCTTTCTTCGGATTGTTTGCTTTTGCGATTATTTGGGCTTTCATTAATATCATTTGCTTTGGAAAACATGTGATTAATAAGTCTGCAAATTGTTTTCTTCTAATTATTTTGAAATAAGATGAATCGATCAGTGAATTGAAAAAAATATTATCATTGACTCTATAAAACACAAAAAGTTAACTAAAAAATATATGTGAAATTCAAGTTCTCCACAAAATGAGATTGAATAATTGCAACACTTCTATGCAATCTGAAATGAATTTCATTGAACGAAATATAAATAATACAACAATTCCCTTTAATTGGACCTCTCGTTTGCTGAGACATTTTTTTCTGAACTCCGAATGGAAAAAAAGAAATTTTCATTGCTTTCTCCATCAAGAAAAAGCGAGAAGTGTAATGCTGTTTGGGAATATTTGAATGACATATCAGGGGAAGATTTAGTTAACTGCTTGACTTACATGTTTGCTCACACAAACAAAGGAAAGAAATTGTTTTCCGAGTTGCAAAATATATTCAACGGTATTTTTTTTTTGTTGAAAGAAATATATTCATTTTTTATTATTATTCACTGTTACATAAAGAAAAGGATAAATACGTTATTATGCGTCTTGCATCGGCATACAATACAGAAGACAACGCTCATACGAAAGTCACTATCCTCAAGACTGTGTGCCATGAATATTCATTTCATCAGCTGCAAGACTTTGGATTCCACTGCACGCAAGGAAATTACAATTATTCTAAGCAAAGCAGCTCTTCAACATCTTTGGAAATATCTCGAGCACAAAAACCAAAAATGCCTCCATCGAAAAGAAGTTTGTTTTTTTGTTTCATTTAATTATAAATTTCTTTTTTTGAAAATTTCATAAGAACTCAGCAACGAAGAAGAAAAAAGATTTTCTGAATTTATTTTTGCGAATTCGACTGAATCATCGGAGACATCACGAAGAATTTTAAGTACAAAACCCAGTTTGCAATATTATGAAATTTTGATTAAATGAATATTATAATTTTGAAAAAATGCATTCAAATTTTTCTCAAAGAGGAAATTATTGAAAATGTCAATGATTTTGCGATATTGAATGGAGAAGACAACATGGAAATAGACATTGATCCATTGGGAGATTATTTTCAAGAAAATAGTTATTTTGAAGAGAATAATATTATCTCTGGAACACACATCGATACACATCCAAATGATAACAATAGCTTATCAGATATACACGACATTTCAAGGACACATACTAATCTTCGAGGAGAACATAATCATATTTCTCAAAGTCATTGTCAAAGTTCACAAATAGAGAATTTCTATGAGAATGAGGAATATCAAGAAATTACGGAAAATAATGATCATAGCATATCAATGGACGTTGAAGAAGATATAATTAGTTACGATTCCTCTGACATAATGATGGATGTGCTTGACAAACATTCAGATCAGAATATGATTGTTGATCAGGAACTTGCTTCTCGGGATAATGAAAACGAAGATGAAGGAGTAATTTTTTTCAGCTTACCAAATTTTGGAAACAGTTGTTATATGGCTTCACAAATTCAAATATTTCGAGCAATTATTGTTCAATGTCCAGATTTACCACTTCGAAATGGAACGTTCACTTCTTATTTTTCAAATCTTTCATATCTCGTTTCTAAAGTAATAACTATCAAAACAAAGAATTCACAATTGAAACAAAGATGGTCACCATTATTTCTTCAACAATTTGAAAAAAGGCATAAACTCAGAGAAGGAACGCAACAAGAATTCTATGAAACTTTCTTGGATTTATTCAATGATTTATCGGTTATCCTTCCGAACTTTGCACATCAATTGAATACAAGATTGTCATTTCCAAGACAATGTTCAAAATGTCATTGCGTTATGAATGGCCCATGTGAGCCAACTCCAATAATTCGACTCGTTGGATCCAGTTGCACCGAAGCGTTTAATGCTTCATTCAAAATGGGGACCAGCAACCAGAACAACAGATATGCTTTCTGTGAGCGCTGTCAGTCAGAAACTTTTCAATATTCTCACATGAAAATGGAACAATTCCCGCAAATATTATCAATAACCATGGAACCAGAAATAAATGATAGATATAATTGTTTCAAAATTTCTGAATATTTATCATTTTTCAATGAAGGTGATTCTTTGCAAGTCTGTGAAAGCTGTGAAGGAAGTGTGTGTTAACACATTTTGATTGCACAACTATTCTATCAGGGAGATAACGAACATGGACATTTTTACTCAATGTGCCGAAGTGGAAAGTGTTCCAATATACCAACAGAAAATTCAAGTGTATGGTTCATGTGCAACGATGAAGCTGTTACGCCCGTTCACGATTACATAAAAGACGTGATGGAAACGCAAATAAATATGGGATCGAATCCAATTCTTTCTGTGTACAAAAAAGTTGACAGCAATGTTGAAGCAATTGTACCAGATATTTTATCGCCTAATTTGCTTGACTATCATTTTTCGAACGATTATTATCAGCCTATCACCTGTCACAACTCTCACTCATTTCATGATGATGTTGCTTTTCAAGTGAGCAATGAAGAGAGAGGGCAAAATAGAGTTCAATCACTTCATCCACATCATTCAATATCAAAAAACTTCACTTCACCAACAGATGTTTCATCCAGCGAATCATCTTTGATATCCCAACCACTTCATAATTCTCAAGTTTCATCAACGTCCTTCTCTTCATCATCACAATCAAAATCAAACAACACTTCAGAAGAAAATAGAGACAATTTTCCTAACATTTCATTTCATGATAAGCATGTTCATCATTCTCCAACAAATCGGAAAGACACAAATGCTCCAAAAAATGCTTCGTCCAATAATTTTGAAACAATTCATTCAAACAATCATTCGATAAACAACATTTCAAAACATGTTCCAAATGAATCAATCGATTCTTCAAAACTATCATTTTCGACAAGAAATCCAGTGAACAACACAGACATCAGAGAAATTGGAAAAACTCTTATTCCTTCACATGAACAAGAAAATCTTCAATGTTCAAAGCAACCTATCAGGATTATCAATGTTCCAAAATCAGAATTATATGAAAAGTTTGTTAAGGAAACAAAGATAAAAATGTCAAAAAGTCAATTCTACAAAAGGACCCTACGCTTAAAAAGAGCAACGAGAAGAACGGACGTCTGTGATTTGTGTGAGGTGTACTCTTCACTAAAGAATAAGGAGAAGCTTTTATTCCAACGTTCTGATCAACTGAACAACGAAGAGAAAGCAACAAAACAACTGATTGAAAAACACCGCATATTGGCCAATAATCAACAACAATTCTTTCGACACTTGAAAAATAATTTAACACAGGATGAGGCTCTTCTATTGTTTGATTACAAAGAAAACTGGTCCTTACCCATCAGAAAGAATCAAATAAGTCGAGATTTTTACAACAAAGTCGAAGTGTCTCAATTCTGTGTTATAGCGTACTTGAAAGATGAAAACGAAAACAAAGTGAAACACATTTTCAACTTTTTTTCTAACGTTTTGTCCCATAACTTCAAGTTCACAATAGAATGTCTGCAACAAGTCTTATTTAATCCGATTTTTGAAAAAAAGAAAGTATTTCGATTCATGTGTGATACAGGATCACATTTCAGAAACTCTCAACTGATGCACTTTCTTCTTTCGAACAATTCTTCGTTTGCAAAGGATAAAACAATATCTTTGTCATTCTTTTGCGAAAAGCACGGAAAGTGCGAGTGCGACGGAGAGTTCGGGCATCTTTCGCAATGCATTAATAACAAATTGGATAACAATACTGTAATTGGCAATATCGATGAACTTATAAAATTTTTTGAAATTTATTCCTGTCACACGGGTTCATGTGATGACAACCATATTTCCAATTGTTCCAAAACTCACCGTAACTTTCTGAAGTTTGCTTTTTATTTGTTTTCATTTTTAATTCACTTGCATTTTTATTTGAAACATCTTTTATATGTTTTTTGATTAATAACAGGCACAACCCATCCAACAAAATTCTATGGAAAAAAATGGTGGTCAGTTCTTTGAAGACATATTTATTTTATGAAAAGCGCGGAAATTAAATATTTCGATCGGTTTCATCTCCATTCAATTCAAAAGGAATATTTGCAACAGCATTTCGAGAAAAAAGAGAAAGAGATGAGCGCCCAAAAAAAACATCAAAGGAGTATTATCATAAATCAACTTCTTTGTCACCTGGAATAAACACGAAAAGAATGTACAAAGAGAGGGAAAAGCTTGATAAATTATAGTTCTTTAATCCAGCTAATAATATTTGAGTATTTTTGTTGTGTTTTTATGAAATTTTGTTTATTTTTTTGATGAGTTTTTTGAAATGTCCGCTGCTCAAGCTCAGATATAAATGTGTAAAGCATTTTTATCTGGGTACCCTTATATTTGCTTATATGCAAAAATGGGGCTAGGCTGATTCCGTCCTGGGATTGTGCTGTGACCGGTCCAGCACAATCCCTTGAAGGCTTTGGGTCCAGAATCAGCCTCCCAGGGTGGACTTTCTCTTAACTCATTGAAAAAACAAACAAAATTCCTCGTTTGCAGTTTATTATTCAATATTATTGTTTTCGTTTATGTATTTTTTCAATGTCGACATTGTTTTTATTTATCATTATCTGTGTTTATCAATAAATTTTCAATGAGAATTATTACAATAACTAATTTGATTCGAAAGAAACATTGGAATCATACGAAAAAGAGTTCTCCAATATGTTTCGATCTTAGCGTTGCTGAAACAAAATCGAATGATAACAACGAAGTGGGATCTTAAGAATGCGCATAATTGCTTGAAAGAGTAGAATGAAAGGCAATGAAGATTCAGGGTATTGCCAAGTTCGGGCTGATTAATTTCATTGTTCCATCGTCATTCGCAAGCGGAGCTAAAACTTTGCTGCACGTTTGTTCAAGCAATGGATTGTTGACTGTGAAGGACTGTTCATTCACAAAAATGGAAGAAAGCGGAGAAAACATGATCAACTTTGGGCTGATCAGAGCAGATGGAGGAACTGTTCAATTAGAATTTGTGACAATACAATCACTTTGTCTTACAAAAGATATAATTTCTGTATTATCTTCAACGATTTTGAACATTAAGAACTCGACAATGAAGAATGTTGAGCTGGATGGGGCAAGCGGATTGAGCATAACAAAGAGTTCAAGAAGAGAAAGCGACGAATTTGAACAAGATGTTGTTATTGAATGGAGTTCATTCGAAGAAGTCACTCAGAATACAACCGATGATACTCCCATCATTCGGAACAAAAATGATGAAGAGCCATTGAAAATGGTTGTTAGAAACATAACGATGATGAAGTGCGGAGGGTTAAAGTGTGGAAAGGGAGGAGGGATGTTTTCTGTGTTGAATGAGGGAGGAAACTTTGACTGCTCGTTTTGCACGATTTTTGAGTGCTTCTGCTCAACCACAGGAAGAGGTGGCTGGCTGTTTCTGGAATTCACCTCGACAGCTGAGCAGCCTCTGAACTTGGTGTTATCGAATATCACATTCAGAGACAACTCTGCATTCAGAGGGAGAGATGTGAACGTTCGATGCCACTCAATTGATGCTCAGATAGTGGATGTACAATTCTTGCAGGATTTCAGAGCTCCGTTTGAGGAGTTAGCGATATGGGGCTGCACAACAGACTCGTTTATTGGCGAAGAGGATCTTCCGCTGAGGGTTGTGAAATACCAGAGAGAGATAACACTTGTGTCCGTTACTGTAAACAATCACGCAGACATCAAATAATGTACAGAGTTCTGTGCTCCTTTTGATTCCAGAATGTGCGAGCGAAGCATATCGTTCCATCGTATTTCTCTCAGCTGCTGATCAAAGAGCAAACTGTTTTTCTTGGTGTGTGAAGTGTTCAAGATATTAGCATCCACTCTCTTCAATATCCTTCATCAGCTTTTGTATGCTTGAACTTAACAACCACCAATGACTGAGAAAGTATCATCACAACGTCAGAGAGAGAGTTTGGATAAAGAATGTGAAATTCAATTTATGTCAGTCATTTTTGTATACGAGCTTATCATTCATTTGAAAAGCAAGTTTCAGACTTTCTCTTTTGGTTGTTTATTTTTCATTTGTTGAACAATCGAACTGCACTCAACCTGTTTTTCCAAACTCAACTTTGTTGAACATCAAACATAGAATTCAGCATGTTGATAACTTTTCAGGAAAGATGTTTTCATTCAAGAACCCTTCTTTTCTGAGTTGAAAGGATCAGATTTCGTTGACAAATGGAAAACAAAAGAAGATTGAATCAAAAAGAAAAGTTGTTATGCTTCGAAAATAAAAAAGTGCTTCATGAAATGGAGAATCTGCAGATGGAGTGAAATTGACTGAAGGTTGTGTCATTGCGATAAACGATTTGTCAACAGGAGCAGTTTCTATTGGAAGCTGCTCATTCAATAAGTGTTCAAGAAATTCGGAAGGAGCTTCTGTTCTCTCAGCTTCTTCCACTTCTGCTCAAATTGTTCTTTCCAATTGCTCTTGCTCAAACTGCTCGTTCACAAATCAGACATCATATTCCACAAATGCACAGACCATTGATCTGTCCAATAATGTTTCCATCGAATCTTCGTTTTTTGAAGGATATCAAAATGATGCAAATATCATTGATAATTCAGCAATTGAAGATGCATGTCATTGGAATGGATCGTTGATGTATCTTTCTGATAGCACCAGCCGCTTGAAGGACACAATCATCACAAACTCTTCAGAAGGTGGCATATCAGTTGATTGTGGGAATGTTGACATCACCATGGGGATGTTTGTGAATAACACGTCTTCCATCCTGCAATATACATCAGCTCGAAGAAATGTTGTCTGCACAGGCTCTGCTATGGTGGATTTGGTGAGTCTGAAAGGAGGAGATGGATGGAAGGATAACTCTTCTCTTTGGATGTTGAATGATGTGTGCAGTTTTGAAGGGATTGTTTATGAGAGGGATTCATCATTCTTCATTCCTGTGTTGGAAAGTGTGGAAGCAAAAGAAGAGACAGATAGAATGAAGTTGATATTCAAAGGAATGCTTTTTATTCCATGCAATATGTCATTCTCAGTTGTGAAGAGGAAAGGAGAAGAGAAAGAGATTGAGCATTATGATTTTGATGCAAGTGGGTTAATGTCAGAAAGAGAAGTTGAAGGAAGTGGGGGAAAAGATCTCCTTAGCAATTGTGGAAATGAAATAGAAGTGAGTGTGCATGTTTTATTTGGGAATTCAGAATCTCCATCTTCAACACAGTCATTCGTTTTGAAGAATGCAAGTGAAGCAAAGGGAAATGGAGATGAAAGGATTGTTGAAGGTGTGAAAGAAGGGAAATCATGGGCATTTATAATTGCGATTATATTTGTTGTTTTGTTTTTGATTGCACTTATTGTTTCCATTGCTGTGACAATTAGATGGAAAAAGCAAAAGAGAAAAACAGAAGAGCTGGAGGTGATTGTGGAAGACACAGTGAAGAAGGATCCAAAAGCATTTGAGATGGTGACGATGGAGATGTCACCAGAAGAGCAATGGAGGAGAGCAGAAAGGGAGACAGAGAAGAAGAATGAAGAGAGGATAAAGAAGAGGGTGTACGAGAAAAGCCTTCAACATTCAGAGTCATCAGAGCATTTGTTGAGTGAGAGTGGATCAACAGAATACATCTTGGGGAAAGATTCAGACAAGATTCCAGAATGGGCATTGGAGAAAGATGAGGAAAAAGAAGAGGAGGAAACATGAAAAAAAAAACACCTTCACCATCAATTTCTTCAGCAGTCTCAACTGATTCAGATTCATCATTTGATCGAGCTTAGAGCCTGTGTTCGACAACTTCTTCAAAATAAAACTTGAAGGATGTGATTGAATGTTTTCATCAACATAAAAACAAAATCTCTCAAGTTAATACCGAGCTTTTCATACTGTTTCATCAGACGAACGTGAAAATGGAGATAGATAAATTTCACAAGTTAAATAGGAAAAAAAAAACAAAACAAGTGACTTTTTCTGAAAGCTACACAAATCATTTCGAAAAACTTCTCCTCGAAGGTTCATTGAATCGAATCAATTTTCAAATCACAATTGTTTTATCCTGAACAACATTGCAAAATACAAAGTGTAAACGATAAATTGTAAAACATATGTATTGAGCAAGTTTTTCTTAAACAAAACATGATTTATTTAAACTTTGAATTTCCAGTAATTTTGGAATAAACTCAAAAAACAAATGAATCCATCACCTTTTTCTTTAAAAAAAACACTCGTAATAAACGAAAATAAGAAATGAACACAACTTAAATCTATATTCTATCCGAATAAAACCTTTCAAAATGTCATATAAGTAAAACAAACAAACAAAAACCGTCTTTGACTATTTTGTAATCGATTCTTTGATTTTTGTGCAATAGATAACTTTAACTTTGTTAATAATAATACTTATTGGTAACTCAATTAGTGAAAATCATATTATGACATGCATTAAACATGATTTCCACACCTGGAAATACTTCTGAAGTTCTTTCATGAAAATACAAATGAGAGTGATACTGTGACTATTCTTTGTTTGAATATTTGTTGGAATTCAAAAAAAAAAAAAAAGATAAATAAAATTCAAAAAAAGAACCAATCAATCTTATAAAATTATTCAGTAGTCAAAGAAATAACAAAAAAAGTTTAAAAACTGTAATGAACTCGAAAAACATGATACTCAGCTATTGAATCAATTTAAAAAAAATATTGTTACCATGTTTTTTAATAAAATTAAAAGGGCTGTGAGACATTAATAATAAATTTCAAACAATCAAACATCAACGAAAATAATCAAGCATTCTCATTTCCTTTGTGTATATAAACATAAACATTCGTGAAGTTAACTTGTTTGTTGAAAATCATTAACAATTATTCATTCACTTACAGCTGACAAAAAGTCCATCTTCAGAAATGAAAAATAAAGTATTCCTCAAATGATCTTTTTCGAAAAAAATATATAATCCAAAAATAATGAACATAAAGATCAAATATCGATTCAATATAATATGTTCTTGCTTTCAAAAGACGATATTTGAGTTTATAAAGCAGAAATCAAGATTCATTTTTCAGAAAAAACAACTGCCGAAATTTATTATGATTTCGAAAATAATGTCCCAATTTTTTAACAAAAATGGAGGAGTGAATTGTATTATTTGGCTGCAATCAGTCTTATTCATGTATTTTCAGTAAACAGAGTGGAAAGTTGTTCAATCACAAATTGGTGTGGAACTGGGTGGTATTTTAAGATGGGAAGTACACCAATAAATGCTCAATTCCTTTTCACCAAATGCAAGTGCATTTCAAATTCTGGTGGTGGTTCTACTGGTTCTCTAACATTTAATTATCCTCCAAGCAATAAACCAGAGAAATTTTTGGTTAATGATTGTCAGTTCTTTAACAATAAATTGACATCAACTTCATCAACATGTGGCGGCACTGGTATTTATTTGGATGCAACCTTCAATTGGACGAATGGAATAAAATTCATCACTTTTTGTTTCTCAGATGGAAATGCAGCAACAAATGGCAGAGGAAACGATGTATTTTTCAATGGAAGAAGCATCATTCAATCTCCATTTGAGAATTGCGTTTCGGCTACCATTTCATCAAAAGAATTGAAAGCCAGTCCTTCTGGAAAAGAGGTTATCAACGTTTGCTCCCTTTCATCTATTCTCTCCATTTCAACTTCAAAGAAATCCCACACGTAATTTTTCCTCCTTTTCTTCTTCTTCTTCTCCTTTTCTTCTTCTTCTCTCTCTCCTCTTCTTCCAATTCCTTCCACTCCTCCTCCTCTTCACTCATATCTTCGTCTTCCTCTTCCTCCTCCTCCTCCTCTTCTCCTTCACCTTCCCCTTCCACAACTTCTTCTTCTTCCTCAATCGAATTCGAAAGATCCTCCAAAATGAAGAAGAAACCCAGCGCTGCTTCTGCTTTTCTCGCTGCTTCGCGTGCGAAAGCTGCTGCCTCCTTCACCATCACTCTGTTCACCACACACGAACACGAAGTCACTTCTGCTTTGTTTGCGCCTTCGATTGCACCTCCAACTGTGTTTGAGCACAAAAAGAACGTGCAAACTTCAGCTTTTGCGCTGTCGACAGGAAGAATTGAGACGACACCTCGCTCTCCTGCTGGCTCGTTGACTTCGCCGTCTGCGGCAACTCCTGCTTCTTCTTCTTCTTCTTCCATCATCTTTTCCGGAGGAAGTGGTAATTTCATAACTTCTTGGCTTGTGACTTCTACCTCTTCTTCTTCTTCTTCTCCTTCTTCTCCTTCTCCTTCCTCTTCTCATTCTCTTCTTCTTCTCTTTCCTCCTCTTCTTCTTCTTCATCTTCTCGAATAAATGAAATATCATCATCTTCTTCATCCTCCTCCTCCTCTTCTTCTTCTTCTTACCCCTTTTCCTCTTCTCTCCCTCTCCTCCACCCCTTTTTCCCGCACAAAACAGCCCCTCCTTTCCTCCTCCTGACCTTCAGCAAGCACAGCGCCTTGTTCACTTCAGACGGAACATTTCTAGGCACATACGGTGTTCCTGTGATGCCTCTGCAGGCTTCGTTGGATTTGACAAATTTGGCTTTGAAGAAGAGCTATGTGGAGATGTGCAGGTTGAATTGGGGTAAAGCAGAGGGGAATAGGGGAGGGGGTGATTGTGGGAAAGGCACGGGGAAAGAGTGCAATTCTTTATCATCATCATCTTATTATTATTATTATAATTATTCTTCTTCTTCTTCTTCCTCTTTCTCCTTTCTCTTCTTCTTCTTCTTCCTTTTCTTCTGCAACATTATCACAGTTATCTTCTAATTCAATTTCTTCTTCTTCCTACATTTTTTCTTTTTCTTCAAATTCATTTATTATTCATAAATAATTGGAGATGAAAAAGATAAAAGTGAAAGCCTAAATGCATTCAATTAAACTCATGCTTTTCATTCTTTGAATTATGTCAATTGTGGGATGAAGAAAACATTGAGCTAAATGGTGGAATTGCGTGTGGTTTTCGATCAGCAAAGAGAAACAACAAGGCAATTTGCATATGAATAATTCTTTTATGAAGGAGCATTGCAGGTAACAAAACTTTGTTTGTTGATTTCTTGCTGTAAAGAGCAATTATCGATTTCATTTTGGATAAGATACAGTAACAAATACTGAATAACAAAATGGAATCTGAATTCTAAACGTTTTTTTAAAGATTTCAGTGAGAAGAAAAGAAGGCAAGAAGATGAAATGAAAGAAAAGAAAAGAAAATCAATTGATATTGATAAGTTTGAAAACATGAACAAATTTATATTTTTGATAAAGTTGTTTGCTTTTCAAATTCAATTCATAGATTTGTTTGTTATTGAATGTTATTGAAGACTTATTTTGGATTCTATAAGTTTTTGAAAACAATGAATAAAAGTAATTATTTTTTTTTTCTCATCATTTCTTCTACGGAAACAACGAAGAAATAATTCCTATTGATTAAAATATTTTATTCTTTTCATTCTGCTGAAACGAATCAACAAAAAAATTGAAATACTTCTTTGATAGCATATTTTTTTGAATACAACAAAAGATATGAGATAACTTAATAAAAGTGAAATGTAAAAGAAAATAGGTATTTTCATACGTAAGAATCTATTGATTGTTATTTAAAAACGATAAAAATGACAGCCTATTTCTCAATACAAAAGAAAAATTGTTTATTCGAATTTCATTGTCATTAAAATAACAAATTTTCGAAAAAATGAAAAATAATTGTATTGAAACGTATATTTAAACTTTGAAATTATTTGTTTATATTGATTTAAAATGCTAATAAATCAAATAAACTTTTTAATGTTGTCAGAGAAGTGAAAGTTACAAATAAAAAGAATAACATGAAAAAAGAGAAAAAAATATAGCAAAGTCAAACATAATTTGTGTAACTATAAGCGGTGCATTGTTTAATACATCAATCAACCTTCAATTCTTCCGCGTTCGCACAAAAAACTTTAAAATCAGATTCAAATATTTAATTATGGGATTGATCAAAAATTATTTTCTTATAAAAATTTGAAGATATTTCAAAGAACTGCTCCACCCAAAAGTGTTGTTTTTTTATGCTATTTATTTCCATGCTATTATTGTTCAAAATATCTTTAAATTGAAGGAGGTATTATTCTACACTTATGCAGTCCTCGCTTCCTTTTTGTTTTTGAAACTTTTCATTCACCTAATTGGAGGCAATCATCAGGAATGTTTATAGGTTCTTGTTCTTTTGCAGGTGGTATTTGCCTTTTTTTTTCCTTCAATGACTTCTTCTAATTCTTGCGAAGATCTTTTAAGTTTTGAGTTGATTTTATCAGTTGTGTAATGCAAGGCTGATTCTTGTTATCTTTGATCCAACTCTTCAATAGAATGCTTTTCCTTTTCGTTAATTTGGCTCATATGTAATTTTTTTCATTCCCATTATTTAGAAATTCAAATATAGTAATTAATTTTCCATATTGATATTAAATTGTAAATTGCTCAGTAGTTGTAATTTTTCATAGAAAATTTTTTGACATGAATTTATGGGATTTAATCACCATGTAACCCACCAGTTTCTTATGAAAGTCAAATGGAGGAGAAACCCCCCCCATTTCCCCCCCATAAGAAACATGTTTCATGTCAAAATACATTTATTTGTGTATATGGAGAAATGATATATACAAAAAATGAAGTGAAAAATATAAATAGCGGGTCGAAAAGAAATTATGATCTAATATGAAAAACACAAAATGAAACAAAAAATATTTTTAAATTGAGTTTATAACAGTCCAAATTTTTGTTAAAAAACATTAATTCAACTTGAAGTTATGGAAAAAAAGATGAAAATTATTTCTGATATCAAATAACAAAGATTGAAAATGATCAATTTCTTTTTATCACATGAAAACTTGAGTAATAAAAATAAAAGTGATTCAAACAAGATAAAAACAAAAATTTGACTTTATTTATCGTTTGAAAAAAGAAATCAATAAATTTCCGAATAAAATAACGATATTCATATCTTTTTCTTTTCTTCTTCTTCTCTCTCAATCACTTTATCGCTTTCTTTCGCATCCAGTCACATCATATCAAATCCGCAACAATCTTAAAAAATATTTGAATCTCTGTATTTCTTGTTTTCTTTCCTTGTTCTCATGAAATGTCAATCCCCTCCTTTTCTTCAGAATTCTCATTCTCTTCCAAAAAATATTCTTCTCCTCTCAAAAAAAAAAAAAATACCCCTCTTCCATTTGAATATTTCACAGTTTTCCTCTTCTGTCCCGCTTTTGCCCTCTTTTCTTTCTTTTCAAAATCCATTTATCCAATCAACAATTGACACATTCCCCACCATCCTCAGCAACTTCTCTATGTATTTGCTATGTTATCTTCTCAAAATCCCCACCCACTCTTCACCACCCCTTTGTCTCAGAATTTCTTTAATTCAAAAACCCCTCTCGAAATATTAACATTCCAAAAACCACTCAACTCCCACCACCTGCCACAAATAATCCTCTTCCATCTCTTCTCTGCACCATATCCCTTTTGTGCGTGGAGTTGATGAGATTAACATCAAATACTGCTTTGTGTTATTGAGAATATTATTAAAGGAGATGATCATGCCAAAAACAGAAAAAACCGCTCTGGACATCAGCCACAATGTGAATGGGCTGAGAAGACTCTCTAATGAGATACACGATGCATTTTGTGGAAATGTATTTTGAGCTACAATTCGACCATTCTGAAATTGAAATGAAGAGATTGCTTTTTGAATGATAATAGCTGTGGAGATGAGGCTGTTGGCAAAATACACCAAAAGGACAGTTTGGTATTTATTTATTATTCTTTATATGAATATTTGTCAAATTTTTTTTGAAAAGTTCCTTTTGTTTAATTTTCAAATAAAGAAAAAATTTCAAAATTCGATCAAATTCATGTTCCAACGAACGAAACTTCACTCAAATGGAAATAAAAACATTGTCAAGATTTTGTTTTTATAACAGCAAAATTTGGTGAGTGGAAACAGAAATTTGATCGAAATAAGAAATTTTTATTCTATTTGAAAATTTAACAAAAAGAACTTTTCAAAAAAATTTAGACATTTATCTGTTGATTGTTTTTGTGTTGTTTTCAGGGGAGGAGGTGGAAAAGAATGAAAATGAATGAAAGCTTTTTTTCTCGTTGTGCAGGGTGGGTATGGAGTTGGGAGAGCGAATTCATATGGAAAGTGCCCAGGATGAAGGGGTTGAGAAGGGAATTGGAGATGATATTTTCAGACGAAAAACAATGATATTTTTCAATGAGAAAGAAGGAATTTGAGCAAAATGCATAAATTTCACATTTTTCAGAAGAGCAAGATATCGATGCACTTGATGGAGAAACAACTGATGGAAAGGATGATTTGCGAATCAGATGATGAAACACTTGAAAACGGAAGGAATAATGAAATTGATAAAGAAAACAGGTGCCAATAGGATAAAATATAGACATTGGCTTAAAAATATGTTTAGTAGGTTTGCTGTCGTTATTTTTTTGAAGTGATTATTATTTTGTTTTAAGAATGTTGAAAGAATGAGGGATTAGGTGGCTTTGAAGAAGAAAAATAAAAGCAGGGAAGAAAAATGAAATGAAGATTGATGAAATGCGAGATATTATGAAGATGCCTGGCATTGTGCTTTGGCGAAGAATTGGTTTTTGAGGAATGATGATTTTTTGTGAAAGAGGGGAAGCGAAAAAGGAAGAGATGGAATGAAAAAGAGATTGACGCGTGCTTTGTATTTATTGTTGGAAAGAGGAAAGAGATTGAGCTGAAAGTGAAAGGATTCAGAGGTTACATCTCTGCAGAAGAAAAATGAACATAAGACGGGAATTTCAATGAATTTTTCCGTTGATATTTATTGGATCTCATCTTCTCAATTTTCAACAATTAATCAACTCGTTCTATTCATTCATCTTCTTCTTCTTCTTCAAACACATCATCGACATTTCACACAAATTCATCCCAATCATTATCATCCTCTTCCTCCTCCTCCTCATTGTTCTCATCATCATTGCTTCAACTGATTGGATCACTTTGCATTCATCATCGGAATCGACGATAAAGAGGAAAATGAAGAAAAAGAGCATTTGTTATGAAATAAAGCAGAAACAAAAATTAGAAAGAGAAAAAATGGAAAAGAAAGAAAAGAGGGAAGTTTGATGAGCAAAGTGAAAGAAAACAAAGTTCCAGATTTTATTGAATATTATGAAGGGAAATGTGGTCTTGAGGATTGAAGGGATTTTTTGAATGAAAGGAAAGAAATGGATTGGGAGATGCAAATGAAGAAGAAAAAGAAGAAGAGGAAGAAGAGGAAGAAGAGGAAGAAGAGGAAGAAGAGGAAGAAGAGGAAGAAGAGGAAGAAGAGGAAGAAGAGGAAGAAGAGGAAGAAGAGGAAGAAGAGGAAGAAGAGGAAGAAGAGGAAGAAGAGGAAGAAGAGGAAGAAGAGGAAGAAGAGGAAGAAGAGGAAGAAGAGGAAGAAGAGGAAGAAGAGGAAGAAGAGGAAGAAGAGGAAGAAGAGGAAGAAGAGGAAGAAGAGGAAGAAGAGGAAGAAGAGGAAGAAGAGGAATTTGAAGAAGAAGAAGAAGAAGAAGAAGAAGACGAAAAAAAAAAGAGGAAGAGGAGAAGGAGGAGGAGGAGGAAGAAGAAGAAGAAGAAGAGGAGGAGGAGGAGGAGGAGGAGGAGGAGGAAGAAGAAGAAGAAGAAGAAGAAGAAGAAGAAGAAGAAAAGGAGGAGGAGGAAAAGGAAGAAGAAGAAGAAGAAGAAGAAGAAGAAGAAGAAGACGAAAAAAAAGAGGAAAAATTGTACGTTCAATTTCAATGAATGAAAAGGGGGAGAAACAATGAAATGGGGCAAACTCTCACACCCTTATTTTTGCAGATGTTTTGTCATTCCACACTATTTTTGTTGGAGTTGTTGAGCCACAATTTTCAAATGGAGATTGAGTGATGCTGCTTCCACCGAAGAACACATCATTTCCTCTTACATTCGTTGCTGATTGCCTTCGAAGAAACAGAAAGTGATGAATTTTGTTCCACTCATCCAGGAAAATGTTTTGGTGCAGCAAATGCCAGCACCACCAAAAGTGCGCGAATTTGTCAATTTATTATTTATATACTGACACTCTTCAACAAAAAATTGCTTTTGTTTATTGTTTGGAGGATAATAAAATGTTGGAGAACCAGCAGAATCGTTACCAGAATTTGAGATGCACTTGCATTTGATGAACAAGAATTGAGCATTTGTTGGAGTTCCTTCAAGCGTAAAATACCAGCCAGTTCCACACCAGTTTGTTATTGAGCAAATTTCAAATTTGTTTTCTGAGAATGAATAAACAGAATTTGATCGTGGCCCACTGACATAAGCAGCTCCTGCATGATTGGCTGAACAATTTGTAATATTCGATTTTGTGATATCTGTTTTTAACAAATTTTCACAGAATATCGCTCCACCATGATAACTGGTTGAACAATTATTGAATGAACAGGAAGTGATTGTGAGGTTTGCATTTGTGCGGTTAACATAAAGCGCACCTCCATAACTTGATCCACCAGTTGAATCATTCCATTCGCACCACTCAAAGAGATAGCTGTTCAATTCAGTAAAGGACAATCTACCAGGTTTCGCTCTTTGGGTTTCGGATCCGTAATATTTTACAAGATCATTTGGAGAAGATCGTGCTTGGTGGAGAAAAGAAACATTGAAGGCAGAGAGAGAAGTGAATGGACTGTTGAGGTTGGGGAAAATGGCACCATCGATGGGGTTGTGGGTGTGTTTGAAGATGGATGAGTGGATGGAGAGAGATGAGTGGAGGGAGAAAGATGGGATTGTATTGGTGTTGATGTTAATGTTTGTGGAAGTGGAAGAGGAGAAAGAAATGGTTGAGGTGAATGGATTGAGTGAGTGGGGGGGGGGGGGGGAAGAGATTGAAGAATTTGATGAGGTTTGGAGAAGAGAAGAAATGTAGAAAAATAAATGAAAGAGAAGAACTGTCACATAAAAAAATCCAAAAAGAATGGTGAATTTTGAAATTGCAAAAAAGTTCAAAATTATCCAATCATTTTTTCAAATATTATTGATTCTGAAACATATAAGTATCTGTATTTTCATCAATGAAATAACAAGAAAATAAGTGAGAAAATTTAATCAAGCAAACTCAATTTTTTATGAATTAAAAACATCTTCAAAATTTCATTTCTCTCTTTTTTTCATCGAATAATATATATTTTTTGAAAAGAAAAAAAACATGTAATGATTCTTCAATAAGCGTACGACATCGGATTTTAATGTTAAACAAAATGATTCTATTCATTTGAGAAATTCCGAATTTGAATTATTTTCTTTCGAATTTGAATTATTTTCTTTCGATTTTGAATTATTAATTTCGAAATCGAATTATTTTTTTTCGAAATAGAATTATTTATGGTGTAATTAATGAATAAAAAATAAAAGTTTAATTGGGTGATTTTTTTTGATATCATAAAAAATTCCGACGTTTGATCAAATATATATTTCATTAAGGGTTGGGCTGATAAGAAAAAATTTAGAAAAATTATGTGAAAAGACGGCTGAAAATATTATTATTATTATTCATTTATAGATATTAATTATTTAATATTTGTTTTTTTCAGTTTTAAAAAAAAATTTTAAAATTATCATATAAATTGCATAACTTTAATGAAGAGAACTTATCACGCGTTCAATCGATTATAAACATATCTGGTATAATATTCATGACAAATAAAACTGTTTTTTTAAAAAGAAATGCGGTGTTGTTGGTTATTGAGGTATTATAAACTTATTGGTTTTTTTTAAACAGTTTTTATTTATTGTAAACTCTCAATATAAAAAGCAGTTTTCATTTAAAATGATTAAACAACAAATACATTATGGTAAAGTGTAACTTATTGGGTCCGAAAATTTTCATAGAAATTATCTTGAATTGTTTCTTAAATATACTTCATTGTTGAAAATTCGATTAATAAATGTGTAATTAAGTTTCAACGATTAACAAATAAGTTGTGAATTTCAGTTTCATTACCAAAAATAAAACCAGAATTTACAAATATTTACAGAATCATTAAAATCTTCTTCATTCTTCAAATTATTTTCTACTTTAATTCACTCAATTCACAAATACCTAAATAAAATAAGTTGCTATTTACAGAATCTGAAGATTTTTCATCATCATAAAAGTTTTCTTTTCATTATCATCAAATAATTTTCGAATAAATTTGTTCCACCTTTTGAGTGATAATGATTTAAAAATTATGTTATGATAGGATTTTTCAATAGAAATCATAATTTTTTTACAAAAAATATCATTTGATGAATGATGATATTCGAATGTGTTAAATTTGGTGAAATATTGAGAATAATTTACAGTTAAAATCGGGACCCAATATGTTACATCTTACCTACATTATCACATCAGCAACAGTTAGTCACTTTTTTTTAAATAAACAAATGTTTCTCAATAAGATATTGATTTAAAAATTTGATCCAAAAAAGTTATAGAAAAATTATTAATGAAAAAATGTTAAGATAAGAATCTATGCAATTCAGGAAGTTTTTCTTCAGACAAATCAAAAGTTCCCTAAGCGTTTTTGCAACTTCCTAACAAACATCCACACTTCTTTTCCATCATCTTCCTCTCTGACAATCCTTCTTCCGCTTCCTCCTTTTTTATGCTTCCTTCTGTTATCTGGACCTCAACATCGTTCAATGCTTTGCTGCGATAGCTGATCTGCCTGTTTGCTAAACTTCTAAATTCACTGATAACTCTGCATCAATTGATAATAAAAATCTTTCTGACTTATCGTTTGAGTCAGAAGTTTAATAGCTTTTGGTGCATTCTACCACTTGCGCAGCTTCCAATACTACTGGCCATACCAACAGCGTAACTCATGTTGCACCTGGAAACTTTGAGATGTGGAAAGACCATTTATCAGGCAGATATTATTAAGCTCTGAAATGCCGATCCTGAGCGACTTCGAAATGCAATAAAATATGGCATGCAGTTTGTTTTTATAAATACAGCATGAAAGCAGCAATGATGTTCAATGAAGAAAATTGATTTCTGAGCGTGTGCCGAAGTGGAGTTGAGATGGCGGGCTGGTGAATATGGCAGGGGTTTGAAGAGGCGATGCAGTGCAGGAAATGAGGAACCAAACGAAACCCAGAGGGATAGGGTTTCAGCTGAGCTGGCGGCAGGGGCTGTCCTGCTGACAAACGGCTCATCCTTTGGGAGTGTGCCTCCTTGGATATGAGAGGTGAGGCACAGAGCCATGGCTTGGGCGGCGAAATGTTCTTGGATGCAGCCGATGCCATTAGGTTGTTTGCCCTTGTGCATGTGATGTTTGCTGGATGCGATACGAGGAAGGACAAATAGAAGTTGACAATATGAAGCATGCTTCAGGCTGTGGTGGATATAAGCCATTTAAACAGGATCAAGTTCTACGCAAACTTGAGCTTTCTCAATAAGCTTAACGGATTTGAGTTGGACACAGCTGATTCGTCTCGCTCGATCTCTCTTGTGAAGTATTTCTGGGCAATCATGGACAACAAGGCATTTGTGAAAGAGGACACGGGCTTCGATTTCCTCGCAAGTGGGCATTCTGCTGAACAATATTAGGAGATACTTCATTCCATTTTACCTGGAGTAGCTGTTGGGCAAATTATCATAAATCCTCACATAATGCATCTGCTCCGGCTTAACCATCAGAGGCAGCGAGATGTTTGTCGACTGCACCGAGTTCGAAAATACTCTATCCATTTCCCTATCTTTATCCACAGCTGTGCATTGAACGACGCCTTCGTGGATGAGGATGCCTTTCTACAGTGCTCCAGCAACCACTACCAAATCAACGTGCACCTCTTTTCCCTCGACTTCACCCAGCCCTCCCTCGCCACAAACACCTCCATCAGCTGCTCCGACTCCTCCCACACCAACACCGTCCCCGTCCTTGATCTCCCCTCCTCCCCTTCATCACCTTCTTCTACACCCACCAGATATTCGTCGAATAATATACTGACTCCTCTTCCTGCCAGTACTGCTCCCCGCTTGCCCCCTGCGCTTTCCTCTCCACAGTTGCACTCCATATCTCCCGCGCCATCTGCAACGCCTTCTGAATCTTCGCCTCCCACTTCTTCGATACGCCGATCTCCCTTGCTTTCATCCGAGTCGTTAAACCTCGGGAAATCTTGTACTTGTTTTCTTTTCCGCAACTTTCTCATTGCTGTTGTCGCTTTTCTCAACAACTGCATCCTCACCTTCTGCAATATTTCTTTTCACTCTTCCTTCGCATCTGCACACTCTTCCCTCTTCTCCTCTCGACGGATCCCTCACTGCATCCTCTTCCATCTTTTCTGCAGCCGACAAGTATGTCCACCTCAACTCCGCACTTTTTTGTGTTTTCATGAGAAAACTTCTTCTATCAATCTTCTTTTAAAATTTCGTCCACCTCTCCTGCCCCACTCTTCGTGCTCTACATACTTCTTCATTCTTTATCTCCCACGCCAACCTCTCCGCCCTCAGCACTTCCTCTCCGCTGCTCGCGTTCGACGATGG
This sequence comes from Monocercomonoides exilis, assembly GCF_001643675.1. Lineage (NCBI taxonomy): Eukaryota > Preaxostyla > Oxymonadida > Polymastigidae > Monocercomonoides > Monocercomonoides exilis. Next base: position 954,405 of record NW_027150564.1, on the reverse strand, counting down.
CTCAAGCTCCTCCATCCAGCATCTCAACGCCAATGATCTCGCCGTTGCAGCTGACAGCGTTGTTCTTCTCAATACCCTCTGTAATTCTTCTTCTTCTTCTTCTTCTTCTTCATTTCTGCAAAATCAACAAAAGAGCTTTTTTATTATCAGTATCTCCTTCTTTTGTAACTACTTCTCCTTCACATCTTCCTTCTCGTATATTTCTTCCTTCTCAGATACACCTCCACCGACCGCTTTGAAGCTTCGCTATTCTAGTCAGCCAAGCTCACATCACCAGAAACAGAAATCCTCTCTTCTTTCTTGCATTAACCTCCTCTTCAACTCCACCACATTTTCATTCGGCCGTATTAAAACACACCGCCAGCCGAATCTGCGTGCCAATTTTGTCTTGTGCGCCTTCTTACGACATCTTCAGTGAGAATACGAAAGTGAAAGAGCAGAAGAAAGGAGTGAATCTTAAGATAGAGACGAAGCAGCGAAGGGAATGGAGGCTGGAGAAGGGGATAGAGAGAGGTAAAATAAAACCAGGAGAGAGGAAGAGAAGGAGATGGAGAGAGAAAGTGAAAGAAAAAGAATGAATAGAATTAAAAATTTATAAACTTCCTTTTTAGACTTTTCACTTTTCAAGAAACGCACACACAAACAAACAGACAGGCAATTCTGTTGCTACAACAGCGTCTTCATCTTCATCTTCTGCTTATTTTATCTTCTCCTTTATCTTCGTCTTTGCCACCTTTTTCTGCGTATTTTTCAGGAGCCCAATCCCGTCGTTCTCATTCAAACATGATCCTTGCTCCAAACCACGATTCACTTCCTTGACACCAGACACGCTACCAATACCTACCGTGTTTGCGTATTGTCAACCGAGAAATATAAATAAGTCAACATCCCAATCTCCGAATGCCTCTGTTCTATCATGTCCAACAACCGAGTTGTCTTTTTGAGTGATGCTTCTCATGAAGGCGAAGGAAGACTCGTTCACAGAAGCAACAAGGGATTCTCAAACAAAATACATATTACTTCCGACACTGGCTTTGTTGGCTGAAAACACGATATTGGTGATGGAAAAGGTTGTGGATGACACTTCTGAATCATCCTTGTACTCGATCATGAGAGCGCCGCCTCTTCCTCCAGAACTTGTATCCTCGCTCACAGAGCAGGTGGAGAAGGTGGTGTTGTTCACAGAAAATGTGTTGGCAGGGGCAGATGAGGCGAATGAGATGCACCCGCCATTGGCGGCAGTCTGTTGGCTTTGTGGAGCTGTGTCTATGTTGGTGATGGTGCAGTTGGCGAGGGAGAGGGAGAGGGCTGGGGAGGTGGCAATTAATGAAGAAATAAAAGAAGAAAGAAGAGGAAGCAAAGGATGAGCGGAATGAATTCCTTTGTGAATTAAGGAGAGATATAGTGAGTATGTAGAATGAGAATGTTAAAGAAACAATAATGGAGTATTTTGGATGAAGAACAAAGGGGATGGAGATAAAAGTGTATAAGTTATAAGATCAGGAAAAGAGAGAGAAATAGATAAAGAATCTGCATCAGCTATCGTTCTTGACGATATTTTCTTTTCCACAATTCCATCCAGTCACTGAAACACTAAACTGGAACGGATAATTCGTAATGTTGAAACGAAATAAATTAAAGGCGATAAACTATTGTCTTTTTTTGAAAATCAAAAATTATTATTTTTTACAAATTTCAAACTTTTCCGATGTTTTTTGTTTTAATTTTCCAATTGTTGGTATTGCTAAGTTTGTCTTGAATCTTCAATTATTTTTCTGAAGTTTTATTCATTTATTTTAAGTCAATTTTTATTAAACTTGATCAAAAAATTCTCTTTCATAAAAAACATAAAAGAGGTATGTTTTTTGCAAAAGGAAATAAAACAAATATATGTTACAAAAATTGAAGCTAAATACTTACAAAAAAAAATTGATTTAACTCTTTGATCAAAAAATGCCACAATCGATTTTATTTTTTCGATTTTTGATCTTTTTTTATGATTACAAAAAAATCACCCAATTAACTAAGAAATAATAAATATTTGTTTATGCTTATCCAATGAATCCGAATTATATTCGGCTGAGGACTAGACTGATTCAATCCTGTTTCTTAATTCTTTTTTACTAATTGAGAAACTTGAAGGACTTGGGTCCAGAATCAGTTTCCCAGGTAAATTAATATTTGTTATCAAAATTTTCATAAAAATAAAAATAAAAAAATAAATAAGTGTATAATTAAATTACATATTGAAAATTTTGTTTAAATGACGGGTGGAACAAAATTTGGAACAAGAAAATTTGGCAAAAGGGTATTATACAGGAACATTCAAAAGCACTTCCAATCTATAAATAACAATTTGTAATATATTATTATGCTATTTAAACTTGTTAATTTTGTGCGGAAACTCGTTCAAAAAATTTTTGAAAATATTATGATCAAAAAAATTTTAACAATTTAAGGGAAGGAACAATATTTTGTCATGGCTGAACCAAATTTGATCTTGAAAGATAGAACAATTTCATTGATGAATCGCTCAATTTATGACAAAGAGAAAGCATGGAATTGGTATTTCACAGTGCTGCGAGATGGAATTGCACCAATATGTCGAATACACAAAATAGAAAAAAATTGCAGAATGGAAGAAGGATACAGATATTGGATTTGTCCCAGATGCAGTAAATTCAAAAGTTCCGTTCATGAAGGAACAGTATTAGAAAATATGAAAAAGCCCCTTGGAATTACTCTGCTTGTATTACTATATCTCTGGTTGAAAATCCCAATCAAAACTGTTTTAATGTTATTGTCCGTAAACAGAAAAACAATATCATATTGGGCTAGTGCAATGAGGTGCTGTTGCATGCGGATTTGGAACAGAAACCAGCACAAAATCGGAGGAGAGGGGAAGATTGTGGAGATAGACGAAGCAGTCTGGAGAAGAAGGAAATACCATAAAGGAAAAAAGAAGAAATTGATTTGGATTTTTGGAGGAGTCGAAAGGTTGGAAGGTGGAGGAGCAGGTGATAGATTTTTGATGATAGTACAAGACAGAACCAAAGATACACTGATTCCGATAATTCTGGATCACATCAAATTCGGAACAAAGATATATTCTGACGAATGGAAAGCTTACCAATGTTTGAGTACGTTTGGTTATTTACATGAAACAGTCCGCCACAAGCGGGAATTCTTCAATAAAGAGAATAAGGCTTGCACAAACACAATTGAAGGGTTATGGAAGCATTTAAAATCATCTTTTCCTCAGTCCGGAATGAGAATAAAATATCTCGCCGATCAGATTGCAATGTTTTCGGTGAAAAGTTCATTGAAGCTTGAGTTTGAAGATGTGATGAAAGAGTTGATTCATTATGAACCTGTTGAATTGATCGAAGAGGAAAATGATAATATTGAAGAAATGGTTGAAGAATAAATCACAGATGCAGATGATATTCTTCCTGAAATTAAAGAAGATGATGATTTTGATCCATTTGGAGCAGGAGACGGAGAAAGTTCGACTGAATAAAGCCCTTCAGAATAATTTTTCATTGCATTTTCAAATATTTTTTTCATTATTTATATATAAAAATATCATGTCCCAGAATGATTTTTTATTATTATTTTGAAAATTTTTTATTTCAACACAGAATGATTTCCTCACTCTGATATTTTGTATGAATAAATATAATACTATGATAAATACTTTTATCGTAAAATATAGCCAATTCTGATGTACCGGTATATTACCCATTTGCCGAAAATTTTGCCCCAAATACAAAAAATTTGCCCTATATTAAATTCAAATTTCGATCGAATATATTATTAGAAAATATATATATTTTTTAACAATTGAATTTTTGTGTGAATTACTTAGAAAATGGGCAATTGGATATGTTTTTGGAGTTCTAAAACTAAAAAGCAAGCTGATTCATCGGAAAAGAATTGTGATCCAACAGCTATCGATGAAGATGGAAGAACAGAAGCAATGCGTTGGATTGTTTCCAAAAAGTCAATGCCACCTAAACAAATCAGATATAATGCAAAATGGAAGAGGACAATTGCATTGAAAGTTTTTCATCTCTTAAGATTTAAAACGCCAGAAAGTTTGATACACGAAAATACACTTACTGATAAAAATGGATGGACTTTGGCAATGTTCTGGATATATTGGATAAAAACAGAACCACCAGAAGAAATAAGACATGATGTAACACTTGCAGACAAAGAAGGAAATACAATGGCAATGCAGTGGATTGAAAATGTTCAAACAGAACCGCCGAAATGGATGAGACACGATATCACACTTGGTAATTGCGAAGGGAAAACAATGGCAATGCAGTGGATCAAGTATGTGAAAGCAGAACCACCGAAATGGATGAGACATGAAAAAATGCAAAGGGATAAAGAAGGGAAAACAATCGCAATGAATTGGATACAAGAGGTTAAGACCAAGCCGAAAGAATGGATGAAACACGACACCACACTTGGGGATAAAGAAGGGAAAACAATGGCAATGCTTTGGATCAAACATGTGAAAACAATTCCACCTGAAAGCATTAGACATGATAAAACATATGGTGATAAAGAAGGGATAACAATGGTAATGCACTGGATCAAACATGTGAAAACAATTCCACCAAAATGCATTCGACATGAAAAAACTATTGGGGATAAAGAAGGGCTTACAATAGCAATGCACTGGATCAAACATGTGAAAACAGATCCGCCAAAAAGACTGAGACATAATAACATGCATGGTGACTTGAATAGAAGAACAGAGGCTATGCATTGGATAAAAGAAGTCAAAACAGATCCACCCGAATGGATGAGGCATGACAACAAACTTTCTGATAACAAAGGAAAGACAATGGCCATGTACTGGATTGAGAATGCAAAAACAGATCCGCCAAAAAGACTGAGACATAATAACATGCATGGTGACTTGAATAGAAGAACAGAGGCTATGCATTGGATAAAAGAAGTCAAAACAGATCCACCCGAATGGATGAGGCATGACAACAAACTTTCTGATAACAAAGGAAAGACAATGGCCATGTACTGGATTGAGAATGCAAAAACAGATCCACCGGAATGGATGAGACACGGCATAACACTTGGTGATAAGAACGGATCAACTATGGCCATGCATTGGATAAAAGAAGTCAAAACAGATCCACCCGAATGGATGAGACATGATATCACTCTTGGTGACAAAAAAGAGAAAACAATGGCGATGCATTGGATTGAACTTGTGAGGATAGAACCACCAGAATGGATGAGACATTGTAACATCCTTAGTGATAAGGATAAATGTACGATGGTCATGCATTGGATAAAAGAAATCAAAACAGATCCACCCGAATGGATGAGACATGACATTTCTCTGAAAAATTTGGATGGATTCACATCGGCAATGATATGGATAAAAGAAGTTAAAACAGATCCACCGGAATGGATGAGACACGGCATAACACTTGGTGATAAGAACGGATCAACTATGGCCATGCATTGGATAAAAGAAGTCAAAACAGATCCACCCGAATGGATGAGACATGATATCACTCTTGGTGACAAAAAAGAGAAAACAATGGCGATGCATTGGATTGAACTTGTGAGGATAGAACCACCAGAATGGATGAGACATTGTAACATCCTTAGTGATAAGGATAAATGTACGATGGTCATGCATTGGATAAAAGAAATCAAAACAGATCCACCCGAATGGATGAGACATGACATTTCTCTGAAAAATTTGGATGGATTCACATCGGCAATGATATGGATAAAAGAAGTTAAAACAGATCCACCGGAATGGATGAGACACGGCATAACACTTGGTGATAAGAACGGATCAACTATGGCCATGCATTGGATAAAAGAAGTCAAAACAGATCCACCCGAATGGATGAGACATGATATCACTCTTGGTGACAAAAAAGAGAAAACAATGGCGATGCATTGGATTGAACTTGTGAGGATAGAACCACCAGAATGGATGAGACATTGTAACATCCTTAGTGATAAGGATAAATGTACGATGGTCATGCATTGGATAAAAGAAATCAAAACAGATCCACCCGAATGGATGAGACATGACATTTCTCTGAAAAATTTGGATGGATTCACATCGGCAATGATATGGATAAAAGAAGTTAAAACAGATCCACCGGAATGGATGAGACACGGCATAACACTTGGTGATAAGAACGGATCAACTATGGCCATGCATTGGATAAAAGAAGTCAAAACAGATCCACCCGAATGGATGAGACATGATATCACTCTTGGTGACAAAAAAGAGAAAACAATGGCGATGCATTGGATTGAACTTGTGAGGATAGAACCACCAGAATGGATGAGACATTGTAACATCCTTAGTGATAAGGATAAATGTACGATGGTCATGCATTGGATAAAAGAAATCAAAACAGATCCACCCGAATGGATGAGACATGACATTTCTCTGAAAAATTTGGATGGATTCACATCGGCAATGATATGGATAAAAGAAGTTAAAACAGATCCACCGGAATGGATGAGACACGGCATAACACTTGGTGATAAGAACGGATCAACTATGGCCATGCATTGGATAAAAGAAGTCAAAACAGATCCACCCGAATGGATGAGACATGATATCACTCTTGGTGACAAAAGAGAAAACAATGGCGATGCATTGGATTGAACTTGTGAGGATAGAACCACCAGAATGGATGAGACATTGTAACATCCTTAGTGATAAGGATAAATGTACGATGGTCATGCATTGGATAAAAGAAATCAAAACAGATCCACCCGAATGGATGAGACATGACATTTCTCTGAAAAATTTGGATGGATTCACATCGGCAATGATATGGATAAAAGAAGTTAAAACAGATCCACCGGAATGGATGAGACACGGCATAACACTTGGTGATAAGAACGGATCAACTATGGCCATGCATTGGATAAAAGAAGTCAAAACAGATCCACCCGAATGGATGAGACATGATATCACTCTTGGTGACAAAAAAGAGAAAACAATGGCGATGCATTGGATTGAACTTGTGAGGATAGAACCACCAGAATGGATGAGACATTGTAACATCCTTAGTGATAAGGATAAATGTACGATGGTCATGCATTGGATAAAAGAAATCAAAACAGATCCACCCGAATGGATGAGACATGACATTTCTCTGAAAAATTTGGATGGATTCACATCGGCAATGATATGGATAAAAGAAGTTAAAACAGATCCACCGGAATGGATGAGACACGGCATAACACTTGGTGATAAGAACGGATCAACTATGGCCATGCATTGGATAAAAGAAGTCAAAACAGATCCACCCGAATGGATGAGACATGATATCACTCTTGGTGACAAAAAGAGAAAAACAATGGCGATGCATTGGATTGAACTTGTGAGGATAGAACCACCAGAATGGATGAGACATTGTAACATCCTTAGTGATAAGGATAAATGTACGATGGTCATGCATTGGATAAAAGAAATCAAAACAGATCCACCCGAATGGATGAGACATGACATTTCTCTGAAAAATTTGGATGGATTCACATCGGCAATGATATGGATAAAAGAAGTTAAAACAGATCCACCGGAATGGATGAGACACGGCATAACACTTGGTGATAAGAACGGATCAACTATGGCCATGCATTGGATAAAAGAAGTCAAAACAGATCCACCCGAATGGATGAGACATGATATCACTCTTGGTGACAAAAAAGAGAAAACAATGGCGATGCATTGGATTGAACTTGTGAGGATAGAACCACCAGAATGGATGAGACATTGTAACATCCTTAGTGATAAGGATAAATGTACGATGGTCATGCATTGGATAAAAGAAATCAAAACAGATCCACCCGAATGGATGAGACATGACATTTCTCTGAAAAATTTGGATGGATTCACATCGGCAATGATATGGATAAAAGAAGTTAAAACAGATCCACCGGAATGGATGAGACACGGCATAACACTTGGTGATAAGAACGGATCAACTATGGCCATGCATTGGATAAAAGAAGTCAAAACAGATCCACCCGAATGGATGAGACATGATATCACTCTTGGTGACAAAAAAGAGAAAACAATGGCGATGCATTGGATTGAACTTGTGAGGATAGAACCACCAGAATGGATGAGACATGACAGTACACTCTCTGATCAGGATGGAGCAACTTTGGCAATGCACTATATAAGATATGCCAAAGCAGAACCACCTGAATGGATGAGGCACGAAGTCAAACTTCGTGATAAAAGAAAAAGAAGAATGGCGGATTATTGGAAAACAAGTATAAAAACAAGACCACCTCGTTGGATGCAAACTGGTTTCAAAAAGAAAATTTATGATTTTCTTGCACATGTTTTGTTATTTTTGCTTGGATTATCTTAAACACTTAATGAGCAAATTAATAAATACATTCATTGATCCAAATATTGCAAATATTTTGTATTTCCACTTTTCATTTGTAACAATTTTTGATTTTATTTGTTTTTTTCTTGTTTTTTAATTTTTTAGCCAAATACAACAAAAAATAAGTTAAAATAAGAATTTTTTTTATTTGAATAAAAAAATTTTTTAATTTGCTATAAATTACATTTTTCAAACTTTGAACAACAATATCAAAATGGATATAGAAAAATGTTTTCCTTATCAAAATCACAGCTGACCCTTTTAATGACAAATTGTGAAAAGAAAGAGAATTTGCGAAACAGTATTTTCCTTTCACAAAAATACTGTAATTCTTTTTAAACCATTTCTGTTATCAAATCACAGGAAGTTTAAAACAATTTATCAAAAAATGAAACAAATCTTAATTATGGTTGTTATATATTTGTCATTTCAAAAAAATCTTTTTTTTTATTTTCTTGCTCTTCATTTTGCGTATTTCATTGTTATTTTTACATCAGTTTTCTTTTGAAAAATTATATGACTTCTGTCAAAAAAAAAAACTCTATCTTCTTCATTTGCAAAAAATGAGCACTAAAGATAAAAAGAATTTGATTCGCTTTTCAACTCATTACATTTTTTGGATTCAAATTGAAGCCTGTAATTTTTCATAAAGTTTGAAAAAATTGTGTTTCAATAATTTTTTTCAGTAAATTTTTTAATTATTAACCGAAAATGAAAAGCAGACATGTGTTTCAAATAATTGGTAATAAAAAAAAATAAATTAATACAAATTGAAAGATGAGATACAAAAAATAAAAAATAATTTAAAAGTTTTGGATGCTCGCTTTTCTTATTTCGAATTGTGAATAATTACTCATTATGAAAAGTAACTTCATTGACTTAGGGTAGCAATCTTTAAAAAATAGATGTGCCTATATGATAATTCATATAACCATGAAACAGTAGTTTCTCATTAAAAAGCTGAAATTCCTTCTTCAAAAAATTTTTTTATTTCAATTGAAATTTAGGGTTTCATCCAATATGGCAGGCTATCCCCAACAAAAATCTTCCAATACGATGTTATTGTCATTCCATCCTGATCAGCAAGTGAATCATCATGCCTCATCCACCTTGGTGGTTCTGATTTGACAAATCTTATCCAAAACATGGCCATTGTCTTATTATTCTTGTCAGCAAATGAAATGCTGTGACGCATCCATTTTGGTGGATCTGTTTTAACATTTTCAATCCAAAGCATGGCCAATGTCTTTCCATTCTCATCGGAAAGTGCATTGTAATGCCGCATCCATTTTGGGGGTTCTGCTTTCAAATTTTCAATCCAATACATTGCCATTGTCTTATTATTCTTGTCTGATATTGTATTGCTATGCCTCATCCATTTTGGTGGATCTGTTTTAACATTTTCAATCAAAAGCATTGCAATTGTTTTTCCATTCTTGCCAGATATTGTATTGCTATGCCTCATCCATTCTGGTGGATTTGTTTTCGTAGATTGAATCCACTTCATTGCCAGTGTGAATTCATTCGCATCGATATCTACATTGCCAGTATTCATTAGCCTCGGTTTTCCATAATTGAAGTCTTCTATTTGCTTCTTAACTGTTGTTTTTTCATCAAATTCTGCGCATATTATCGAAATGAAATATACGAATATTGTTCCGATAATAATTAATAACCACTTCCATTTTATAATAATTGGTTTAATTTCAGTTATAAATTGTGAAGCAGTTGCATATCCATCTTTTAATAAATCTTTAAAACAATCCATCCATTCTTTCAGCTTTGCTATATTTTCGGAGAACCAATCTGAAGTCTTTGTTCCCTCATCCTTATTGCTAAGCGTTATTTTGTTATCTGTAGATCCCAATTCATCTGTTTTTTCCCCTCTTTGATGCTTCTCATTTCCTCCTTTTGTCCGTTCTTATCCTTATCCTCTGGATCACGATGTTTTTTAGGTTGAATCTGCTTTTTGTCGTTTATATTCTCCGCCGGTGTACTGTTTAAATTCATTCAATTGCTTCAGTTGTAATTAAATCGAAAGTTGAAATACTTTATTTTCAATTTTTGGATAATGAGTGTGATCACTTTTTCGCCTTTTAATAACTGCCAGTTTTCAATTTATTGTAGTTCTAATTTAAATTTGAGTCACAGATAAAATATTTTATGTCTTGTCCGTCAGTTATTTGAAATCTGCGTCAGTGAAGGTTTTTTTTTAAATGAATTTTTTATTTTTCACTGATTTTTGGGGATTTCGTTTCATAAATTAATTTTTATTTATTTATTCATTTCACTTTATTCTTCAAACTTAACAATGTTTCATAAAAAAATTAAAACTTTCTTCCCAGCCAGATACTGACTCCTTTGACACTTCCTAACTTCATTGACGGTCCCATGATCATAAAATGTCAAATTTGAATTTTTATTTTTTTTTTTTTTTTTTTTTTTTTTTTTTTTTTTTTTTTTTTTTTTCGAAAAACCTGTTTTTTTTTTTTTGCTTATTTGTATTTGTGTTTTATTATATTTGCATTTTGAATTATTGATAAACCTGTGTGACGTAATGAATTCTGACGAGAAGTTTTACAGTTCTGACGTTCAGTTTGTACAAAAAATACAGGACATCGCAAAAAATACCGGACAAGATCGATATCTCAATAACTGCAAGAGGAATAATTCTGACAATTTTCCTCAAAATATATCTCATCAATACAAACTCACGTGACATACAAGACTTTCATTTCTTCCTCGTTTATGCTCAGAAAAAATATATATCGAAATCTCGGAGAAACTCAAAATCCTATTTCTCCGAAATATTAAAAATAATAATAACTCTGAGTACGAATGAGGCGATTTTTAAAAGTCTCATTATCAATTGAGTTTGTGCAGACGAGATGTGTGTTGAGGAAATTTAACAGAAATTTTCTTCTTGCTGTAATTGAGATATCGATCTTGTCCGGTATTTTTTGCGATGTCCTGTATTTTTTGCACAAACTGTCCATGGAAAAAAATTTCGCGTTAGTAATATTTTGAAATTAAAAAGTTTCGTTTAAGCTCAAAAAAATTAAATATTTTAATTTATTTTTCCAGAAAATATTTTTTTGCACAAAAAAATGGCATAGGTGTAACTAGGCCTCTGCGACAGACCGACATTTTCAAAACAACTCGACAACTCGACAACTCGACCGACAATTTTAACGAGTTTATATTTTTTGGATATTAAAAAATATAAAATATAAAATTTTTTTTAGAAAAAAATGAAATAAAATCTTTTTCAATATTTTTTTATTTATAAATGTAAATTATTTTATAAGGAAATGAATGATCATAATTTTTTCTTTTTTTTTCTGAAATTCTAATAATAAAAATGAATTATCGACAGATCTTTGTAGAGATCAGTCGAACGACAAAGATCAGTCGTTTGTCAAAGATCAGTCGAGTTGGAAGATATAAATGTGTTTAAATGATTTTTTAACAATAGTTTATTATTTTTTATTTTGAGACTTTCACTCACTTAAAGATTTCACTTTTTTTCATTTTTGATTCATGCTTGCTTTGATTTCTTATTTTGAAGTTCAATGATTTGGTTAAATTTTATTGCAAATGTTGCATTGCTCAAACAAGGCTTTTTGATTATTATTTATATAAGGAAATGGGGTTAAGCGTATTTCAAACAATTCTCTTTTATCTTTTTGGTTTTGATTTTTAATACAAATTTGATCATCGTTTCAAAAATAACATTTGATTGTTGTGGCAATTTTATGAATCGATAAAATGGTTGTTTGAAGACTATTATTGTAACTAACAGTTGAAAAAATCTTTTGTACAAAGTTAAAATTTGCACAAAAACGTATGATGCGATTCTTTTTCTGTTTCATGAAACGGTGATAATACATTTGTGAAGGAATTTTATTTTCTAAACAAAAAAAGTGAATGAAACGAAGTTCAGATAATTCCGTATTATCCAGAGAATGAAATGTCACTCTATTGGAGTGCGTGAGCGAGATGACATGAAAATTAGGAAACTGCAATGGTGATGAAGGATCAGACGGAGCTGAATGCGAAGCCTAAGTGGACTTTGGAAAATAAGGTTGCAGAAATGATAAAATAGTCTGATGGAGTGAAGAACATTGCATTTATCGGAAAGAAATTGTTTGAAAGAAGAGAGAAGGCAAAGGGGGAAGAATGAGAATGTGATGAAGAGGAAGAAGTGGAAGAAGAAGACAATGAAGAAGAAGAAGAAGATGATGATGATGAAGATAAAGATAAAGGAGCAGAAGAAGAGGTGGAGAAAGAGGAAAAGGAAGAAGAAATGATGCTTGTTGGTTTGTCTCCTCTCAGCATCATTTCATTCAAAACGATGTTTTGCCACAAGATTAAATCATTTGCTGATTATTGAGAGTATTTTGCTGTTCCACTTTGCATTCTTCCTCTTGTTTGTTCTCTTTCTCTTTGAGAGATAGAAAGAGAATGAGAAAGAGGACGAGAAGAAGACAATGAAGAAGAAGAAGAAGAGAAAAGAGGACGATGAAGGAAAAGTGTTTTTTTGCTTGAGTTTTTTCTCTTGCTTCCGCGAAAGTTTTTATTTGCTTGGCTTGTTAAATGCTTCATTATCGTCATCATCATCGTAATCATCTTCTTCATCGCTTTCATCATCGTCACTTTCATCCTCATCATTATCTCTATCCCTCTTCTCCATCTTCCTCGTCTCCTTCCTCTTTTTTATCTCTCTCTCTCTCTCCGAACTCGCCTCAATGGCCTGAATTCCTTCCACACGACACATATTTTCCTCTTTTCCTTATCTGAAATCATCACTTTTGGCGCTTCATATCCAAATCTACCTTCCTTCGAAAAGAAAAAAGAGCCGTCTGAAACAGGTAGATGGGGAAGTGGGATCGGAATGAGCAGTTCAAATTCAACTTTAAATATCAGTGTCAAAAGCTGATGTGGACAGCAAAAGCGAACAAAAGATGTTTTTTTGGCTTTTGAAGGAGGGAAGTAATTGACAATGTTCATCTTTTTTCCATCTTTGAGTTGCATCGAAGAAGCTTTGCCTTTCACAAGAAAATTCGAAAGAGGCTTTTTAGACAGCATTTTGTGGGTGTTGTACACGAAAACACGAAGGGTGCGGGAGAGGATGGTGACAGACTGATCATCTGATGGGAAAAATTAAATTTATGAATAAACAAAAAATAAAAATAAGAAGTTAATGTAAATGAATTATTGAACATAATCGCTTCAAAAGCACAAACAATTGTCTATTTTATTCTCTACCAGTCTGATGAAATTCACTTTTGTTCTGATCTGCTCTTCGAGTGATACATCCATCTTCCCACAAACATTCTCCAATTTCAGTGTCGGATGCACAACTTCAATTGGATTCGCAAAGAGGTTTTCAAAGAAGAGCGGGCGCTGTGTCACAACTGCACAAATAGTGCGACAATCAGAAGGGAAGAACGAAAGAAAGAGTGTGCAGAAGCTGAAATCTTGGTTCCTCTCTTTTGTCTGCTCCTTTTCTGTAATGCTGGGCTGTTCGCAGAAGTCGCCAAGCTCCCAAAAACTCTGATCCAGCCAGGATGAACCAAGAAAGGGAACGTATTTTATTTTTGACTTCGACTTCGACTTCGACAGATCTTCGAACTTGTTCTCTTCGCTTGGCGTTGCTTCCTCGTCTTCTTCGCTTTCTTTGCCTTCATCGTCATCATAATCTTCTTCTTCTTCTTCATTTCTTTCATACTCTCCTTCGTTATCTTCCTCTTCCTCTTCTTCGCTTCCCTCATATGATATCCTTCCTTTTATCTTCGATTTCTTTCTCTTCAAATGTGAATTTGTTCTTTTCATCTGCCCACCCTTCTTCTTCTTCTTCTCCTACTCCTTTTCCCTTTCCCTCTTCTTCTTCTTCTTCTTCTTGTTACACTCTTCTTTTTTGTCATGTTCATGTCGTCTTCATCATCTTCGTCACTTCCCTCATATGATATCCTTCCTTTTATCTTCGATTTCTTTCGCTTCAAATATGAATTTGTTTTTTTCACTGCTTGCTTTTCTTCTTCTTCTTTTAAGTTGCTTTCTTATCAGCATTTCCTTTTGCTATTTTCTGCTATTAAATATTTTCCTTTGTGAAGGTTTCGATAATCTTTTGCTTCTCTTTCATTTCTTCTTCTTCTGATTCTTCCAGGACCGATATCATAAGATTCAATGTCCGCTTCAAAATCAGAACTTGAGGAGTTTTTCTGCTTTAGAATGAAGCATTCTCTTTCATTTTTCTTTTTTTCTTTCTTTTTCTTTTTTTCTTTCAACTGGCTCGTCTTCATTTTCCTAGTTCTTTTGTCTTTCACTTGTCATTTTGATGAAAATTTGTCACTTCTTTATTTTGGATTTCAGTCTTCTTCTAACTCTTCCATGTTTTCAGCTCCGCTTTCATCAGCATTTTGTTCTTCTGCTTTCTTTTTCTTTCGCGAAGGATCCAGTTCTGCTGGCTCTGCTTCAATGAAGTCTTTTTGCTCGAGCAATTCTTTCTTCATCGTCTGCTTTTAAATCACTCAATGCGCTGGCGATACGACGCCCATCTGTGACAACGATCCATTTCGCTCGTTGATGATCATATACAAAAGAAACACATTCATGAGCTTTGCAACCATCTTTTGTTAAACAAATGTGAAAGTCAGTTCTGATTCTTGAATTGGAAGGAGATTGGCTGAAAAACAGAAAAAAACAGTCATTTTTTGAACAATGACGCAAATTAGCAAAACAACAAACATTAAACACAAAGACATGCTTGAACAAATATCACTTGCAGCGAACCATATGACAGCTTTATAGTTTAAAAATCGAATAAATCAAATAAGAAAAATAACAACACACTTTTTTTGTCGCCTAAGAATAAAAAAGGAAATATGCAGAAGTTTCAGTGAATGATCAGTCATTTCAGCAAAAAGCGAGTAAACCTCTTCTCACAATATCTTTTTGGCTATTCAAAAATACACTTCGACACATTGATGCTGCTTGAAATAAGCACAACTATGAGAAAGAGAGAAACAAATGGAAGAAAAAGAGGAAAGAGATGATGATGATGAAATAAAAGAAGAAAAAAATCGAAAATGGAGTATAAGATAAAATTCTTTTAAGAAATTCTTTTTTTTTTTTTTTCATTCTTCTTCTTTCACACAGAAAACAAAACAAAAAAAGAAAAAAAGAAAAATTTTCATTTTCTTTATTGTTTTGAAGAAAATGATGAAGATGAAATAGAATTCTTCTCAAAAACGATGGAAAAGCATACGAAAGTTAGTTTTCTTCTGATTTTGCCGAGGAAATGTTTGAGATGAAGAGAAAGGAAGATTTGAGGAAGAGGAGGAGGAAGAGGAGAGTTGGAAGAATTGCGTGGGAGAAGGAAAGAAAGAAAGAAAGAAAGAAAGAAAGAAAGAAAGAGAAAGGAAGAAAGAGAAAGAAAGAAAGAGAAAGGAAGAAAGAGAAAGAAAGAGAGAGGGAAAGAAGGAGAAGAAAAGGAAGAGAAGGAGGAGAAAGAGAAAGTTAAGGCACTTGTGATATGAAAGATGGAGTTGAGGAGTGTAATGTGAAATGCTGTGATGAAGTGGAATGAAATGGAAATTGAGTGTCAATGGAAGATGGCTGTGATGAAGCGGGCGGAAGCAAATGAACTGGTGAAATTGAAGAGGAGGAAGAAGAAGATGATGAATAGAATAATTCTTATTCATGAGTAAATTTTCTTCGAGTATTTAAAATAGCAACGTTAAAATTATCGCAATTAATCAAATCCACATCAGCAGCAATGGTATCCCAAAAAACTTCCATTCCAAATCATTATACTTTGTAAAAAACAACAATCTGTTTGATTCCTTTCACATGTCTTCTCCAGTTTTTTCAAAATTTTCTCATTTGTTTTCAAAACACAAAGTTAATTATTATTATGGTGAAAAAAAAAAAAAAAAAAAAAAAAAAAAAAAAAAAAAAAAGGGTGAAGTTTAGGAAACTTTGATATATCCATGAAGTGCAAAATTAGGGAAAAAACAATCATTTCAAAATTTTCGACAAATGAAAAATTTCTCGACCGACAAATTGCACTCAAAAAATGTGTGTCGCAGAGGCCTATTAATAAACAATGTTAAGCAAGTTATTCTTTTTATATATTTTCAGATCAAGAATGGTGTTAAAAATCTGGTGAATTCAATTATCTAAATTAAATTCTGTTTATTCAGAGGAAAACAAACACATGTACTGCTTTTTCTGAAATGAGATGAACATCATTTTATTGATGTTTTTCAATTATTAAACAACATAATAATAATCGATCATAAGCCTTCATTCAAAAATAAAAATTTGATCAGGTCTTAATTTATTTTGTGAAATTGTTCTTCCAATTAAAAAATAAAGCAAAATGAGTTCTTCACAATCTATTCTGGTTATTTTAGGTGTGAGAATTGTTTTATTAATATAAACCAAGACATTAACAAAACTTTTTTATGAAAATGATGTTAAGATCGAATCGACCATCTTGACCGTGATATTTCATATCAGGGGCTTCTTGACCTTCTCAAAGAATTTGAAAATTCACATTTTAAAGTTCAAGATGAGGATCGTCTTGTTTGTCTTGAATTTTTTATTCAAGTTATTTTCATTTTTCCATAGATACGTTCATTAGTTCCAAAAACGTTGGATACAGGCGTTATCCAAGAGACTGCGCTTAATTGGTATAAATGAATTATTTATTTAAAAATTTACCTTTTTATTTATTTCTCCTTCTTTTTTGATGTTAAAAGTCTTGCACACCTTATATCTGGAGGACTTGATCACAAACTTATCGAACTGATATCACAATCTTTTCTGCGAACACTTGATTCACCTATTCCAATTTATAGAACAGCTGCAATTGAAGGAACAAAAACAGTTATCAATTCAGTTCCATTGCACCAAGCAAGATTTTTCACTTCACTCACCACTCAACCACTAACAGTGCTCGTCATGCAACCAAACACTCAAGCTCTAACACTTGATCTGCTAACAGACTACCTTAAGCGTTTTGGTTCGTTTATAGCTGAAGATCACGAAACGTTTCTCGCACTGTTTTTAAGTCTTTTATCTCCGAGCGTTACAACAACGACAAGAAGAAAGGCAACTGCTGCTTTAGCGCAGCTGGCAATTCATTTGGACGACATCCATTTAGAGCAGCTTTTTGACTTCTTCCTGGAGGAGCTTAAGCCATTTGCCTCTGTGTCTTTTACCTCTGATTCTGCCCTAAAGTCACGACAAACAGGCTCTGGCCCAGGTTCGTCTCATGCGCTTATTCCAAATGCCATGCAGCGTCTGAAGTCGACACAGGGAGTTGTGCGCACGCTTTGTGTGTTGTGTGTCACAGTAGGCAGCAGAGTGACTGTGTGTGCAGAGAAAGTGGTTGGAGTGATGATTGGATGGGTATGTGTAGTAGAAGCAGAGGCTGATGATAGCGAAGAGGACATTGTGGCAACAGCTGCAGATGCGATTGATTCTCTGCGCTGTTTGCTGTGTGCGTGCGACGGGGCAGCGATGGAGCCACTGCTGGCGTCTGTGATTGACTGCTGCGAGCGGACAATGGCGTACGATCCAGACGAGGTGGAGGTGCTGCGGATGGAGCGAATGCGGGAGAAGAGAAGGAGAAAGAAGAGGGAGCTTATGCGGAAGCGGCGCATGAATATGAGGAAGAGGGCTGCAGGGGGTGCGGTGATGGCTGGAGGGAAAGGGAGAGATGGAGCAGGAGCAGGATCAGCATCAGCAGCGATGGCAGATGAAGAGGAATCAACTTTCTCGTCGGTGCTATCTTCATCTGAATGTTCCTGTGAAGACGATTGCTTTCACAACGGGAAGAAGAAGAAGAAGAAGAAGAGCAACGACGGAGAAGGAGACGATGATAATGACGATGACAGCAACAATTCATCATCTCAATCAACATCTTCTTCAGAAGCAGATTCCGACAGTGCAACAGACGAGCTCAGCAGCACATCTCCAACCTCCTCCAGCGACGAAGAAGAGGAGTGGGATTTAACGTGGCGGTGCCGGCGGAATGCAGTGCGCTGCCTGCAGACGTGTGTGGCGGTGTTTCCGGGGCATCGAGTGTCTCTGCGGAGAAGGCTGCTTCCGCTGCTGTCGCTGAGGATTAGAGAGAGGAGGGACAGCGTGTGCATAGAGATTGTGAAGCTGATACAGACGTTTGTGGCAGACTGTGCGGGGGCGTGTGCGTGTGTGTATTCGGGGCAGATGGGAGGGATGAGTGTTGGGGTGGTGGGGAATGGGAGTGTGATTGGAGTGAGAGAAGGAGAATGTGGAGAAAGTGGAGAAGAGGAAGAGGTGGAAGGAGAGAATGAAGAAGGAGAGAATGAAGAAGGAGAGAATGAAGAAGGAGAGAATGAAGAAGGAGAGAATGAAGAAGGAGAAAGTGAGGGAGAAGGAGAGCGAAGGAAAGAAGGAAAGGCTCATTCATCTCCAGTGGTAGCATCGAAGCAGAGGAATATCTTTTGCCAGCTGATGTTTATGAGTGAGAAACAGTATGGATAATTGTCCTGTGATTGACTATATTCAATATGCTTACAATTTCCTTTTTTTATAAAAAACCCAAAATAACACTAATTTCATTTTTTTATGACTTTTTCATTGAACTTTAAATATTTTTCTTTTCCTTTTTTTTCTTTTTGATTTATTTATTTCTACATTATTCATTTATAATTTATGAATATGCATGTGAATATGATATATTGATTTGATTGAATTGTAACCTCAACAGACTTCGCAGTCTCATCCGTCGTATTCTCCGCCGGCACAGGCGATGCAAGAACCAGCCATTGAGCATAGCTCTGCTTGTATGCTTGACTCAACTGGCACCACTCGCATTTGAGACAACAATTGTTGTTATTCCTTCTTCTTCTTCTTCTGTTTCTTCTTCTTCTCCCTCTTCCTCTTCTTCTTCTTCTGATATTGATTCAACATTATCTTCTTCTTTGTTTGCTCCGCTCACAAGCAAATCAAGCAGCCCTTCTTCATTCATTTCATCACCTTCATCATCATCTTCCTCTTCTTCTTCTGTTTCCACCCCAATCGCCACAAGAGAACTAACACCTTTGTCTTCTCCACGCAACTTCTCTTCTCCTTCTATCAATTCATCATCATCATCATCATCATCTTCTTCTTCTTCTTCTTCTTCTTCCTCTCCTTCTTCCTCTCCTTCTTCCCCCACGCCCACACAATACTACACCTTCCATTCTCTCTTCCTCCCTTTCCTTCCTTTCATCTTCACCCGCACCATCCCATCCTCCGTCAAAACAACCCCCAATTCTCTTCCCCTCACCTCTGCTGCCTTCTCCT
The DNA here is from genome assembly GCF_001643675.1 of Monocercomonoides exilis. Classification (NCBI taxonomy): domain Eukaryota; phylum Preaxostyla; order Oxymonadida; family Polymastigidae; genus Monocercomonoides; species Monocercomonoides exilis. Next base: position 934,642 of record NW_027150564.1, on the reverse strand, counting down.
TCTTGTCTTCTCTCTTATCAGTTCTTCCGTCTTCCTCCATCGTCCCCTTTTCCTCGCCCATCATGCGTATTATGATGTCTGCTTGCTCTTCTTCCACACACTACAAGATCGCTGCCATCGCTATCCGCACCATGTCCCCTTTTATTGCCTCTCTTTCTCAGTCTCTTGTGTCTTCGTCAGCTGACTCACCGTTTGGAGCGTCGCTTGCTACAGCCACAGCGTCTGCAGCGCTTTCAGAAGATGCCTGTGGGAAACAGGTGGAGGCGGTGAATGGATTGGGGTATGTAGGGGAGAGAGAGAGAAAGAGAGAGAAAGAGCGGGAAAGAGAAAGAGCGGAGGAGATGGGGTGTTATGTTTAATATATTTCTTTTTTGAGTCAATATTTATTTATTTATTTATTCTTCTGTTATCTTTCCTTTATTTTCTATTCCGCAATCAGAACCAGAGTGACATCTCCTACACGCAATAGCGACAACACTCCAATCATCCTTTCCTCTCCTAAATCCTTCCACACGCCGCCATCATCAGCATCTTCATCATCAACTCCATCATCATCATCATCTTCTTCTTCTTCTTCCTCTTCTTCTTCCTCTTCTTCTTCCTCTTCTTCTTCCTCTTCCATTTCCTCTTCTTCCTCCTCTTCTTCCTCCTCCTCCTCTCTCAGCACCACCCCCAGCCACGTGATCCTCACCCTCTTCACGCACCTCTTCCAGCGGATGACTGAAGTGGATGTCGACCAAGAAGTGAAGAACGCCATCATCACCACACTCTCTGTGGCTTTATCGTTAGCTCACTCAATCTTGTCTCCTTCTCTTGCTCAGTCAGCGTTCAGTGCGATTGCTGAGAAGATAAATGTCGATTCGCTCAGATTGGCGGCAATTGCAGCAGTTATCCGCATTCTGTCGCCGAAGAACGAGGAAGAAGAGGAAATGGTGCTGAACAGCCAGCACACGCAGACACAAATGCAGATGAATCAAATTGCACAAATGAATCAAATGAATCAATCAATGCAGGAGAAGATTGGGAGTGGAGGGAAAGAGGAGAAAGAGAGAGAAAGAGAAAGAGAAAGAGAGAAAGAGAAAGAGAATAAGAAGGATCAGTTTTATATGTTGCCTTTGAATTCTCCTCCTCCTCCTTCTTCTTCTTTTTCTGCATCTTCTTCTTCTCCTCTCACTCTATCACCAGCACCTTCTCCTGTTTATTCGCCTTCCTCCCAGCTTTCTGTACCCAATTCTATGAACAACTTGTATCTTCCTCCTCCTCCTCCATCATCATCATTATCTTCTTCTTCTTCCTCTTCCTCTTCTAATCAATTTATTTCTTCTTCTTCTTCTCTTCTTCAAAATCCAATATCCACACCTCTTCGCCATTCCTCTTCCTCCTCTTCTTTCTCCTCTTCCTCTTCCTCTCCTCTCAACCCTTCTTCTCCTCTTATTTCTTCTCCTGTCTTCGCTGGCGCTTCTGCTTCATTGTCCTCTAACACAGCCCCCGTCTCTTCTCCTCCTTTTTCCACACCTAACCCTTTGCCTTCTTCTTCTCCTTATTCTTCTTCCTCCTCCTCCTCTTTCTCATCTTCTTCATCGTTGTCTTCTTCCTCTTCTTCCTCTTCTTCTCTTTCAATCCGTTCTACCTCTTCCGCCTCTTCTTCCTCTCTCCTTCCTCACCCTCATTCTCATCTCCACCCCCACCCCCATCCCCACCCTCTTAATTCTGCCTCCACCTCCACATCCTCTTCCACTCCTTTCCCTTCCTCCCTCGTCTCTGACGACATGCTCCTCTTCCTCGTCCAAGTCTCCTGCTCTTTGCTCCGCCAGGCTGACGATTCATTAGTTTCTTCTGCTTTGCTCTGCCTCGACGCCCTCATGTTCCGCTTTGCCAGGAGATTAAGCCTCTCTTTCTTCGACAAGTCTGTTCTTTCGGGCTTAAGCCACGTTCTTTCTCCTCTCCAGCAGCAGCTCCTGCCGCGCCCTACCGCACATATCGCTGCTGCCATCCAGATCTCGTGTGCTCTCCTCGAACACGATGAAAAGGGAAGGAAAGAATGCGTTCATTTGAGTGGAGGAGCAGAGAATGGGTCGCTGATGCTGGTGTCTTTGGGCTCATTGATGGAACGGTCGCTTATGCCGCTGATATTCTCACTTGTGTCGAATCAGAACTCGCCGTTGAATCCAGACAGTGCAGGGGGTGTGGTGTTTGTGGGAGTGGGAGGAGGGATGGGAGAAGAAGAAGCATCAATGGCGATGTGTAAGGCTCATCAACAGCAGCAGCATGTATCAAGATCGCTGAATAGAAGATCAGGAAGTGAAAGCTCAAACGCAAGTGTAAGTCAAAGTGTTGGAGGAGGAAGCTGTGGCAAAGAAACAGGAAGAGAAGGAGGAGAAAGAAGAACAGGAAGTGGAATGAGAAAAATGGCAAGAAATCAACATATTCACTCACCATGTGTGGCATATGACCAGCGCTATTACAACGCATTGCTTCCAAGTGTTGGACTGTCATCTTCTTTCTCTCCTTCTCTTTCTCCTTCTCTTTCTTCTTATTCCATTTCTTCTCCTTCATCTTCAATTTCTTCTTCTTCCTTCTCCTCCTCCTCTTCTTTCTACCTCTCTTCCTCTCATCCTAATCAGTTTATCGTCCCCTTATGCGCTTGCGTTTCCCTCACTGCATTCCCTTCCCCTGCTGTTGCTTTAGCTAACTCCACATGCAGCTCTTATTTCACTTCTTCTGCTTTTTCTCCTTCTTCTTCTTCTTCTATTTCTCCGTTTTCTATTTCTCCGTTCTCTTCTTCTCCGTTCTCTTCGTTTTTGACTGCAACACAATCAACTTTCGGTTCTATACCTCCTTCATTACTGACATCATCATCATCATCTTCCTCCTCCTCTCCTTCTTCTTGTGCTTCTTCTTCCTTGTCATCTTCTCCCTCTCCTTCTTCTTCCTCGTCTTCCTCCTCTTCCCAATCCCTCCCTTCTCTTCTCACCAACATCCCTCCTTCTTCTCTTCTTTCTCTCGTCGCCTCTTTCTTCTGCGCCCTCGTTTCTGCTGGTGAATCTGTCGAATACATCGAATTTGTTCTTTTTTCCCTCCTCACTCGCAAACAGCTTATGAACAATGGAACTTCTTCTTCTTCTTCTTCTTCTTCTCCTTCTCCTTCCTCTTCTCATTCTCCTTCGCCTTCTCCTTTGCCTGCTGGCTCTGCTTCTCCTTCCCCGTCCCCTTCTCCATCTTCGTCTTCCTCTCCTTCTCCTTCTCCTTCTTCTCTTTCCATTTCCAAATCAAATACACCTGTAAATTCATCATCATCTTCTTCTTCCTCTTCTTCTTCCTCTTCTTCTTCCTCTTCTTCTTCCTCTTCTTCTTCCTCTTCTTCTTTTCTTTCTTCTCATTCTCGCACACACTCACACTCACATACACATTCACATTCTTCTTCTCCTTCTTCTCCAATTCCTTCTTCTTCCTCTTCTCCTTCTTCTTCCTCCTCCTCCTCTTCCTCTTCAATGAACATCACCCCTCAGATTGTAGCCACAATCATTGCCTTGTTTGCTATCAACTGCAGCCGTCCCAACAGAGAAAGAACAACATGGCTCTGTTGTTCTTCTTCTACTTCTTGTTCTTCTTCTCTTTCTTCTTCTCGTTCTTCTTCTTCCTCCTCCTCCTTCTCTTCTCCCTCTTCCTGCTCTTCTTCTTCTCCCTCTTCTTCCAATATTCCATCTTATACCTTTGATAACATCACCCCTCAGCCATCTCCCTCACTCACACCAGAATTGAATGGAAGGATGCATTCGCCATTGTCAATGATGGCAAACAGACAATTGGCTTATTCTTCTTCTCCTTCAAATAATTCTTCTTCCTCCTCCTCTTCTTCTTCTTCTGTGAAAGAAACAACAAACGAACAAGAAATGAATGTAATGACACCTGAACCTACTGAAAGAAATTCATTTTCGCCTTCATCATCATCATCATCTTCTTCTTCTTCTTCTTCTTCCTTCACATCCCCTTCTCTTTCCCCTCGTTCCATAACCCCTTCCTCTCCTTCTTCTCCTTCTTCTTCCTCTCCTTCTCTTTCTCCTTCTCTTTCTCCTTCTCTTTCTCCTTCTCTTTCTCCTTCTCTCTTACCTTCTGATGAATATATTCCTCCAATCACCCACCAGATGAAGAGGGTGTTGCATGGCTGTGTCAAACATCTTATGCATTTTGCAACTCGAACACTGAAAGTTAACAGAGAAGCAGTGAAAATGCTGAGAAGGGAAGGGAAGAAGAGGAGGAAGAATAAGAATTTGAATAAGAACAAGAAGAGGGATATTAATTTGAATATAAATAAGATTGAGAATGGAAGAGGTGAGGATGAAGGGAAAGGGAAAGGAGAAAGAGAAGGAGAGGAAGAATATGTTAATAATGAAGAAAATGATGAGGAATATTTTTATTATTATGATGAAGAAGACGAAGACGAAGAAGAAGAAGAAGATGATGATAACAGCTTAATCAAAAATGCCAGCTTAAACTGCAGTTGCAACTGTAACTGCACAGTTGACAGTGATCCGTCACAAACTTCTTCCTCTTCTTCCTCTTCTTCCTCTTCTTCTTCATTGAATGACGAAAATGAACGCAAATTGCCGAATTCTGCTGCATTTGCCGCAGCGACACAAGCAAATGGAATGTCAACATTGTCATTTGCAATGCCAAAACTGTTTATTTCTTCTTTTGCTTCTTCTCATAATTCATATTCTTCTTCTTCTTCTTCTTCTTCTTCTTCAATTTCTACTACTACTTCTTCTTCTGCATCATCAACTTCCTCTTCCTCTTCTTCCTCTTCCTCCTCCTCCTCTCCTATTCTTCTCTCCCCTTCTGCTTACATCATCCCTCCAAAATTAATCTCAACTACACCCAAAAACGAAGAAATAACAACAAAAAACACACAAAACACACAAAATAACAAAAGTACTAAAAATAACCAGAGTTCTCGAAATTCTTCGGTTAATCCAAATTCTCAGGTTAATCGTGGTTCTCAAAGCACACAAGCAACAGAAACACAAAAATCATCATCACAAACAAACATTACAAATGATGTTAAAAATTCTTCTTCTTCCTCCTCTTCCTCTTCCTCTTCCTCCTCAATTGATCAACCTTCCGAAACTGAACTAGAAATTCTTCAATCATCTTCTCCTTCTTCTCTTTCCTCTCCTTCCTCTCCATCCTCTCCATTCAACCCATTCAACATCTTCATCCTCAACCCCCACACCACAAAACCGTCTCAATTCGAAGTCTTCCTCAAACTCGAAACTCAAAGCACAATTGTTGCTTCCTTGTGTATCATTGGTGTTATTGGCACAAATATCGATCTTCTGAGTGAATACAGCATTCCTATCTTGTCAGCGGTGAATCCGTTGTTATCGTCCCAGTTTGATAAGTATATACAAAGTGCTGGTATGTTGTGGTACTTTTTTTTTAAAGTGAATTGAATGAAATGGAATGAAATGGGATGTATATGAATTTTTTGTTAATTTTTTTGATAATTTATTAATCTTCATCATTTTTCATTCCTTCTTTTTTCTTCTTTGTTTCTCCTTATAATCTTTTTGTATTGCATTTGAACCATTCAAAAAAAATGATTTTATTTATTTATTTATTTATTAATATCCTCTTCCTTTCTTCTTCTTTTTTTCTCAGCATCTTTCTGCCGTGGCTCTCTTTTCACATCAGGTGAAGCAGGGCATATGGAGCATATGCTGTCAATTGTGGAAGAAACAATGGAAGAGCTGAAGAATATGTATGGATATCAACAAGGGAATAAAATTGCTAATAACATCTCGAATAATAATAATAATAATACTATTAATTCCATCAATGAAATCAACGAAATCAATGAAGATCCTATTCAACTTTCCAATTCTTCCTCTTCCTCCTCTTCCCCTTCTTCCCATCCTCAGCACAACCAGCTCTTCTATGCCGTCGACTCAGCCACTCTCCCTCTCTTTGGCGATAGCTCCCACGCCACCGCCTCAAACTTCTTCTTCCTCTCTTCTCAGCTCATCCATCTCCTCATCCTCCACACACACTCCATCCACACAGCGATTGTTCAGCTCAGCAGAAGAGATTTCAAATCTCAGCAGCTGCTGAATGCCCTCACCCCGTCCATTTTTGCGCTCTTGTGGAAGCTGGCTTCGCTGAACTTGCTGTTTGCCAGCGAGAGAAGAGGAAGAGATAATGGAATGACGATTGCTTTATCTTCTTTTTCTTCTTCTTCGAATTCTTCTTCAAAATTACTACCACATGTGAATTCTTCATTGAAATCTTCTTCTTCTTCCTCTTCTTCTTCTTCTCAACTTCAATCTCCTTCCTTCCACACTTCTGATTGCCTTCATTTGGGACAAATTGCAATCCAAGCGATCGTCTCCCTCTTCTTCGTCAACCCCACACTTGTGTCGACTCTCATAAACGAAGCTATTTCTTCTCCTTCTTCTGATTCATCAGCATCTTTATCAGCATCAGCATCATCATCTTCTTTGCTTTCTCCTTTTTCTTCCTCTTCTTCCTTATCCACTTCCTCCTCCTCCTCCTCCTCTTCTTCTTCTTCTTCCTCCACTCAGCAGCTATCCTACCTCAAAAAGCTCCGCCGCCGTGAAATTCCCATCACCCTCCAGAAGCAGATGATTGGCATAACCTGCCTCAACAACGCCCTGCGCGCCTTCGCCTCCATCGCCCCTCTCTCCAACTTCTCCTTCCTCTCTTCCCTCTCTCCGTTCATCAACCTCGCCACACACCCTCCTCTTTTCTCTGATGCTGCTTTGTTGCTTGCGTCCACTCTGAAACTGACTGCTCTTTGCTTCCAGCACAACGCAGCTGAGCTGTTTGCGAATCACAATGTGTTCGCGTTTTTGCTGCAGCAGCTGAAAATCGGTGCACCGGGTTCGTTTATGACACCAATGATGGCGTCAAATTCATCAAATTCATCATTGTCTTCTTCATCATCTTCTTCCTCTTCCTCTTCTGCTTCTTCTTCTTCTTCTGATTCTAAACCGACAACCAAACAATCCATTGCTTTTGCCTCCAATAGCTCGCCTGCCCGCTCCTCCGCGCAGTCCATCAGAGACAGCAGCAAAGCAAAGAGCCAACTGCATTCTCAATCACAAATACTGACTCAACCTCAGTCACAATCACAATCGCAATCACAATCCCAGCCATCTTCTTCAGACATTTCCACCCTCCGCCCGCTCGCTGCTGCGGAAGCAACATACAAAACCGCCATTTTGGATGCACTTTATCCTGTTCTGATTCATTTGCCCCATCTTCTCGACATCCATTCTTTGCTCTCTTCACTCACTTCTCTTCTTACTGTCACTTCTCCTCCTTATGCCCCCTTGACATCCTACTTTGCGACTTCTATGCCATTTGTCGATTTGTGTGTCTTGTGCCATGTTGTCCTCTGCCATCTCTGCCAGAGCCATCCACAGCACACACTGGAACACCTGCCTCTGCTGCTGGACCCAATCATCAGAACAATCGACAGCAGGCTGAAGTCGATCCCGTATGATGCAAGTAGCTATCTCCTGCATTCGTCTGTGGGCGGGTCACAGGGTGGTGGTATTTCTGCTTCTGCTTCTGGTTCTTCGTCTTCGTCGTCTTCTTCCTCTTCTTCTGCGTCTAATTCTCAACCTTCATCATCCTCATCCTCATCCTCTTCATCTTCCTCTTCTTTAATTAACCCCTCTTCCTCTCCTTCTTCTTCCTCTTCCTCATCTTCCTCCTCCTCTTCTTCTTCTTCCTCCTCCTCCTTCTCTGACCACTCACCCGATGAGCGTTCCAGTGCTCCGCCCAATCCTCTTTCCAATGACCGTGTGCTCCGCTATGCCCTGAGAACAATAGTGGCAATGGAGAGCATTCCAAACATCAGTTCCTTCACTCCATTCACAGAATTCATAAGGATGAAGATCAACACAGGGATTATATCGTCGATTGTAGCGTCTATTCGGTCGGAGATGAATGCGAGGCCTGGATGTTTTGAGTATTAAATGGATTGTTCTGAAGAATTCTCTAACAAAGCAAAACAAAACAAAACGAACAAACAGAAAAAGCAGAAAAAGCAGAAAAAACAGAAAAAACAGAAAAAACAGAAAAAACAAAATAATAATAATAATAAATAATAATAATAAATAATAATATTAAACAATAAATAATAATAAATAATAAATGTTTTAACAAAACAGAATTGAATTGGATTTAAATAAAGATTTGTTGCGTTTTTTTAATTTTTGTATGGCGCACATTGTTACAGTGTTTTTTATCTTTGCTTTTATTTGAAAATATCTTTAATTATTTCCATTTTTCTTTTCTTTTCTTTCTTTGAATAGACTTAAGTGTATGCTTTTCTTTATGTTTTATCTTAACTTTCAACTTCAGTACATTTCCAAAGCATTGCCTTTTTATTTTATTTTATTTTATTTTTTCATTCAGCATTTCTGAATATTTGTAATCATTGTTACTTTCGCAAATTTATTCATTTTCGATACCTTTTCGGTTTGATATGAAAATTGTTGAAATCAGTTTTTATTTTTTGGCACCGATCTTCTTTTCGCAAAAAGAAAGGGATAATATCCAATCAAAAAAGGAGGAAAATAAAGGACTTGTTTTATGACAATCTTTATTTAGAAACGAAGTACATGCATAGCTAATTTGTTCTCAATCTTTATGAAATATAAACAAACAAACAAACATATTAAGAATTTTTTATGTGGAAATTGACAACTATTCTAAATATTGACAGCTCTTCATTCGAAATACAACAGTTTGGGAAATACAAAATTTTCTGTTGTTGGGCATTTGGATAAATCAATTTCATTAAATAGCTCGAATTTCTTCTTGATTGCTTCGTTTTCTTCAATATTTGGATTCATATCTGGCTTTGCTTCATCTGTCAGAGAGTGAAATAATGGAATTTTTCGATTGAACAACCTTTTGCTTCGATGGCGATGGCGACTTGTTGTGCGTTGTTTGTGTCCTAATGCAAAATCTGTTTTATGTTTTCTAATCTTCATCGAGTTATTTGATTTTTCGGATTCTGAATACTTTTCAGAATCATTTTTAACGCTTGTTGTCGAAGATATTGAAGTTGAACTTAACGAAGATAAAGAAGAATTTGAAATGCTTCTGTCTTTTTTCATTCTATTTGAGCTTTTTTTTATTCTTTTGCGCTTTCTTTTAATAAGATTATTGTCTATTTTTTCTTCATGATTTTTTAAAAAAAACAATAAATAGTGAATATTGTAGATTTACAAACCATTTTTGCATTTTGATTCTCGTTGAATCGAAGAAGTTGCCAGCTTTTCGCTATGCAAAGGGATAGAGCTTTGTTTATCCAATGATTCTTCTTTTTCAAGAAAATCGCTTTCTGAAGATGTATCTGAAATATCAATAAAAGAATTCAACTTTTCTGCTTTCTTTTTCTTACGTTTCTTAACTTGTATATCAGTTTTCACTTTTTGCTGTAAAATTGTCGAGCCAAAATGTTGAAATGATTGCTTGTCGTCTGTAAGAAGTTCAGCAAAAGTTTTGAATGACTCATCTATTGGAAGAATTATGAGAGGCTGCTTTGGATCGATTTTCTTCGGATCAAACAAAGTCATAAAGGGGAAACAAAGCTATTCAATAAATTAAATGATATAAATGCAACTTGCGAAAAGAAAGGAATAAATTTTAGATTTTTAGAAATACATATAAATGCATGCAAACTTTGATGGACCAGTGCTCGCCACAACTTTTATTAAAAGAAAATGAGCTTGAAAATATCAACAAAAATAAATTATGGGATAAGTATTTTTTTATCAAGATGGATATATCCTCAAGATTTCTAACTTTCAGATGTGTAGTGAATATATATGAAACGTGCTGTTTTGTGTGAAGCTTCAATGAAAAAAAAAAGCACGATAAAAATACTTCAACGTTTTTTTCAACCTTACTTCAATTTCATTTAAATGAAATAATGTCAGGAAAAGGACTAACAATAAATAAAATAAGCACTGAGGACCTTTGACATATGCATGTACTTATAATCAAAAAATAGACCATATAAGCTCACAATAAAATCCTCATAACCTTCCTCTTCCAAATTTGTGAATAGCTCTCTTTTAATTGATTTGAACAGTTCAACTATTTCTTTATCTTTCTTTCCTTTCAATTTTCTAACAAGCTTTTCAATGAAAAATAGGCTACTGTTTGTTAATTTCTCTTCGAAGATATTTCTCATTAGCTCCTCCAAAACAATATCAGCTGCTTCTCTCTTTATTATGTCATATGCAAAAGCTAATGACTGCTTTGCTATTATCGCTTCAAACACTCTTATGAATGCTAAGTATATTTCGCTTTGGTTTTCTTTTGCTTTTTTACATATTCGTGTGATGCAGTCAGCCAATTCAACGTATTCTTTTCCTCTCAATTCTTCCAATTGAAAGTATCTTTCAATTGTTTCAGCCCAGCGAATGAGGACTATTGCTTCTTTTGTTTGTTTGGTTTTCTTTTCACTTTGCCTCCAATCCACACATTTTTCAAGCTCTTCCAATTCATTTATTATTTCTTTTGTCAAGCATTTCTCGCTTTCAAACGATACAGTCACGTCTCTACCATTATTCAGCATGTAAACATAAAGGCTCCAAGCTGACTGATTAGCAAGATACGTCAGATTGCGGTGTTTGCAATTATATTTGATTATTTCCACCAGTTCATCGATATCGCATTCTGTTTTCACACTCTATTTCCAATGACGAAAGGGGAAACTGAATGAATTCAAAAAATAATTCATAGCACACACCACATCCCATCCAGCGTTGCTCAAAGCTAATAAAGCCATTTCAACTTCTTTTTGTGCTTCCTTGCTTTCATCTTTTCTCAATGCAATTTTCAAAAGGTATGGAACACAAATTTGACTTAAGATCTCAGGGAAAATGTTATTGTTTTCAAAAAAGAAAAAGTAGCTTTCACAAAGATCAGTCAGCAGCTTTTCGTTCTTTTTCATTTCTCCATTTGTTTCCCAAACAATCAACGCTTGAATTCTATTCCACATTAAATAATGGCTGAAACAAACAGAGTTAACATTTTTCAAAATCTTATAATATCCAAGATGCTTCAACAACAGAATTAGATTTTCCAACGATGTTGTTCTTTCCTTTATACTTAAATAAATATAATTATACATTTCGAAGGAAAAGACTTTATTTAGTTCTTTTTCATCCATCCTGTCCATCAACAAAACCATTTCATAAATTTTCTGCTCTTGGTGTGCAAAAGACAAATGTTTAATCTGAGAAAAGATGTCTTTGAATAAAAAATAAACATATACACCAATGTTACTTTAAAGTCATATCGCAATTGAATCAAACCGAAAAAGCTCCTCACCAACGATATTTGCTTTTCAGGTTCATTTTCTTCGCTATTAATTAAAGCGTTATCTTTCGTTTGCAATTGGCTCATAAATACAAATATTGAAAATAAGTTTTAACTTCAGTAATTTTATTTTTAAAATTATACGTTAAACGATTTTTTCATTTTTTTGAAACAGTCATAAAATCGAAGAGATAACATTAATTGAAAATTTGCAACAACAAAAATTATAATAAAAACTACCGTATTCATGTGGATTGAGGAAAAAAGATCATAATAACCATTTGCAGCACTTTAATAAATGTTTGTGAAAAATGAGATTTATTCAATTATTTAAGATTATTTGGATTTATTTTTTCAACTATACATAATTCTTATTCATTTTTGCTTCATGTGTAATTGTAGAATTTGACTTTAATGATCCGTTTATTGCTCGCGCTTTCGTTTATAATAAACACAGCAGTGTTGGATATTAATGCACCCCAAGAACTGTTCCAGTCACTAGAAAAATTACCGAAAACAGGAATTCCTCCTCCTAAACGACAAGGCGCTGTTTTGGAAATGCCTCTTGATGACAGTGGGCAATATTTTTATTGCTTAAGTGGAACTAATGAAGAAAATGGGTACATCGCAAGTGTATTTCGCTATAGTTTTGGAAGTTCATCTCCTTCATGGGAAAAGGTTCAGAATTGCGGCCTGGAAGGAAATCCTGCAAGAGGATGGTACGCTCATTTTTCCACAAAAACGCGACTATTTTGTTGGGGAGGAGAAAGCCCAGAAGGGCAGCACAATGATATGTATATTTTTGATTATTTGCGGAGTACATGGACACGTAAAGAGTCAGATAAAGCTCCATCTTCAAGGGAAATGATGCAGCATGCATTTAATGCAAATGCTGAAAGGTTTTACATTTTTGGGGGAAGAGGATCAATAGACAATTATGGAGATCTCTGGGAATACGATGCTCAAAATGGTGAATGGAAACAATTGTATGATCCGGAACAAGCAGCGAATTTAAACGCCCCAACAGCTAGATATGGAGGGGCGGCACATTTTTGGAACGGAAATTTGTATATTTTGGGTGGATATCCATCGACAGAAGAAGAAACTTCAAAATTAGTTATTTATGAATTTAATATTGGAGATAAAAGTTGGAAAAAACATGTGTACGATGACATCACATCATGCAGAAGCGAAGTTGGTTACAGTTCACTGGAATCTGAGCTCTTTGTATATGGTGGCGCAAGTTTTCACAACGGTGTTCGGCAGAACGTAAATGAACTTCTTCGAATAAAATTTGAAGCAAGTAAGCCAGTTGTCAAAAAGTATCAATTTCCTTCCGGTGGAAATGTTGATTATTCTCGCCGCTCACCAGGATTCATCGCTGTTAAGCAAAGTGGAAACACCGAAAAGCCAATCGCGTGCTATGTGTTTGGTGGCATTGGGAAATCGGAAGTTCAAGGAGATTTGCTTCGGATCCAATTAACGGCAAGCACTGAAAGCAATGAAAATCTACTGATCGAGCAAGTTACGAAAGTTGTGCCTGACACGCCTCCTCCGAGAACACATCATGGATCAATCAATGTTCTGGGAAAGATGTGGATCTATGGCGGGCTTGGCGAAGGAGAGGAGACATCTCCTCGTTCGTCTATTCCTCTGAATGACTTGTACTCATTCGACTACTCCACAAGCGAGTGGGAGAAGCACGAAGGCCTCGGAAGCCCGCCTGCGCGCTCTGACTTCTCGATAATTGAGCAGGCAAGTCGGCTTTTCCTGTTTGGCGGGTTGGGGACGGACAGTCCGATAGACGATCTCACGTCGCGCAATGACATGTGGCAATACTCAATTGTGCTGAATGAATGGTCGAGAGTTTACCCCACAACATCACTTCTTCCTTCCCCTCGCTCGGGAACATGCGGAATTGTGATTGGGAAGTGGATCTACTACTTCGGCGGTAGGCTGGAAGATGGGTCTGTTACGAATGAGGTTTGGAGGTTTTCTCTTGTGACGAACGAGTGGAGGAAGATGAATGTGTACTACTCTCCAAAAATCGAGGTCGGGGGCAGCAAGTTCGAGGACCTTGTGTTTGATCCCAATGCTCCAGGTACAGTGCCCGTCAACGAGAACTCCCGCGTTCAGCTGCAAAAGAGGGAGAAGATGGCTGCTGTCAGAAAGGATGTGTGGATGGACGGGGTTGAATACCAAGTTGTGGTTATTGCTGGAGGAGTCACCCGAACGCGAGACCCTTCATCTAAAATTGATGTTGTTCTGATTCCACCCTCATTCGACGCAGAGGAAGGGAAAGAACCCGAAAATACAGACCCGTCTATGTTCAAAGTGTACATAACAGATCCCATTGTGCTAAATGACGAGAATCTACCAGAACATCCATTTCGCTATGGCAGTCTGACTGTTGTGGGAGACCAGGGATTCATATCGCTGGGTGGTGTGGATGAGGACATGGCGACAAACAACTTCCACTGGGTGGATGTGTTGGATCTGAAGAATGTGAAGCACACCTGGCACAACGGATCTACAGGATCTACAAAACTGCCATATCTTTGCGGAGGAAGCGTTCAGTACTTCGGCAGAAAGCTCTATGTCTTTGGAGGAAATCTCATGATCAACACATATCCATCCGACAAACAGTATCAAAACGACTTGTATGAAATAACACTGAAAAAGGAGCATTTTGTATGTTCACCAGGAACAAAAGAAAGAAGCAACGGGGATATTGAATGCGACTCTTGCCCAGTCGGCTCGTTTTCTTGGAGGTTTGGCTTGACATGGGACTGCACATATTGCTATGCAGGTTCAGCAAACAAGTACGTTGGCGGGTCTTCTGGTTATCATTGCATTGCGTGTGCTGCTGGAACATACAACGACAAAAGCGGGCAGAAGTATTGCACCAAATGCAGCGACGGAAGCTATTGTCCCATTGGATCTGCCACAGAAAACACGACACGACCCACAAAGACGAAGGAGAACGACATCCAGCCACAGCTGTTTAAGTCGCGTGATATTGATGCCATGTATATTCTCATCGGGTGCTATGTGGGCTTTCTGGTGGTTGGCATTGCTGTTTCCATTTGCTGTGTGTGCTGTCCTGTGCGTGTGTACATGTTCAAGTTCGACTTGTATTCGTCTGAGCACGACGAGGACTTCGACCCAGAGACGCATGCTGCACCGAAGATACTGAGGAAGAACCGTGTCGGTGGTTTTGTCTCGATCATCTTCATCTTCTTTGCTGTTGGCGCTGCTGCCAGTGTTGTTGGTGAGTTTGCGATTAACAACAGAACAGAAGTGAAGTCTGTGATCGCTGCTGCGATGGAGACTGAGGTGAATGTTGAGCAGCTTTCAATGAAGCAGTTCGAGACGTCTGTGACAATGTTGGATTACTGCGGAGGATGTGTGACAGGGCTGAATGACACAACAGTAGAGACGGATTGGATGGAGTGCAACTCACAGCTTTTGATAAAATTGACTAACATGTATCAACTTGGTTTGTGAAATTATACTTTTTGATTTTTGTTAACGTTCATGTTAACTTCTCTTTTTTTTTCTTCATTTTATTTTGTTCAAAATTGTTTATAATTTTGCCTTTATGAAATTTTCTTTTCTTTTCTATTCTTCTATTTGATGGTTCTCAGATTACTCGAAAGACAAGAAAAATCCGACTGCCTCGCCTCTTGTGCCTATGTGCAAGCAAACTCCCTCAAAAAGCAAGATGATCAACCCCGTGGCAAACTGCATGGTGCGAGTGAAAACAGACAAGCCCACTGTTCTTTATTTCCCTTCTGACGGCTCTTCGCCTGTTCTATCCATTTCAACCAACTACGAAAAGGGCCATGCATACTCTTTCCTGGCTGATGCTGTTCTGGACACTGGAATTGTGCACGACTACGGTAAAGCCAGCGACAACCCCATATCTTCCAGACAGCTGCTTGCCGTCTCAGGCAACGGCAAGCCGTTCAAAGGGGTAAACATGACAGAATTCAACATGAAGGTTATTCCGTCTGTGTTTGTGAACGAGAAGCAGGAGAAGACGACGGGATATCAGATAATCTCTTCTTCCACCACACTCGGTACTACTGCGTCTGAAGATGAGCTCAACACGGCGTTTGGGATGAAAGTGAAGCTGACGTTCGATCAGGACACGAACGTGGTTTTGACGACGTTTTCGATGAGGCAGTCTGTTGCAGCGTTTTTTGCGAACATTATGTCGACGGCGATGGGGTACATGGGCATATTTGGGGTGCTTGTATCGTTTCTCGATATGGTGACCAGCCTAGATCTGCCTTGCTCGATGAAGATGCGGCTGATCATGTATGGAAACACAGAAGAAGCAGAAAAGAAGAAGCGGAAGAAGAAAATTGATGAAGATTTGACGAAAGGGGTTTATCACAATACCGACGAAGATGAAAGAGAATCGGTGCCGCATCAGCTATATAAGCCTGTGGACTTTTCGGTAAAGAATGAACCAGACGAAGAATAAAAAGGAATTGATAATGTATTTTGATAGGTTTCTTCAATGTACAAATGAAATTGGTATTGTTAAGGTTTTTTTATTTTGTAGCTTCTTTATTTGTAAATAATATGCCTGTACAATTGTTTTTATTATTCATCAAAATTTGAATGCACAACAGTTATTTTTTCTTCACAGCAACTTTGCTTCACAGAGATTCCAGTTCTCCATTTGAAAAACTGAATATAAAAGTTTCGTTTTCTTTATTATTCGGTTGCTTTCTCCTTATCAATTCACGCTCCGTCTTATTCAGTTTTCAGTTCTTCCATCACTTATTTTTTTGTTCTTAATCCTTTTTCAAGTTCTTTTTGCAATCTATTGTTTTATTTTCATATTTAACATTAAATTTTCATTTTGAATATGTTGAAATTGACTGTCTAGTTGTTAAACTTGTTTTGTGCTTATTTTTTTTTTGATATATCAAAAATGATTGTGAAGCGCTCGACCGTTTTAATGGTTTCAATGCTGTCACACTGTTTTATTTATTATTTCTAAGCTTTCATTTCTTATCTATTGTTATGTACATTATAGCACAAGTTCAATGGCATTGATAATTTTCTTTTATATGTATTGCAGAAGTTTACTGCTTTTCTTTTATTAACATTTTGCAAATTCTTTTTTATTTTGAAATAAATCATATTTGATTTTGTTTTGATTTTAAGTAAAACCATAAAACTGGGAGAAAAAAACGAAATGTGTCGAAAAAAGAAAATAAATTTCTTTTTTCAATCGATCGTTTTTCAAATTTTGAAATTGAAATGTTGTTTACTTTCTCAAGTGAAACAACATTTTTAATGAAATTTTAAGTTGAAAAAAAATAAAAAAAATAAACTCGATTTTATGATTCAGATTCCAAACGAAAAAATGACTGGAACTTTCAAAAAACAAAATTCTTTTGCAAAAGTTTTGATTTACAAAATTTGGCTTTCCTTTTGAGATTGCAGGAATTTGATAAGTGCTTCTACTCCAGGGCTTGGTGGAGTTGAAAAAGAAGGAGGCGATGGAGGGAAAGAATGAGGAAGAAGCAGAGGATTTGTGTGAATAACTTCATTTTCAGTATCTGATGCTTCTTTTTCTGTCTCAGTCCTTTCATTTTGATCAGAAAATGTAGGAACAGATAAAGCCAGATTACTGCTTCCTGCTGGGATTGGTCTTTGCATCAAAGGATTCTGAGACGAAGATGGAGAAGAAGAAAGATTCTCACTTGGTGAGTTATACAACGCATTATTAGAAGAAGAAGGCAATTTATCAGAAAAAGTCTTGTGAAATGGAGGAGGCGTTGGAGAACGCTTTCTTTCAGGCGGCATATCTCTTTCTGGAGAAGCAGGAGGAGACTTCACATTTTTGGACTGCGAAAAACGTTGTGGAGTGCCAATTGAATCAGAAGAGAAAGCGTTCAAATGTGTAGAGAAGGTTTTGGAACGGCTGTCTGGTGATTTTGAAGGTGTGCTAAATGATGGGAAAGAGTTAGCGAGTGAAACGCCTGAAGAAGAAGTTGGATGCTCTTTCTCCCTTTCAATGTTCTCAAAGAAGCTTTTGGGGATTATCTGCTTGTCACTTATTGCAACATATTCATCAAGCTGTGAAGTTGTAAAACCTTCTTTTGATGGATCATCTTTCGAATAAAAATTTGAATTTGGACCAACTTGAAAGTCTTCTTCTTCTTGTTGCTCTTCTTCCTCTTCCTCTTCCCATTCTTCTTCCTCTTCTTCTCCTCCTCCTTGATTCTTTTCTTCTTCTTTAATTTCTTCAATCTCCTCCTCCTCTTCCTCTTCCTCATCGTAATAATCGTATTCATCTTCCATTTCTTCCTGTCTCTCATTAATAATCCTCTTTCTTATATTTTCAACAGGAAGATTTGTTCTTTGTATCATTGAAATGGAATCTAAATGAGTTGAAGGAATTATCGCTGAAGAAGAAGGAGATGAAGGAGAAAAAGAAGAAGGAGCGATTAGTCCAGATCTTGCTGAAGAAAACGAAGACGGTGAAAGTTGAGTCACTTTCTTTGTTGGCTTTGGCTGAGGTGTGTTTGAATGGGGATAAAGCGAAAACGAAGACGATAAATCAGCAGAAGATGGATGTTGAGGACTTGATAATGTTTGTGATGATTCCAAAGGAACAGAAGCAAGCTGTTGAGAAGGCAATGAAGGAGAAGGTGTTTGGAGAATTTGTGGATTTACAGGAAGTGATGGAGAAGAAATAGAAGATTGTGTGGTTACACTTTCTTTAGTTGAGGCAAGAGGAGGAGGAGATGAAGAAGAAGGAGAAGAAGGAGAAGAAGGAGAAGAAGGAGAAGAAGGAGAAGAAGAAGAAGAAGAAGAAGAAGAATCACCTAAGCTATCAGGGATGATAGGTGGCTCCGAAGAACATTTTTCAACAGGAAATGAAACACGTTCAGACGAAACAGTTGGCTGATTCTGTTCTTGAGGAACGCTTGTATTTTCAGTTGGATGAACTATTTCTGCCTTTTCTTGAGAAGGAGCACTTGAAGCAGTTGCAAGCGGAAGTTCAGGATTTGTATCAGTTTTTGTAGGAGTATCAACAGAAGAAGAAGAACTCGAAGAAGAAGAAGAAGAAGAAGAATTCGAAGTGGACGAAGGAAAAGTGGGCTGTGCAGCTAATTCCGTAGTCGATGCAGAAGAAGCAGGCGTCTGAATTTGGGATGCTTGTGGAAATGGAGAAGACGGAAAGGCAAGTTGAGAATGTGGATTGGATGGAGTTGAAGTTGGAGCAGATATTCTTAAAGAGCTTTCAGCTGCAACTTTGTTATGAGAAGGCGTTGCAATCATTTTGTGAACGGAATTAAGAGGAGTGCGTGGTGAAGGAGAATATGTGGGGATAAAAGATGTTCTTGATTCAAGTGCACTTAACGGAAGATGATGTATATCTTGATGTAATGTGGAGGAAGAGGAAGAAGAGGAAAAAGAGGAAGAAGAATGAGAAGAAGAAGAGATTGGCGTTGATGTCGTGGTGGTTAGTGCTTTTTGAGGAGAAGAAGAAGAAAACACTTGAAAAGTCTTCGAATCGGATAAATCTCCTTTTTTGTCAAAGCTGTTGTTATTCAGAACATTTTCAAAAGTTATTGATTTTCTTTCAGTTCCATTCAATTTCAGTCTGCCTTCTCCAAATTGCAGCTCATTTCTTTCTTCTTTTTCTTCAGAAACTGCATGTTCTTTGAATAATCGTGTTCGTGAAGTTAAAATGCCTTCTTCAGATTCTGTCAAAATCTGTGGAATTGTCAATGAATTAATTGGCAGAGAGAAATTCTGCAAGAATGGAGAAGAAGGATGTGGAGAAGAAAGAGAAGGAGAATTAGAAGCAAGAGAAGAAGAATTATGAAATGGAGTATTTGGTGCTGGAGATAAAGAAGATTGTGCTGCTCGTTTAAAGGACAGTGACGAAGGAACAAGAGGAGCAACTTTCTGTACATCTCCAGAAGATGTCACAGGTTGTGCCGATAAAGATGAATCTGGAGAAGAACTTGAAGAGGAAGAAGAAGAAGAAGAAGCAGCAGAAGCAGAACGATGAGGCGAAAGATATTCAACAGGAAGGTTCGAAAGCACACTTTCTGCAGACACTTTTGATGGGCTTGTCATAATCAATGACTTCGAGGAAGGTCCTGCTTTGGAATTTTTGCTTGTCGTTTTCTTTGTCTTTGCTCCTTTTGCTTTCTTTTCGTGCTTTCTTTTTTTGTGCTCATGTTTTGCCTTTTCTTGAATCAAGCCTTCATCAGCATGAGATTTTCCACATTCTGCATTCTTCTTTTCAGTTTTATTTTCTTCTCCTGTTTCTCGTTTCTCTTCGATTCTATATATATCTTCCTTTTTATTTTCTCTTTCATTTTCATTCGCTTTTTCTGTCTCCTTCTTCTCCTCCTCCTTTCCTTCATTTTCAATTGTTTCGTCTTTATTCTTGTAATCATTCCTCATATCTTTTAATAACTCATTTGCATAGTCCTCTTTCTCTTTTGAGTTATCGTTTCTTTCTCTTTCTCTTTCTCTGTCTTTGATGTTCTTATCTTTCTCTATTTCTTCATTAATATCATTTGATGTGGGTGATTTTATCTCACAAAGCAATGGAGGATCTGGTTTCTGTTCGTTCTGCTGGATGTTGGAAAGGCACAGTGGAGTCATTGAAGTCGAAGTTGGAGTGGAAGAAGTGGATGCAGAAGGTGTAGAAGGAGCAGAAGGAGGAAAAGGAGGAGGAACAATTGCAACAGAAGAGGCGGAAGAAGAAGGAGAAGAATTTGTGCGAAGTGAATAAATAGATGGATGTATTGGAGGAGGCGGTGGCAGAAAAACAAGATGAGAACTATTTGGTGTTGCAGCGAATGAACGGAAAGGTGAATGAATTGAAGAAGTTGAGCTTGGAGTGGAAACAGTGTTTGGAGAAACTGGATTTGAAGATGTTGACAATGAATGAGCAATTGTGCGTTGAATCATGGAGGAAATAGGTGGAGGCGGTGGAAGTAAAAGTGGAGTTGAAATTGAGGCGGGCAAAGTAGAAGGAGATTTCGAAGATACAGGTTCGTACGTTTCTTCGGTTGAGGAGAGAAAAGAGGAAAAAGATGGCTTTGAAGAGGAAGGATGTAGATCATCGTGCATAGAGACTGGTATATAAACAGATGTATCTTTGTCTGAAGCCTTTTGTGTTAGAGGCGCTTGAGATGGGACTGCGTCGCTGTTAGATAACGTAACGTTTGAATGGGAAAACAATTGAGAGAAGCTGGAATCGTTGGCTAGATTTAACGAGGCAGTTGATTGAAACTGCTTTGGTTCAGATGTCAATGACACGCTTCTGTCTAGTTGACTGATATCATTTGAATCGCATTCTTTTGAGTCTGCTTTTTGAGCATTTTCAGCAGCGGCTTTCGGCTTTTCGCTTTGAGAAAATTCTGCCTCAAGTTTTTGCTTTGGCTTGTTCTGCTTTTGTGTGGCTTTGGAGTCGTTCACTTTTCGAGATATTCGTTTTGGCGAAGCAGTTTTTCGTCTTTTTCTGAGATGATCAGGCTTTGAAGAAGTGGAAACGTAGTGGAGAAGAGTGGTTTCTAATGCTTCTTTCACTGCTTTTTTGATTATTTTTTCTTCCTTTCGCGATTTCTCTCCGCTTTCTCTTTTGTTTTGAATTTCATTTGAACGATTATTTGAATTCGAGTTTTTCGCAATATCTTTATCTTTATCTTTTATTGAATCTGATTCACTTTTTTGAATATCTCTGAATTTATTATGCTTGCTGAGAGAACTTTCTATTTCATAATCATCAAGAGCGGAATTTTTATCAGTAGAATTTTCTTTTCTTTTTGTTTTATTATCTTCAGAAAATGAAATCATTGAATGATGTTCTTTCAATTGCATTTTATCTGATGCTATGCAAAATGTTGGTGACTGTGACTCTTGCATATAAAGTGAATCCTTTTCCGTTGAAAGAGATGAAAGATGTTGATTTATTTTGTGCTTTGATATTTGATCATTTGAAATAATTAATGAATGTGATGATTTCACTGAATTTTGAAGTAATGGTTTATATGAATAAGAAGAAGGAATAAAAGATGTGTGAGACTTTTCAGATTGCGAAGTTGGTGTTGAATTTTCGCTTTGGGGAATCAGAAAAGAGGAAGAAAATGTTTGAGTGGGAGAAAAAATAGGAAAGTTTGAAATATGAATCCGTTTTTCTGTTGATGGCATTGACCGTATACTTGTTGGCGTTGATGTAGGTGTTGAAAGTTCAGGTTTTGTTGTTGATCCTTGTTCGCAATAAGGCGATGTTGATATTGAATGACGAAATAAAAATTGCTTTTGAGATAATTCGTGGCTTCTTTTCTTTTTAGTTGGAAGCTTATCATTAGATTCATTTTTATTCATTTTTAGTTTCTTGGATTCATTTTATTCATTAAAAAGTCAAAAAAACAAATGAATTATTCAAAAATTATTCAAATACTGAATTTAATAAGTCATACTTCTCGTTCGCTTCGTGTATTTTTTTGACTTTCGTTCATCAAATTTGAAATTTCTTTTAAATTGCTGCTCATAAAGAAAAATAAAGCTCTCTTTTCAAATGAAATTTTATTAATATGGGAGGAGTAATTCTTCCAAAATTTTTGAAAGGCTGTATTCATCATTAAAATGGGAATTTTCCCATCTTTTGAATTTGTTGTCATTTTTCATTAAGAAATAATTAATTTATTTTTCTCTTTCAACTTTAAAATCAGATTATCATCACCGAACAATTTGACTGAAAAGAATCAATAACTGCATCGGTTCAATTTATAACTTTTTGAAATAATCACAGTTATTTCCTGTCATGAATAAGAAACATTATGCATTTCATTCAGAACTTAATTTTAAAAGGAAATGTTTTCAATAGAATGAATGAATGATATTGCTAATCATATCAAATAAAAAGAAATAATCAGTTTTGAAAAAAAAATTCATAATCATCAGTTCATGATTTCTTTTATTCGTTATCAAAACAAAATTGTTATAAAA
The DNA here is from genome assembly GCF_001643675.1 of Monocercomonoides exilis. Lineage (NCBI taxonomy): Eukaryota > Preaxostyla > Oxymonadida > Polymastigidae > Monocercomonoides > Monocercomonoides exilis. The sequence continues at coordinate 912,268 of NW_027150564.1, read as the reverse complement.
AAAATCCTGAAGTGCGTCTCAAATCACTAAGCAATAAAATAAACACAAGTCGAAAGGAGATAAAATAATGAAAATAATTAAGCAATTAATCAAAATATTTAAATGAAAAGTTGGAGTAAAAAAAAAAAAAATAATTGATTGATTCAAAAAGATCAATATGATTTTCATTTCAATCATTGCATGGAAATTATTCAGACATCCACATTACAGAACTATCAAAACAATCTTAAAAAAAAAAGAAAAAAAGAAAAAAATAAAGAAAAAAAGAAAGAAAAAAAGAAAGAAAAAAAGAAAGAAAAAGAAAAAGAAAAAGAAAAAGAAAAAGAAAAAGAAAAATAAAAATAAAAAAAAAAAAAAAAAAGAAAAAGAAAAAGAAAAAGAAAAAGAAAAAGAAAAAGAAAAAAGAAAAAGAAAAAGAAAAAGAAAAAGAAAAAGAAAAAGAAAAAAGAAAAAGAAAAAAAAAAAAAGAAAAAGAAAAAAAAAAAAAAAAAAAAAAAAAAAAAAAAAAAAAAAAAAAAAAAAAAAAAAAAAAAAAAAAAAAAAAAAAAAAAAAAAAAAAAAAAAAAAAAAAAAAAAAAAAAAAAAAAAAAAAAAAAAGAAAAAGAAAAAAAAAAAGAAAAAGAAAAAGAAAAAGAAAAAGAAAAAGAAAAAGAAAAAGAAAAAGAAAAAGAAAAAGAAAAAGAAAAAGAAAAAGAAAAAGAAAAAAATAAAGAAAAAGAAAAAGAAAAAGAAAAAGAAAAAGAAAAAAGAAAAAGAAAAAGAAAAAAAGAAAAAGAAAAATAAAAAAAAAAAAAAGAAAAAAAGAAAAAAAGAAAAGAAAAAGAAAAAGAAAAAGAAAAAGAAAAAGAAAAAGAAAAAGAAAAAGAAAAAGAAAAAGAAAAAGAAAAAAAGAAAGAAAAAGAAAAAGAAAAAGAAAAAGAAAAAGAAAAAGAAAAAGAAAAAGAAAAAGAAAAAGAAAAAGAAAAAGAAAAAAGGATTTCAAAGAAAGAATCAAAACCACTCAAATTCAATCATCCCCTTTCATCCACTCAGGAACCTCGAACTCAACATAATTTTTCCAAAATGTCTTCATCGTCCATCCAACCTTGTTGCTGATATTTGTATCATGCCTCATCCATTCCGGCGGCTCGCTCTTAACATTCGCAATCCACAGCATTGCCATCGTCCTCCCGCTCTTGTCCACTTGTGTCGCGCTGTGTCTCATCCACTCTGGCGGAGATGTCTTCACCCACGTAATCCAGTGCATCGCCATAGTTATTCCATTTTGGTCACTAAATACTGCCCCGTGTCTCATCCACTCCGGCGGCTCGGTTTGCACATCCCCAATCTATTGCATTGCCATTGTCCATCCGTTTCCATCCCCAACCGTTACCTCATGACGCATCCATTCTGGCGGTTCCGCTTTGACATATCTGATCCAGTACATCGCCATCGTCCACCCGTCCTTGTCCACTTGCATTTCCTTGTGCCTCATCCACTCCAGAGGTTCTGTTTTCACATTCGCAATCCATGTCATCGCCATCGTTCTCTCATACATATCCCCACGCCCCACACCATGCCTCATCCATTCTGGGGGTTCACTCTTCACATTCTCTATCCACAGCATCGCCATTGTTCTTCCTTCCTCATCCACAACTGTCGCATCGTGCCTCACTTCCTCTGGTGGCTCCGCTTTATTTTCAATTATCCAGTGCATTGCATCTGTTCTTCCATTTCTGTCTGCAACTTTCGCTTCATCCTTCCATTCTTCCAAATCTCTCTGTTTTTTCTCATTTTCATAGCTTGCTCCTTCCCTTATGTTTTCTTTATCCAAAGGCGCTATATCTTCCTTCATCCGCTCTGGAGGGTTTGTCTTGATGTGCTTTATCCACAGCATGGACATTGTCCAGCCATCCTTGTTCACAAGAGTGGCATTATGCCTCATCCATTCAGGTGGTCAATTTTAACATTTTTAATCCACAGCATGGCCATTGTCCAGCCATCCATGTTGCGCAAAGTGATGTCATGCCTCATCCATCCTAGAACGTCAGTTTTAACTTTTTCAATCCAGATCATGGCCATCGTCCAGCCATCATTGTTCGCAAGTGCAGAATCGTGTCTCATCCATTTCGGTGGAGTGCCTTCAGTTATATTGATCCATTTCATGGCTATTGTTTCTCCGTATTTATCGCGAATTACATTACAGTGCCTCATCCACTCCGGTGGATCTGTCTTTACAAATTGAATCCACATCATGGCCATTGTCAGTCCGTTGATGTCGCTCATTGTGAAATTATGCCTCATCCATTCTGGTGGCTCTGTTTTTCATCTTGAATCCATAACATTGCCATCGTTCTTTTGTTAACATCAGTTACTGTAATGTCATGCTTCATCCATTGCGGTGGTTCTGTCTTCACATATTCAATCCATATCATTGCCATTGTTGATCCATAATTGTTGCGAAGTGTGATATCGTGTCTCATCCATTCTGGTGGCTCTGTTTTGATCTCTTGAATCCACAGCATGGCCTTTGTCAATCCGCCTTTATTGTCAAGTGTAATATCATGTCTCATCCATTCTGGGGGTTCTGTTTTGATCTCTTGAATCCACAGCATGGCCTTTGTCAATCCGTCCTTATCAGTAAGCGTAATGTCATGTCTCATCCATGAAGGAGGTTCTATCATTACAAAATCAATCCATGTCATGGCCATTGTTTGCATTTTAATACCGCCTGTAAGTGTAATATCATGTCTCATCCATACAGGTGGTTCTGTCTTGACAGATTGAATCCACCACATAGCCATTGTACGTCCATCTTTATCTGCAACAGTACTGTCATGTCTCATCCACTTTAAAGGTTCTGTCTTTATTTTTGCAATCCACTTCATCTCCATTGTCTGTCCTTCCTTGTCCGCAAGTGCAGCGTCGTGTCTCATCCATTCTGGTGGATCAGCTTGAACATACTTAATCCAGTGCATGGCCATTGTACGTCCATATTTATTTCCGATTGTTATATCGTGTCTTATCCACTCTGGTGGTTCTGATCTTTTCTCTTTAATCCAACGCATAGCCTTCGTGCATCCATGAAAATCTTTATCTGAATTCATCACATCAACTTCGTTTCCCATTTACTTTCTTTTTCTGTTAAATAGATGTTGTTTGTTGCAAGCAAACACGTGATTCAACAAAAACGTTTGTTCTTTTTGAATTCTGTTTTGTTATGGGACGAATTGGAAAGTATATTTTTCTATAAATAAAGAAAAAAAATGCTTCATATCTTCTTCGTTTGCATATTTTTCATTCATTGGAAATGAGTTTTTGTTGTTCATCTGAACGGTGAATTTTCTTCTAATGATTTAGAACAAAGTAGAAAATATATTTGTTCAAAGGAAAAAAAACAAAAATCACTCGTGAAATTTATCAAAAAAATTAATATATTCATATAGATTGCGGACATAATACCGGACAAGATAGTTTTTTCGGCAAATGGAGAGTATACGATCACCTAAAGAATACGCTTCATTATCGATTCGAAGAAAGGTGTTGCTATTCTTGATCATTCTGTCGTATTTTTATTTTGCGCAAATAACTTGTTATATTTTTATGAAAAAAATATTTCACAAATGAAGAAAAATACGGACTTTCAAGCTTTTTAGCACAAAGCATGAAAAAACTGTTTCTCTTTCATCATTTTTATACTTTGCCAGATTTCAAAATAAATTAGTTTATCATAACTGTAAACAAACATCATCGATGAAATAACAAAATGCTTTGTGAACTCACTTGTATTTCAAAAAATAAACCCCTTAATTACTAATTTTTTTTTTGATCACAAAAAGTTCATCTAATGTACATAATTTTTCAATGGCAATGCCCGAAGTCAAATATTTTGTTCCAAATTTTGAATGTAAAATGGGTGTATATAATTTCAAATAAAATTTTTTTGAAAAAAGCGTATGAAATTGTTAAAAAGAATTAGTCATCTGACCATTCTGATGCGTCTGCTCCGTCATCTGCACAGAAATCAGTATCTTCATCAGAAAGATCATCTATATAAGGGATTTCTTCCTCCTCGTTAGCCTTTTCTGGATTATTTTTGTCTTCCTCAGCAACCATTTATATGCTTTCGATGTTCAAATGAATTGCGGATTTAACGAGTTGAACAAAAGTCAGTAATCCCATCGAACGAACAAAGAAAGATGCTATGTATTGTTGAAGAAATCTTGTTCGGATTCCAAATCTGGGAAGATATTTCCGAAAGTGCGCCCAAAAACCTTCCACTGTGTTTATATATACTGATTTATTATCCGGATTGACAAAATGTCTCTTATGGTAAACCAAACTGTGAATAAAACCTTCTTCATCCAGACAATTATAGGCCTTCCATTCATCGCTGTGTATAGTTGTGTGAGGAAAAACGTGCTCTTTAATAGCTGCTTGAAGAGTTTCCTTGTTCCTGTTTGGAACAACCATTACACAAGATCTTTTGTGACTTTCTTCAGATCTTTCTGCACCACCAAAAATCCAAACTTGCTTTTTCCTTTTTCCTCTATTGCATTTCTATCTTCTCCATAACATTTCGTCAATTTCCACCTCGTTCCCTACTCCTCCTATTTTGATTGGATTCTTGAACAGCACATCGACACAAACTTCCCTGCAAATATTTTAATAGTATGAAACGGTGTTTCTATCCAGATATAACAAAAAACAAGTTTGCTTAATGCTTAATTCCAGCCAAAACAGTAGAAACACATGCATAATCTTATTAATTGTTGTTATAGCCTTTGATAATGTTGTTCCTTTTAATACAGATGTTGTTTTTCGGCACTTTTTGCACTTTAGAAAATATGCGTTGTCTCTTTTTGCACAATAATTTTTTCATTTTGCAATGTTTGCATTCCCCAGTGTCAGGAAGAAGTCTATGCTCGAAAATCCACTTCCAAATGCGAACCAAATTAATTAACAAGAAATTCATGTTTGAGATCACGTCTATTGTTTCTGGTATCTTTGACATTTTTTTACTTAAGATTTTTGATCTCACCCGTTTTTTGTGAAAAAATTACTAAAATAATTAAATCATTGTTTATCAACAACTCATTTCCGCAAGGTCAGGTTTGTGCGTATGTTATTAACAATTAGAAATAAATAAATCATCAAAGTTTCAAGCGAATTCGAGAGGAATGCGTATATTCTGCTCATCCCGTTTTTTCAATAACTTCAAGAGGAATAAATCTAATAGTAACTCTCAAAATAAACCTTATCCAAGTTAACTTTTGTTACGCACCAGACTTTCATTTTCGTTTCGACTGAATACTGAAAAAAATATAATAGAAATCTCGGAGAAATTAGTTTTTGAGTTTATCCGAGATTTCAAAAAAATTTTTTCATGAGCACATATGTGGATATTTAGAAAGTTTTGGACATAAAATGAGTATTTATCAAAGAGATATGTTTTGTTAAAACTTATCAGAATTATTCCTCTTTTTTTTTTTTTTTTTTTTTTTCTTTTTCTTTTTCTTTCTTTCTTTTTTTTTTTTTGAAGAAGAGAAATCGATCTTTTCTAGTATTTTGAGCACAATCAATACACCATTTATTATTTATTTTGCAACACAATTTATTATTCGAAATTAATAAACTAATTATTCGAAATTGGAAAACTTCTAATTCAAAATTAATTAAATTGAGTATTTTTATAAAAAAATTTTATTGCGAAAAATTGGTTTTTGGCTGAATGTTAAAAAGTGATTAAAATATTATATCATTTTATAATTCGTTAAAAGGATGAGAAATTGAACCTCTAATTTTATTATTTGTCGAAAAACATGAAAATTTTTGATTTTTCAGAAAAAAAATCATCATCAATGAAATCGGATAATTTACAAATGAATTCACCTCATATTGTCCGATTATGCATTATTCAATCAAGAAAAGTTATTTGAAATTAATGATCTTAAGATAAATAATTAATATCTATATAAGAATTCCGAAAATGCATTCATGGATTTTTCAGTTGTAAAAAAAATTAATACTCAGTTTGTTAAATAGATACAAAAAATTCTTCATGATTGGATAATCTGTAATCCAACAATATGAGATGTTATAATTCAAAAATTATCCGATTTCCATGATGATGATTTTTTTCTGAAAAATTTGAAATTTTCGTGTTTATTCACAAATAGTAATGTTAGAGGTTCAATTTATCATCCTATTTAAGAATAATGAAAAAACAAAACATTTTTTTATCACTTTCCGACACTCAGCAAAAAACCAATTTTTCACAAAAATTTTTTTGTAAAATAATATTCAATTTTATTAATTTTAAATAAGAAGTTTACCAATTTCGAATAATTAGTTTAATAATTTCGAATAATAAATTGTGTGGCAAAATAAATGAAATAGAAAATAAAATTTCAATCACATAAAAACCCGATATTGAAAAACTCAAATCTTTCAGAAAATGCAGCTAGAAAAGGTTAGTATTATTATATCAAGAATTAAAAAAATAAAGTAAATAAAAAATTGATCTAGACCATATAAAAATGAACATGCAACAAAAAGAGGAGGAATTTATAAAAATTACTGGTAAAACTCGGATGGAAGCCAAAAGATTTTTGGCTCTTGCAAAGGGGGATCTAGAGGTTAATTGTTGGATTTTGTTGTAAAAGCATTTGACATTTAAAATTTCTCCTTTTGAAAAGACTGCAATTTCTTATTCTTTTGGAGATGCTATTCCTGACAGTACTCCCGAAGAACACTCAAGCCACATCCAACCTATGTTCTTTTTTTGATATGCTTTTTGTTCTTTTTGATCAGTTTTTGCTGATACTTTATCAAGGGAGCAACCACCTCCGAAATGGGGCTCGAGCAATAAAAGGCGCAAAGGATTTAAAACTATGGCAGATGTTGCAAATGATGATTCGCAGGACGATGATGATGGTACGTTACTTTTGAAAAATGTTCTTAAAATATTATTTTTAAAATACGACATTTGACTTTTTTTTTTGGGAAAGATACGCAAAGATATATGTCAACAGATGGACAAAGCGGAAGATTGACGATTGATCCATCAAAAAAAGAAGGAAAGGAAGATATCTACTCAAAGCTTTTGAAGCAAGCAAAACCGTATGTCATTTTGCTTATTTTTTTGAATATTGACAACGATTTCGATATTGAAAGAATGACCGAAGAGCAAATGCATAGAAGCGCGATGGGCGATGGTGAAGACGAAGATTTCATTGATCCTCATTTCACAAAGAAAGGAAGCGCTGATTTTTGGAAAATGGGAGGCTCGTCACTTGGATCAACAGATACTCCTTCTGTGACCATTGACAACCCTTCACAGCCTGCTGGTGGGGCTGGACGAAGGCCCGAAAGAGTATTCGTTGATACTTTGTTTTTCAATCCATTGGATTATATTTGAATTTATTTATTTATTTATTTATTTATTTTTTTGATTGATTGAATTGAAAAAATTTTGCTTATAGGGAAAACAAAATGTGATAATGATAAACATGTACAAGAATGGATTCACTGTTAATGACGGCCCTCTTCATTCCAACGAAAACCCGCAAACGCAACAATATTTGGCTATGATTTCTGCAGGGTTTGCAATTGCAAATACAACTCTTTCATTTTTTTTGAATTCATTTGCTATCATTATTTAATGCCTTACCTGTACATTTTTTTATTTGAACAACTATTTCTATAGTCAACTTCCTCCTCCTCTTGTTCCAGCTGGAGCAACTCCGCCATTCACAGTATCTTTGAATGATAGACGAGGAGAAGAAGCACCGAAGCCACCAAGAGATTATTTCCAAGAACAGGGGCATTCATTGTGTGTATTTGATATTTGAAAAGAAATGGAATATTTGAGCATATTAAAATAAATAATCTGCTTTTTTATTGGAATGTTTTATTTATTTATTTATTTATTTATTTTATAATGTTATATTACGTTAATAATTGACTTTGATTACACGAATATCAAAGAGGTGGGCAATCGTCTGCTCAGCCAAGCAAAGCATTTGTTGGAGCGTCTGCACGCTCCGATGGCCCTTCATCGACAGTGAAAGCTGCTCCTGCAGTTTCGCAGCCCACTTCACAGCCTTCTTTATCTGATCTGTCACAAGAGGAATTTATGGTGCAATGCCGTTTCGAGTCTGGGCAGACACAACGATTTGTCTTCAACAAATTCAGCAAGTTGAGAGAGCTGGAGATAAAAGCACAGTATGACTAATGATTTTGTGAGAGGAAATTAGTGATTGTATTTTTTATTTTACTTTTTTCTTTCTTTTTGTGAATGCACATGCGCGTGTGCGTGTGTGCATATGCGTATGTGTTGTGAAATGTTAATTTCTTCTTCTTTTCTCCTTCAACTGCTTCATATTTTTACTGATAAATTGATTGTCATTGCCAATCTGCTAATTATTCGATATTTTTTCCAAACTTTAATATAAACAACAACAATGTTTTTTTTTTAGGCAAGTGCTGAATCACACTCGCATCGAGATCTCTCAGCCATTCCCTCGCAAAGTGTACACAAAGGATGACATGAACAAAACACTGGCTGAATTAAACATGAAGAATGCATCTGTGATTATCAGGGCGTTGTAAACAAAGTAAGCATCAATCAGACTTGGTTTATGTGAAAGGCATATTTTGATGATTTGATTGGTATTTGGAATTTAACGTGCATTAAATGTTTATCTGTTGAAAGAAAATTGCGAGATTCGTGGAGAAAACAACAGAATGAATAAAATTTTATAATGTAGAAAATTATACAGAGGAAAAGCCTTTCACAAATCAAGTTTCTTCTTTAAATCCTTTTAACATCTTTCTCAAATCAATTCTCAAATATTCAACGTTTAATTCATTTTTCTATTCTTTTCTTTTTTTTTTCTTTTTCATCTTTTTTCTTTTTTTTTAACTTTGCACGTCATGCAAGATCTCTGGAATTTTTGAGGAAATAAGCATTTGTTTTCTCACTTTTACGAGGAAAAAAAAGGATGTTGATTCAAAAATGAATGAAAGAAAGTGAAGCTAAAATCATAACTGAGTTCACATATATCACAGTGCATCCAAATGTTTGCTTCACATAACATGCAATTAACAACAACATGAAGATCAATCAATTTCACATTGAAGAAATCGTTGCAATCAATTGAAATAAGAAACAATTCAATTCAAAAAACATGACTGACAAAAATGTATCTGGACTTAATAAATAAAACATTCCAATTGAGAGAAAATGAAAAATATATAAAGAAGAATGAGAAGTCATAGAAATAAACATAAAGAATGCAAAAACAGTCTTTCAAGATAAAAGCTGGATGAAAGAGAGAGAGAAAGAGAAAGAGAAAGAAAGAAAGAAAGAAAGAAAGAAAGAAAGAAAGAAAGAAAGATAAAGGCAGTTACACTGAATGAATAATCAAAAGACGAACTTTTGGTTTATAATTTCCATTGCTTCCATAAGCAAATACAATCAAATAATAACATTTTGCAATGGTCAGATTCATAAAAGACTATTTTATTCAAGGCCAACGTCTCACAATATTTGAATGCAAAAAACAAAAATAAAAAGAAAAAAACATTTTTTAAATAAAAATGCATAATAATAATATTTCTCCGTTAGTTCTTCGAAAAATAGAAACAAAGAAGGAAACTCTGTTTATTCTTCTCCTTTGATCAGAGATGCTTCGTCACTTGCTTCGGTTTCCTCTTTAGAATCATCATCGTCGTTATCATCATCGTTTCCAGTCGAAGTTACACTTTTCTCGATCTTTTCATTTTCTTTTCCTTGTTCTTTCTCATCTTTTTCTTCATCATTCACTCCATTTTTCTCTTCTTTCTCATTTTGCTGCTTCTTTTTCTTTTTTCCTTCGGCAGCTGACTTTCCCATTGCTTCTCTCACACCTCGAACTCTAGCTGCTCTTCTCTTTGCCTTGTTCACCTTCGGCATTATATGCCTGTTCACTTTCAGCAGCATATTAAGCACAGCTCCCATCGTTGGTCTTTCTGCTGGCTCCTTCGCCCGGCATTTCTCTATCAGCTCAACCAGCATCGTCGCTGCTTCCTCATCAAACCCTTGCAGCATCGCACCGGTCTTCGCTGCTTCTGCACTCAGCGGCTCGCCTCGCTTGATAGCCTCAACAGCTCCAGCCACATCGAGACTGTCGTACGGAGTCTGCAGCGTCAGCATCTCCCACACAACAGAGCCAAACGCAAAGACATCCACAGCTGTCGTCACTAACTTCGCTTCCTCTGCCTCAAACTGCTTCTTTTCCTCCTTTTCTGCAAGCCTCTCGTCCGTCCTGCCTCTTTCTTTGTTCTTCCCTCTCTTTATGTGGTACTTCAGACCTACAATCTCTGGAGCTGCCCATCTTCTGTTCTCGTCTCTGCCAACTGTGTCCCACTCGCCAACCAAATGGCCCGACTTGCGGATGTTGAGATAGAGCTGCCCAGCATCGTCGTACAGCACCGTGTGTGTAGACAGCGTGCCGTCCATGATCGCCTTTCCGCCCTGGTTATGCAGCGTTGCCAAAGACCTGGCAATGTCATTCAGCGTGGGAATGATGGCAGGGCGACTTGTTCGCATTAGATACGGGATCGCCTGATGCGAACCGATATTTGGAGCAGACGACGATGAGCCAGACGGTGATTGAGAGCGGTGTACAAGAGCCTGCAGATCAATCAGCGATGAGTCAGTGCTTTTCATTGCTGTTGTGTGAAGCAGCACATGAAGAGAATATTCTGGATTGACAGCATAAAAGATCCAAGGCCTGTGCGAAGGGAAGCCGGGAACATACGTAGAAGGATAGGGAAGAATAGGCCCGGGGTCTTCAAATTCAGCTTTTGCTTTTTTGACTCCTTTCTTATTTTTTCCTTCTCCTTCAGTCTCATCTTTTGCTCCTGCTGTGGCTGCCGCTACTGCCCCAGGAGACGCAGAGTTCGCAGGAACAATTCTACCATTTGGAGACGAAGGAGCTTTTTTAGATGATGAAATCCAAGGAAGTGCAGGCTTGACCTTCATTTCCGGGCGAGATTGCCTTTTAGGAACAACTGGCTTTAAAGAAACTGTTGTAATTGACGAAGATGCGGGAGCTGTCTTAACTGAAGGTTTTGAACGAGAAGCAACATTCTTTGGTTTTGATAATGGCTTATCAAACAAAGAAGTATCCTCTTCAACAAGACCCGTTTCATCATGTACTGAATGTTTATTTTCTTTTGACTCTTCAATCTCCATTCTTTCATATTCACCAAGTTCGACTTCCCTCCTATTTCTTTTCAATTTTCTTGTTTCTCTACGCCCTTTCCAGCATTTGTAAATCCAAACAAGAAATGTGATTGTCATGCCAATACCAACAACAACGGAAACAATGGTAATAATCATTGAGATCTGTTTTTTCTTCACTTCTTCTGTGACCCCTGAACGTTTAATTATTTTTCTAATTTCTGACAACTTTTCACTGTCTGTTTTTTGTAAATCTTAATGAGCAAAACATAATTATCATATATTTCAAATTATTTCAATCATACTTTCATTATTTTCAAAAATAAATATTTCAACATAATTAATAATGCAAACCCGTTGTCAACAAATTTTGCATTAGAAGATAAAGTGATGCTTATAATTGATAAAAGAAAAGAAATCATTTTGTTTATAAAAATATGGTGATTATGATCTTGCCCACCATTAAATATCATCTGTCCATCCAGAAACAAATTGGATTTTCTGATGTGAAGGAGTTGATTTCAAATAATCCTTAAAAAAATAAAATATTATTGTCTTTTCCGTTTCGGATATTTCAAAAGCAAATAGTTTTTCTATGTTCTGATTGATATTAGCAGACATCTTACAGATCTGTGCTTCATTTCAAAAGATAATTTCCTTCAACGCATGAACTAATGTTATTAAAAGTGCATTTGATGTGTCAACCTCCTTCTTTAATTCATAAAACAAATTTTCATTTTTGTTGAATTTTTTTAAATTTCATTTTTCGAGAAAAACCTCAAAAAAGATATCATATTCTTCAACATTAAAAAATTGCTCTCTATCTTATTTATTAATTTGCTTCAATGACTTGTTCAATGTTGAAAAGGAGATTTCAGATTATTGCTTGAAGCATTGGTAATTGTGTTATGCACCAAAAAAGTGATGAATGAATTCATTACTTCAATTGACAATTCACTTCGATCAATAATACAAAGTTTGTCGAATTCTTTTCCTGGACAAATAATACCATCCCCGTCTTTGGAAATAAAGTCAACTGTTCACCAACTTTGAATGCTTCTTCCTCATTACAGTGTTTCTTTCTTGTAAATTCACTGCCGGAAATGGTTAAGAGAATGAAATTCAAGGAAAATCGATGAAAAATGGTAAATATGTCAAAAAGAAAAGAATGAAGAAATTGAAAAGAGTTGAAAAATGTGAAACAGGAAATACACTTCATCGGATGGATGTACAATAGTCACTTTTCAAACAAATTTTACAATGAATGGCTTGAAAATAGTCAGATTCGCTCTGTCATCTTCAGTCATAATACTATTCTCCATTTCAATAGCTTCTCCATTTTCTATTGATTTCTTTGTTGTTTATCTTACTACAAATGCAGTTGTTCAATGTGTTAAATAAGAAACATGCAAATGTTTAATTTCCATGTTGCACTTTTCTAAAAATGTCTTAAGCAAACATCGACCAGGATCACAGTTAACTTTTTGCACATATGTTTGATCGAGAAAATTTGTATTCGAACGCACTTCATTCACTATCACATAACAAACAACACAAAAGACCTATATTCTAAACAAAAAGAGAATCCATTAGAATTTGCAGATTTTATTCAAAGATATGAAAGGAAGCATCAAAAAGCAAATCGTGGGAATTGAAGGAGAGATTGTTCGAATGAAATGTAAATTAAATGAAAAAAGTTATTACAGAAAAAGTTAGAACAGACATATTTCAGATGAATAAGTGAATGAAGTACAAACAAATCAAATGCAAGAAAATTTTTTCTTTTTGATAAATGCCTCATCGAGATGCAGAACGTTGTTGTGATGTCATTTCTTTTTCAAATAAAATGGCATTTGAAATGATGATAAAATCTTGCTTCACTGATTAATGGACAAAGATCTATCAAAAGAAAAATATTGCTCATTGTTAATTTTTGCAGCATAACACTAATGTTATGGATTATAAATGATGAAGTGATGCAGCATATTATAAACATTCTCACGTTCTGTTAAATATTAGTTTCATGTTTTGTTTGATGTATCACTTATTCCTCGATGAGTCATTTTTTCGAGAGTATGATTAAACGTTTCGTGTGAAAATGAAGTTGCATTTTTCCTGCAAGCGAGATCAATCACAGCCTTCTGGATGAATGCATTCACCAACTGATAAGATGAGAATGAATGAGCTTCTTTCGTCATTTGAACGTGAGAAGTATTTTCTGTTTGCAATATTTTTTTTTATTTCCTTTTTCAAATATAAAAGTGGATCATAATGTCGAAAAAAAGAATAATAGCATTCTCTCGTCACTGTCAAACTTGAGAATCATCTTCGTGTTATCGATCATTTTTGTTGTTATGCATGTATCCGGTTAGTTTTCTGCAGCTTGAATATCTGGTGTTATCTTTCAAAGAAAGAAGATTAATATCTTTTAGTGAACATTTTATGAATGAACATTGCTTCCAAGTGTTTAAATCTGCTCAATTCAGAGTTCCGAAAACCTATCCAAATTCTTATCATTCTATCCATTTCTCTTTAAATTTTAGGTGAAGGAAGATAGAAAGAAAGAAAAAAAAATAATCTAAGAAAAGTTGTTTATCACTCAAAAAATCCGATAGAGTTGATTTTCATATGCTATTTCAGATATTTAATTTACCAATATTTTTTGTTGAAACTTTTCAATTTTGAAACTCTTTTAAATAGATGTGAAATGGAGTGATACAAATATGACTTGTGGAAGTTCTTGAGACGATGAAATCCAAAACATTACAAGATATCCAATCACCGCATCAGCATTTTTGAACAATACAACATTGATCTTGTACAATTTTGGAAAAGGGGAGTTTTGAGTGAAGTTTCTTGCATAAAAACAAATGATTGTGAAAATAAAAGAATTTTCGATTGAATGATATTAAGAAACACGAAAAAAGAATTCTTGCAAAATATGTATCAACTATCTTATTTTTTCTCTTATCACATTCATAAATATTTCTGAACAACATATTTCTCTATACAGAAGTTGTTTATTGTTTCTGAAACAAACAATAAAAATATGTCACTCTTTTCTTAATTCAAATATTCAAAACAACAAAAATGATATTGTTATGAAAATATTTTGTTTTTTAAATGCATTTTGTTTTTCATTTGATTCACTTTTCATTAATACGGATCAATTTGATTATTTGAAACCACAATTTTTTTGAAGAAATACTCATGGCAGCGATTACGCCTGTCGATGCAGAAAGGGTCGCATCTGACATATCTAAGCAACTTACCGCAATTATCTCAGACGTTAACAGGATTCTTCATGAAGTTTGAAGTTGCTGTAGTTTTTGCATTGCGATTTATTTTCACTTTTTTTCTTCTTGCAAAAGGATTGCAAAATCACAGGTGCGCACATGGACCTGTGCAAAGTTTCAATGGAAGAACTATTGACAGAGCTTACAGAAGATGCAACTCAAATGGAGGGTTTTATTTTTAAGATGCAACAACTTCTAGCTGAATTGAATAGTGTTGAAACTCTCGCAGTGAAACTGTATGAAATTTTCTTCACAATTTGACAGTTTTTTTTTAACATTACAAATGCGATTTTGTTCTTTAGAAATGAAATAAAAGAGACATTGGGAACGTTGGAGAATTTAGCAATGCAAATACTTTAAAAACAAAGCATTTCATGGGTCATCCATTTCACTGATTTAGTATTTTGTTGAATATTTTTTGCTGATGTTTTTTGTTCGAGTGTCTATTTTTATATCACTGTTATTGTTCATTTTTTCATTTGAAGGATAAACGTTTAGAACCTGCTGTTTTCGCTCATATTTATATTTAGGAAAATCGTTTTCTGCTCTTTAAAGTCAAAAACTTCGTATTTGAGAGATGAATGATTTTCATAAATAATAAATCGTTTGATTCAAAATTAGAACATTTGCTATCTCGTTTCAATGCGAAAAAAATACATTTTTTCAAATTTTCAAGACCAGTTTCGTCCATTTTTCAATTCTTAATTTTTTTTAATTTTAAGTTTTGATTGCTTGTGTTTTAATGGGGGATATTCGAAAAAGTTTCTGTGCGTGATGGTTTTTGTTTTTTTTTTTCAATTTTTTCGATGAAGTTTCTTTCGATGCAGTGAATTCGAAAATACTCATTCGTGTTATCATCCATTAAGAGCCATTCTCACGTACTTCATTTTATGGTTCATTGTGAATATGAACAAATTTAATAAAAGGAGTACAAACTGCAAAAGAACTTATATATTCGTTCCCAATAACGGTGAAAATGTCAAAAGATTGTTTCCCCTTTTTTCCACTTATAAATTTGGAAACAAATAACATGTTTTTCTGTCCAAATTGTATTTTATTCTTTGTTAGAAATATGAGAAATTGCATAATATTAGAATATAATTCTTTTCATTTTCTCTTATTAAAGTCTTTATTTTTTCACAACAAACTTTAAAACTATTTAGCATTATTTTCGAAAAAGAAAGAAATAACTAATTTGTTATATAAATCGATCAAACTAATTTTATCTTTTGTTTTAAAAAAGAATTAAAGATATGATTTGGGTTGGTTATTTGGTACTAGGAATTGCTGGAGTATCTGTTTTCTTGCTATCACTTTTCTTGGCAAAATGCCTCCTCCGAAAAGAAACTGAAAGCCAAATTTTAACAATAATAACCATGGCGTTATCTCTAACACTTTCAATTATATGCGTCATGCTTATTCCCGTGGATGTCTATAATGTAACAACTGTCACAAATGCTAAAGGAGAACTTCTGAAGAATGTATCTTTTAAAGACCTTGAAAGCAGACAAACTGCACTTCGTGTAACATACTATGTTGTCTTTGCAGCTATTTTTATTGTTGCTTTCTTCCTTGTTCCTTTTTCATATTGTTTTTATGAAGAGGGCGGAGATGACAAAGCTACATGCGCAAGAAAAACTTGCAGGTCAATGAGATATGTTATAATTATAATAATAATTTTTGCGGTCATCTTCATTGCGGGACTTTTTATGAAATCCGAACCTCGTGCGTCTGCAAAGGACGAGTGGATTAAAAACATGCTTGACTCAAAAAACAAAGGGCAGGGTGCCATTGACTTCACGCTTGCTGTTATGATGTTTCTTGGAATACCATTTTGGGTATTGTACGGACCCTGCGGGATGAGCATTCTGCCTGTCTCACTTCTCGCTTTATGCAATAAGAAGCAGGATGACTCAGATGACGAGACCCTCAACAAAAAGCGAAGGATTAAGAATGAGAAGTCAAAAGCAATAGCTTCAAAGTATGCAGATCGCGGAGGGAGCAATGCCCGCTCCATGGACAAGCGGGACCGCAAGGCGCTGTCAAAACTTGAGCGAGAACGCGCAGAACTGGACGATACGCTGCAGCTGCGGAAGGACTCGTCAAACGTCGAAAAGAAAAGCTGCTTGCGCAACTGCTGCTTCGTGTGTGCGTTTCCGCTGCGCATCATATTGGGCCCGATCTTCCTTCTGCTTGCGATCTTCTTCGTGGTGTCGCTTGTGTTTGCCGGAGTCACATACACAGTGAAGCTTGCGTCGAACGCAAAATGGAGCGTGACGTCATCCGGACAGCCGATGGATCTGGCCTTTGTGGAGATGGCAAAGGTGTTCCCGATCGACTTCATCATGTTTCTTGTGCTGGTGTCCTTTGTGTTCCTGTCGATCCTCACCACGTTTTTGGCCATGGGCATCTCGTGCCCGTGCTGCACATGCTTCCGCGTCCGCATTCGGAACACGCGGCAGCAAGGTGTGCTGCTTCTTGGCGCCCTGATGATGTTCATGTCCCTGGGGTTCCTTTCTGCCGTGCCTTACATCATGCCCCAGTACTACACATTCGGAAAGCAAACATACGAGGCATACGAAGTGAAGGCGGCTGCTCCTCAAGTTGTTGGAACAGAAACATCATTTTTGGAGCAGACACAGTTGTCTGATGGTTCAAGCTCTCTTGCAATGACATCAGAACCAAGCAGCTTATCAGAGTTTATAAGCCTTGCAGTTAGTCAACTTTCTGAATATTCTGAAGAGCCAACAGAAGCTTCGTTGAGCTCAGATCCTGCTGTGGATCAAACAGATCTCTCTTCTTCTGTTTCTTTTTCTTCAACCAAAGCCTCTTCAATTAAGCTTTCTCAACCAGTCAGCAACGAAGAAGATCGAGTCAGAAAGATCTATGCCTGCGATATTCCTCATGCAAACCGCACACAAACTGAGTTGGAGCAGAGTGGATTTTGTGTGATGACCGAATTTGCGATGATTATGACGAGAATCCAAGTTGGAATGGCCTTCTTCGATTCTGTCTTCTTTGTAGCTCTTTTTGCGTTCAGTGTTATGTTCTTGCTGGGATTGTTGGTATGCTGTTGTTACTTGTCTTTGTTGTTTTGAATGCTTTTTGGGTCTTAATGCTATTCGATAATTTTCTTTTGAAATCACTTTTTTTTTGAATTTTGTATTTTGTGTTTATGATTTAATTTTGTTTTATTTTTCATAATTCTTTTTCTATCTCTCTATCTCCATCTGTCTATCTCTCTTTCCTTCTATCTCTCTATCTCTCTCTCTCTCTCTCACTCTCTAAATTTTCATCATTTTCCCCTTCTCAAAGCGTGCAATGTGCCGCTGCTGTGCGCACAAGCCGCTCTTCCGGCTGATTGAAGCAGTGGCTGCAGGCGACGAGGAGGACTTTGACAACGAGTTCACCGACGAAAAAGAGTGGGGCAATGAAAGAGGGGCAAAGCTGTTTTCGAGGGGAAAGATGAGAAAGAGGGCAGATTATGACGACGAAAGCGAGCTGACGAGGAATGTGAAGAACGGGACGGGCATCTGGGCGTCTGGCTCGAAGTTTAGTAAAGACACAGGCAGCACAGCTTCTTCTGGCTCTGGCTCTGGCTCTGGCTCTGGTTCTAAATCTGCGTCTAACTCTTCGTCTCGTGGATCTTCTTATGGTGATTCTCCTTCTTTTTCTTCTTCTTCTGCTTCTGGCTATTCGAATAGCTCAAGTGGCAGCTATTCTGGTGGAGGTTATTCAAGCACAGGCTTTGGAAACACATCGTCCTCTGCTTACGGCGGATTTGGTGATTCTTCCTGGTAAATTTTAGAAAGAGAAGTTTTTAAAAAGGTGAAAATTTTCAAGCTGTACTTATTTTTTTCATTTTTTGAGTGTGTTTAAAAAAAGTTTAATTTATTTATTTATTTTCTTTTTCTTTCAATGAAAAAACGATAGTTTGAGTTTTTTTTTATTATTTTGTTTCAAAAAACGCTCGTTTTAATTTTTTTTCTTTTAAATTTTTTATTTCTTCTATCTGATGTTTGACTATTGTTTTTTGATACAATCTCTTTCTTTGTTCTCTCAAAAAAAATTAATTATTTTTGTATTTTATGAGGTTTTTTCTGATCTTGCTTCTTCTCACATCACTTAATAAAGCAATCCTTTTTTACACAAGTTGTTTCTCATTTTAGAAAAAAAAAGTTTTATTCATAAAATGCTCTTGCTTGATTATTTATTCGTATCTTTCCCTTGCTCTTCCTTCATTGTTTGTGGTCATTTTTTGAAAATTTTTATGAAAAGCACTAAAATTTGAACTTCAATAACTTATTGACAAATGAAAATTGAAAAATATCTTCAGAAATATTCCATTTGAGATTCATTCTAATCTTGATTTTGTGATAAATTGTAACTGATTCAAAAGTGCCAAAATTCATTTGATGTTTTCGTTTGCACAAATACGATGTTCATAATCGATTAAACTAATGTAGCAAATCTCTCAATTTATACAAATTGTTTTTTCTTCAATTCCTTGCTGAAAAGCAATAATCTCTTTCAATATTTAACAAATAAATTACTGCTTTCACTTCAAAGAACAGTTTTTGAAGCAATTGAAGTTGTTGAAGCAATTGAATAACCAAAAACACATAATCCAAGCAATTTGTCGAATGGTTGCAACATGTTGAAGTTGGGGGGTGATTTGGAAAAGCATTAAATGGAAATATTATTTCACGGTGCAGACAAAAAATAAAATACACCAAAGGAAATCGCACCATTTCAAGGCATCAAACACACATACTCACACACACACAAGCAAACAAACATAAAACTATATATTTACAATAACTAATGTCCAATCGGAAAAAGTAAAGAAAAAGAAAATTATTATTATTATTTTTTTTTGTCTTGCTGATTCTCCCGATTGTCAAGTTCCCCGATTGCAAAATTAAACAACGAACCAGCAAGCATTTTTAAATATTCAACAATTCTTGTAACACTTAAAGTGACGACACTCCTGCTGCTATCTCCAGCACCTTCTTCGTGTCTTCTGCCTTAAGCTGATACAACCCCGAAATCGCTCCGCTCTTCTGGTGCGCTTGCTCAATCTTCACAATTTCTTCAATGTTTTCTGCTGTCAATTTCAGATCCTGGAGCGTCATTGGTGTTCCCCAGAACGCAAACAGTTCCTTCAGCTTCTCCAGCGCTGTTTTCACGTCTTTTGTGCCATAAACCGTCTCTGCCCATTCCTCAAACATTTCTCCGCACATTCCCTTCTTGTACAGCCAGGGATAGTATGCAAGCGACACAACTGCCAATCCTTCTCCGTGTGCAATCTTGTCATTGAAAGCAGAGATGGCGTGTTCAATCCAATGCACATTCCAGTCTCCTGGAAGCAGGAACGATGGCAATCCCTGTATTGCCAGAGAAACTGCCCAGCAAAAGTTTGTGCGTGCCTCGATATCGTCTTTGTTCGCCTTTATTCTTTCCATCGATCGAATAAGCGATTTTTGCAATGCCAAGTTCACTTGGCGTGTTGTTATGTTTTTGTTGTCCGGAGAAAAGTATTGCTCCATCAGATGAGACATCGAATCCACAGCTCCGCACATAATCTGGCGCCAAGGCAACGAAAGCTGAATCGCCGGATCCACAGCACTTGCCACGGGGAAATTCAAAAATGCTGGAAGTTTTGCGTGTTCTTCTGGGTTCGATACAACAGATCCAGTGTCCATCTCAGATGCAGTGGCTGATATGGTTAGAACAGTGTAAAGAGGCAAGAATTCTGATGGGGTTTGAGCTTCTTTCTTGTACAATTTCCACACATCCTCAGTCATTTTTGCTCCAGCGCAAATTGCTTTCGCTGAATCAATGACGCTTCCTCCTCCAATGGCAACAACTGCTTCAATTCCTTTTGATGTGTCTTTGCATATGGCTACCCCCTCGCGAATTTTGGAAATAAGTGGATTTGGCTGAACACCCCACAACTCTTCATCGGATATCCCATTTGCAGCCATAGCCTTCTTAACACGGTCGTGTACGCCATTTGTCTTTGCTGATCCGCTTCCAAACAAAAGCAACACTTTTTTAATTCCGGCCTTTTTGATTTCTTCTGCAAGTTGCTCAACTGCTTGTGCACCTAATATGTACTATTACAGGAGAAAAAATCATAGTGTGCAAAACAATATAAAATAATTGTTTGGTTCGTACCTTAACTGGATTGTAAAAAGTTTGCGTTGACATGATAATTATCTCACTAAAAAAAGCGGACCATAAATTATATTTTGTTTGAAATGTGAAAAATATTTATTTATGGTTTTCGATTTGAATGTTTATTTCAAGTATTAAAATAGTTGATTAATTAGCAAAAAATAAAATAAAATAAAATAAAATTGATTGCCTAGTTTTCATTATTATAAACATGACACAATTGTGAATGAGAAAATGCAATAATTTTTCAGGACGAATCAGATTTGATATTTTGATGTTAAAAACTATCTAATTCGATGAACAGATAATTTAAAAAATAAAAATATATTTATTCTTCAATAACAAGAATTTTAATGACATGCACATTGGTATAATACGCCGGACAAATCTGTTTTCTCAACAGTTATACAACTAATAGTTCTTTTTATTTTTGAACAATTTTCCTTATCACAGCAAACTTGAATAACGCTACTGATTTTATTTTTATGTCATTTGTTAAATTAAAAAAATTACTGTTGAAGTTTCTGAGAAATAGGATTTCGAGTTTCTCCGAGATTTCAATATTTATTTATCATAACAATAAGATGTGTAATTCTTTTTGAAAAGTCGCAAAAGTTTAACATTCAGGAATAATTATTGTTGATATTTTTCAATCAATTTTTGCAATCGTTCATTTGAATTTCACAGAAACATTGGCAGAGTCAAACAAATATTACTTGCACGAACTGCTTAGTATTTTGGTGTTGTTTGAAGTTTCAGTACCAGAAAGAATTTGAAATGTCAAATTTTGAAAACCTGAAAATAAAATTGCAACATTTTTTAACAATTATTGATTTTCATTATTCACCTTTGTTTTTTGTTCAGATTATTATCGGATGAATTGATATGGGGGAAAATATGGACTTTCATGCTTTTTTTGCACAAAACATGAAAAAATTGTTACACTTATATCATTATTAAACTTTCTCAGATTTCAAAATAATTTTGATTTTCATGTCTGTAAACAAACATCATTGATGTGATCACAAAATGTTTTGTGAACTCACTTGTATTTCAAAAAATAAACCCCTTAATTACTAATTTTTTTTTTGATCACAAAAAGTTCATCTAATGTACATAATTTTTCAATGGCAATGCCCAAAGTCAATAATTTTGTCCTATATTTAAATAAAACTTTCAAATATTGAAGAATGCATAATTATTTCTTTTCAAATCGTTGTTCGAACATAATGCAATCGTAAATTTTTTAAAGTTTTTTCACATTTGATATTACCATGTTTCAATCATTCATTTAAAAAATTTTTTGATTATTTTCATTTCATTAGTGCAAATATGTTTTTAAAAATGTTGCAATTTTATTTTCAGGTTTTCAAAATTTGACATTTCAAATTCTTTCTGGTACTGAAACTTCAAACAACACCAAAATACTAAGCAGTTCGTGCAAGTAATATTTGTTTGACTCTGCCAATGTTTCTGTGAAATTCAAATGAACGATTGCAAAAATTGATTGAAAAATATCAACAATAATTATTCCTGAATGTTAAACTTTTGCGACTTTTCAAAAAGAATTACACATCTTATTGTTATGATAAATAAATATTGAAATCTCGGAGAAACTCGAAATCCTATTTCTCAGAAACTTCAACAGTAATTTTTTTAATTTAACAAATGACATAAAAATAAAATCAGTAGCGTTATTCAAGTTTGCTGTGATAAGGAAAATTGTTCAAAAATAAAAAGAACTATTAGTTGTATAACTGTTGAGAAAACAGATTTGTCCGGCGTATTATACCAATGTGCATGTCATTAAAATTCTTGTTATTGAAGAATAAATATATTTTTATTTTTTAAATTATCTGTTCATCGAATTAGATAGTTTTTAACATCAAAATATCAAATCTGATTCGTCCTGAAAAATTATTGCATTTTCTCATTCACAATTGTGTCATGTTTATAATAATGAAAACTAGGCAATCAATTTTATTTTATTTTATTTTATTTTTTGCTAATTAATCAACTATTTTAATACTTGAAATAAACATTCAAATCGAAAACCATAAATAAATATTTTTCACATTTCAAACAAAATATAATTTATGGTCCGCTTTTTTTAGTGAGATAATTATCATGTCAACGCAAACTTTTTACAATCCAGTTAAGGTACGAACCAAACAATTATTTTATATTGTTTTGCACACTATGATTTTTTCTCCTGTAATAGTACATATTAGGTGCACAAGCAGTTGAGCAACTTGCAGAAGAAATCAAAAAGGCCGGAATTAAAAAAGTGTTGCTTTTGTTTGGAAGCGGATCAGCAAAGACAAATGGCGTACACGACCGTGTTAAGAAGGCTATGGCTGCAAATGGGATATCCGATGAAGAGTTGTGGGGTGTTCAGCCAAATCCACTTATTTCCAAAATTCGCGAGGGGGTAGCCATATGCAAAGACACATCAAAAGGAATTGAAGCAGTTGTTGCCATTGGAGGAGGAAGCGTCATTGATTCAGCGAAAGCAATTTGCGCTGGAGCAAAAATGACTGAGGATGTGTGGAAATTGTACAAGAAAGAAGCTCAAACCCCATCAGAATTCTTGCCTCTTTACACTGTTCTAACCATATCAGCCACTGCATCTGAGATGGACACTGGATCTGTTGTATCGAACCCAGAAGAACACGCAAAACTTCCAGCATTTTTGAATTTCCCCGTGGCAAGTGCTGTGGATCCGGCGATTCAGCTTTCGTTGCCTTGGCGCCAGATTATGTGCGGAGCTGTGGATTCGATGTCTCATCTGATGGAGCAATACTTTTCTCCGGACAACAAAAACATAACAACACGCCAAGTGAACTTGGCATTGCAAAAATCGCTTATTCGATCGATGGAAAGAATAAAGGCGAACAAAGACGATATCGAGGCACGCACAAACTTTTGCTGGGCAGTTTCTCTGGCAATACAGGGATTGCCATCGTTCCTGCTTCCAGGAGACTGGAATGTGCATTGGATTGAACACGCCATCTCTGCTTTCAATGACAAGATTGCACACGGAGAAGGATTGGCAGTTGTGTCGCTTGCATACTATCCCTGGCTGTACAAGAAGGGAATGTGCGGAGAAATGTTTGAGGAATGGGCAGAGACGGTTTATGGCACAAAAGACGTGAAAACAGCGCTGGAGAAGCTGAAGGAACTGTTTGCGTTCTGGGGAACACCAATGACGCTCCAGGATCTGAAATTGACAGCAGAAAACATTGAAGAAATTGTGAAGATTGAGCAAGCGCACCAGAAGAGCGGAGCGATTTCGGGGTTGTATCAGCTTAAGGCAGAAGACACGAAGAAGGTGCTGGAGATAGCAGCAGGAGTGTCGTCACTTTAAGTGTTACAAGAATTGTTGAATATTTAAAAATGCTTGCTGGTTCGTTGTTTAATTTTGCAATCGGGGAACTTGACAATCGGGAGAATCAGCAAGACAAAAAAAAATAATAATAATAATTTTCTTTTTCTTTACTTTTTCCGATTGGACATTAGTTATTGTAAATATATAGTTTTATGTTTGTTTGCTTGTGTGTGTGTGAGTATGTGTGTTTGATGCCTTGAAATGGTGCGATTTCCTTTGGTGTATTTTATTTTTTGTCTGCACCGTGAAATAATATTTCCATTTAATGCTTTTCCAAATCACCCCCCAACTTCAACATGTTGCAACCATTCGACAAATTGCTTGGATTATGTGTTTTTGGTTATTCAATTGCTTCAACAACTTCAATTGCTTCAAAAACTGATTTTTTGAAAGTGAAAATACGTGCCTTTTTGGTTGAGCTGACGTTACAAATAATTATTCACTGATATAAAAAGGACAAATACGAGAGTTAAAACATTTGAATGGCTTGTCATAAAGATATATTTCCATGAATCGCTGAATAATATCATTCTGAAAAAGGATGTTTCACGCTGTGGTTGGAAATTGATAAATCAAATTATTTTTTACGGTCCTTTCATTGCTTTTCTTTTCAAAAATGATATTCCATCAAAGTATCTTTTGAAAGAAAACTTCAAAAATTGAAACAATGAAAATAAAAAAGGATTTTAATAAAAGTTCGAAACATTTTTGGAGTCAAAAAAACTTCGACAAATGGTCATTTTGTAAGTTTTTCGTTCGTCTGAGAAATTTATTACTTCTTATTGATCATATGTGCAATTATCCCTTCTTTAATTAATGCAGGAAGCTCTTTCTCAATGCTTGTGGTATCAAAAGTTACATTATAGGATATCTTTTCGAAATTATATACAGCAAAATATAACAGTTCCAACTATTCATGATCGTTTGCGAAAATCCTTTTTTATTATTTTGTGCAACATACGCTTTTATTGAAACAATTAGCTATTGAAGATGCAAAAGTTAAAAATAGGCAGATTGATTTGGATCATTATTTGGACTTTTCAAAGAAAAAGAAGGAAACAGTGAGAGAGAGAATTGAATATGTGATACACGGGCAGTATGCATTTTATGGATTTTTCACTCAAATATTTACTTCCTTTACCCTTTCAGCGACAATATAGAAGAATTGAAACGAGAGTTGATCGAACAAGAAGAAGAAATCAATGCGTTTTTTGAAGATATTTTGAAGAACAATTCACTATTAAAAGGACTTTGTGACGAGCTGCAAGTAGCTCAAAATGAAAGAAACAATACACTTTCAGATTTAGAACAGACTGAAAGAGAGTATATATTTTATTTTGCTTTCACACAATTTAAATGATTGTTTTAGATATTCAATTGTTCACAAAGAAGCAGAAGAAAAGGTGAACAAAGCATCTGAACTTACTCAAAAAAGGACTGCACTTACAAATGAAATTGATTCAAATGATGTTTGAAAATTTTATTTTTTTATTTGGCTTTTGACAAGAAATACCAATATTTTTTATAGAGGGCAAAAATTGAAATTCGAGTAAAATCAAAACGGAAGCGCGATGACATCAATAACATGGCAAAGCAGCTTTTAGATTTATATGCGGATGCACTGGAGTATGAATCGACTCTTCTGCTTTTGAAGGAACAATGCAAGGAATTTGAAGATTTCGATGAATCGAAGAAAGAAAAAGAAAGCATAAACATTTGCAAAGAAAGTAGTTCTTGCGACGACATCTCAAAGAGTGCAAGTGAACAGCATTTGAGCGACGGAGGAAAAGTGGAGCAATTCAAATCAGAAATGAATGCGAATGAAAACGAAGGATGCTCTTCATTGACATCACAAGAAAAAGTGTCTGAGAAAGAATCTTCTCAGGAAACAGGATACAATGCAACGGCGTTGCATCATTTTTCAGTCTCTACATCAGCCTCAGCTTCTTCTTCTTCTTCTTCTTCTTCTTCTTCCTCATTTCCTCCACCTCCTTCTCCTCCTTCAAATCCTCCTCTATTTTCTATCTCTTCTGCTTTAGAACCCAACACGAACAAAGAGAAAAGCATCAGCGAAGAAGAAGTGGACGGCTTTGTTGTTGTTCAGGACGACGACCCAGCGCTGTACGATCAGATTTCTTCAATCAAGTCAACACCAAAATTCCGCTCAAGACACACGTTTTCTGCTGATCGCTTGCCCCAAACAGGAACACGACCATCGCCTCCTCCTCCTTCATTTTCATCATCATCAACCTCATCTCCTTTTTCTCATTCTCCTCCTTTTTCTCCTTCCATTTCCTCCACCAGCTCGCCACCGCGAACAGCCTCTATGTCTAATCCTCCAATGCCACTGTCAAACGACTTCCAAATCAGAAGCTCCAAAACGCCCCCTCCTGGCTCCTCTCCTTCTGCCTCGTCGCTCTGCTCTTTCCCTTCAAGCACTGCGCTAACACCCGCCTCTGCTCATTCAGCTTCTTTGTCCTCTTTCCACTCACTTGCAACCCCACCCTCACAGCAGAAGCTGGGTGCTTCGGCTTCATCTCCGACATTCCAGCAGTTTCCTCCTCACAGAGCGTATTCATGTGTTTCATCATCATCATCATCATCATTTCCATCTCCGCCTTCATCGTATTCATCGTCTTCTTCATCGTCTTCTTCTTTTTCCTTCTTATCATCACAGTCATCTCCTGCCTCGCCTGCTGTGCCCCATTTCTCTTATATGAGAAGTCAATCTTTGTCAAATCGGAGGAATTCTTCATATCAGCCGTCCTTTAGTGAAGATGAACTGAAATCTGCACTTCCTCTGTCACGTCGTTTTTCGCATGTTTGCATTCACATTGAAAAATTTGTGAACTTTGATCATTTATAATTTGTGCATTTTTCTTTTCTTTTCTTTTCTTTTTTTCCTTTAATGCTCGAAGTCAACTGGGATTCCGATTGGATATGTTGTTGGAGGAAACGCCTCTTCGCTGTTTGCGAGTGTCAATGACTGCTCAAACAGCCACGGAATGGCTCACAACACTGTCACATTCTGGAAAGTGGAAAAAGATAAAGGTTTGAGAAAAGCATCATTTTCTGCATATTGGAATATTTTTAATATTTATTTATTGAAATACTTTGCGTTTTTAATGTATTATCTACCATTCCATTTTCTTTTTTCGTAAATAATCATTACAAATGAAACATCCATTCGAAAAAATGCAAAAAAAAAAATAACCAACATATTTCTTCAATCACTCATTCTTTCTTATTCATTTTCTCCTCTTCCATCAGCCACTCCCTTCTGCACCACAAAACCCTATCCGTATTATCCATCTGCTCTTTCCTTTTCCAAAGACGATTCGCTCTGTGCTGTTGCTGAGTCAACCGCACAGCCAGTCGGAGGCAAAGTTGACCCCAGAATCCCCGAGTCTGCAGTAAGTGTGTATCGGATCGGGCAGAAGATGACTGCTATGCAGGCAAACCTGAAGGAAGTTGGAAAGGAGACTGCGAAACATCTGCTGGACGAGCAGAAAAAGGGGCGAGACGGGCACATCAAGTCGTTCTCGGCTGTTGTGAACGAGCGGAGGAGCGCTGGAGACTCAGTGCAGATGCGCCGGCGGTCGATCTTTGGGCATCTGAAGAAAGTGGAGCGGAAGGAGTCGGCAGAGAGCGTGCTGATGATCGATGCGAAAGGGTGGGCGGGGCTGGCAGCGGGGTATTCAGACGGAGATGTGGCGCTGTTTGACACAGAAACAGGGATTAACGTCATCACGTGGGAGGTGGATAGGAACATGTTTGCAAATGCTTCGGCTTCGAATGCAGCAGCAGCGACAACACCAGCTGCTTCGCCTTCGATGAGAGGAGGAGGAAAGTCGAGGGAGGAGAAGGAGAAAGGAAGGATTCCGAGCAGAAGAGACAGTGCCAATCTGACAGCGGCACTTGCTGCACCAATTGCGTGCCGTGCGCTGGCATTCAACGAAGATAAAAGCACGTTGTTCAGCGGAAACGATGATGGAGGTGTGAAATTGATTGTTCATTTAATTTATTGCTTATTTATCTAAAAATTTTATGAAATTTTATTGTGAAATATAATTTTGATATGACTTATTTTTTAAAAAAAATGTTTTTATATTGAACATTGTAAAGTCATTCGTATTTGGGACATCCGAAGCCCAACGATGGTTGGAGTTGCACCTCATCTTCCATCATTTGCTATGGCAACCGCTTCTTCTTCTTCTTCCTCCTCATCATCGTCTTCCTCTTCCGATGCCATCAAGAAGCCAGCTTCCATCTGCAGCCTCTCTGTCCATCCATCTCAACAGGATCTTTTACTCGCAATGTCTTCGAATGGGTCGGTGTCTGTCGTCGACCTGCGGATCAACAAGCCCATCATCAACTGGAAGATACCTGAGTTTATTCCGGCGCGCAAGACAAGCAGCGCAACGTGGGTTCCCTCAACACACTCGCAGTCGTCTTCGATGTCGTCGATGCTTTCTTTTGCTCCTCTCTTCTCAAATGCCGGCACATCACAGATGAGTCTGTCTTCTTCTCCACCGCCTTTTTCGTCTTCTTCTTCATCGTCTTCTTTCTCTTCGTCTCCATTTACTTCTCATTCTTCCAAGTATTCTTCAGATTTCCTCTCCAGCTTCAGTTCTCTTTTCACTGGAACGACTTTTGTGGCTGGGTCGAAATTTGGATCGTTGCTTGTGGGAAACACGGGGACAAGGTCATACGAATTGAAGCAAGTTGCACAAGAATGGTTTGATTATTTTTTTCTTATTTTTTTGCCTATTTCATTTTTAATATTTCATTTGTGTATTTTATTGACTTGAATGTAAATTAAAACACTCACTTTCATTCGACATTTGAATGAAAATATCACATTTTTTTATTTCTGTCCAAATATATTCCATTTTTTTCTTCGTTTCTTCTTCTTCTTCAATTTTTTAATGTTTTATTCTTTCATCAGTCCACCTCTTCCTATCATTGGTAATTGGTTCATTCCAACTGAGCCTGCCCTGATGACCGTGTCAATGGACACCATCACTGTTTGGGACTGCCACGCAAACGAAAGCTTTTGCGAGATGTAAACTGAATTCATGTGAATTTCTTTTTCTTTTCTTTTCTTTTTTTTAAAATTTAAAATGTACTCAATTATGCTGTTTTTTCAAGTGTTTTCCATTTTTTTGCTCTTTCAAGCAAATTTCTGTGGTGTTATTTTGTGAATTTTCAATGAAACAAAAATCAATTTATCAAACAAACGAAATTAAAGCTTCAAAAATGTCAGTAAAAAAAAAAAGAACATAAAAATTCTAATTTCAATGTGAATCTAATTTTGATGAGAAAAAATTGCATAAGCCGGCTTCTATCTATTCAAGCGAGCAACGTAATTCTTCCTTTTTGATAGGCATCGTCTTATCTTCCATTTGACAAGCGCTCTGCTTATTGTTCTGTTTGGCATGCTCAGCACAGCCACGGACAAGGCACAGATAAGCAGAAGGGCAGCATCTCTGCTGAACACAACTCCATCCAATCCCAAACAGAAGAGGATGTTTATGGTCACAAGGAGAGGGAAGTATACATAGAAAAAGAGCAGGATGAATGAAAGTGAATGCCGCGTTAACGATGGGAAGTGGGAAAAGAAGATGTACTGTGCAAAGACGTTGGAGATGAGATTGTTAAAAAGAAGGAAGAGAAGAAGGAGAGACAGCCAAGTGGGAATGAAAAAGATCACAGATGGAATTGAACGAACTGTGGAGAAAATGCTGTTGTCGAATGAATAAGCAGTGTGAAAGCTCAAAAGTGAATGCAATCTTTTTGCTTCGGTCTCATTTTCTCGAAGAATTGACAAGTCATTGAATTTTTGTGAAGGACTGCAGACAGAAGAGGAGTTTACTACAAAAGGAACAGTCAAATGTTCATTTCTTTTGTGCAGTTCTGAATCAAAATGACAAATGGAATTTTCAGTTTGTATGAATTTTTGTTCAATGGGTGATGAAAATGCATGACTGTTTAGGCTGTTTGGAGTGATATATGGAGAAGGAGAAGGAGAAGGAGAAATGCGGATAAAACATAGCACAAGCTGAAATACAATAAGAAAGACCATCAGAAGCACAGCCACATAATGAAAAGAAGACGAAAGGCGTTGCGTGAAAGGTGGATGAAGTGATCTGCTATTTGTGATGTGTTTGTTTGAGGAAAGACTAAAAGATGAATCAGAAGAAGATAAGCTCGAAGAAGGAGTGAAATTAAGACTTGTTTTGTTTGCTTCTTTTTTGTCATGTCTATTCGAATTTCCAAGCTTCGTTAACAAACTGTAAATTCCTTCTTTTGTCTGTGTACGAGACACAAACAAAGGAAAGAGAAAGCGAAACAGGAATATCACCACTGCAAATTCCATCATAAGAGGAATGACAATAAGAAGTGAATTCACATCAAACGTGCTGACGAAATTCCAGATGGAGTCTGCAATTGTTCGAATAGCAGGACTTATCTGCGGCCGATAAGGAGGAGAACCGTCAAAACTGTTAAACGAAGAATTTGCCATTAGTTCATTTGGAATTTCTGTGATATTCTTGCTTCGACCTATCAACGAACGCAAATAATCAAAAGTATCTGCCAAGCTATATTTCATCTCCCAGCTTGGCTTCCACTCAGCCGACAGCCCGCCTTCATTCAAACTGATATGTGCACATATTGCAATGGCAAACAGGCACAGAGATGGATTGCCAAAGATCGCCACAAACAAAACAGACTCGTTGTACAGCAGAGAAGCTAAGACGTGTGTCCACACGCCCAAAGCAGCTGCCAGCGAAAGCACGCCCATGACAACCACAAAGAGCAGTGCAAGAACAAACAGAGGGACAAACACACACAACCAGTGGATGCGAATGAAAGAGAGAAAATGAAGGAAAGAAGAAGCAGCTGACATAAGAATGTCATTCGAGGCAAATTGCTGAGGAGAATTGAAGTTTTGAGTCGTATTTTGTTTTACCCACAAAGGTGGATAGGACATTGTGTGATTGATCAGCCCGGCTCCTCTGCTTTCGATTCTGACTGAGTCGCAGGTGATTTTCAGAGCGAAAAAGAGGAAGAACAAGATCAGCATGAGGTTAGTTGTTCTGGTGACGAACTTAAAAAACGAGCGGTGAGTGAAAGGAAATGGTGAAGGATGCGAAACAGAAGCAGTAGCAGCATCATTTTGTGTGAAAACACTGGCAGTTGGCTCTGAATCTCTCAAGTAATCGAACGACAAACCAGAAGAAGACGGCACAATTGGCAGATTTTCATGAGCACGTGAATAATCTTTCGCATTGACTTCACTTTGCTCTGTTTCTGAGCTTGATAAAGATGAAGATTTTATTCCTTTTCCTTTCAAAGATGCTCTTTTGAGTGTCGAGCGAAGCCATTTTTCGTCGTCGTTGCTGCTTTCGTCTGCGTCTTGCAGTTTTGTGTGATTTTTGCTGTGGAAGCGGAGAGATGTGATGAGAAGAGGAACAGGCGGATCATTTGAAGATGAGGAAGTGGAAGAAGAAGAAGAAGAGGAAGAGGAGGAAGGAGTATTTGAAATAGAAAGAGAATTGGTATTTGAATTGGAATTAGAAGAAGAAGCTAATGAAGAAACAGGAAAGACATAGGAGTGATTGAGATTGCGAAAAGATGAAGACGAGGATGAAGATAAAGACAAGGATGAAGTGGTAGAAAGAGGCAGTTGAAGATCAGACAAGGAAGAACGACTCGAATGATGATGTGGAAGAGAAATAGGAAGAGAAGAAGAAGAAGATGATGATGATGACGAAGATGAAGAAGAATGCGCAGGAAGAGAAAGAGGAGGAGGAGCTGGGGAGAAGAGAATAGAGGCAGCATACGCAGGATGAAGCAACACAAACAGAAGAGTTGAACTGATTGACACAAAAGTCGAACAAATTGAAGCAGCAGTTTTGTTGGCATTGTCATATCCTTCTTTCACAGCTTCTTTCAATCTGTTTGCTAACACTTTATAAAAAGATGTTATTGGATGAGAAGTCAGTTCTCCACTATTTTTGTCATTTGATTGGGAATTTCTATTTGAAATGCTGTTGTTTTTTAATGATTTCTCTTCAGATTGGCTTTGATGATGCGAATGATGTGAATGATGAGGAGAAAGAATAAGAGGAGGAGGCGGGGGAGGAGGAAGCGGAGAAAGAGGAGGGAACAGATCAAAAGCAGTGACGCTTTCAGTCGGCTCATGATCAGAATAACAGGCGCAATTGCTGAAGTTGAAGAACTCATTCACAGCAGAAGCAGCTGAAGACGATGATGATGAAGGTTTTGCAAAGAAGCTCTCTTCTTTGCTGATGTCGACGTCAAATGACATGTTTTTGAAGGAAGGGAAAAGCCATTTTAAAAAGCGGTTGAAAATGATGAAAGGAAGACACATTACTAACACGATAAATGAAACAACACTGAAACATTTGTTTATAACAAAGTTCTTCGCTCTTTGGAACAAAGTTTTATTGTTCTGGTTAGAATGCAAATCAGAAGAAGAAGAAGAAGAAGAAGATGCAGAAGAAGCAGCATAACCCTGCTGAAACAAATCCTCAGGTGCAATATATGAATGGCGTGGTGTGAAGCTCCTGGAAGACGCAGCAGAATACATCGAAGAAAGAGAAGGAGTCAAAAGAGGTGACGAATACATCGACGAAACAGGAGAAGATGTGAATACCGGCAGCGACTCAGACGAATGAGACAAGCCAAAATACCCAGCCGAGTTCTGATTGAACGACGGAGACAAAGAGGAAAGCGAATGAGCTGCGGGGGACTTCAGACTGGAAGCCAAATAAGAGCGGTCAGAAGAGGCATTGGACATCCTGCGTGTGGGCGTGCGGTGGTCGAAACCAGAATATGGGGTGATCGGCACGTCTTCGAACACAGCCTCATCGAGCGAGGTGGAGAAGACGGTGTCGAGTGAGAGAGAGGAGAAGAGAGTGGGAGAGTGAGGGAATTGGAAAGAGGAAGGGAGAACAGAGGGGGAGGAGGAGGAGAAGGAGAAGCGGCGCGCGGGGGAGTCGGCGGATGGGGTGGTGGCAGACAAAGAATTGGAAGAAGAATTTGAAGAAGAAGCAGCAGCAGAAGAAGAATTTGAGGAAGAGGAAGAGGAAGAGGAGAAAGATATGTTGTGTGATTGTGCAGAAGCAGAAACAGAAGCATTGCGTGATGCTGAAGAAGGGTCCATCGTTGAATCCAACGTGAAATTCGAATAAGAAGTGTCGATTTTACTTAATTTTTGTTGCTGTAATTTAGCCTTGTTCAATGAATCGGTTGAAGAAGTGGAAGTTGAAGAGAAAGAGGATGAAGAAGAAGATTTCTGTGGAAATGACGTGTTATTCAATTCCAGAGTAGAAGATGAATCTGTTTTCTCCATTTTCCCATTTATTTCTGTTGCGAATGGAGGTCGAATATGAGGAGAAAGATGAATTGAACGTTTGTTGTAGTTGGCTGAATGCTTTGGAGGTGACGAAGAAGAGGAAGAAGAAGCATAAGAAGCAGAAGCAGCAGCAGCAGAAGAAGAAGATGACGATAAAGACGATGAGGAAGAATTTGAAGAAGAAGTTAACGACGACTTAGTCGGAGGCAGTGGTTTTGGAGCGTCTGAAGCATACGACGGGTAAGCCAACAAGTTTTGGCTCTGCTGAAAGGGGCTGGTATTCGGTGCACGTGGAGACAGCACCTGCGCAGAAGGAGGTCGAGTGAGCACCAAGTTGTTTGCGGTGTGTGCAGGTTCGAGAGATAGAAGAGCAAGAGATGGCAAGTTTGCATAGATGTGTTCAGGAGTGGAGAAAGTGAGTGATCGCACTTGTGAGGTGTAATCACTGTGTCCAAATTCTTCATCTTCTTCTCCTTCTCCTCCTTCTCCTACTTCTTCTCCTCCTTCTTCGTATTCTCGATGCGTCAAAGATGTTCCACTTCCTCTTCCTCCTCCTCTACCATCACCATCTCTACCATACCCAGCTTCTGTTCTCATCCCTCCATTCCCCATAGAAACTGCGCTGTTCCCCTCTGAATTCGAGTAGAACATGGTGCTTCCGAATGATCGCACTGAAGATGCTGAAGCAGAATGCCTGTCTCTCAGCGATTCAAACGAGTAGGAGCGCCGCAAAGGCACATTCGGCTCCTCTTCTCCTTCAAAAGAAAGAGCAGCAAACAGCTGAGAATCCATCAGATGCCCCTTTGATGAGCGGAGGGGTGTGTTGAGTGGAGATGGTGCAAGGCTGTGGGAATAACCTTGTTTGACAGCGTCTTCAATGGATAAGAGCTGAGAATGAGTGCGAGTGAAGTTGCCGCCGAGATAAGAGTGCTGCCCTGTCCAGTCGTCGTACGAGGCTGGCTGCAGCTGCTGGTGCGACTGTTGGTTCTGCGCAGTCAGCTGCTGCAGAAGGAGATGGTGCTGAAGCTGAAGCTGAAGCTGCTGTTGCTGTTGTTGCTGTTGTTGATGAGTCTGATTCTGATGCTGTTGATGATCTGTGGGATGAAGCTGCAATTGAGACTGAGACTGAGAATGAGATTGAGAATGTGGCTGAAGTGGAGACAGAGTGTCTGAATGCTGTTGAAGTTGCTGCTGCTCTTGCTGCTCTTGTTGTTGTAATTGTTGCTGTGACAGTTGCTGCTGTTGCATTTGTTGCATCTGTTCCTGCTGAAGTGACTGCTGCGACAGCTGCATCAACTGCCCCTGATGCCTCGGGGTAGTAGCAGAAGTCAAGATTGGCGAGTTCGCAATTGGTGTGGGGGTAGGTGGATGCCCCAATTTCACCCTCCGCAGAGCTGTCTCTCTGTCGCTGTCAAGCTCACCACGAGGCACAAACACTGTGTCTGCTGATGAAAATGACTGCAGAAAGTACTTGTTGCACTCGCCCAGAGGAAAAGGGCTCTGTTCGCCTTTGTATTCACTGCCGTATTCAGAGACAGTATTCTCGTCGCTTTCTCTCCAGCTGCTTCCCTTTCCCACGTATGGCGGAGAGGGAGAAGGAGAGGAAGAAGACGGAGGAGCAAAAGTTTTGGGCGCTTTGTGGGGCAAATGCGACTGAGAGAATGAGGAGGCGAAATGCGTTCCTTGCTCAGAACGAGGGGAGAAAGGAGCTGTTGGAGAAGAAGGAACAGACACGGGAACATTATCATTGCCTACAATCACCGTCTCATCAACAGACATGGAGCTGCTGTCGAGTGGAAGATGAATGGGGCTCTTCCTCTGCGGAGAAGAAGAAGATGGCAATGAGGATGCAACGTTGAATGCAAAATCAGATGCAAAAAAGTGTTTGACAGGAATTGTGTCTGCAGATGACAATGATGCCATGCTGCGCAAGTTGTCTGGCTTCTGCTGATGTGCTTGCGATGATACAGGAAGTGGTAAAGGCAAAGGCAAAGGAAGGGGCAGAGGGGAAGGTGAGTGTGAAGGAGATGACAAAGGGATTGAAGACTTAGGCGTATCCAAGCTGGATTTCAGAGAAGGCGACAAGTGAGGAAGTGAACGGGAGCTCAGTGTGTCAGGCGATGGATGTGCAATTGTTCCAGAAGCAGGAAGCGATTCATGTGATGAATGCAACAAATGCAATTCGTGCAAGTCATGCAAAGCAGGCAATTCCTGTGATTCATGCGTATCATGCTGATTTTGCAGATCATGCGACATATGCAACTCCTGTGATGAAAGTGAACTGCCTTCTGAAGCAGGCTTTCCAAGTGAAGAAACCATCGGAGAGCCATTTGCCGAAGATGGCAGTGACGGAGAAGGGGTGCTTGTTGAAGTGAGCATATATGCAATTGAGATCGGGTTCGTTGCAACATCATTGTCATTATCACTGCCACTACCACTGCTGCTGCTGCTTCCCTTCCTCAGCGCCTGCGGAAGAACCGGGTAGGAGACATAGTGAATGTTTCCCCTTTGGCCTTTAATCCCAAGCTGCTTCATGATTGTCGAGCACACTGGAAAGTCTCTGGAAGGGAGCGATCTTGGCGAATGAGAGATGAACGAAGAGCATTTCAATTGAGAATCAGCAGCCGACACACTCCGGCCTTTGTAGTCAGACGAAGTTGGGCTTCGCATTCTGAGCATCTTTGCAATGTTGCCCTTTTCGCTGACTGCCAAAGACACAGGAGAAGTTGGATATTTCTTCATTCTAGTACAAAACGGCGGGCTGTTCTCTTTGTCTGAATGCAGAGAAAAGCGAG
This sequence comes from Monocercomonoides exilis, assembly GCF_001643675.1. Lineage (NCBI taxonomy): Eukaryota > Preaxostyla > Oxymonadida > Polymastigidae > Monocercomonoides > Monocercomonoides exilis. Next base: position 876,015 of record NW_027150564.1, on the reverse strand, counting down.
GAGAGGTTAAAGAAGGCGACGAATAGTTCGAAAGTGAAAACTTGTTCAGCTTCTTTACGAAAGGCGCAGCTGATCTAATCAGTGCCAGGTGTCCCGAGTGTGACGAAGAGATAACCAGATCAGCCAAGTCAGTCGAGGCCCGCGAAAACGACGCTACAAACGACGAAGACACACCGCTGCTGGGCGACGAAAGGGAAGGCAGCACACCAGATGGATGGGCAAATGCCTCTGTGCTTGCATCGCTGGTGGGGCTGGTCACAGGGCTGCAGATGCTCAGCTTCGACTTGTGGCGAGAATGCACCCGCCGTTTTGTCTCCCTCTGCACATTGGACGACTGCTGGCGGAATTCTGGTGAGTTCTCTTTTCTTCTGCTCCTTCTCTCATCTCTGCTTGCCTTCTCGGATGAGCGCACAACAGACAGCGCAACTGTCTCCGCATCTGTGTCGATTGTCTTCACTGACTCACAGCTCCTCAGCTGTAGCGTCGATGTGTATTCTGGCGACAAGCGCGAGTCAGGTGACTTAAAGTCTGTGAATGATGACTGGCTGGAGGTGATCGTAGAAGAGTAGTTCCTGTCTGAGTGGATGCTTCCCAACTGGCTTGCCAGCAGCTCTGCAGGAGGAACAGCAGACGGAGGTAGTGAAGTGTGAGGAGATGCCTGAGAAAGAGCCATCAGCACATGCGAGTCTATTTCACTCTGTTCTTCAGACAATGACGAGCGAAGAAAAGGGAAATGTGCAGCAGCAGATGGATCAGCCAGCGGGTGGATGACAAGCGTGCCTTCAGTTGTTGAGTGGTGCATGTTCTTACCACACAACGACTCTGAACGCGAAGCATTATCGTCAGCAGCATCATTTCCATCATTGCTGATGTTTATTGCTTGAGCTGGTCTGCCCATTCCGAAACTCTGCTGCTGCTGCTGCTTTTCATGGCCTGCCACTGATGAATAAGAAGGCGTAAATTGTGTGTTTGATTCAGTGCCTTCGCCTTCGTCTTTCAATCGACACTGCATTTCGAGCTCTTTCAGCCTCTCTTCCATCTCTTTTTTCTTTTCGGCTGCTTCGGCATTCGCCATGAGCACTCTCAGATTCCGCCGCTGCCTCATTTTCATGCGCATTGCAACTGACGACGGAGCCTTGTTCGAAGGGACAGTCTGCCACGAAGGCGCAGCGATGCTGACGTTGCTGTTAGTGTGTTCTGTGTGCTCATCATGCTCAGTCTGCTTAACATGCTCATTGATTGAATCTAGCGCCTCTTCTGTCTGTGGCTGCATCTGCTGAGATGTCTGCTGAAGTGACTGTTGAAGTGACTGGCAAGGTGATTGCTCTACACATTCCATTTGAGGATTGCTTGTGTTGTTTTCTGAATTGAATGAATTCTGAACAGAATCCGCTTCCACCTCTGCTTCTTCCTCGTATATCGTTTCCACATCGTTCTCGTGCTCCTCCATTCCCAACATGGCCTCCTGCTCTGCCTCCATCATAAGTCTCCTTCTCTCCTTCTCTCGCTCTTTCTCTCTTTCTCGTTCTCTTTCTGCTGTTATGGCATAGTTAGAAAGCGACTTCATCAGCCGGCGCAAAGAGAAGAAAAAAAGCAAAACAAAAAAGATGAAGGCTGGTAGGAGGATAATTGCAAATGACAGGCGATATGAAGTGGATGAAAGTCTGACAACAAGAAGGATGTGTGACAATGATAAAAGATTCCATAAAATTGGAGGGAAGGCATCGTGATTGTGTTTCAATGATGTGAATGAAGCGGTATTTGGTGAAATGGTTGAAGATGAAGAATGATGTGATTTTGATGAAGAAGGTTTCAATACGTTAGAAAGGAAATCGCTGATGGTCAGAATGAAGATCCAAATTTCAAAAATTATCAATGGAGAATTTGCTACCAATGGTGAGATTGAAGCAGCAAATATTTGCTGAGAAGGAAAAATGAAGCTCTTAACCAAAGATATGAATGAAAGAAAAAGCTGATGGATAGTCGATAGTTGATTTCTGGAAGAAGTGTGAAAGAAGATAGCTTCATTTGCATTTTGCGCATCATACCGAAGATGCACTGAATCAGAAAGAAAAGATAAGAAAGTGGTTGAAAAAACAGCTATGAAAAATAGAAAGGCAATTATTTGCCTCCCCATTTGTCCATTTGATATAAGTTTCAGTACCGATGTCATTTGATGAATTTCTCCAAGAAGAAGAAGGAGAAAGCAATATTGTGAATGAATTTTTATAAATCCATCAAGAGTTAAAGAAAGAACAACCGAAAAAAGAAAGAAAAAAGGAGAAGTTACTCCTGTTATCGCCATTAATCTTTCTTCGATTAGAGTCTTTATTTAAAAAACCATGAATTTGAAAAAAACAATATATATTCAAACCGATTCCCACAACACCACAGTCTTTATATTTCTTGCTATTAAAACAGTGGTCATAATAAATAACATGAACAAAAACCAGGTCACAATTGGTAATTGGACAACAATCCATTTCCAAGGTACAATGCTCTCAAGTTTATAGATTAGTAAAAAAGACAAGAACAGCAGGACAAATGATCCCGCAAAAAGGAGAAAATTTGAAATAATATCCACTACATTTGTTCCATGAGCATAGACCTTTATATATGGTGCCGATGGAGTCAATTGAGCTGGTATTTCCATTCAAAAATATATTTGGGTTTGATCAGTTTTCAAAAAAAATTCGTTCAAGCTCCATCTAAATCTGCATCGAACTCCAGAGAAAGATTGTCGCTGCTATCACTTTTTGAATCAAGAGAAGGTAATGAAGGGCTTTTGACAATATTCATCTTTTCTTTTCGACTTTGTTTGTCATCTTCTTTCTTGCTTTGAACTTGAGATCCACTATCTTCGCTATTCCTAACTTGAATTGACTCTCCAAGCGAAAATGGCAGAGACGAAAATGCTCGATGCAATTGCCTAAGTCTTTCCTTCATCAGAAGTCTTTCCTTCTCACTTTTCATCAGCTCCTTTTGCGTTTTGAGAAAATCTTCTTCTTTTTGTTTTGCCTATTTTACGATTCAAAAAAATAAAAGAAAAAAATGATAAAACAAAGAATAAAAATAAAACAAAGACCGTTAATTTAACATTATTCATTTTCAAAAAATAGTATCACACTTTTTGAAGAGCATTTTTGATTGACCTATCTTTTTCCTTGATGATGCTTTGAAACGAATCAACTGTAGCTTCTATTTCTTTCACTTTTTCGTGCAGAATTAAACTTTCATTTTCCTTTTCCCTCATCAAATCTTCATTCTTTTCAAGTCTTTGCTTTAATTCCGCATTTTCTTTCTCTGCTTTTTCCGCATTCGATTTTGACTTCGACAGTTCTGATTGAATAGTGCCAAATTCATGCTGAAACGCTGTCAACTAATAATAATAATAATAACAATGCAATCATTATCGCAATCATAATTTCTTTAATTATAAAAGGAGAAAAAGAAAAACAGACCTCCTTTTCGATGAGATTCAGTGCTTCGTCCTTTTCTGCATTTTGCTCTTTGAGTTGGCGCAATTTATCTTTCAGAATGGATTTGCTTTCGCTCAACTGCTCGTTTTCGTTCAAAAGATCCTCAATTTCCTTGAATGCAATTCAGAAAAGAAGGAAATATCAGATTTTTTTTGAATAAATAAAAGACAAATACACATTCAAAAATAAATAAAGAAAAATAAAAGAAAGTGTTAAAAACATTACAAATAATTATTAATCAAGATCCATTTACACACCTTCTCTTTTTCACTGATCTGTTCAAACAATCTCTCTCTCTCCTCGTCCACTCCTCCGTTCCTCTCCTTTGCAGCACTCAAATCCTTCCGCAGCTTCTCCAGCTCTTCTTTCTGCCTCTGCACATCGCCCGCCTGCGCATCACACAAAATGTCTTTCACTTGCAACTTTTCAGAAATATCTGACATTTTCTTCTCAAGTTCGGTTTTTTCTGCTTCGACTGCTTTCTTTTTCTCCTCTGCTTCACGAAATCTCTTAAGCGCTTTATCTCTTTCCTCGTTGGCTTCTTCGACCTCTTTCTTCATCCGTTCCACAGAAAATTCAAGTTCCATACGCTCTTTCTCAATATCCACCAGCTTGTCCATCTTTTGCCGCATCTTCCCGATTTGCTTATCACATTCTATTTGAATGTCACGCAACTGCTGTTCCAATTCAGATCTTTTCGCCTTCTCCTCTTTCAGCCTCTTTTCGTGCTCTTTTTCTGCTTCGTCTGCTTTTTCTTCTGCCATCTTCAGTTTTTTCTTCAAAGACAATCCAGTTTCGCGCTCAGATTCGATTTTCCCATTCAAAACTCGCTGATTCTCTTCTGCCTCAGACATTGCTGCTCTCCACGTTTCCTCCTTTTTCAGCCATTCAGCCAACACCTGATCATTTCAATTGAAAATAAAAACGAAATAAAATAAAGAACACAAAGAAGAATAAATTGGGGAATAAATAAAAGTGGTTGCATAAATGTGAAAATCATTGAAAAAATAGAACCAAAATGCCCAAAAAATACTCCCAATTTAACAACAAACTTTCTTCATCTCTTCAATTTTCACTTCCTTTTCGATCAACTCATTCTCAGCTGTCTCTAATGCATCCTTAATTGCTTCCTTCTTCTTCTTCTCTTCTTTCAATCTCTCTTCCATTTCAGCCACTCTTTTCCCTTCTTCCTCCATCCTCTCCATTTCTCCTTCACTCACTGAGAAGCACAGCCTCTCTAACTTCTGCTGCATCATCCCAAGTGAATGCCCATCCAGGTCTGCCAGCATCTGAAGTGTGTCTTGCTCTTTCTTCTGCGCCCCTTCCTTCCACTTCTCTTCCTTCCCTATCCACTCACTGATTTCACTCACACTGCTTTTGATCTTTTTCTGCCCTGTCCCACTCTCTTTGATTTCTGCCTCTTCCTCTTCCAGCGCACGCTCCATCCGCTGCAGCACATTCAGAACGCGGTCTGTGCCGATCTCCATGTCCTGCACCACACTCCGCGTGTCTGCTGCAAATCGGGCAGCGTTTTCTGTTTCGCTCTTTTTTTCTCTCTGAAGACGGCTGCACTCGTCGCGCAGATCGGATAATTCTGATGAAATTGACTGTTTGCATTAGCAGTTGTGCATATTTAATGAATTACGGAATTCGGACATTTGTTCAATGAATTCATTTTTGATCACAATAATTATAAAATTTCCATTTACAAATAGAAGAAAAAGAATAAAAACAGTGAAAATTATTTTAAAAACAAACTTTGTTTTGTTTCTGAGCAGAAGTTAATTTGTCCTTGAGCTCATCTATCTCGTCAATAAATTCATCTCGGCGTGCCTTTTAACAGCAAATAATAGTTGAAGAATCCAAATTTAAAAGAATAGAAGAAAAAAACATCAAAAATTCATTCAAATTGAAAAGCACGAAGAGCTTGCAAACCTTTTCTTCTTCAACTTCTGCTCGTAACTGCTCCAGCTGCATTTCTTGATCTTCTTTCTCTTTCAGCTTCTGCTTCATTTCTCGAATGCTTTCTCTCATTTCATTCATTTCACTTGCAAATTTATCTCTTTCATTTCTTGCTTCCATTCTGTTTCGTTCCAGTTCTTCGCATAATTTCATCTTTTCTTCAAGCTCTTCCTTGACTCGTTTCAATTCGTCTTCCATCTTCCTCTTCTCCTCTTCAAAATAAGCTTCTTTCTCATTCATCATATTTGCAATTTGCGCTTCTGCTGCTTCCCTGTCATAACTCTGCAAAGTAGGTGAATGATAAGGCAAATTTTGTGGTGGAGCTACAGAAGGAGCTGCCTGCTGCTCAACAAGCAACGGCTGTGAGGAGAACTGTGGAAATTGTGGATAGTTCTGTATATGTCTAACAGATCTGACAACTTTTGGCTGGCTGATTATTCTGATCTCGTCATTGTCGCTTTCGAAGAAGTTCTCTGGCGAAGATTCAAAAGATGCAGATGACATTGAAGAAGCAGAAGAATCAGAAGAAGCAGAAGAGGAAGAAGAAGCTGCATCGCTTTCATTCACACTCTGTTCATCGCATGAAACAGGCTCCCATTTCAATCGGTGATGACGTCTTTTAGCTGAGTCAGAGCGATGGGCTTGCTTGTTCTCTTTTGACCTCTGCTTTTCTAACTCCTTCTGCTGATCTTCCATCTTCTGCCGCACACTTTCCAATTCCTTCTCTCTTTCTCTTTCTCTGCGAGCAAGTTCCTCCTTTTCCCTTTCTTGCTCTTTCTTGATCTGATCAATCTTTTCTCTTTCTTTAGCCAATTCATTTTCTTTATCTGCTAATTCTTTCATTTTCTGTTCTTTCTCTTTCTCTTTCTCTTTTTCGAGTAGGTACTTGGCTACTGCTTTATCAATATCCTCTTTCATTGACTGCTGTTTCAGATTTGATGATGTTCCTTCATTATCCATCTCATCATCACAGGCACGAAATTTGTTTTCTTTAATTGAACTCTCAAGTTCATATTTTTTGCTATTATCTTTGCTTAAATCAGCTCTTTGTCTTTTGCTTGGAGATTCTCGAGCAGCTTTCTCTTCTTTTGGCTGCTCTTTTTCTTTGATTGTTGTTAATCGTGAATGAAACGCTGGAAGAGAACGAGGAGGAGATTTAAAGACAAGAGTCGCCGATCCGTCAAGATCGGCGAGCTGAGGAAGCATTCGAAGAACAGATGATCGATACCCCACAATGCGGCACATTGGGTTGGAAAGGAAAGGAATTCCATCACTTCCAACAAGCGTCATGTCTTGGAGAAGCAAAGTTCTCAGATTCTAATTTAACAAAAAAAAATTGACATCAAAAAATAATGGCTTGCATACAGAAAGACTTTTGAGAGGTGACAGGTCTTGCACTAAAGATAATTTATTGTCCGTTAGATTTAAATACTTCAGCGAACAATCAGTTGGAAGATCAAGAAAGCCAGAAATATCGTTTATTTTGTTGTAAGAAAGGTCAAGCGATTCTAAATTACTCAAAAACTTTAAGCTGCATATCCTTTGAATCTATTTTTGTTTGAGTTGACAAATGCAAAAAAGAAATAACACACATTATTGTTCGAAAGAATTAACACTTTCAACTTTCTTAATCTAGCAATTGGACCAAGTGATACAATTCCATTTTCTGAGAGATTTAATTTTTGTAAATTGACAAATTTATCAATTCCTGTAACATTTTTCAACCCACGATTATAAAATGTGCACGAAATATATTGATCTGGAGGATTTCTTGGATTTTGAATGACTTTTCTTGCATCTTCTGATAAGCCGCAAGTCAATTCCATATTTTTGAAAGCCTTTAATTTTTCAGTAATTAATTAGAAAAGAATATTTTTAATTATTTATTGTTATTCATATTATAATGGTTCATTTTTCGACTTTTTTCCTGATAAAAAATAGATATTTCATGTTGTTCATTGTATGTTAGTAATAACAATTTAATAAATAAAAATATTTTGAAAAGTGAAGGATAAGAAAATTCTATTCATTTTGGAAGTGAATTTTATTTTAAACAATAAAAGTATATCAAACATTCAGAAGAGAAATGAAAGAAAAATTTGATTAAAAATGAAATTGAAGAAGTGTAATGAGAATTGTGAAGTGATTGAACTGTTGATCTATCTTTCGTCAACGTTCCCCATTGGTTGCCTGATATTCTCAAAGGATGAGAAGGTCTTTTTCATAAGCCTATCAACTTCAGCACGTAATTTGGATATCACTTCGTTCTGTTCTTTTATTTTCAACTTCATATTCCCTTCAGACATTATCTCTTTCATTCTAATCTCTGACCCACGATGATCGTCTTGTGCCACTCTTGATGCTTGTATTTCATAGACACGTCTTCTCTGTGAAACGGAAACTGATGCTTCGCGAATACGATCATCAAGCTGTGCATTTTCAAGCTGAAATAATAAAATACAAACAGATTGAAAGCAAAAATAAATAATTATTGTAAGAAAACATTAAACAATAGTTAAATGTTCATTTCAGAAAAAAACATGAAATTGAAACCTGTTTTGCTTTGATTTGCGCCTCCAGTTTCTTCTGCTGTCTCCACAGCTCATCGATCTTCTTTGAAGCAGAGTCCTTGAGATACTCTCTCTTCTTTTTCAGCTGCTCCTCCTCTCTTTTGTGCCTGCTGTCATCTCCTGTCCTCACAATGTCCTGCAATTCTTTCGTCACTCGCATAATGTGGAACTCTGATATCGTGTTTGCCTCGTCCACAATCGCCATCGTCGCTGCCTGAATCTCCCACTCTCTCCACTTGATCGACTTCAGCAGCGTGCCTGCATGTTTCAGCAGCTGCAGTGAGTGCTGTGCTTGCTGTCTCAATCTCCCATTCAGTGCTAAGATTTCATCTCTGTGAACAAGAAGGGCATCTGCATAGGATGTGATACAGGGCTGTGGAGGAACCTCAACCTGCCCTTGCAACAGACGCAGAATGAGCACAAGATCGATGTCTGTGTACTTCGTTTTCTCTGCACAGCGCTGCTGAGCTCTCTTCACTTCACCCATCTCTGCCTCGATGGCGCTGATGCGGTCAGTCAGATACTGTTTGTGCGACACAAGCTCATTCATGTGCTGCTGAAGCTGCGTGATTTCCTCTTCCAGTTTGATTCGCTGCTGCCTCGCTTCGTTGATCGTCCGCCACAGCTGCTCGTCGTCTGCTGGGAGAACACCTGCCCCATCCACTTCTGGTTCCAATGGCACCGCCTGCGTCTTCGCCCGCTGCCACGCCACAAACGCATCATGCGCTAGAAACGGGTCTAAATTCGACCGAATAACAGAAAGATACATCGCTGCATGCTCTCCAAACACCTCCCGAAGCCATTTTTCGTCGGAGCGGATTTCACGTAGGTATTTTTTGAGCTCTTCTCTTTGCTGTCTCCGTTTCTCTCTCTCTTCTCTCGAGACATCTGCTTTTCCTCTTCCACCAGTTCTTCTCTTTTTGATCCTTTTCTCTCCTTCTCTTCCCACAAAATTGCCATTTTCATCGTACATTTCTTGCTTCCCATCACCTTCCTCATTCTCCTCATCGTTTTCTTCTTCACTTTCCCCTGTATTTCTTCCTTCAATTGTTTCATCTTTCTTCCATGCCTCTCTTCCTTTAGCTGCTTCCTCTTCTTCCTCTCCTTCTCTTCCATCCACAAACCTTCCTTCGCTGTCAAGAATTGTTGGAAGTCCTCCTTCACTCGCCAGCTGATGCACAGCCCATGCTTTGACACTCAATGTATCGTCTCTGTCTTCTCTTCCTCCTGTCCTCATCCCATTCATTCCACTCATCTCATCAATTGCTGAATCAGCTCCTCCTGCCCCATGCAGTTTGCCTCTGTATGCATTCATTGCCACGCTCAATGCTTCTGCACGTGATTGCTTGTCTCCGAAGAATCTTCGCACTTCTCTTTCGAGCATCGCCTTCGTCTCTGCATCAACTTGCTTCACTCTTTCTTTGATGTGCGCTGTCTCCTGTTTGATGACATCGATGTGCCGTTCTGTTTGCTGCTGCATCGCTTTTCTCTCTTTCTTCTCTGAAGACAACTGAGCATGTTTCATCCTCAGCTGTTTATCTTCTCTCAACTGCCCTTCCTGTGCAAGTATTGATTCAGATAGCTTTGTGATCCACATCTCGTTCTCAAAGCACCGCTTGGACACTTCTATGCGCTCCAAAAGCAGCTCTTCCAGTTTCTCGTCAAACAAACGAAGCGACTCACGTGCCGTCTCCGCCAGCAGCTCCAGCTCGTTCTCCTTCGACTTTCTGAACTTCGCAACTGTCTCCTTCTTCTTCAGATACTCTGCCATTGCTGCCTTCTGCTCGTCTGTGTACTTCTCCGGTGGAACAGTGTCCATCCAGGGCTCTCTCACAATCTGCATTGTAAGCAGAGACTCCTCACTCTTTGCCTGTAATGTCCCATCCATCATGTCCATCAGCGCACGCTTAGCCGATTCTGGGTCAAGAGGCGCTTGTGATGTGTTCCAGCCTTCTGAACCACCAGCAGACGATGAAGAAGTGGCACCTAACGTCGCAGCAAGCAATGAAGCTGAAGGCAAAAATGAGTTCTTTGCTCCGTCTTTTTGAGAGGCAGAAGAGGAAGAACCTGTCTGCCCAGATGAAAGTGAAGCTTTTGCAGCTCTTTGCTCCAATTCTTCAATTACCTCTCCGTCTGTCACACTCCACACCATTTCTGGCTTTTCCAGCGGATGTAGATGAAGAAACGGTGCAAAGTTAATCTTCTTTCTTGCTTCGGCTGCTGCTTGTGCTTTTCTCATTCGCTTACCATCTGATCCAAGTTGTGACTGATTTCCTTGAGCACCTTGTGATCCCAAAGGAGATCCAGCCATTTGAGAAGAGCCATCTCCACCGTTCTCATTGCCCTGTGTTTCATCTTCATCTTCCTCTTCTTCTTCTGCATCTGGCCCATTGCCTGCCTTGTCCGATGCCTCCAGCTGTTCTCTGATATCGTCAATTTGCTTCTGCAGCCTCGACACCTTTTCTATTGTACTCTCTTTCTCCTTTCGCATCTGCTCAAATTTCTCGTTGAATTCTCTACGGAGCTGCCTTGTGATCGATGCCAAAAGTGCCATCTGCGTGAGCTTCCTCTGCACAGACACAAGTTGCAGGGGATGATACAACAGCAGAGTGTCATGTTGTGACAGCTTCTGCACATCCATCAGCACATCTCCAGACAAGTCGCTCTGTTCATCTGCGCCTGTCGGAACAAGCGCGGGATTCTGAGCAGCAGAGCCTGAAGCAGATGCACCTTGTGACGCATTCGATGAAGAAGAGGTTGATGATGAGGAAGCAGAACTGCCAGGAAGTGCAATGTTCAAAAGATTGGAAATGTTGTTCGATTCTGATCCTTCTCCCGCGGCTGTGTTGTCTCCATCTCCACTTCTCCCTCTCTCGCTGCCACTTTTGCTCCCAGCAATGTTCAGGATGTTGTCTGCATTGCGATATGCATTCTTCGACAAGCCCAGCTTGATTTTAATCGAGTGTTCAACAGGAAGAGCGTGCGATGTGAGCGAATATTCTCCGTTCTGAAGTGAAAGCTGTACAGCGCCAGAGCTATCTGCAGAAGAGGACGATGCGCTGAGCATCGCTGTAACAGCTGCTGGCTGCCTCTTCTCCACCAAAGTGCGGAAGAGTGTGTCTCGTGGCTGCCTGTGGAATGAAAGAAGTTCCATTCGTCGCATTCTTCGGATGATATCCAACTTCCTCAGAGTTTGCGGTGACTGCTTGGCAAGAGCAAAATTATACACTCGCAATTTGGGTAGTTTTGAGGAAGGCAAATAAGAAGCAGAAGAAGTGGGAACAAGCGCAGCGGAATTTGAAGATTGCTGGCGTTGTTGCTGAGGAGACAGCTGAGCCAAAGGAGAACTTGGATGTTGCGATAATAATGTCTGATCCATTTGCACTGTTGCTCCCAGCTGAGCATCTTGTTCATTGTTCTCTTCCGCTGCATTGTCAACTGTGTTGAATGCAACCAGTGCTGATCCTTGCACTTCCATCGTGTCCCAACACAGCGCTTTGATTCGCAGTGTTCGAATTGAACTCATCAGCTCCTCTTTCCTCACCTCAGCAGTCACTTCTCTTGCCTGCCTTTCACTGTCCTTCTTCAGCTTTTCCCTTAGCTCTGTGTCAATCACAACCTCCAATCGATCCAACCTTTCTGCTTCAGGCGCGTTCTTGTTGCGAGCAATAAGATCAGAAAGAGCCTGTCTTATTCTCTTCATCTGCTCCTTCAACTGCTCGTTGACTGACACATACTGCCGTATTTCCTCTTCCTCCTGTTTCCGCTGCTTCGCCTCAAAGAACAGCGGCTCTTCATCGTCTGGTGTGAGGATCTCATCTGCATCTCCACTCGGCATCAGATGTGCTGTTCCCGCACGACGTGACATGGCTCCATCTTCCATTGGACTGTCTCTTTCGTCTGAGGCGTCTCTTCTTCTGTGCCTCGAAATTGGAGTCGACAGTTCGTCCATCCGTCCAGTGCTGTTCTTTCTGTCTCTATCTTCTCCTTCTTCATCCATGTCTTCTCCAACAAACCTTCTTTCTCTTCTTTCCCTTTCTCTTCTTTCTCTCAACTCATTTCTCATCTCTTCTCTCTGCTTCTGAATAAACTCGATTCTCCTTGGTACCTCCTTCATAATTGCTGATGCTGCCACTTCTGCTCTCGTAAAGTGCTCATTCGGAGTGACTATCCCATTCAACGATGTTGTCTGTCCACTTCCTCCAGCCGTTGTCTGCGCTCCAAAAGCGCCTCCTTGTTTGAATGTCTGTGTGAGGTGCGGCTGATGCCCCATGATTGGCACAAGCTCAGGAGAAGGAAGAACAGGAACCTCCCATCCGAATGCACACCCATCGTGTCCAGTGGAGATGGCGTGGGTGGATGTGGGAGAGAATCTGATGCAAGCACCTCCCCCGCGGAATGGATCGTGTGATCTATGCAGAAACAGAGGATGCACTTGAGGAATGCCCATTCCTCCACCAATACCAGGAATGTCACCACCAGCAGCGAGTGAAGCCTGCTGCATCTGTGAGCCAAGCATCTGAACTGAATGAAGTGCCAAGCAGCCATCTCTGCAGACAGCTGCAAGCAGCTTTCCGTCTGGCGAAACAGCTAGTGAGTCGACTGTTCCGTTCTTCTCCATCCCTCCACAGGCGCCCGAACACGCAAAGAACGAGGCTTCGTCTGTGGACTCGCTCTCCTCCATCTCCAGCGGCAGACAATACAGCCGAGCAATCCTGTCTCGTGTGAGTGCAAACAGCGAGTGCTCATTCAGTGAAGAGAGATACACAGCCTGATGATTGAGCGACGCATTCTGCAGTGCTTGTGCTGCAGCTGCTGCTGATGCGCCTGTCCCTGCTCTTCGCCCAGGTGCTGCCTGAGGAATGGTCGGTGGTACAGGAAGAGGCAGCGCAGCGAGTGAGTCTGCAGGATATTCAAGATGCACAGCAGACTTTTTGATCAAAAACGACGGAATTTCGTTCTCTTCGCTTGTTGTGTCGAGTGGAGGTGGGGTGATTCGGAGCACATCTCCATTTGACAATCCCACCAGAGCTTCAGAGCGGGTGCCGTTTGTTGCCCATGACAGAGAAAGTGCAGGGTGCTGCAGTGTCACATAGCCAAAGAGAGAGAAGTTGCGTGCTGGCCGACCGTCCAAAATGAAGAGCCGGGAATCATCGCTGGTAACACCAATGTATTGGCCATACGGATGGTATCTGAGACACACCACAGCCGATGTGAACAGTCGAACACGGTGAAGAAGACGCAGTCCCTTCTCTTCATTTTTCAGAACTTTCTTTTCATTGTTTGTAGTATCTTGAGCTTCTGCAGGTGTCAACTTTGCCAGAGACTGCGAGTGTTGTGAAGAAAACGACTGATTTCTCTGCATCTGCTGTTGAAGAGGCGTTCTTGAGCTACCTGGTTGATTGCCCATTGGCGTTCCTGGTGTTGCACTCCCTTCTTTCCCATCTTCCAGTGCACAGAAGTCTCTTGCATCATATATCCTCACTGTTCCACAGTCTGTCCCAACAACTAGAAGTCCAGCACCACTGCAGAACGACATTGCCTGTGCTGACACACCTAATCTTATCGTTGCTACCATCCTCACTCCATGGCATGCAGTACGCGGTGCAGGCTGCTTTGTGGGTCTTTGATGAATGCGCCTTCTCTTCGTGTGCGGGCCTTTCTTTCCAGACCCTTCTCCTCCTTGTGATCCTCTCCCTGTATTTCCCCTTCCTGCTCCATCGCCATCAGCTGCATCGCCTGCTCCACCGTCCATTCCAGGGCGAGAGCGTGTTGACCTTCCAGTCTGCAGCACGTTTGAAGGGTCATTCAAATCAGCTCCGTATTCGTCGTTGTCTCCTTCTCCGCCAGCTCCGCCCATCTCATCTTCATACCCTCCCCCCATCCTGCTGGCACCATCGCCTTCGTCTCTCATTCCTTCATTGTTCCCATTCGCACCACTTCCTGATTCTCTGTTGCCTCCTGCTCCTTCCTCGCCTTCACCTCCTCCGCTGTTCATCGAGTCTGACTGGATGATCTGCACAATCGGTGAAGACAATTCATCTCCTTCTCTTCTGTCGCGTGTGGAGTCGAGTGTTGGGTCAGTGGTCAGATGAAACGGAACGCCAACTGCATCAAACCAGTCAAGATCCATCTGCGATGACATCAAAATCAATTCAGAAAGAGCTTCTTTATCTTCGCTGTCATTAGAATCTGACCTCGCAAATTCGTTGTTATTTTGTTCATTTCCTTTGTTTGATGAGAAATCGTCTTCATTTCCGAGTGGCTGAGGAGGTGCAAAAGAAGGATCTTCATCGGAATATTCCTCATTTCGAGCAACTTGTCCGTTTTTGCGCCTAATGATGTTTGAAAGTACATTTCTTTGAGTTTCATTCAGTTCCGCCGCATCCAACTGCTCAGCAGTCGCAAAGCTCTTTTCCATCTCCTTCAGACGCTGTCGAAGCAGCCTTCGTGGTGCGAGTGTGTTCAACATTTCGCGTGTGCCTTCAACAAATGACACATCGTTGCCTGCGTTGTGCTGCTCCCAAATGCGAAGCGTAGCATCTTCCCCTCCGACTGTCGCAAACATCGTCGGTGACAGCCACTCAACAGCTGAAACAGCTCCGATGTGGCGGTCCATCACACGCACATACCTCAGCTGCATACGATCAATTGCTCGAAGATGCTGAGAGAATTTGCCTTTGGATGTATTTCTTTCGTTATCATCGATCAAATCATCTGAATTTCTTTCTGTATTTCTCCTTTTGGAAATATCTTTTAGATTTCGCTCTTCACTTTCATCTTCATCTGCATCATCATTTTCATTGAAAAATGAATATGATTTCAGCAGATCATCTGGGCCGATTGTTGTAACCTCTTCTATTTCTCCATCATCCATTTCTAACTCATTTTCATCTTCTGCATTTTCTTCTCCTTTTTCATTCAAAACGCCTCCTCTTCCTCTTCCTCTGCGCATCACCCTTCCCAGCTCTTCCCAAGAAACAAGACGGTATTTGTTTCTTCTGATGGCATTGTTTCCTCTTCCACTCACATCTCCTCCAATCTGAGACGATGCTCTGGCCAATCTTTCTTCACCTTTATAACCATCTACTCCATCTTCACCGTTTCTGTTGAGTGTTGCATCGTCGACTGTCCTCTCCTTCCATTCGCTGCTGTATCCGCTTTCTCTTCTCTCGTCCAGCTCCATTTCTGCCATCTGCTCTCTCATCAGCAGCTGCCAGATGCGCCGCTCTTCGAGTTCTTCGATGTCTTCCAGCGCCGCAAGAAACGACGCGCCAGACGCAGAATTCACAAGAAGCAGCTGCATTCGTGCATCAGTGTCGAGAGAGAGAATGGATGTTGCACAGAACGGGAGGGAAGAAAGAGTGGGATCGGAATCTGTTGAAGAAGAAGAAGAAGAAGAAGAAGAAGAAGAAGATGATGATGAATTGGGCATAAGTGTGAGAGAAGGCTGATGTGGTGAAAGAGCAGAAATTGAAGTGGCAGCACCGAAGGAAGTGTGATTGCTGGATGATGCAGAAAAGGAAGGAGAAGAAGCAAACGATGAAGATGAGGCAGAAAATGATGGAAGACTCTCCAGACGAAACGAGTGACGCAAATGCAGAAAAGGGCAACTGAGATACAGCAGCTGCCCGTCCAAACAGCCAGCAAATAAGCCGTGCTTGGTGAGTGCAAGTGAAGATATCGGAGAACCAGATGGGATTCGCGTCTCCTCAGTAAATGTTTCCTTTTCCGAAGGGCTTCCGGAAAGCTGTCTATCAGCATCATATCTTGTTTGTGCTTGATCGGCATCTAACGATGATTTCCCGCGAAAATGCAACTCTTCTGCATCAAAACGAAATATCTGTCCCTTTGAGGTGCCAATCAGAATACCCTGGGATTGCGGAAGCCACACACAACATAGAGCATCTCCCATTTCATCAGGAATGCGGTACAGCCCAGGCGTGAGGAGGCATGTGAGTTCGTGAGGCACCATCGACATCACAAACACATATCGATGGGATAACACACAAATTTCATATCTATTTTCAGGGTTGAAAATAACTGTGTGCCATTGAGGAGGATTAAGCGACATCTCCAGCATATCAACTCCGTTTTTTGAATCTTGTCCTTTTGATTGAGAAATTGCAGAAGGAAGCGCTAACCCTGAACGCTTTGTCGTTCCGAGCTGTCCTCTGCCTGTTGCTCCAAATGACTGCTTGTCTTTTCTTTGTACATATAAAGGATTTAAACAAATATCTTGAGGTTGTTTTTCTCTATTCAGATAATAGTTACAAAGATGAGGCTCTCCATCACGATTCCAATCCCATATCGTAAGCTTTGCTTCGGGTAGAGACGATAATGAAGCGAGAAAACGTCCATCGCGAGAAAATGCCAAAATTTCAAATGGAACGAGAGGATAACCTTTAATAAATTTAGTTTAAAAATAATTAATATTGATTATCAACAAAATAACAAACCAGGAAGAACTTGAATCAATTCCATTTCAGGAGATTTTAAGATGGAAATCGATGGAGTTGAATCTCTCGAAGCAAATGCAATGTGAAATGAGGATTGAGAAACTGCAAAGCAACTGATTCCGTATGAAAGACCCCAAATATGAGACATTGAGCCTTCCTTCAGATTTGAAAGGCATACAGATGTACCGCTTAAATAAGCAAGTTTGTTCTCAAACAGCTTTGGCGGGGTTGTACTCCCAAGTGAAAAGCTATATGCGAAAGTTTATTAAATGTAAAGTTAAAAAAGTCTATTCATACCTCAATTTCGTGGGAAACGAAGCCATGATTGAGCAAATAATAATTCAAAACGGTTGATCAAATGATACCAATATATGTTTCTCAAAATTATTTGAAGATGATTAATGATGCCAATACTCTCACCCAAAAAAGCATAATTTTTCAGAAACTTTTTTTTCAAATATTTTAACAACCCAAGTTTATTTTTATCTGGCATTTCAATTTTTTGAAATGATAATAAACAACTTTTTTCTCAATTTACAAATAACCCTCTAACTTTAAAACAATCTGTTTTATTGTGTTTAAAAACACTATAAAAAACAAAAATATGATAACTTGAAATGTCAGAATTATGCACGTTCAGCTCTGATTCTTCTTGCTAATTGCATATCTTTTGGCATGATTGTAACACGTTTTGCATGAATTGCACACAAGTTAGTATCTTCAAACAATCCAACGAGATAAGCCTCGCATGCTTCCTGAAGAGCTGCAACTGCTGAGCTTTGGAATCTCAAATCAGTTTTGTATTCTTGTGCAATTTCACGAACAAGACGTTGGAATGGAAGTTTTCTAATCAAAAGTTCAGTGCTCTTCTGATACTTTCTGATTTCACGAAGCGCCACAGTACCTGGACGGAAACGATGGGGCTTCTTCACACCACCAGCTGCAGCTGCTGTTTTGCGTGCGGCTTTTGAAGCGAGTTGTTTGCGTGGAGCTTTAACGCCAATTTGTTTACGAGAAACTTGCTTTGTTCTAACCATTTTGAATTATTATTAGTTTGATAAAGATATATCAAATAATTTTTTGTGAAAGTTTTCTTTCAGATTATATATATAACGATAAGTATGAAAAGATCAATTTGTACGCAAAAGTGATCAATTGTCATTATTAATATATTATATTTTAGATCTGTTTCGATTGAAAAATGATAAACTGATTTCATTATGTGCAAGTTCAATAAACATTTGAACTTACTTATTTCTTATGCATTAAAGCATTGACTTTGATTTTAAGGTGTTTTTTCATTTTATTGATTTCGATTTTCTTATGATGTGAACTGTTTATTTAAAACAACTCAAAAAATTTTTTGATTCATTTGACAAGCTATTTTCAAAAGTTGTTAATGCTAACTCAATTGTATCTACTTGTTATTGCAGCTTCTGTGTGTGCTTCGACAAGAAAGCAACATTTGATGAAAAATGATACTGACCTGAACTCAAAACCTCTTTGCTGTTTACAGTTTCATAAAAACAATTTTCTTTTATTTTTATTTCATTTTTATAGGCTCCATGGGATATGGGTTTGGAAGTCCATATTTCCCCGGATTTGGCATGGGATATGGAATGGGAGGAGGAATGGGAAGCGGCTTTGGAATGGGAAATTCTTTCATGATGTATGGAGGAGGCTATGGTGCTTACGGAAGCGATCCATGCTGTTGCTGTTGCCCAACTCAGGCAGCGATGCCAGTTAGCTATAGCGTTGCTTCTGTTCCTGTAATGGCTTCCATTGGGTCATATGGTGGATGTGGTGGAATGAGCTCTTATGGAATGAGTGGTATGGGGATAAGCGGTGCGTCAATGTATCCTTCTTATATGGGAGGTTACGGAATGGGAGGTATTGGAATGAGTGGATACGGAATGGGAGGATTGGGAATGGGAAGCTATGGAATGGGAAGCTACGGAATGGGTAATTATGGAATGGGAGGATATGGAGCAGGAGGATATGGAACAACAGTCGCAACTGTTGCACTTCCTGTTACAGTTCAAAATACTTATCAGAGTTTGTTATTTTTTCTTTGTTAATTTTCTTTTTTCATTTATTGAAAACTGTATTTTGATTAATACAATTAAAATAAGCTGCCATGCCTGTGACAGTTGGATATGCTGCATCAGCAACTCCTTCTTGCTGTTGTTGTTGCTAATTAATAATCTATTGTGTTTTACTTATTATTTCTTCAAAATTTTGATGAAATGACAATTTTGTTTCAATATATCAAATCTTGATTTTATTCATTTTGACATACACTTTTTAAAAGCTTGATTGCGAATAAGCATGCACAGATACATTTTAGGCGTCTAATAAGCCAAAATTCTTTTATTTGATAAACTATGAAATCAAAAATAAAACATAATTTGTGGTTGTTTTGAAATTATTCTGAAAACTCAATCTTTGTTTTAAAAAATAGTTGGTTTGAACAGAGGATAACAATCACCAAATCATTCCATAATTATTCTCACATCAAGCGAAAGAAATTAATATTATAAAGTAGATTCACAAATTGAGAGAGAGCTAGCGAAACAAAAAATTCTTTCAACTCAGAACATAATTTGTTTTCTGATTTCTTTTTTATTTGAGAAATTCAATGCAAGGTTGGTGATGCGCGCATTCATATCTTGGCTCTGTATTTTATAAACTGCGTTCAATATTTTTTATTTTTTTAAAGTTGTATTTTAAAAAAGATTATTATTTTTTCAAAAACTCAAAAACTATTTGAATATTTCCAATGAAATGAAAAAATATTTTAACAAAAATCACATGTTCATGAAGTGAAAGTAATATTCACAAAAAGCAGACATAAAAAACACTTTTCATTAACTAACTTTCTCCGCAAAAGCCTCACCAACGTCAATTTCCTGCTTTTTCTCAATCGGTTCTTCATCAATCGGAAAATGACTTAAAGAAGTGTGACTCCTTGATATCGCAAGGAGCCGACTCGAAAGATTAAACAGTGAAGCCTGTGCTCGTTTTTTATTCAAAAAAGCAAAAGAAAATAATTTTTAGAAATATATTATGAAACATTGAAGCATGAAACTGCTTGATGGCAAACCCTAATTAATTCGGATGCGTGCAAAGTTTCAAGTTTGCTCAGAAATGTTGCAAAGGAAAAAGAAGGTGCAACAGATTGGCCCCACAAGCAATATTTGTTGAGAAGATCAATGGTATATTTTAACTAAAAAAGAATTAAGATGATTTATAAATAAGGAACAAAAAATGTAAAATAATGTAAAATAAACTTATATATAAGTCTATGATACCTCTCCTCCTTCTGTGCAAGTTAGATTTGCAGAAGTTATTGAATTCACAAGTTTTTCAAGCCCACTTTTGCTTGAAACAATAGCTTCAGGAAAAATCTTTTTTCGAAAAACTTTTGGCGCCTTCCTCATATACCTCTCTTCTTCGAGAGCTTCATTAACACGGAGCATCCAGGAATGTTCATTTGGACCTTTGTCAGTTTTCACCTTTTCTGCATTGGTCATGTGAAAATCGTCACTTACATCATGAAATTCTGATAAATCATCCTCGTGGGTTGCATTAGTCATGTCTCGCAACAAGTCATTACATTTTTCCTTTGTGTAGTGCACTTTTTCAAGAGGATTTTTTTGTTTCGAATGAACAATTACCGAATTGAAGATATTTGGTTTCTCGCTCCCTCTTTCATACAGGTTCTCTTTGCACTTTTGATCAATGGTGTTTGTTATGTCAATCAAATGTTTCGATTTCGTCTTCATCCAATTTTTTGAAGAATCAGGTGTTGAACTCGAAAATATTGAGGTTTTTTCATTATCCGACGTTTTTCCCTTTAGTTTTGATGCATGCAATTTTTTGACGATGGGGAATTTTGATGAAGATGAAATGAAATACCTCTTTTCATTATTCATGCTAAACCTTTTTTCCTGGCTTCTCGCAATTTGAGATATTTGAAATGACAATAAAAAATAAATTATGTACTCATTCCAAATTTCATGCTAATTTCATGATATTAAAATTACATTCTTTTCTTTTCTTTTGAAAAACTCATCGTTCACTTTCAAATAAATGTTTTCATAAATCAGCAAATCAATAAATACAAATTTCATTAAATTATTATATTTTATTAATGAAGAAAATTAAAAATTAAAGATTGAAAATTTTGTGAGATGGCATAATAAGCCTGGGTGACTTAAGACTTTTGTCTTAAGGAAATCTACTTTTGACTGACTTTAAAAATGCTTGAAGTCAAAAAGCATTTATATCTCATCAAAATTATTCAAAAGTTTAACAGTTTATCGTTCATACACTTAATTAAATTAAAGAAATATGAAAAATTTTAATTGAACATAAAATAATCGACACTTTTTTTATGAAATAAAGAACACGTTAATGGGTTTTGACCGGATCAATTTTTTGGAAATTGCCTAAGTCACAGACTGGTCGATCTTTTTTTGACTTTGTCAAATTTTTGTGTCAACACCCAACATAATTGAATGTTAAAATCATTTGAGTGAATTTCAGAATGCCTTTATGGATAAACATATTAAATGAATCGTTTTTTGATTGATTTATTCACTTTGAATAGCTAAAACACACTTTAAAGTGTATCTTCAAATGACCGGATTAACAAAATAAAGTGAAAAGAAAAAAGATGAAAGCATTCATGAGTCTTTTTCGCTTCCTTCAACAACTTCCTCCTGCTCTTCTTCTTCTGAAAGTTTTTCTTCGACATGTTTGACATATTCTCACATCACATTTTTCTTAGATAATTCTCATGACTTAATTGAAGATTCAATGGATAGTTGAACAGATGAAATAGAATGTGGCGTAGATGATGTGGAGGTGCTGTTTTCAAAACAGAAGATCAATTTGATTTCCAGTCTGGAACCAGAAAAGAGAAAGAAGTTTGTGATCAAGTGGTGTGTTCAATATCATCTTGCTGGGATACACGAATAAGACAAAGTTTTGAAAGAGATGTTACAACGGTTTTATCAAATCAATCGAAAGAGATCAGGGATTTATGCTTCAAACTGTTTCTGGAATTTTTGAATGAAGCACCAAGCTTCATATTTGAAGACGACATACAAAAGTTCTACGCAGAGATCACGAAGAAAGAACTTATTCTAACAATTCTCTCAAACATCTTTTTTTCATTTGTTTTATCTCAATGCAGCGAAGCAAGCTGCGAATGCGTCTTTTCAAGAACAAAAAGGATCTCTGGTGACAGAAGGCATTCTCTATCTTTGAAGCACTGAATGATTTTTTAACTATTTTGTCTTTTGACAAAAGTTTTTTCATTTCACAATACAATCAATTAATTTTAGAAAACACAATAAATCATCTGTTTTCTTTTTTGATTTTCACAAAAATATCAATCAATATTTTCATGAATATACTGCACATTTAAAAATAGTACTTGTGAAGCGTTAATATCAATGAGCAAATAAAAAGAAGAACATCTGAATGAGAAAACTGAAAGCAATATTCGTGATGGAAGAAAACGAGAAGGAGAATATGTGTTGCGTCTCTCGCTCTTTTCAATAAAATCCCACTTCTTTTCTATGATAATGTTCGAAGTGCTTTAATAGCTTTCAACATATCTTCTTTGTCATGCATTCTGTCTTCCACACATCTTTGTGAATATCTTTTCACTTTCTAAATTCAGTTATTGTTTGTTGATTTTTCAATTTTATTTTAACGCTTCACAGATATTTCCTATTCTATTACAGCATCTTTTCCTTCTTCACCATCTTCTTCTTTTTAACTTTCTTCTTCCCCAACAGAGCTATTGTCCTTTCACACACCCACTCCACCGATCGTTGCTATGTTTCCCCTCATCCCACAGCCAGTCATCCATCTCGTTTCATGAGATCAGCTGAAAGAGGATGTGCTGTTCACCATCGACGACTGCTTCTCTCTCGGCAAAGACGACCTGTCGCTTTTGAGGGCAGCACTCATCACGTCAGACATCATTCCCATTGGAATGGATGAAAGCACAACAAGCGATGAAGAAGAAGGTGTTGAAGAAAAAGAATAAATGAAACAGCAGAATGACTCAAGTGATAAATCGTCATCGCCATCATTATCATTGTCTTCTTCTTCATCTTTTTCCTCTTCCATTTCGTTTCTTCTCAGTTCATCAGTCGAATTCCAAAGCGGTGCGTTTCATCTGCCTTTTGTATCAACCACGCTTCACTCTCCAAATGCAGCACCTGATCTGTCCAGTTGTGGCTTTTCTCTCTTCTTTAATACTTCAACCCCGAATGACGAGATTGCTCAAAACAGGAATTCCAATGGCTCTTATTCGCTTTCCTCTTCCTCTCCTCCCTTTTGCGTATCTTCTTCTTTCTCTTCTTCTTTCTCTTCTTCTGCTATCTCAGATCTGTCACCTTCTCTCTCCAATTATAATTCCATATCTCCAGTAACATCTTCATCCTATTCGTCGGTTGTTGGATCACCTCGTGCTCATCCCCTTCTCTTTCGTAATGTTTCACGCAAACAGCCAGCTCCTCAACCTTTTATTCTTCTTCTTCATATTCCTCTTCGTATTCTTCTTCGTATTTGTTATTTTCTCCACACAATTCTTCAGTTTGTCACTTTCCTGTTGCTTTTTAACCTTTGCGCACTTGTCTTCTGTTGTGGTTTTAATCCGTTTGAGCACATTCAGCTGAGAGAGAGAATGAATAATGGAAATTGAAGCGGAGAAGTGGAAGCTGTGATGGACGATGCAGAGAGAGAATGAGAATGAGAAGGAGAAGAAGAGGTCGAACATTCATTTGCCATTTGAAAGGATTGCGAAGATTGCACATGTTACAACGAAGCAGACACACACTCAAATAAGCATAAAAGTCATTCATTGTTCCATATTGAAACAACAAGCTGCCGAAGATAGAAGGTAGTTGAAAGAGATACAAAGCGGTTTTCTGAATCATGTGGCATGGACTTAGCTCCTCCTATCTCGTTTGAGTTTCCCTGGTATCATTTCTCTTTTTCTCGCTCTGTTTAGTACCTTTCGCAGTTTGTGGCTGGCTCTCAACCAGCTTCATGTTCTTCTTCATCTTCGTATTCATTATCATCTTCTTCCTTTCATTCAAAAAACCCTCTTCCATCTTCTCGATTCCATTTTTTTTCAAAGTCCCCCAGGAAACAGTGCTCTTCATTCTCTTTCTCCTCTTCTTTCGCCTTCAAATTTTAATTTTTATTTGTAATTTTTTCCTTCATCAATATATTTCTTCGTTTCCATTTCATTTTTGTCTTTATCTCTGATGCAGATATCAAATGTGAAGAATTACATTCAGATGATGTGAATAAAGAAGAAGAAGAAGCGTGTGAAATGTTGTTGATAATTTGATGAAGATTTTGAAGGTGTTGAATGAATGAGTTGATTGAAGGTTGAAAGTTGAGAACATAAGTTTTAATTTTCATCAACGGAGAAATTCATTGAAATTTTCTTCTTCTGTTTCTTTTTCTTCTGACAAATAATAGTCTCTGAACCTTTTTCACTTTCAGCTCAATCTCTTTCTCTCTTTCCATCTAAAAATATGAAAAATTGATCGATACATTTTTCATTCCATTTCTTCATTTTTCACAAAAAATCATCTTTCCTCAAAAATAATTCTTCGCCAAAGCCCAATGCCAGGGATCTTCGAAATATCTTGAATTTCATCAATCTTCATTTCATTTTTCTTCCTTGCTTTCCTTATTCAAAGCGATCTAATCCTTCGTTCTTTCAGCATTCTTAAAACAAAATAATAATCACTTCAAAATAAATAACAACATCAAACCTTCTAAACATTTTAATAAGCCAATGTCTATATTTTATCCCATTGGAACCTGTTTTCTTCAATACAATTTCATTATTTCTTCCTTTTTCAAGTGTTTCATCATCTGATTCTCCATTTTCACTTTTACGTCTCTTCTTCCTGTGGACTTTCTTTATGAATTCGTTAAGCAAACTGGATATTCATCAAGGATAATAAGATATTCCACTATTTGTTTATTTTCGAAAATTTCCACTGATTCACAAAAAGAAAAACATTTATAGATAATAGGCAAATACAATAATATGCAAACCAATCAGCGTTCATATACTGCAAGCGTGAAATTGCAAAATTATTTTTCTCATATTGAGCGTTATAAGAATTATGGTTCACAATATTTTCTTTCTTTTGTGGAAAAAAGAAATTCATTATTAATTATTTCAAAAAAAAGCCATACATATTTATTCAATAAAATTTGTGTTTATTACCTCTTAAATCAAGAGAGAGAGAAAAAAAGCCTATTGACGCGAAAATATTCCACTGACTGACGTAACCGTCTATTTTTCAATCCGTCAACCAGGCCTATGGCATAATATCAAAATGAAAAATTTTCATTTCAAATGAGATCAACAAATTGAACATACATATGTTATTTCATTATTTTCATGTTTTACGAATAGGAAATTGATGATTTGAAAAAAGATTGAAAAATACAAAATTCAAAAAAATAATTTGTTTTTGGTTTAAGATTGAAATGAAAAAAAAACAATTAATCTTCGCTCCAATTTGATGCACTAGCATTACAGATATCTCATCGCTTGAAGTATTATCATCTTCTGGAACAGAAATTTCATCGATATCGTCAATATCAGGAACATCATTTTCGATTTCTTCTTCTTCTTCAATAATTTCTCTCTCATTTTCTCTTCCATAGACGATGTATCCCACAATATCCAAAAAAGAAACTTTCACCGTTTTTTTCACCATCCAAAAAGAAAGATAGTCTCAAATATATTTCTCCCTTAAGCCATGTCTAGAAAAAAAAAGATCTCAGATTCTGCCACATTCCTTTTGCTGCATTTGCACATGCATGCGTTATTGGATCCCCAAAATTCTTTGAACTATTGACTGTTCGATGAATATAACCATGATCCTTCAAGCTACTATAAGCATGTTATTCATCGCTCATTATTGGAGTTCCAGGATGAATATGGGTGATGATTTTTGAAATCATATTTTTTCGTTCAAAAGTTTCGGTTCAAAATTTGCCCTTGTGTATTTGGAAATGACAACAAAAATGTGAAAAGGCTTATGAAACACAAGTGCCTCTTTTTCTTGCAAAAACAATTATTTTTTTATAAAGTTGTGATTAATTAACAATTATAATTCAAAATCTCTTCCCAATGACTAACAACCTTAGAAAAATCTACAAACCGAAAAAAGATATGATTTTAAAATTATCTCCCATATATAACTGTGAAAGAGCAAAGTTCATAGAACTTCGATATTATGCTATAATGCCTTTTCTTTTGAAAATTCGTTAACTCTGCGAAGGAAGAAATGTTGCAGACAAGTTAATGAAAAAGTTCTCATTTGCAAGAGGCATCAATTATCTTTTCGAATCCATTGTGTCAAGAAGTTGTTTGGTACTTTCCACTAGAAAGAACAGTTTCGATTATTTATTTGGGTGATTATTTTTGAAAACTTCCATTCGTTTAATTATCGAATAAAACAAAAATTTCATATAATCATCTAATTTCTGTTCTCTCTCACGAAACTTCACCATAAAAAAAATAACAATAATTTCAAGTTTTTTCTTTCATCACACTAAAATTTGGTGAGTGGGAACAGAAATATGATCGAAATATGAAAAATTTGTTTCATTAAAAAATTAAGCAAATGAAAGTTTTTCAAAAAAATTAGCCACTTTTTTTATAAAAAATTTCAGTTCGTGAATTTATGTCAAATATTGATAAATGAAATCAGAAAAGTTATTGCTCCTAAAGAAGATCATTTTTTCATATAAATTATCTCTTTCATTTTAATTTGAACAATTATCTCACATTTTCCCTTAAAAATGAAGAATTCTTATTAAAAGAAATCAAACAATAAAAAAATCCACATACCGAAAATAGTTATGTTTATTAAAAGAATCACCCTTATATACTATTTATGTTTGTATATTTATGTATATTTATTTGAAAAAATTAAAAATAAATTGTCCAAATAATTAAATATACACAAATAATGAATCAAATTCACGAACAATATTTATTTTCCTAATTTTTCTATTAATTTCAAAAAATTCTTCCTTTTCATTTTCATTATCATCTTCTTTCACTTCGAATTTTCACTTTATTTTTTTCATTTCAACCAAAGACTCTAACTCATTATCTTCTTTTTACTCTGCTTCTTTCATTTCTTCAGAAGGATTCTTTTCATCGTCAACTTTTTCTTCTTCTTTTATTCCTAAATGTTCACTCCAATCATTCAAAAGCTTCTCATCAGTTATCAATTTGCCATTGAAGTCTAATCTGTTTGAATAAGTTGAAGGAAGATATTCAGATGTTTCTGGCAGCTTCATGAGAATCAATCCAGATTCAAAATGAAAAACTCCACTTGTTGCGAAGGATTTTTTAATTACAGCAGATGAGAAAGCGTGATGAATTGCTTGAGGGAGAGCATCCACAAATGCTGTTTTTTTATATGAAGATGTCGACGAAGACGGAGGATCATATTTTGTTTGAAGTTCTGTTTTGAGAACAGCGAAGACTTTTCAGTCAAGAGGCTGTGCGATATGTGTGCTATGAGGAATGAAGGTGACAACGTCGATACTTTCTTTTTGAAATTCTCTCCAGATTGTCCGATCTGCGCGAGAAATGTGTGAGTCGATGAGAAGCAAGCAGCGAGAGTTTTCCAGTGACATGCGCTTTCTGCGATCGATAATTCCTTGAAGGAGTGTTGTAAGAATGTACTTTTTGAATTGATTGCAGCCCATCCAACCACTTCCGTACGGACAGATATCAAGAGTTTGTGATAGGAGCGGCTTCATTTCATCATGAAAGCTCTTGCTAGGCCATAGAATCACAGAAGGAAGAGCAAATCCATCAGCAGCCACAGCAGCAACCAGAGTTGTGTTTGCTATTTTTGGTGGTTCTTTAGGAAATACTGTATTTTCATTTTTCGGATGAACCACGCTCAGTTTTAAAGTGGCTGGAACTCTCATTAATGAATCATCCATATTGAATATTTGTTATTTTTATTATATATATGGGTGATTCTTTTTGAAATCATAACTTTTTTTGAGGTGTTGTTTATTTTGAAAATTCTATATCATATGCCAAAAAATAAACAATCAAATGTCAAATGTTTATGAATCGTTTTTTAATCCAACAGTTGATGAAAAATTTTTATTGAGATTTTCAAAATTTCGCGTTTTGACTTTTCAGCGTTTCATTATCTGTATTCAGAAATTATTCTCAAACATAATATTTTGATAGAAAAAATATGATTTCAAAAATAAACACACATATATTCATGTGAATCGTCGAGCAATGAATACTAGGGCTGCAGAATACTTTGGCCCGACACCGAAAGGTTATAATCATCCAAATTTTTTGAGAGTGCTTCTTTTCAACTTTGGATTGCACTTCACAAAGTATTTGGCTGTGGTTATTGAAACATTTTCATAAAGCGAGTTTTTGTCATTTGAAACGTTTCATGAATTTTTCCTTTATATTTGTTTTTGTGAATTTCTGATTATAAAAGTGGAACAAACCAGTTTGCAAACTTTCCAAATGGGTGATTCTTTTTGAAACCAAAATGATGATCAAAAATCGAAAAAATAATTTGTTTGTGGAATTTATTGATCAAAAAGAAAAATTGATTTTTCAAAATTATGAAGTTTTCATTATTATCACATGTATATTCTTTTTCATTTATTCCGATAAAAAAATGAATAAAAATGAAGTTGAGATAAATAAAACTGTTCCTATTTTTCATCTGAATTAAAAATACATTTTGAAAGATATTAAATTTTTGAAGATAAACCTTTGCGACATCTGAAATAGAAATAGTTCCTGTAGGTCGAAAGAAATAACTTGTGTCGAAACGTTTTTTTTTCTTTTTTTTTTTCTTTTTTCTTTTTTCTTTTCTTTTTTCTTTTCTTTTCTTTCTTTTTTTCTTTTTTTTTTTTGTCATGTGTATGTTTGCCTACGTTGACCAATTCGATTGTACAAAAACAAATATTTTTTTAATTTGAAGTTTTTAAGAAAAAAAGCTTTCTTTTGCAAAGATCTTATATGCTATAATAATAAATAAATTCTGCCTCAATATGGGTTTGATCAAAATTATTTGTTGTTTAACTGATGAATTGTTTAATATATAATGTTGTAAACAATGCATTTTATTAATTATTATTACATATATTTTTTTTCGATTGTCTGTTTTTTATTTTCTCGCTCACATCATTTTGTTCTCAACAATATTTTTTCTTTTCAAACAATAATTTCAATTTCGCGCTTTTAAATAAATAATCAATCTAACAAGTTTGAGAATTTTTATCATTTGCGAATTTCATGAGTGGAGGCTGATTGTGCATAAATTAAATAAAATCAAAATAAAAATGGTTTGTGAAAGTTTGTTCAATTTCTAATTGTTTCTGTTTTTTCATTTTTTTTGTTTTTGAATAGACTTATATTGATTTTGTGAAATAAAGGCAATTTCAAGATGATGATTGCATAAATGCAAATTATTTCTAGAAAAAATTAGATATTTGTGCTTGAAAATTGTGTGAATTATAATAAGTTTTTACAATTAATTCTTCACTATTATTACAACTCTTTCATTTGATGAAATATCAAAGAAGAAACGAAAAAACATAAACAATTATAGGACGATACATTTAAGATGGATCAGAAGGTGTTTGAGATGAAAGAGAAGCAGACATTGCCCAGGTGGTAATGAAGGAAAGTTGATAGGGATGCGAAGAAGAAGAAAAAGGATTGAAAAAATAAAGTTTATGATATGTAGATTTTGCTTTCAAAATCATTTGAGCATCTTCTTATTTAAAAGAGATCTAGAATATGCAACAAAAAAAGTGATTCCAACAAGATTTCAGAATTGGCATTAAAAAAATAGGCAGATAAAGAAGAAGATATTCAGAGAATGAGAACTCCTTCACCATCAATCCCATCGAATTTGTCTA
This sequence comes from Monocercomonoides exilis, assembly GCF_001643675.1. Classification (NCBI taxonomy): domain Eukaryota; phylum Preaxostyla; order Oxymonadida; family Polymastigidae; genus Monocercomonoides; species Monocercomonoides exilis. The sequence continues at coordinate 846,552 of NW_027150564.1, read as the reverse complement.
CTGATTCAGATACAACGTTTGTCCGAGGAGAGGATCTGTGTCCAACTACTTCGTTCATGTCGAATCTGGGATGCGATGGCATGTTTTTCTTTTCATGAGAAGCAGATTGTTTAATTGAGGACTTCGCTGTTCATGATGCTCCATGGAAGGAATGAGAATGAGATGAAGATTGGCACTCTTCAGGAAATGGAGAAGATTGGAGCTCAAGTTCTGTTCTGCGTGGCTAATATTGTGCTTCACTCGTTTGAGGAGGAAGAGGTTCAACTTCTGTCATTGGCCAATCTGGATCCTCACATTGTATTATTCTCGGAGCACATGGACAAAGCTGCTGCATATCGCTCTGAATGCTCTTCAGCTTCAGACATTTCGTGCGCATCTTCAGACTCCTCAATTGTGTCATCAACATCTGATCGCTCATCAATGAATAAGAAAGGGAAAGGCTCACCAACATCATCATCTTTATTTGAGGACAAGGATAACATCATAAGGAGTTCTTAATATGGAAGGCATGAAAGCAACTGAATTCCACAAAGAAGCATGAAACGAAAATGTCAGCTTCATTTTCTGTTGGTGTCATTGAATGTGTGTGTGTGTGTGTGTGTGTGTGTGTGTGTGTGTGTGTGTGTGTGTGTGTGTGTGTGTGTGTGTGTGTGTGTGTGTGTGTGTGTGTGTGTGTGTGTGTGTGTGTGTGTGTGTGTGTGTGTGTGTGTGTGTGTGTGTGTGTGTGTGATGTGCAGATCACATTTCAGAATCGTGAAAAATGCAGTTTTCCTTCAGAAGAGCATTAAAATCATCAAAGTCAAATCCAGCTGTGCACATTGCATATACATTGCAAGAAGGGACATTTTGAACACGAACAAAACACAAATGAGTCAACACAGAGAAAAAAGGTGTTCAGTATAAAGATGTAAATGGGTGATTCTTTTTGAAAAGTCATAAATGTTTTATTTTCAAATAAAGTTAATTTTCATTTTTTGCTCAAATTTCAGTTAACTAACATCAAACTTCACTTCAATCAAATCTATTCATTGATAATGCTATTTTAAACATTCTTGAGGAGATCGGTGAGCTGAAACAGAAATTTGAGCAAAATATGAAAATTTAATTTTGTTTGAAAATTTAACATTTGTGACTTTTCAAAAAAAATCACCCAAATTATTTTTCTTTTTTTAATTCACATCATGTTGATTTATTTTGAATAAAAATATAATGAAATAACTGTTTTATTGATTATGTTAGGAACGTTTATTTAGCAAACATGATAGCATGAATTTCAGCTCATAAAATCCATCTTTTCGTTATATCCGATGAGAATATAAGTCTTCATCACATTACTTCGTATTCAAAAAGTCTGAAAAGCTATTTAAAAAACATTTGTGAATAGCTGTGGTTTTAATGATCTTTTATAAATCTTTTTTTCTTTAAAGTGATAATTAGTTAATATATGAATTTCCAATTTCTCAATAAAATCAGACAACAAACAGTTGGTAACATAGCCACAACCAATATCTTCATTGGAGAAAATCGCTTAACGGGTTCCCTAAATTGAAAGTTATTATTATAACGACAGCTTTTCAATTCGGGACAATCAGCATCCATTTCAATGAATTAATTGAACTTTCAATAATTTGTGAATTAACAAAACCTGTTGATATTAGCTAATTTTTCTTTTGAATTTCTAAGAATTATAAACTGTCTTTAATAACTCGAAGGTTCAACGAGAAAAGGGTGAAATTGTCCACAGCCAAATAAATTACAATTAAGTTTTCGACACTTTTAAGAGTAAGTATTAAATGAATCAACCTTCAAAAGCAGTTTTCTCAAAAAATAATTTTCCTGTGTTGAGAAAGAGAATAGTTATAACCTCATTATAAAAATCAAATAAATATTTTTGTTTTCTCGATTTTCTTCATCTTCTTGTTCATCGAAAACAGATGGGGGAAAAATGAAACAGAATGATGATTATTTTTCAAAAGATGGAACAAAAAACCTCTAATTTAATTTAACACAACTCCCATTCACTGCACAAAAATGATGTTCTTTTTATAAATCCTGCATAAAACAGTCTTTTTGTAAATTTTTGATAAAAAAAATATCTCTATAAATTAATGAGGTCATTTTAATCGATAGGTTCGACAGAAATATCTTTTTGACAGACTGATCTTTGTCTTTGACTGATCTCGCCAAAGATCTGTCGATTTCCCATTAAAATGTTTGGAATATTTTTATCGGTATATAGTTTATTGCTCATGAAAAAGAATCAAGATGATAAAATAATAATATTTTACAAATAATGAGAAACAAATAATAATTATATTGTTTTTTCTTTCATTCATAAAAATTATTAAAACTGTTTTTCTGCTCTGTCTGTCGATTTATCGAAAGTGTTTTTAAATGTTGGTCTGTCGCAAAGGTTTATTTGAAGAATAAACATTTCGAATAAAGATTTGTTTTCGAAAGGAATCACTTATGCTTATAAATAATGATGAGATAATGATTGAATAGACTTATGAAAGAATTTTCATTAAAAACTCATTCCGAAAATAATTAATGATTAAAAAAAGTGATAACTGAATGTTGTAGGAGTATTTTATTTTTCAAATTCAACACATCAAACCCGATGAGTATTTTGGTGATTATTTTTGAAATCATAACTATTTTCGGAGTGTGAATAACTTATTGGTTTTTTGTCATTCTCTCAAAAGAATTTATTCTTATGTTCCATGTTTTACATTTGTTACAAACGCCTCTGTTTGAGATAAAAATAGAACTCAATAATCTGTTTGTTGAATTTCCACTTTTCAGTATTCATTCAAAAACATGAGAGACAATTATCCATGGAAAAAGTCTGATTTCAAAAATAATTACTCATTTTTTTTCCAACAAAATATCTGCATGCAAAATAAAAAAAGAAATGAATATTCATCATTTGCGTTCATATATGGTTTATTTTGTCTTTTCGATTTTCTCAAAAATTTCTATATTCCAATTAACTCACATATGTTAAAACAAATAATTTCCGATTTTAATTTAAAAATTTCGATCTAGAATTAATGTTTTTTCATTTTGGAATATTTTTGGAGAATTTTAATCAACAAAAATACAAATAAAAATTCGAATAATCAGGATGAATGTTTAATCTTTTCGTTAAAAAATTTATTTCCAACCTTTTTTTGTTTCATTTTGAAAATATATGAAGTGGATTCAAATCAGTTTTTGATTCAAATAATAAATAAATAATCTTCCAATCTGCAATTGCAGACAACTTTCTGATCCATAAATTGTCCAAAGTTTTTCATCCTAAAAATTGCAAAAAGTATTTCAATTTTTGAATCCAGATCAAAGACTTGTTTCTTTTCCAGCGAATATTTCATTCAAAGCATTTTATTAATGATATCATTCAACAATATTTTCTTGTTGTTTCAATTTGTTTCATTTTTTTTTTCCACTTAAAATTTCCACACATCACTCATTTTTCTGTTTTTGATTGAAACATGATAATCAGAATAAATAAATATTTGTTATAAATTTTCGAAAAAATGAAAACTGAACATGAAGTCATTTCTATTTTTGATTTGTGTGAAGTGCTGAAATGAAAGGAATATTTCTTGAATCTGAATGAAAAAGTTAGAATGAATAATTTTTAAGTCATTCAAATTACCAAATATCCACAATGAATATTCATTTTAACATTCAATAATCAATGCATTATAAAAAGTATATATTTATTGGTTCATAATGTTCTTTTTTCTAACAAAAATGAAAATTTGTCTCTGAAATTGAATTTTTTTAAAAAAAAATATGAAATGTGAAAAAAAACGGTTCGAAATAAAGTTGGAAAAGAAAAAAATACATATTTTATAAATAAAGAGATTTTTTATAATGTTATTGAAGTTTCAAATATATGATTTTGAATATTAGACCGAAAAATTGCATGTCAACAACCAAAACATTAAAACATCATTATCTTTGACAATTTTCACAAATAGGAAATATTCTAGTGTTTTCTCTTCATCATTAAATTTAATAAAACAAACACTTCTGGTTATTTTTTAATTTTCAATAGGTTTGCGTATAGCTGCTGGAACGGTGAAAATGAAAACGGTCAAGGAAAAATATATTCCCAATAAATTTATTATTTAATTATTGTATTAATTATAATACGAGTGATTGTTTTCGAAATCACATTTTTTCTTTCAATATTTTTGGTTATAGTATTTTTCTATGAATTTTAAAAATGCGTATAGAGAAGTTGCGAACCATTAAAAAAGATTTTCTTTTTCATGATAATAATCTTAAACATCGTTATTTTCAAACAATTGTCATTTTTATTATTTATTTTCTCATATAATTTTTTTTGATTTAATTTTTTTATTTTATTTTTTATTTTATTTTTTATTTCATTTATATTTATATTTATATTTATATTTATATTTATATTTATATTTATGTTTTTATTTTTTATTTTTTTATTTTTTATTTTTATTTTTATTTTTTTTTTTTTTTTTTTTTTTTTGTGTGTGTGTGTGTGTGTGTGTGTGTGTGTGTGTGTGTTAATAATTTTTCTTCAAGGTAAATAAATCTTTGAAGAATCAACACCCACCAAAAAATTTTATGATTTTTCAAATAATAACTCAATTTTTTTATTACAACAAAACGCTATAATTGAATGAATGGAATTGGTTAATGTTCAGGTTCAAAGTTTAAAATACAATACAACTATGTTGATGTTATTTAATCAATTTTCCTTTTATTAATCTCGAAACAAAAAGATGGAGAAAATCTGAAAAAGTTCGAATCATATCAATTTGTTTGAGTCACATCCTTCTGTTTAAATGATGGAAGTTCGATCCACAAATATAATATTCATTTAATGGGAAATATTGATCCGTTAACAAAGTTTGTTTTTTCGCTCATGTCTCAAATATCATTTCTTGAGGTTTTGAGTTCCATCGAAAAGCGAAATGCAATTTCAGAACACGTTGAAGTTGAGAAAAATGTGACAAAATAATTTGTCAATGATTTAGCAAAACAGTTAACAAGTGAACCAATATATCATTCTTCTACACAGATTTAGCTCATATTGAATTTCATCTTTTTGTTCGACTTCTGAGCGATGAGATATCTCTCCGCAGAGGAAATGAAAGAGCAGAAAATGCATTCAGAGATCAGTTATTTCTTTTGACGAATTTTTTTTCATTATTGCTCTTAAACATTAACTAATATATTTGTATCTTCTCACTATCTAATAAAAAATTCAAGAGTTAAATTGCTTCACTCAATTGTTTCCGATGTTAAAGAGCCACTTGCCCTTTAATTTTTGACATTTAAAGAGAATCGCTTAATCGAAATGAATGATGTTGATATTGTTTTGGAATGCACTGCTTTTCCAATGAACAGGACAGGTGGTAGTCTGATGAATATTCAAAAATTTCACAAGTGCAAACATCACATCTATTGTGTAAAGGTCGAAGTCGGTGTGAACCCTGCTGTTGGAACAGCCTGCACAATAAGTTCTGTTCATACAGGGTCCACTCATGATTTTACAGTGTTTAAGGAGCATTATCCGTATTTCAAAGATCAACTAAAAGGATCGAAAATTCTGGCTGACTCCGCCTATATCTGTGCAAATCCAGAGCTTGATGTAATTATGACGAAGCCTGAATGTACTCAAGAGTTGGCATCGTTAAGAGTTATAGTAGAATGGTTTTTTGGAAGGCTCTTGACGCTATTTCATTTACGGAGGCAGTGGCCTTTTGAGCCTGAAAGAATATTAGATTGTTTTATTGTTGCCTGTTGTTTAACAAATTACCATATTTTGAGAAATCCTTTGACTACTCACGATCTGGATGCAAATCAACGTTTTTTGATAGTCTGACAGGTGAGTCTTTGAAAAGATAGAAGGCAAAGAACACTGCAAATGAAAAATACAGAGTAAGGATGAAAAACAGACTCAATTTGAGTCAAGTTCCTTCACCAAGGTTAACAATACTGCTTATGCAGGCAGATAGTGTGTTTTTTATTTTCAAACCCATATTGTTCTTTTTCATGATATTTATTCTTTATTTAACATTTATATGTTATCACTTTTCACTTTCAGATGATTAAGAAGATCATCAAGAATAAAAGGAGGAATGGATGGAAGAAAATGTTTTGAAAGAAATGAAAAAGAATGTTTTCTTTGAAGAAAAATAGAAAAGAGATAAAAAAAAACTGAAAAAAGAAAGTGGAATGATGAACAAGGAAAGAATAAATCACTATCGTCGACATTTATATTATGTCCTAAACCAATGGATATCAAATCGTTTATTATGTGTGAAACACTATTACTCAACCTCTTCATCAATATTTTCTTCGAATTCTTCAAGTTAACATCAACCCACACACCCACCTTTTCAATTTGGGTAATTCTTTTTGAAAAGTCGTAAATGTTTAATCTTCAGATAAATCAATAATTTCACATTTTTGCTCAAATTTCTGTTTCCACTCACGAAATTTCTTCAGAATGAATGAAATAGCATTATCCAGAAATATATTCCATATTAGTGAAGTTTGGTGAGTGGAAACAGAAATTTGAGCAAAATATGAAAATATTGATTTATTTGCAAATTAAACATTTGCGACTTTTCAAAAAGAATGACCCATTTATTCTCAAAAAAAGTGTGAATTTGAAATTATTTCAATCTCCACTTATCATTAATTATTAACTTTTTCAAAAACAAAACATAAAGCTTTAAATAATGAGTCCTTGAATTTTATTTTAACTTTATTTAACAAAAAATTTAAAGGAAAATACTGAAATGCTTTATAATAAGTAATAAACAAACAAAAATTGAAAATTTCATTAAGAAGAATATTTTTTTCAACAAATGTATATATTCAATCGATAAATTTATCAATTTTATAAAAACAAACATGGTAATTCAAATTAATGTTGAATATTGTCGAATTCTGTGTTAGGATATCTGGCTAATATGTTATTTTCAAAAGAAGAATCAATATTGAACATATGGAACAAAATATTTAACTTCAGGCATTTTCATTGAAAAATTATGCTCTTTTCATTGACTTTTTTATATCAAAAAACACAACAAAAATGGGTCCATTTTTTGAAATTTGTGAAATGTTAGAAAACTTAATTTTTTGATTAAAACGATGCATGTTTAAGGATATGAAAAACAAATTTTTTTCCAAATCTGAGAAAGTGAAAAAAAGTAATGAGAAAAGCAATTTTTTTTGTGCTTTGTGCAAAATAAGCTTGAAAGTCAGAATTTTCCCCCATATGAGTAAAAATAATCCAAAAAATTAGATTGACTCATTTTCAGAATAAGATAGAAAAACATGATCGAATGAATTCATTATTAAAAATATTTTTTGTGATCGTTTTTGTTACACCTTTTTTATTAAATTCATAGTGAAAGAATCAAAACGTTTTGTCCATGAATTTTTTTTGTTTTTGTTTTTGAAAAAAAGAGATTGATGAATCCCATAACAAATGACAATTACACAACGTTTAAGTTCTAATTGAACTTTAACGAATAAACCTGATAAATCCAAGTTGTTTAAATTACTGCTGAAACATTGTTTCTCATTAGTGATGATTTTCAAAGAAGGTGTTTTGCTTTTCTTTTTTATTATTTTTTTTATTTTCATTGGTTGTTTTCGATATTAATATAGGTGAAAATTTTTGAAAAATCACCACAGATCAAAAAATTCAATCCATAATTATTTATAAAAAAAAATTTCTTTGCAAGTTCAGCCTTTAAAAGCAAATGTTCGCAGAATAAACTGGACATGAGAACTATAGAATCATGTTTATCGATAATTTGAACAGCTCGTTTTTTATTGTATTTTCTGATCAGAATAAATGCAATATTCATTGAAATTGACACATGCAAGAAGAGATAGATTTTCGTAGATAAACTGTCCGTTATTCTTTTTTAAAACCAAACTCATATTTCGAAGCGTAGTAATTTTAGAATGTTTCAGTTAATTTTAATTTGAAACATTCGCATTTTGTTTATTTCAGATGGTTTGATTTTTTTATCGTTCAACATTTGTCTTCACTATTTATTTTAATTGCAGATAAACAGACTGAAATGATGGATTCAAGAATTTTTCACCAAAAATCTGTATCCCAAACATGAAAATATGCAACAACAATTAACTGAAAAGTTCGAATTCATTTTCTTCTTCTTCATCCTACTCATCCTTAATTTTTTTTAGAATAAAATTTGTGAAGGTTATTTGAGCGGAAGCAGAATTTGGTTTAGGCTGTTAAAAAAAGTTTTTTATGGCAGCAAAAAGGAAACGAAGACGAGACAGATGGGTTTTGTGAGCAAAACAAGGCAATATTTGGAGAAGAAGAAGAAAATTTGAGAAGAATGATTATCATTAAAAGAATAGGTTTGCTTATTATGATTATTTTTAATTTCATAATTTGTTATTATTTTTGTTGAAATTGGAATATTTTTTCAGGGATATTTACTGCGAATATATGCCTATAGAATATGGAAAGAGAGGATATTAAATGCATTAAAGAAGTCAGAAAATTATAATTGAAGGGTGTATGGCAGAATGAGAAGGAACAAAAATTGAAGCGAATAGAGGAGGAGGTCTTTGATGGTTTTGGAAGGCGTATCTGGTGAATCAAGTTAAAAGCAAAAAGAGAGAGCAGAAAAATTGATGATGCAGCAGAAGAAGGAATTTGGCAAATGATTGAAAAGAAAAATATGTTTATAAGAAATTTGAATGAAAGAGATGATTTGAATGAAAAGGAAGAAAATATGAAAAATAAAAATAAAAATTTGAGGAATTTTTGAAAATGAGTCAAGGGAAAGGGAAAAAAGAAAGAAAATGAAGTAGTAGAAGAAGAAGAAGTATAAAAAAAAAAGGATATTGTGATGGACATAATAACTCCGATGAAAATGAAGGAGGAGAAATGGAAGGATCGATCATGCCCGATGCACACCCAAAGGACAGCAGCATATTGTTGATTGTCAATTCTTAGCAATTCAGAACATGTTTTTGCTGTGCCGAAGAAGCAGATACTACTGATGCATGACAAGACATTGACTCCTCGCTCTCTCCCTTGCTCTGCCACTCCAAAGCCTCGTGGAACTGCTCCACACGCTGCACATTCACCGGCAGCACCCCCAAAGCAGATTGGCCTTCCCACCTCGTTCGCTCTCCAGCTGCCGCCCAACGAGCTGCACCAGCATCATCAAAATCCGGAACAGCACCCACAGCCGATTGGACCAGCATCAACACTTCGAATCAGCCCTGTCCCTGTGGATACCACAGAAAGCACTCTCACTCGGACATCCAGCACAAGTTAATTGTCTTCACAACTACGCTGTTCTGTGACAGGAATAGATGAGATCTGCGATTGGCAGCATCTCTAAAATCTATATGTATCAGACACAGCGTGAAGAAGCCATTGCGCAGGTCCGCCTCCAGCACAACGCAAACGACGAAAGACAGTTCCGCGGAAGCCTGTTCTTATCGCCTAAGATCTTAAGCGACAATGCCTGCGGTGTCTGTGGATAACACACACAGAGAAGAGGCTCCATATCATCGTTCGCGATACCTCAACTAGTCACGCCCGATGACAAGGGTGAAGACGAAAAAATCGATGCATTTTCTTAACATTTGGAGTCATACAGAACCTTTCCTCCTCTTTCAGCTTCGCTGCTTCCACTAGATCGAAGTTCGGCAAGACCATTAGAAACACAGATAACTCTTCCTCACCTTTTTCAGACTGCAGCTTTCTAAACAACATCGAATAGATGTTCTAGAAGAACGGCAGCGCGTTTACCGTGAACTCATCCTGCATAAACTTCCCTAACAGGCAACACCTCCACAAAGTCCTTCCAGAACAGTTCCACCCCGAAGACAATCGTCCACCGCTCCACCTCGCTCTTCTTCTGCACTGTGTCCTTCTTCTCCATGCATATGCGCACAAAGTTCTCAAACTCCTGACTTAGAATCGCAACTCTTGCAAAGGTCAGCTGCGATCTTGTCTCCGCATATTCTTCATGATCGTTGACAGCGTCTGCATTAGCGAAGGTTATTGCACCTTCTTATGTGGAGTCAGCAGCAGCTTCACTGGAACTTCTAACAATGCATTCATTTTCTTTTGCTCCTGCTTCTTATAAATACAAGCGCCATCTGCTGATTCACAATAACCTTCTTGAATAGAGCCTTCTGTACGCATATCGTCTGCTCCTGCGTCATTACAGCGAAGTCAGCATCTTCGTTTCATTCTTCATTTTGCTAATCTTCTACCGTTCAGTTGCATCTGCTCTTCCACCACCGCAAACACTCTTTCCCTTTCCGATGTTTGCCCCTCCCACAACATTCTCCTTGTTCCCAACTATCACAACAACATCATTTCAATTGATATCCTGTTTAAGCATAAAAGAACTCCAATCACCGATGTTCGCTGCAAACTTCTCGTGGCACTTTGTACACAGATCAAACAGCAGAATTAATGAAAACGAAGACGGAATCTCCGCGACATACAAAAGCCAGAAAGATGGAATGGAAAGCGAAAACCACAAATTATCCAGCTTAATCTCGCTTTCACCACTCACCTGCTCTATTCACTGTATTCAGCGCTTATTCACCTTCTCAATCCATTCATCCATTGGCTCCTCTTTCTCCTTCATCATTGACAGCTACTCATGCCGCTCCTTCACCTATGCGTTGCACTTTCATCTTAGCTTCAAAATTTTCCTCTTCTTCATCTGGGTTATTTCGTTCTTCTCGTTCAGCTGCTCGACCAACCCGCTCTTCTGCTTCTGTATCCTCTCGTTACATCGAATCTTTTGCAGCAGCATAAAAATTTCCGAATAACTTTTCTCCTTCCTCCGGCACTGCAAGTGCAATTATTGCAGACTTCAAAACTTCACCACACATTCTCAGTCCCGCTACCTCCAGCATCTTCACCTCCTCCTCTTCTCCACTTCATTCACTGCAACCCTTTGCACCATCACTTCATCATCCAGCTTCGCATCTGCAAGCCTTTGCTGCAGTGGTTGTGACATCAGCCGCCCCTTCACATATAGCATCAGCGATATAGCAAACTGACCATAAATTAAAGTATGATCATTATCATTCACCCCGCAAATATCCGCTTGCTCCATAACTTCGTGTCTGCAGTCACTACAAGCGATAGAAGCAGAGTAACTGGCGTGACAAAAAGCATTGTAGAAAGCGCACAATATAACCCCTCTGCGTCTGCAGCACTCTCAGAAACAGCTTCTTGTGTTTGCATCCACTTCAGCTGCAATAGGCACCACAATCCGTAGCTGTCTCTCGATGCGGTTGATCGCTGCTTCCGATGTGAATGACACAAATATCACCTTGGCATACGAAGGGTCATAAGCAAGAACAGATGATTATCCAAATAAATGCACAAACACATCGAGAACCTTGATCTCTCCGCTTTTTCGCCTTTATGATGACAAAGCTGTTCTATGAGCTGTACGTATTGAAGAAGATGAGAAAAGTTAAAAAAAAACGAAGAAGTCAACTGCTATATGAATAATAAGAGATGAAAAAAACAAATGATTCATTCCCACTTCCTTTTCTGTATCTATCTGGGTGAAAATTTTTGAAAAATCACCACAGATCAAAAAGTGATACCATAATATTATTATTTTGAAATATTCTTTTATTCCAAAATGCTTTGAGCTCGTTTTATCGATGGAAAAAACCACATTCGAACATTCCATGATAATGTTTGTAAACAAAAATTAAATTTGAATTTTTATTGCATATTTTGATCAAAATAAATTATGATTTTTTTGAAATAAACTCATGCAAGAAGATTTGAATTTTCGAAGAAAACCTGTTCATAGCCTTTTTTAAGGATAAAGTGATTTTTCAAAGGACGGTAATTGTGGTGCGTTTCAATTGATTAGGTTCTATATTTTTTTGACATTTTGTGTATTTCGGATGGATTGAAATATTTATCGTTGAACATTTTCCTTCACCGTTTATTTTTTGGAAGGAAAATCAACATTGATAATGGATTTCGCAATTTTGCCAAAAATCCGCATCTCAAACATGAAAATTTGCAACAACAATTAACAGAATAGTTCGAATTTATTGTCATCAGCATCTTCTTCTTCCTTGTCAATTTTTTATTTGAATGAAGCTTGTGTGGTTTTTTGAATTGAAGTTCACCAAGGATATTAAATAAACGATTTTTGGGAGCAGAAGGGAAGCGAAGACGAGTAGGATGGGTTTTATTGGTAGAACAGAGAAATATTTGAAGTTGGAGAAGAAAGTTTGCGAAGAATGATCATTATTAAAAGAATATGCTTGCTCATTATAATCATTATTAATTTCATCATTTTTTATTATTTTTGAATTAGGATTTTTGTAAGAATGTATAATAACAATGAATGAACATGAAATATAAAAAAATAGCACGTTTGGTGCTTTTTTATAATCAGGATATAGCAAACGAAATGGGCATAGAGGAATGAGCCGGATGAAATATTAACGCAAAGAGAAAAAGATATATTTTCCAATGTTTTGAAAGACATTTGTGGTGAATCTTATAAAAAACTAAAAATAAGACCAAGGAATTAATGATACAGCAGAAGAAGGTATCTCGTGAAAATAATAGCGAAGAGGTAAATGTTTCTTGGAAATATGAATGAAAGAGATGATTTGAGTAAAAAGGAAGAAAAAGGGAAAAGTGAAAAAAGAAATTTGAGGGATGTTTGAAGGAAAGTCAAGAGAAAGGACAAAAAGAAAGAAGAAGAAGAAGAATGAAAAGAAGAAGATGGAAAAGAGGCGATTGCGATGGAAATGAAGGAGGAGAAATGGAAGGATGGATCACACAGGATGCACACGCAAAGGACAGCCGCAAATTGTTGATTGCCAATTATTTGCAATTCAGAGGATGTTTGTTCTGTGCCAAAGAAGCAGATACTGCTGATGCATGACAACACATTGACTCCTCCCTCCTTCCCTCACTCTGCCGTGCCATCGCTTGTGAAGCAGCTGCACACGCTGCACATTCCCCAGCAGCACCCCAAAGCAGATTGGACGTCCCACCTCGTTTGCTCTGCAGCTGCCGCCCCACGAGCTGCACCAGCATCATCACCATCCGGAACAGCACGCACTGCTGAATGCGCAGCATCAACACTTCGATTCAGCACTGCACCAGCTAGCACCACCGAAAGCACCTACACCTGATCATCCAGCGCTGGCTGACTGTCTTCACAACCGAGCTGTTCTGTGACAGGAATGGAGGAGATCTGCAGTTAGCAGCATCACACACATCTGGATGTGTCAGATGCAGTGTGAAGAAATCGTTGCTCAGGAACGCCTCCAGCGCAGACGCAAACGACTGCAGACAGCAGCTAGACAGTCAGTTACGTACTAGGAAGATCCGCAACAACAGTGCATGTCGCATCTGCGGATTGCACACACACAAAAGACACTCTTTCTTCGAGAATGTGAACCCTCTGCATACTGCCCCTGGCGATGATGACGATGTTGATGATGAAGTCGATGGGGCGCCATTGTATATCGCATCATACAGCGCCTTCATGGCCTCCTTCCGCTTCTCTGCATCAGCCATGTTGTAGTTCTTCAAATACCTCAGGAACACATACGCGTTGACCTCTCCCTTCACCGAATAAAATCACTTAGACACCCCAAAAAACATCTTGATCTTCTTTTCCAATGCCCCTTCAAGCACCGTGTTGAATGACATCAAAAATGACAGCTCTTTTCAAGAAAAATCCTCCAATGCAGACACATTAAATGGCTATATCAAAAGAAAGAACTTCCGGAACAGCTCCAATCCGTTGATCATATCCAACCGCGCTGTTTCGCTCTTCTTCTGCGCCGCATGGTTCTCCCATGGACACATATACACAAAATCTCCAAACCTCCCAGTCGGAAGCACAATCCCCGCCTACCCAAGACTTCCCCCGCTTTTATATGTCACGATCTTGTCTCCGTATATCCCCCGTATCTTCTGTATTGTTCACGCTAGCAACAATTGCAGCACTGACAACAGCAAATTCAGCGGACGCTGCACAGATACAGACGATTGTAGCTGGTGTATCATCTGAAGTACATGTACTGTTTCAAGCTCCACCTGCGTCAGCTACTCAGAATCAGTTTTCATCAGCCGCTCCATCACCGTCTCCAGTGCTGGCGGAACCACCACAGATGCCCCAGACAACCCTGTCCACGTTCAACCCGGTGACTTCTCAGGCCACTTCGACTCTTCCCGCTCTTTCTTCGGATCATCGTGCGGTGACAGCGGAATCTCAGACAGCGCGATCGCACTCTTTCTTTTTCCTTTTCATCATCATCCACATCCTCGCCACATTTTTATCTGCTCCATCTTTCCTGCCCATGCTAAAGTTCACATCTCCACCTGCTCCTCCATCTTCTTCACTTACCCAACAAGCTAATGCACTGTCTCTTGATTCTTCACCTTCATTTTCGTTAGTTCCACCTTTTTTTCTACAAGTGCTGCATACTGCTTTTCAATTTCCTTATTGTTCAGCTCCTTCTGCTTGCTTATCTTCTGCTCCGGAACTTATGACAGCACCATCTGCATCTTCATTTCATTCTTCATTTTGCTCATCTTCTCCCGTACAGTTGCATCTGCTCTTCCACCACCGCAAACACTCTTTCGCCTTCCGCTGTTTCCTTCTCCCACATCACTCACCTCGCTCTCCACTTTCACAACAACCATCTTCCTACTCGTGTCTGGCCCAAGCAAAAAAGCGATGCCATCCCTGATGATCTCTGTTAACTTCTCCTGACACTTTTCGCACAGCCCCAACGGCAGAATCAATGACTCCGAAGACTGAACCACCACATTATACACACAAATTAATGAAGAAGATATGGAAATTGTAACCCCCGACCAGCCAGTTTCCACTTTCCATCCATACTCACCACCCCTCCTTGCTGAGCCCATCACTTCTTCTCCTTCCCCTGCTTCACCTGCATCACCTCTGCATTGTGCTCCTCGCTCAGCTCCAAAATCTTCTTCTTCTTCAGGATTATTTCGTTCTTCTCCTGCAGCTGCTCTGCCAGCCCGCTCAACAGATTCGCCTCCTTTTCCTTTCCAACTTCTTCTTCTTTTCCTTCTTCCAGCACCGCTTGCGCAATCGCTGCTGGTGACAGAACCACATCTTCCATCTTCGAACACACTGACTCCAGCGCCTTTCCATCACTCCTCTTATCCATTTCGTACACTGCAATCCCTCGCCCAATCACTTTATCATCCAGCTTCACCATTGCAACCCACGAGTTCAATGATCGCAATACCAGAAGCGCTATCGCCATATCTGCAGCGACGGGTTATGCAGATCGTTGATTGACGGGAACGCAGTCACATCAACCGTTGCAAAAATCCTCTTGCACCACGACTTCGTTCCCGCTGACTCCGCAAGAGAAGGAAGCGTCTCCATCAGTAGAACAGAAACCATCGTCGAAAGCGTAACGATATAACCTTGCAGCGTCTGCAGCGACCAAGGAAATTGATTCTTTTGATTTGAATACACACGAGATGCTTCAGGCACCACAATCTGCATCCGTTATTCGATAACTTCTTTCGCTGCTACAAAAATGAATGAAGCTGCTGGAACCAACGCATCAAAAGGGATGAACGCTGGAGCCGATAATTATCCTGATGACTGCACATTTACAGCTGCCTTCTTTTCTTAACTTCTTTGCCTTCGCACTGCCAAAGCACATCTATGTTCTTCATAAATTGAAGAATCTAAAGAAAGTTCATATAAATGAAACAGCTGACTGAGCTATGAGTGATATAAAATGAAAAAACGTATGAGCCATTCATTATTTCTTTGTAATTGCATTCTTCAAACCAAATCATAGACTTTACATATCGATCATTAATAACTTTAGTTTTTGTATAAAAATACCTTGTTTTTCAATTGTATAACTTTTATTGAACAGAAATAAACATTTATTCATTTTTGTACGCTTCATATTAATTCTTCAATAGTGTCAAAGCTGAAAAATTGTTAAATTAAACATTCAAAAATCTCCGGATATAAAACAAATATAAAATAAATACGTTTGCAAATAGAGATTATATTGATAATAATAGTTATATCACACATATATATAAGTGAAACTAGTTTTATTGAAAAATTAGCATAGAAAAATTCAAGTTGAATACATTGCAGTTTTATTACTGCAAAAAATACAAATAAACTTCAATTATTGTTATATACAGATAATGTTAATGATTAAAACTTTTCAAGGAAAGAATCAAATGCTTATGTCTGAAAAAAAATGAATGAGAAAATTGAAGGAGTTATAATTACGGGAAACAAGAATTTGCCTTTGAGTTATTGTGGGATAGATCAGGCTAAAAAAAAGTGATTTTTCAAAAATTTTCACCCATATGTCTTAATTTTTTTGAAAAGTTCCTTCTGTATAATTTTCAAATAGAATAAAAATTTCATATTTCGGTCAAATTTTTGTTCCCAATCATGATAATTCACAAAAATGGAAATAATAACATTGTCAATATTTTGTTGACATGATAGCAAAATTTGGTGAGTGGAAACAAAAATTTGATCGAAATATGAAATTTTTATTCTATTTGAAAATTGAACAAAAGGAACTTTTCAAAAAATTTTAGACATATGTTCTTTTTTTATTTTCTAATTAATTTAAACTATTTTTGAATATTTCAATTTCATTTTTTCTCAATCATATTTGTTTTCACAATAGCAAAACATTAATTATCTATTTTGATCAAATTTTTGTTTTTAAAAAAAAATATCTCAAACAATGTGACTGAGAAATGCGATATTAGAATTGACTGTGACCTTCAAAAAGATAATAGAACCAAAAAATCAAACTTGAAATAGATATGATTGAGTCTGGAACAATTCTCATTTTCATGGGAGAATGATAATAAAAATATTGTATATTCAGAAAATTGCTGTTATCTTCATTTTAAATATTTTTTTTGAATGAATCAATCTCAACTTTTGAATGCATTGGAGTGTGTGGGAAGAAGAAATGCAATTTCTTAACATTTTGAATCGACAAAAAGAAAAGAAAACTTATTAATTATCGAAACTGCATACAAAGATATGATGAACCGATTTTGAAAATTCTTTCGACTCAAGGGCTTTTTGTGATCTTAAGTTGACATGTCAATTAGGATTTTTCCAGATGATTCACTATTTCATCGTGGGAAGGTTGAAGCAATTAATTCTTTGGGGGAGCAATTTTTCTTTCTTGTTTATTATCTTCATCATGGTTCACTCACAATGACGTCGTTGTTGGAGAAATAAAAATATGAAACACAAAGTTCGGTTGTTCGTCTATTTAACTCTCCAGCATAATCAATCAAACATCAACTGACAGAACTTTTTGTTTCTTTTCGTCCTGATAATTTGGAGGAGTTGAAAGATGTGGGAATTGATGTTGATTGTTCAATAATACCTACAAATACACTTTGAGGAATGTTTGAATATGGGGAAAAGAATTAATCAACAAAGCATCACATTTCCGGTATTAAAGCGGAGGAGGAAGAAAACCCCAAGGAGGGAACGGCTAGCACTTGAAGCTTTTTTCATACTGGATCAACTCATGTTTTTGCAATTTTCAAAGAACACTATTTGATCTTTGAACATTTGTAGAGAAGAGCAAAGATCTTAGCTGATTCAGTTTTTGTCTGAGCAAAACCGGAGCTGGAAACAATCTAAACAAAGTTTGTTTTTACTCTCGATTTTGACAATATTCGTGTTATTGTGGAAAGATTTTCTGGAAGACTCAAAACGCTCCTAACAGTCTTCAGAAAACCCTGGATATTTGATGAAGTGAAGGTTTGCAAACTATTTTAAACTATGAACGCTTCCTCTCATATATGCATATATTACACACTACACACACAAAGAATGTTGCTGAAGCAAATTCAAGATTTTTGAATGGAATGAAAAGCGAATATCTTCGAAAACAGGAAGCGAAGAGCAATGCAAATGAAAGATACCTAGCCAGATAAGGAAACAAACTTAATCCAAAAGATTCATTAACTCCCACAATTACGTCTTTAACTGCAGAATCAACAAGTTTTTTGAACACTTAAATACCCATATTGCATTTATTTTCTGATTTATTGACTTTTTTTCCTTCTCGTCGCCCATATTAATATTTAATTTTAATTCAGATAGCTCAGATGAGACATTCGCAATGTAAAAAGTCAAAGAAAAAAGAGAAAATGAACAAGAGAAAGTTATTATCCAAAGAGAGCAGCAGAGATCAGATTTGCTGAGTAGTGGAAGGGACGAGCACATTCAACCTCAAAATACTGATAATTCTTTGTCATGGTTTAAGCCAAATCAATTGAAATCTGTAAGCAAACTTTTTCCACCTTCCTCACAACAGTTTCCTTCAATTCCATCATCTTCCTCATCCGCTTCATCATCTTCAACACAAAATTCAACCAGAAAACCTAATCAAACACCCCTTCAGTTTTTTCTGAATTGTCAACATTAGAACTGTTTATTATTATTATTTTTCATCTTTTGTTCAGGCACCTCAAAAAATAATATAACAATGAACAGTTTTGAAACTTTTCATTTTTTTCTTGTAATATATAAAAAAGCAATAAATTTCTTCATAGAAAAAACTCTTGTTTTGTTGTTTTCATAAAAAAGCATTGCAAACATTATTGATATTCATATTTTTTTGTGAAAAACACTAAAATCGCAATTAACAACAAATGGAAAGCTTCAGAGTTATATGGGGAAAACATAATAACTTCGTTTTTAAATTAGAAAACTCTCACATCTTCAAAAAACGTAGACTTTAGAGATAAAAATGTCACAGAATCAGAGTGAAAGATGATAATCAAACATTTCATAAATGTATCGCTAATAAATTATAATTACTGATTCCAGCGTTTCAAAACTTTGATCATTGTCTTTCATAAGAAATTATAAAGAAATAAAAAATTATGATCAGATAAAAAAAATAAAAAAGAAAATATCTGAAGATCAAAAAAGATTGACAGAAAACCGTTTTGACAGACTCAAAACTGAAATAATTGATTAAATACGAATTTGCAATAACAATATGTATTGATAAGATAAATTCAGAAAAATTTAACTAGAACTTGATTTGACTGCGTCAAGTGGCATTAGATCGGTCAACATCCAATAAGATCGATCTAATGCCATTGAGACGCAGTCAAATTGGATGTGACTCAGTCACATCCGATGTTTTCAATTCTGGGTTTCAAGATCAAAGAATTTTCATAAAAAATTAAAATTAAAATTAATAAATTGCGTTCAATTTTATATCATTTTGATTGAATATAATGATTTTTCATGCTAAATAATTTTTTATTCTTTAAGTTTTTTAAAATTTATTGCAATTATTCGGAAAAACCTGGAAATTCTTATTATTTTTGTTTGAGAATGATTATTGGTGATTAATAAAAATGATATAAGTTAATTTCATTTCATTTTTCAATCTTGAGAACAAGTTTCATTTATTTTAAACATTTCGAAATATTTTTCTGAAAAAAGAAAAAATACAAAAAAAGAAGCTTTAGAATCATATCTTCTTTTCAATTTTTATTCGAAATGAAAAAATATCAAACAATGATTGATTAATAAACACACAACAGTTAAGAAAACACAAAAAAGTTAAATTTTTTATAAATATTAATAATTTACAAAAAAAAGAATATGAAAATGTTTTTTGTTCAAAATATAAACAAATTTGACTCAATTTCAACAGAAAAAAGTTAACAACTGAATCACAATTGCGAAATTTTAAAGTTTCAAAAAACCAGAATCAAAATAAGAAAACAACAAAAAAATAGTTAAATACTAAAAATACATAATTTAACAAACAACATATCAAAAAATAAACATCAACATGATTTTAAAGGTCAAAATATAAACAAAACAAAAAAATGAACGATCACAATTTGTGATCATAAAAATTACAATTTCGCCCTTGGTGAGATTGAGAGAAATTCGATAAAAATTAGCAAAATTCGATAAACCAGACAAAAATCGATTTGACTGAGTCACATTTTCGTGACTTAGTCAAATCAATCAAGTTATACTTGAACTAATACGAATTTTTTTAGTTATATCGTATTAATATTTTCTTTTTGGTACGAGAACGATCTCGTACCAACAAGATTGACACAATACCGATGTGATTTAATCACATTCATAACTTATTAATTTGGACGTTGTGATCGATCAATATTTATTGGTTTATTTTTATCAAAATGGAAATCTTTTTGATTAATTTGTATTTATAACAAAATGAAAAAATGTTTTTATAATTATTTTACAGAAACTTTTTGAAATTAACAAAATCATAAAAAAAACATTTAAGGAGAATAAATATCTTTTAAATTTTTTCATAAAAACAACATTATTGCATAATATTGATTCGTTTTCTAGTGTTTCATTTCACTATTTTCTTTTTTCTTTAAGTGTTTGTTGTTTTTTAAAAATTCCTGAAAAAAAAGTTGAAAAAGAATAAAATAACAAAAAACAAAATATTTTATTAATTTCTCATTTGATTTATTAACAAAAATATAAAAAAATTTTTTTTGAGTGTTGAGTAAAAAACAAACAACAAATGTGAAAACCAAAAAAATTTAGGATCCTTTACAAAAAACAAAAACTCATCAGTTATTCAATCAAATATTCTTTTGATAGTTAAAAAGAATAGATTACAGTTTGATTCACTTTAAAAATAAAACTTGTTAACACAAAAAACCGATACAACAAGTTCACTAAAAAACTGAATCAAACTTGAAAATAACTTAAAAATCGGTTGCGCATGCAAAAACAATCAATAATACAACAACAAATCAAAACATCAACGACGAACATGTTCTGGTAGTATTTGAAAGGAAAACAAAAAAAAAATGAATGATCAAAAGTTGTGATCATAAAAATAACTGTGTCGACCATAAAGAGATTGAGGAACATCCAATGAGATTGAGTCACATTCAAAAAGTCAGATAAAATTCGTATTTCTTCAATCAATTCAGTGCGGCAGGGAAAATTCGAACAAGTTCAACTATATATAAGGGGATGTAGATCAATTGGTAGATCGTTCGCTTAGCATGCGAGAGGCACTGGGATCAAAGCCCGGCATCTCCAAATTTTTCGACTTGTTTTTGCATTTATTATTCGAAATTTGATTTTCTGGTTTCAAGAAGAATGATGTTTTTATATTAATATTAAATCGAAGATAGCGTATCACCTTTTAGAAGATATCTTGAAACAACTTTTTATTATTATTATTATTATTATTATTATTATTATTATTATTATTTTTGAATAAATGAAATATTGATTTTTAATAACAAAAATTTTGAACAAGGCTTATAAACTGTGTTTCAAAACATCTTTAAATATTATTCTTCAATTTCTGAATAAATCAAAATTTCATATTTGTTTCAAATAATGAATGTGATCGACACATACAGATATCGCATAAAATACCGGACATCGCACAAAATGCCGGACAAGATCGATAACTCAATAACCGCAAGAGGAATAATTCTGACAATTTTCCTCAAAATATATCTCATCAATACATACTCATTTAAAATGTCAAACTTTCAAAACTTCCTCGTTTATGCTCAGAAAAAATTATTATTTATATCTCGGAGTAACTCAAAATCCTATTTCTCAGAGATTTTCATAATTATTATTTTCTGAGCATAAATAAAGCGGTTTTGAAAGTCTTGTATATCATGTGAGCTTTCATTGACGAGGTATGTTTTGAGGAAAATTGTCAGCATTATTCCTTTTGCAGTTGTTGTGAAATCGATCTTGTCCGGTATTTTGTGCGATGTCCGGTATTGTATGTGATATCTGAATTGTTTATTTTTCACAAATATTTTATAAATCAAATATGTTTAATTTGTTCTTTTTGATCTCAAAAAGTTGAGCTACAGTTCGAAATTTATTTATGAAATTGCCTGAAGTATTATATATCGCACCATATGGGGAAAGGATAGGAGTTGATAAGAACATGTTAATTGTTTTATTCTGAAATACACTCTTAATGAAATTTATTGTGGTTTTTCGATTATTCAATTCTTTGATTATTATAAGTTCTTTCCCTTTTTTGAACAGCTCTTATAATCTTGCAATTTAAAACTATCAAAGAGGGAAAACTACTCAAAGAGATTGTGATTTTGTTCAGATTTTCAAAATATCCAATACACTCCTCCAGATCTCGATTTAAGTGTTCATGGCAAACATCATTGAATTCCAAATTAGGATCTTTGAATATAAAAGAAATATGAACAATCTCTCATTGAACAATTAAAATCTTCATCAAGATAGATAAAAACATAGGAATCAGTGAATGAACCAATTCTATTTCCTCAACATAAAAGTGAATGAAAATCAACCTCTGAAATAAGAATTATTTCTCATTATCTGTTTATTTGTATTGTGATATTCTCGTTCACGAAAAAAATATTGATCAAGCCTCTGTTCGATTGTTGCTCTTGATTCTCCATCACTTTAATTGAAATTTCTTTATCTCCTGTGCATCTTGGTCTAAGCAAGGCATCTGATGTAATATTCCTTTCGCTTGCGAAGGCGTTCATCTCGATGTTCACGTCTGAGATTCTTTCTTGATGTTTAAGCGCTTTGCATGTGATCTCGTAATCTCCTGCACGCTGGAGTCTTGATAAGGAGTCCGCGGTCTCGTTCTTTACTCCCTGGAGGTGAACCGCTCCCATCTGAATGTTCCGTTCTCATGTCATTTGTCGTATTTTCCTTAGTAGAGAAAGGAGATTCGTTCCCTCTGCCCAGCGAGTGATGTCGAAGACCACTGTCGTGTTGTCTGATCTTGGCAAGATTGTGTGTATGTGGCGCCCAAGGATAAGTGGGAGGAAGTGCTTGAGGGACATTAAGACAGCCAACATCTCCTTGAAGTTGGAGGATTGGCTGAAAAAGGCCTTGTTGAAAGGTTGGTGAAAGTGAAACAAGTCTCCATTGATCCTTAGCGTGGAACCACAAGCCCGGGGTGCCGCATCCTTAGTAAGAACCGCCAGGGGGGCTGCGAATGATATCCATGGCCTTTGTTCCTTCTTGGTTAGTCTTTTCTTCCATCCATATATTTGTTTGATGATAGAGGGGTTGACTCTCATCGTCGCATTCCATCGTTCCTTCGTCACAGCTCTGTTGAGGGCCTGGTATAGTCTGTTCATTTGAAGCGAAGTGTCTCTCATGACGAACCGTGTTGCGCTGATAAGACCTCCAAACGATGCAAAGCTCCTGATCCGGACTTCCGCGTTTCTCCTTACAAGCCTCATCCACCGTTTGCACTCCTTCCTCAGAGACCTGCATCTCTCTTGTTCCAAGCTGACTGTACCTTTCTTCGTCCTCCTCATCTATCCCAGATAGTCGAATGTCTGTCTCGTCTGTAGCCTGCTCATGTCGAAGTTGACCAACAGTCCAAGCCTTCCAAGCCATGCGGTTATCTCTTTCGTTGCTGTCTGAAGCTTGTTTGGGTCTTGATGAAGCAGTTCGATATCGTCAAAGTGAGCTAGGCAGCGCAGGCCCCATCTTTTTCGTATTTACTGAGTGACCTTTCTCATAACGCGTGTGAAAATGCGGCGCGCGTCTTTGTAGCCGAAGGGCTTTCCTTTGAAATCGTATGTGTCCTCTCTGAATTTGACACTAATAAATGGGGTGAAGTCTTGGTGCACCGTGATAAGAAAGTGGGCTTGAGAAAGATCGATTGTAATCGCATGGTCATTTTTTTTGAAAAAGCTTCTTCAATGTTTTGTGATCTTCGGATTTGAAATTGATGTCTTTTTTTTCCTTTCACAAGTGACTGTCAAACAAATTCTATTTAAATAATAACATTCTTCTTAAGAATGATAAACTAATGATTTATATAACTTTCAAATTTATCTTTTATTTCAGAAAAAAAACGTTGTTGTTTTCCACCTCAAAAAACAAAAACGTTCGTTCATTTATTTTCTTTGCAAAACACAAATTTTTTCTTTTATTTATGAGAATAACAAAAAAACTTAAGCTCTTCATAGAGATAATTAAAAAAATATTATTATAACAACAAAAATTAATATATTCTAAAATAACCATCTCGATATTTTAAATTTCATTCACAAATTTTGTTAAAAAAATTAACTTCAAAAGAAACAAAATCATTCAATTTTGCAAAAAACGTATTCGAACAATATATTCAACATATCTATTATAAACGTTGTGTGATAAATTTTGTTTTCTTTGAAAATGGAAAATATATTTTCACCAAAATACCAAATTAAAATTAAAAATTGAAATTAAATATTTAACATTTGAATAAATATAATTTTTATTTTGTAAAAACAGTAATTATTTGAAAGACAACAGTAAACAGAATATATCTAGATTTTTATTAACATTTTTTATTCTTTTTTGACAAAAATGTATTTTTTCTTAGGCAAATATATTTTTGTTATAAATCAAAGTTAATGTTTTCCATTTCAATCCCTTTTCAAATTGAATATTTTTGAAAGATATTGTTGAAAACTGAAATGAATAATGGTAATTTATATTTATTCACATTTTTGAATTGAATAGAAAGTGTTTTGGATTAATAATATTAATATTTATAGTTTTTTTGAAAAATGTATTTTGTGTTGATATAAGTTTTAAAGTTGTATTTTTGTGATTATTGTTCGTGATTTGAATTATTGAGAATACTATTTTGATAATTGATCAAGTCAAAAAATGGAAGTAATTGTTTTTGAAATAAACAAAAATGTGGATATATATTTTTAATTATTTATTTTTTTGATAAGAAAATAAATAGTATTATTTAGTATGTTAAAAATGAAGTTTTTTATTGAAGATTTTTAAATTTGTGAAGGAAAAATGGATGAGCACTTTTTACTGAAAATTGAGTTTTTTTTTTTTTTTTTTTTTTTTTTTTATTTTTTTTTTTTTTTTTTTTTTTTTTTCGAAATATAGTTGAGAAAACTGAAGAACGTACCATTATTATTACATCTGTATTAAAATTCGAGGGAGCATTCTTTTGTTTTTTCATTAGTTCTACCTCTAAATGGAAGATGAAGATTCAAATGTGACCACATACTCTCAATGGTTTGTGAATGTACTGTTTCATCAGCTGGATCAGAAAAATGCTCTGAATGATTTATTCTGTAATGCGTATATTCACATTGTTTAATTCCACTATAAGCAGACCATTTATCGCTATAGATTTCTGCTGAGATGTCAATGTTTTTCTTAATGAAATATAATTATGTGTCTTCTTTTCTGTCAGGAACTAATTCAAGTCTCAATTTTTGTGATTTAACCTCCAATTTCCTTTCAACTGCACCCCACAACCACTGTTGCTCTTTCACTCTGCCTTCTCCATTTTTTTCTTTTATGAATCAATGTTTCATCCATTTCCACTTTTCTATTCTTTCCAATTTTTTTCAAAATCAAAAGATTCAAAATAATAACAAGAGTTACGTAATCTTTCCGAAAAACTTCAAAACTGCACTTTCTGAAATTTCTGTTTCAGCAACAATTTCATCAACGGAATGCTTGTACCAAAAATGATAAAACAGTGACATCGTGCAAAATGGTGATATTGAAATCAGAAAACAAAAATTCTTAATTCCAACTGAATTCTTATCCACATGAGGAACATTTAAAGATATAATAATCGCTTTTAGGCTTTTGAATGGTAAGATTCATCAATTTTTCACATTAACAGCATTTAAATGCCTTTTTAATACATCTCATCGATAACAATATGTCAAGAACTGGTATGTTATTTCCATTTGACATCATTTGTGATTCACTGACAACCAATTTTTTAAATCTCTTCTTTGCAAAATTTAATTTCCATTTTTAGTAAATTGAAAATAAAAATTAAAATTGAATAAAAATAAAAAATAATAAACAAAAATTGTCGGTTAATTCTTCAGTTATTATCATAGGAAAGTAAATAAAATACAATTTTGTCTGTAATATCGAAAAGATGGTTGTATACAATATGGAGGTAATTATTTCAAATATGGGTTTTTTTTTTTTTGATAAAGAGTCACTGCAAATTGAAAATCAAATAGATGGAGGTCAATAATAAAACTATTCCTCTATGACCTGACAAATCACTTGAAGTCTCGTCTGTCACAAAAAAAATTTTTTTTTAAAATAAATAAAATTGTATTTGATAAAAATAAAACAAATGATAGCGAAAACTTTTAAAGTCTTTTTGAAGCACTTTGTAAAAAATTTATTGACAGCATCTGTAATATTTTGTCGTTTTTTCTCTTATGTCAGTGACCGTCAGTGACTGTCAATGACAAATTGTGTCAAAAAATTAACTGTCTAAATTTTTTTGAAAACATTTTTTTGTTTTTTTACAAATAGAATAAAAATTTCATATTTCAATCAAAATTCTGTTTCCACAAACGAAACTACATTAGAATAGATGTTAAAACTTGATAATGCTATTTCATACTTTTCAGTGAAAATTCGTGAGTGGAAACAGAAATTTGATTGAAAAATGAAATTTTTATTTTAAATGTAATAAAACAAAAGGAACTTTTCAAAAAAAAATTGAACAATTTATTTATATATTTGCTGAGTTGCAAGTTGAAAATATCAGAAAGCATAAAGTTAAAAAAAGAAGTTAATTCGAAGGATTTGGAAAAACAAAGAAATAGATTGAATTCATTATCACCGACAACTTCATGTTCTTCAGTATTTCTTAATAACGATTCAGTATAGTTTTTATTTTTTGATTCATATTGATGTTTTATACTTTGAAAAAACAACATTTTCATCAACAACATACCATCATTAATTAATTTGTGAAGTTTTAGTGGAAAGATGTATCCCATACTCAAGTGCAACTACAAGTGAAAAAGATAATGAAAAGAAAAAAAAAATGCAGGTAAGAAACGAGAAGAAAGAAATAGAAAAGATAATGAAAATCAAAGAAAAACTGAAAATGAACTTCACGATCATGAAAACATTGAATTCACTTCTTTATGACATCTTCCCTCTTAATGGAAATCTACAAACATTCACAAAGCTTCATCATCAATTGATTTTCCATCACTTTTTGCTTATCAAAATCTTTCTCAACTCAACATTCTTCAACTCAATTATCTTTATCTTCACTATTGCTATCTTATTCGGTATCTTCATCAATATTCTCGCAACTGTCTTCTCTGCTTCAACCAAACATGCATAATTTTTAAAACTTCACTCTTCCTTCTCCTTTTTGTGTATTTCCTCCTCAAAATTGTTTCTGACAATTTTTTTTGATTTTTCCAGTTTCTTCATGTTCAATTTCCACTCGAAGCAAAACTTCTTCATCTCAAATTTAAGAAATATATTTTTGAAAAACGAAATCAGAAAGAAGCTAACCATTATGTAATTTTTAAAATCACAGATCTGGATTTTCATAGAGTTTAATAATTACGTATTATTCTTTTTGTTTTTGAAACCATGATTTTCGAGTTATTGTTTAATGAAACAAGTTTGTTGGAGCCTGTCTCGCTTTCGGCGTTCGCTCGGACTCGTCTTCACCTTTGTGTGGAGTTTATCTCTCAATTAAGCATTATTCCGAACAGAATAGAAATAATTGATTTATTTGAACAATTTTTTTTGTGGGAATTTTTTGATAAAAAATCATCCATATGTTAATAGAATTTGTAATTCGTGCTTTGTACGCATTTCATCACACAAATGGGACAATGTATTTGTCTTCAGGAATTATCATTGAATAATTATGCATCGAAGATGAACTGTTTGTGATCAAAAAATTTAAAAAAAATGGGTTTATTTTTTGAAATACATGTGATGTCACACAACATAATGTTATCATATCAATGGCGTTTGCTTTCAAAAATGAAAATCAAATTTATTTGAAATCTATTAAAGATTAATAGTGTTATAAGTGAATCAATTATTTCGTGCTTTGTGCATAAAAAGCTTGAAAGTCCATATTTTCCTCCAATTTATATAGAAATGTGATTATATTTCACTTTCTATATTCAAATATAAAAAAATTTGTTTAAGTTGAAAAATATAAAAATTGATCACATCGTTCCGTATAAATGTGATTTTTATCAATGAAAACATCATTAGAATATTTTTTGTCAATAAAGCTTCTTTCGTGAAAATTGCTTGAATGTTACATGTTTTTAATTGCAAAACTAACAAATTATAAACGTAGCGGAATTTCAAAAATCGGTGTTTCATAAAGGTTTCATGATTGAAAAGTGATTTGTGTAAATTGAAGTAGGAATAGTGAAATATTATTAAGAAATATCAAAAGGCAACATGAAAATATTCCGTTTAATTGTTTATTGTGAACAATTAATTATCTTCATATTCTGAAGCATCCATTCCATCCCCAGCCCCTAATTCATCATCCTCCATTTCACTTTCGTCATTAACGACAAGAATATCATTCGCATCTGGAACTTCTTCGTCAATTTCTTAGATTTCTTTTTGATCAGAAATAATAATGGGCTGATTTTTAGGCTGAAATCAAATTTATTCAGAAAAAAGATCTTCGAAATTAACGTGTAAGTTGCGTTGAACAAGCCACATTGATGAACAAACTGCAAAAAATGTTTTTCTGATGCCATGGCAAAGGAAAAAATACCCTTAATAACTCCAGAGTCCTTTCACAGTATTCGTGTACGCCTTTGTTATTGGATCGACTATATTTCTTTTGTGACAAACAGTCAAGTGCTTGTATCTACATTTTCCGAGGCAAGAATAACTTTTCCATTCATCACAATAAATGGTTGCACCTGTGAAAATCCATTTTTTTAATTATCGGGATTAATGTTTCTTTAGAACGATCGGGCACAATCATTACGAAATTCCTCCCTGCGCCTCCACCTTCTTTTCTTTCCACTGAACCGAATGTCCACAAAAGATCCTTTTTTTCCTCTCGAAAATTTCCTCCTCCTCCATACTGCCTCTTTTATTTCCACCACTTTTCCAAGCCCTCCAATTTTCTTTATCGATTGATTCCATATCCTTGTGCAAACTACTCTTATGACGCTTTTCCAATAACCAATTGTATAGAAAGACACGTCTGTTAACATTTTAATATGTTTTGAAGCTAATCCAATCCAACAGAATAAAATAACAATCATAATTTTATGAAAAGGTCATTTGCTTTAGCTGAATACAGTTCCGTGCAAAACTCATCGTTTAATTCGGCAAGATGAACAATGGAAATTTATAAAACTATTTCGTTCGCTATTCATTTTCACATCTTTCCTGCATTATGAACATTTTTTCTGTTTATTCGAAAAAGCTTTTTCAAAAAACCATTTCCAAGCTCTATCAGTTTCATGAAATATGTTGGACAAAGCAGCAACAGAAATTTTTTTTCTCTATAGCTTCAGTAAATTGCATCACAAGAAAGATCAAAACCCATTAACATGTGAAAAACGAATATTTCATATATAAATATATATGAATATGAAAAATGAATTTTTTCAACGAAAAACAATATTATAAACAATCAATGTTTAACTTTGGTGTATTTTGAATACAAAAATATCTATATTAAATTTCAGCTATATTTTCAATATGCCGCAATATGTAGCTTTGACGCATCTGTGGATAATCAGAAAGCACATTTTTCTATTAAATTTTCTGTTGGATGAAGAAGGTTCCCAAAGGTGAGTGCTTGTGATCACACTTAGGAAATTAAAATGCATAAGGAAAATGCATGTATCTTTCATTCAATATTATTTTTATTCTATATCAATTTCATTTTCAACAAAATTGGCGATTACAATCTCCTTTTCTGATAATTGAACATTTTTTCATTCAATTATTGGAAATTGAAGTCTATTTGTTGTTCTTCAGCGAATTTCTTCATTTTCAATGAAAGATTGGAACAATTTAATTTTATTTCTTTTTTTGATGTTACGTTTATGTTGTTTTTGGAATTTCAAAAAATCTATAAATATTCATTTAATATTTTGTAATTTGATAAAAAATTCACATAATAACAATTGAAAACAGTTAATAATCAAAAGATCAGTTTTTTTTCAATTTTTCCATAATTTTGAAGCAATGTTAAACTTGAGCAAAATTTGTTCCTATGTTGTTAAGAATTGTTCTTCTAAGTTATTAAATGTTATTCGAAGAATTGGGAAATTGAATGATCCACGATCAGATAAATTACTCAACAAAAAATTGTACAATTTGAAAATAGAGACTTTCTTGATTATTAGACAAAGAATTTCTTATTACTACAATTATTTTGTATCATCCACAAAACAAATAATTCAATGTTTCTCTTTCCGAATGAAATCAAAACTAATAAAACAGAAAATTAATAAACAAAAGAAATTAAACAAACAAACATTAGTCATAAATAAATATTTGTCAAGGAAGTGTTATTTTGTAAAAAAAAATGTTCTTTCGAAATAATTATGTGATAACGCAAATGATGTTGAAACTATGATTGAACAAAACCGTGATAATTGAAAATCAACAACAGCAATTGCAACAAAGAACTGAAAAAATAGATGACGTTATATTTTCATGATTAAACACAAAATTTTCGCTGCGTTTGAATTCACAAATGCAAAAACCTTTCTTTCTCATTATGCGAAGACAAATTGACACACATTACTTATTTAAAAGTTGATATTGGTTTCTGTATGTATAATAATTTTTTTATTTTTTAATGTTTTGCTTTTTTTCTCCAAAAAAACAATATATTTAATCGATCAAACTTATTTTTATCATATATGAATGAAAAAAGTCAAGGATCAAAAAGAAATAAAAAGAAATATGGAAATATTAATGTGGAAAAAATTTCTATTTATTAAATAAGAAGCGAAATTATTTATTATGCATGAAATGAGATATTAAAAATCCAAATTGTCAAGATGGCTTATTTCGGAAATGCGTAGACAAAAACAGTTCGTTTTTGAATTAATTCTTTACATTCGATGTTCACAACCTTGTTTTGTTGATTTTCTCTCTTCTGAGGAAGTGCAATAAATAAATATTTACTGCAATGACATCTGCTCATGGCAACATACGGTTGACCATGAGAATAAACTGGGTTTGGAAGATACAACCCAACGTGTGAAAAAGATTGCCCTTGCGCTTTGTTAATGGTCATAGCAAAAGAAACCCGAACCGGGATCTGCAGGCGTTTGAGACAAAATGGCAGCGTCCTGCCTCTGGTTGTTATCAGTATTGGAGCAAGAATTACAGAAGAATATGTATCAAATGAATTCGAAATTGGATTGCATCTAAAACACTGCTTCCCCAGCTGCTCCACTATTAGTTTTGTTCCGTTGCAAAGTCCGTTTGCGAGGTCCAAATTTCTGAGTAGAATAACAATTGCACCGACCTTTAAATGAAGCTGGAGAGGGTATAGGTCTGAATTGTACCATTTTTTCTGCTTTGTTTTGGAAATTTTGAATTCAAAATTGTGAAATATCATAATTTTCTATTGCCTAAATCGATCGGAATAATAAAAAAAATAGCTTCACTTTATTATTTCGATTTTTTTGTATTGATCACATATCCCATAATAATATTAATATTTTTCACGATATTTTGATCAAAACCACAAAAATACATTTTGTTTTCCGATATTTCACAATTTGATATGTTTTTTGAAAAACAGAACAAATCTCGATATATTTTTTACAGTTTGTCAGTTTTCTTTTTATCTTTAAGTATTTTTTGAATTTGTGTTGTTAATAATTAAAAAGGACTAGTATCAAATACAAACATAATTGATTTAGATTTTGCATCAATTTCCTAATCAATATTCTGCGGAATCTGAAAAAGAAGCGCCGGGTGTTCTTTCTTCTGAATCAGACAATGCACAGCAATCAGCGCCAAATTCTTGCGAAGCAAATGAAGGAGATGAAACAGCACAAGAAGAGAATCACTTTTCAACTGACGCTTCAATTAGCTCATCTTCTTCTACTTCAGATCCAACAGGCTCTTCGGACTCCTCTCATTCCTCTTATTCCTCCGACCAGCCACAAACACCCAAACTAGACAAACAAAACATTCAGGAGCAGAAAAAGCGTTTTAGTGCATTTTCTGCTCTGCACCAGAAAAATACTTCGGATGTGCAGCGGCAGAGCAGCAAGCTCAAATCCACGAGCGATCCGGACTACCACTTCCCTCCTGCTGCCCTCACCAGCGAGGAAAACCTGGTTGCGATGCTGTTCCTGTCTCACTTGATGCAGCAGCCTTCATTCTTGCACACGGTTGTGCTTATGAACCAGACAGATGAGTTTGACATATCAGATAAAGAATTAATTCCGTTTGCTTCGCTTTCATCATCAATGACACATTCCTCTGCAGCCACTTCTTCAGCTACTTCTTCAGCTTCTTGTTCTTCCAGTACACACAACAAAACTTTTCAGCCTGGAATACTCTTCCCGATATCACTAATTCTTCACCACTTGTCTGAGATGCTCGAAAACTGCTGTTCCATCAGTCATGTTTCTGTCTTGCAGCTCGTCAAACTCTTTCCTTTGCATGCTCTGTATGACCTCACCCATTGCGATTGTATACTCCTCCTTCCAATCACCTCGGTGATGCTCGCAATTGCCTCATCGCTTTTCTCTGTCCCTGCAATATCTTCATACTTCCTCGACTCAAATATGGAGTTAAGACTTCTGTCTCTTCTCGAAGCAACGCAAACGGACAGGCAAAGCAAGAAGATAATCAACACAGCTTTCAGCGGATCCTCGTCAACTGTATATACTGAAACGAGTCATACAGGAAAAGACTGCATTCTTTATGCGCTAACCACTCCAATAATCACAGATGCATATTCCATCATTTGCTAGCTGCTGAATGCTCTGATGAAATATCAGAGAGACATGTCAAATGGCTTGACAACTAAAAACTCAGAGTCACTTCCATCTCTTTCTGACCGTTCCAACGCCATCAGGGAACAATCGAATTGATCTAAAGTTGAAGACGTGTGACTGTCTCCGTCTGCTTCACTTTCCAAAGTGTCATCGTTCCAGCGCTCCTATTCATCAACATCAAACTCATCTGGACCTGTACAAGAGCCCCCTATTCCACACTTTTCATCATCATCATTTTCTTCTTCTTCAATTCAAACTGCACTATCAACATTTCCCCTTATTATTGGTTATGCAGTCATTTCACCTCCTCCTCCTTCTCCTCCTTCTCCTCCTCCTTCCATCACTGATTTATCTTCCCAAGTTCAAACCAATCTTTTCTTTCGTTCACGCACTGATCAAAGAAGCTCACTTTTCAGCTCTGTCTTTCTCAACGATCGCCTTGTTCGTGCTGTCCTTCCAATTGTTTGCCTTCTTTTTGCAGCTATTCAAAACAATGCTCCTTCCAGAACTGCTTCGTGCGCCATGATTTCATCCTTCCAAGCGCAATTGAATGCTACACGTGAACTCGATTCCTCGTTTTTCTTTGATTCCTCTCCGTCTTCGCAGTTCATTTAGCTTGTGTCTGCTTCTCTTTACATCCTCACCACACTCTTGACTCCAGTTGAGTCCACAAGAGCAGTCGCCACGACTCTCACACGCCTTTTCATGGACAATCCAGTTGATTGCATCCATTTCTTTGTCTTTGCAGAACAACTGCTGGGTGTGGGGAAGGAGAAAAAGAAAGAGGAAAACGAAGAAAGCTCATAAAAAGAGAAAACTTATCAGCTGAATCCATCGGCAACTCCTGCTTTTTCACTGCTTGCTCCACCACCTGTGTCAGAGACAACCAAAAAGGCTTCTCCATTCTCCCTCTCTTTCCTCTCAGATATTCCTTCGCTTGAGCCGCCTTCCTCATCCTCTACTTCTTCTCTGCTTCTTCTAATGTTCGGCTCTTCCTTTGTGCGATGCTGCTACACTCTCTTATTCTCTACGCTTCCTCACAAAGATCTCCATTCGTTCTGCATTGAGCTTGCTCTTCCCACTCTTTGTCATCTACTCTTTGCTCCGCCAACACTCACGCCACTCTTGTCGTTCTCCGCGCTGCCAATGAGCCTTACACTCAGAGGGCGAATTTCACACTGGGACAGTTTATATCTGGAGGAGTGCAAACGCTCAATGACTTCAGGCTGTGCATCGATGGTTTCGCCGTCTGTTCAGAGCACTTTGAAAGAAAAGCTAGCAAAGTCAACAGCACAAACAGAAAATCAGACACAAAGCGAGAAAATTGCACAGCCATTGATTAGCATCCCATCACCAGACATCATCGTGCCATCATCTGTGTCTTCGTTTATGCCAATTGGTGCATCGCAGGCTTCAAATGCGAATCGGTCTCTTCAAACATCTTTGGTGTCTGTTGATCCCAGTTCATCTGTTCAGCATTCAACTTTGTCATCACAATCGTCGTCGTCCTCTTATTACAACCGGACTGGAGCGCCGTTGACTCCCACGCTGAACTTCATGTTTTCTTCATCCTGTTTCCATTCTGTGCTATTTTATCCGCTCCATTCGACAATTTCTGATCTTCTCACCACATTCTCCACAATCGACATGCAAGTGCGTTCTGCCTATCTGTTTATCACTCTTCTCTCTTCTTCGATTTCTCTCCTCAATTTGTTCCGCTCAACACCTGCTCAGTCGCCTCCTTCAAACCCTGCTGCAATGTGGATGTTCCATCGGCAGTTGGTTGAACAAGAACTCAGAAAAAGGAAGAGAGCTGTGATGGAAGAGCGAGACAGACTGAATCAGCTGGATGATGACAGCGACGATGAGGCTGAAGAGGAAGAGGAAGAAGAAGAGACAGATAAAGGATCGACAGGAAAGCATCTTGTTCTTGCAATGCAGAATATGATTGGGGGGATTGCTGATTTAACAACCGATGCGTTATCAGCAGTGGCAAACAAAGCAGCTAAGTTAACATCAGCCATCGGGGGCATGTTTTCGTTTCTCGGTGGAAAGAAGAATAAAGATGATGAAAATACAGATGATGAATCAGATGAAGGAAGCGAAGAAGAAAGAGAAGAAATTGAAACTGAAGCCAAAGGAAAAGAAGACAAAAGGCAGAAAATTTCAGAAACTCAGTCAACAGCCAATGAAGAGCAAGCATCACATGAGGCAAATGAATCTTCAAGTGATTCACAGATTGTTGCTGCAAATAATACTTTGCAGTCTCCTTCAAGCACATCTCAATCCATTCCAAAATCTCCCTTGAAAGAAAAGGGAGCAGCATCTTGTTCCACTTCCTCTCTTTCTCTTTCTGCTTCTCTGCCTTTATTCCTCCTTCCTTCCTTTGTCTATCGTGCAGATGGTATTGTTGTCCTCTGTATTCATCTGCTCACTCGAATAGCTTCTGTTGATTTCAGCCTGCTTCCACAGTCTCCTTCTAGAAAGTTGTATTCACATGATTCACGTAGCGATGATAGCGCATTGAGTCTTATTCACAAAGTGCTCATAACAAAATCATCTGAGCACACTTTTTCACCAAGTCAGCAAATTTCGAGTGAAACTATTTCTGGGCAATCAGATAAGCACAACAACCAAGAGTTTCCGTTCACCTCTCTTATGGCAGTCAGAAATTCGAAGAGATCTGCATCTTCTAATACTCCTTCTCCTCAAAAGGATGCTGTGTCACTTGTTCTGTCTGCAATGGAAATTAATGCAAGAAGATGAAGTGAAAGAGATAATTCGAATGATTCCACAATCGATTATGAGAATAATGATTATCCTTCTGATTTATTCACAACTCGAACTCATCAATCAAATAACGCTTCCCAAAATCCATTCAGTGAATTGAATTCTGATGGAGCATCTTCACTTGTCCAAGTTGTCCAAAAGCTTTTCAATCCGCCTCTTTCTTCTTCCCCCATCACTTTCATCACCTCCTGTCCATTCAACCAGGCAGGCCCGCTTCCTCTGAGGCAGAACGTGTCCATCTG
This sequence comes from Monocercomonoides exilis, assembly GCF_001643675.1. Taxonomy (NCBI): domain Eukaryota; phylum Preaxostyla; order Oxymonadida; family Polymastigidae; genus Monocercomonoides; species Monocercomonoides exilis. The sequence goes on along the minus strand of NW_027150564.1, from coordinate 810,618 downwards.
GTCAGCTTCCTTCGACTTCCTCACGTCGCTCGAAAAGAGCATCCTCAGCAGCTCCACGCTGGGAATGTCACAGCACACAGACGTTGTCGCCCAGCTGGCAGTCAACGAGGCAGCAAACGGAGGCAGCTCGCAGTTCTGCTTTGAGGAGACGTGCGTCGGCTTGGAGATGATGAATGTGCTGTCCACATTTGCATACGTGCCTCCTTCGTCTGCACTATCTCTGCGTCTCCTCCGCCGCGTCGCTTACATTTTGGAGGGAGATCCAGAAAAGTCTCTTTTCACTTCGTTCTCTTCCAGCGAACTGCTGCCATCTTATGTTTATTCTTCCACGTTTAGCAAACAGCATTGATGCAAACTTGGATAGTGCTTTTTCTATGAGCAATGACGAACTTATTCAGGCAAATCGTCGGATAATATAAATCTCTCATTAATTTTCGTTCATTAAAAAAAACCCCTTCATCATTATTATATAAATTTTCAAATATAGAAATAAATGAAATTATGTTTGATCTTCAGAGAATTGTGAAAGATCTATTAATTGTGAAGTGAAAAAAAAAGAAGCATGTTGTGGTCGTTGATGATTTTTTTCAACTTTTGTGGGTTTTGTTACGGAAGAGTTATTGGCTTATTTGGTGAACCAATTGTTTTATTCTTCATTCAGCTCCTGAGAAGTTTAAATTGAGAGGATTGTTTTATTTGCTTCTTTTTTTTTTGAAACTTTTTTCTGAAGCCTTTTGACGTTGATGAACATAATATAGAGTCCATTCTTTATATAACTCTGATTCTTCTGTTTGAACATGTCTTGTTATCAAAGAGTTATACATGTTCATCTTTGTTGTTTGTGATAGTTCTTTCATTTCTTTCCTTTTCATCATTTGATCCTTGGATATTTCATCTGCATTTTGGTGATTGGACTTTCCTTCAAACTTCTTATGTTCATCTTCTTCAACGTGTTCATTTTCTTCGTGCTGAAAATCATAATGTCCGTTAAGTTCGTGCAGGTTGTAGTTCAGGTCATTCATTTTCTTTTTAGAAGGGTTGTATGCATCATTAGTTAAAGACAAATAACAAAGATCATCAGACGAACTATCCTCTTCAAAGAAATCATATAACGAAGATCAATCTTCTTCATCATTTTCATCAATGGAACATTTTTCATGATTGCTATCAGTGTTATTTGTTTCTTCTGTTTCTTTTTCATTGATTCTGTTTCTCTTTGTTTTTTTTTTTGGTAATTTATCAAGATCATCGGTATCATTCAAAACACATTCTTGATTTGATTTTTCTTCTTCAATTTTTTTCATCTCGTATAATTCATTCATCTTCTTCTTTTATTCTTTTTGAATAGTTTCAATCTCTTTTTCACAATCTTCGAAAGTCTTCAAAAATGTATTCAGTTCTTTTGCATTTACTGTTAATAAATCGCTTAGAAATTTTTGTTGACTTTTGTGAATATTTAATCAATATATAAATTTATATATATATACTTTTTTTTTGTAAATGATCTTCCCCTTTTTGGTATATTTTCTTTCAAGTGAGACTACATACACTCAATTGTTTGAGTATGTATTGTGTGATCGTGTTCATCTTTAAATCGTTCCGAGTGGTTGACACTTTTGAGTTCATATCCTTCTTTTTCTATTCCGCCATATGCTGACCATTTATCAGATTTTAGCTTCTATGTTTTGTCCACGTGCTTTTTCACACATTTCACTAATGTCTCTTCTGTTCTATCCGGATAAAATTCAACTTTCATTTTCTGATCCGTTTCTTTTTCTTTTCTTTCAACGATTCCCCAGAGCCATTGTTGCTCTCTTATTCTTCCAATTCCGTTCTTGTTTTATGTAATTTATGTTTCGTCAAGTTCTACGTTTCTTTCAATTCCTAATTTTTCATTTCGATTCATTTCAATAAATACACAAATTCTTCTCATCAGTTGGTTGAATTTTTATACAGAAAATTTCGAAGTATTTGTTTCGTCAACTGTTTCTTCCACAGAGTGCGTATACCAAAAATGGTAGATTAGGCACATAATATTAAAAGGACTGAGTTTTATTATTTCTAAGATTGAATTTTTATTCCAATAGTACTCTTTTTGACATTTCAATCATCTATACGAATAATTATTCTTCGCTTTCATCCCTTTTTTTAATTTCATTTTTCTTTTGCACAGTGGACAAGTAATTTCTTCACTAATTAATCCTAACTTCTTTAAAGTGTGTAACACATAATCATCATATCCTCCAGAAGCAATAAGAAATTCAGGAAATGTTATCAACGAAGGCTTTCCTTTTTCAGAAATCATTTCCACCGAAATAATCGATAGAAAAAAAATATGAAAAATGAGAATTTTATTATGGGATATGTAATCAATACAAAAAAATCGAAAAAATAAAGTGAAGCTATTTTTTTTTTATTCCGATCGATTTAGGCAATAGAAAATTATGATATTTCACAATTTTAAATTCAAAATTACCAAAACAAAGCAGAAAAAATGGTACAATTCAGACCTATGCCATTCCTTGTTCTCATGTGGATCGTGAAGAAGAATATTGTTGTCATTTAATGAACATTACGTTTCCATTGATGCCTCATCCCAAATAATACATAACACTTTTCTAAATGATCGAGCTATTTATAAATTTTGTTCCATTAGAGAAATTGCATTATGTTCCTCAACGGGCACAAGAAGAGGAAAAAAACAGTGAACATCTTTCCCTTTTGGAGCAAAGATGCAGCGATCACAGTCCAAGCAACACATTGGCATATAACTGAATGTGCAGACAAATAATGGAAAATCACTTTGCATAGAAAAGTTTCACCACTTCCACCTGGTCCATCCAAAAAATGACAATTGCGCACTGTTGAACCTAGAGATGAACTCAGGATTCTTTCTTTGATACTCTCAAACGCCTCCTTTTGTTTTTCATTTAGCAACTGAATATTTCTTGAAGCTAATAATATTTGATCATCTTGTGATAAATCATCAATGCATTTAATGGGTATAGGTCAGGGAGGGGCAGATAACAGATCTTCAAGATTTTTATTTTCGGAACGAAATAAAAAATACGTATCGTAGAAAGCTTTTAAATACGCGGAATTTTCCTCGTCTCCTTTCATCAAATAATCTTCGGACTTGTTCTTTTTGAATTTCTTCCACAACTCCTCTGGATTTACAACATTGTTGAAAATCAGAATTTGTGCGAATACCTTTCGGAGTTGATTTGGCAATCCAACTGAGGGAACTTCTTCCAAACATTGGTCCCAGTTAAAATCTTCTGACAACAAACCTCTGGATGCTGCGGCTTCCTTGAAAGTGTTATGAATGTGGTTGTCGTATGTTTTCAGATACTCATAAGATGTTGGACCTATAACATTCAAAAGCAGCAGACGAAGATAATATCTTTCTTGATCTCTTGGACTGACTGTGTACAACCTTGTGACAATTTTTGATTTGTAGCTTCGATATTTCCAGGAATGAATCTTTTTGTCGAAAATGAATTTGCTTCCAACCTCTGAATATGTCAAAGATCTTGAATTATGGGGATCATCTGAAATGTTCTCTCCATATTTCTTTTGACTCTCAGCTTTCAATTTAAAGAATGCAGTCAGCGTTGAATCTTTGTGTTGTGCCTTTTCCATAGCTTTATATTCTTTTCCCAGACGAAAGAAAACAAACTGCTTGTCAGGAAGATGAACAGCCAAACAAAATATAGTTTGTGACATTCTTTGAATTCATTATTCGAACAACCTCCAACATGCTTTTGGGGATCTGATATATCTCATTTCAATAAAGTTTCTGATTTCGTCTATTTTTTCTGTTTCTCTATTTTCTTATTCATTTTCTGTCTTCACATAATAAGAGATCGTTGAAGATGAATTCAATGTGGATGCGGATTAAGATGGAGAAGTGATTGTTATTGATCCATCTGAACTTAAAGAAATTTATTTGTTCAAAATTTTCATGCGAGCTCTATCTGGACTTTTGTGCACATATTTGTAAAGATATTTCCACTGTTTACAAAGGAACATATATCAACGTTGATATGAGTATTGAACTTTCGAAGCAGGTGGGGATTGTATGTAACGATCCATCTATTATCAATTTCTTTTTTGTTTAAAAAGACCACTTCACCTTTTCTTCTTCTGTATGTAATGAAACCTTGTCTATCCTTGGTTGTTTCTTCACATAATTTGTTTCGGAAAGAGCTTTTGATACTTTCCATCAGCGATTCATTGGGCATTTGGTTTATCTAACCCACATGATCTATGAACCATATGCATCAATACTATTTCTCTCAAATTATTATTTGATCCATCTTCACTGGGAAGGGGAATTTCTGCACATATGCGTTTGTCAATATCCTCTGATGTTATTGGTTTGTTTTGATCATGCAAAGTGAGAAGCAAATGGCAATGCGGTAGTTCACTTTTCTGAAACTCAATTTTATATACATATGCCTTGAGTGAACAGAATGGTATTCCCTTCTTTATGTCTCTCATTAATTCATCGAGCTTGAGTTTGAATACTCTTGCAATTAGATCTGGCCTATCAGCTTGGTGAATGTGCGGCGAAGCGATGTTCTCGATCATTTCAGTCCATTAAGGATTGTACGTGAAAGTCAGAAAGATATCTGGCTTTCCATATTTTGATACAATGCTCATGGAGTCCATATAGAATTGTTTTGATCACCTGGGACTTCCAACAAAGGAGGAAGGAAGTATTATTCTTCTTCCCAACAATATTTTTTGATACAAAGAAGATGAGGAAGAGGATAAAGAGGAAGATGATGAATGAGTATTAACATCGAAAACATTGTTATTTAACGCATCATTCAGTTGATTACAATTACATCGGAAAATTTGATGTTGATGTGTATGATAGTACAAAGTCTTCATTCCTTCTATTCGATGGAAGGAATCCACGATATATTGTTGAAACAGTTTTCCTCCAAGATGAATTGGAGGCCATGAATTTCTGATTGCAATCATGTTGAGTGCATGTGTTCTTATATTTGATCTGAATCTTCTTTTTTTTGTCTTCCATGATCTTTTTTTTCATTTTACTTTCATTATCTGAATAAGATTTGGTATTATCACTTTGTCTCTTGTCTGAAAAACCAACTTCATCATCATTTAATGAATTTTCTTCATTTTTGACTTTCTCCTTTTTATCGTTTTCGAAAACTTCTCCATTTGGAGAGATCAAAGAATAAATAAGTGGATCACACAAAGGATCGTTCATGGCAATAGTTGACAACTTGTCTTTTTCAGCATATATGGTTAATCGCTGCACAGGAGGCAGTCCATCGTCACTGACGAATACTGCAGTAACTTCGTTCGATTGCGGAGCAGCAAACTCTTTCCCAAGTTTTCTGCCTTCTGGATCAAAAGTGAGGCAAACTTTTTTCATTTTTTTTTTTCATTTCCATTGCCTTTTTCCGCTCCTTTGAGTAAACATCATTCATCATTTTATAGCTTTTTGCAAATGGATTGGAATTTCGGAACCATTAAATTTGAGAACAAAACAGATAAAAAGAAACTCGCTTATTATGTGTGTTTCTTTTAGCTTTTCCAGTTGCCTCTCCTGTGTCAAGAATATAAACTTTACCAAACTTTGGATCATTATTATTTAATGAATTCATAGGATAGGCTCTTCTCTTCGTTTCTCCTTTAATAGTGAATTGCATGGAGAAATAATCTGGTGTTTCTGCATAAAAAGAACCGTAAGCAAGAAAACAGTTAATTTTTCTGATGTTTTCAAAAAAAATTGTCACTTTCTGGATGCTCATGATTAAAAAGAGAACGGAGAAAATCTGGAAAGTGACAGATATCGATTGGAGGTTTGTGTAATCCACTCAAACAGTCATTTAAATTAAGATTTTTATTTCTCTTTCTTTGAATCTCTGATTTGAAATGCAGTGCTCCACATATAGGACATACAAATTCCATTGGACCCAAATAAAGAAATATGTTCGAAAGATTGGTTTGTCTTCTGCTGCACAAAATGGAAACTTCATGAATTTCGTGTTTTTCAAAAAAAAAATTTCATTTTAAAAATTGTTATTTGTTATTAATATATATTAACAACGATTTTTGACTTTTTCCATCACTTGAAATGTACACTCTCGTTTGTTTTCATCTTCACAATACAAAGATGATGAACTTTCACTTGTTTTTTTTTTCTTTATCAAAAATAATTTCATCATTATCATGGTCACAAATGGTAATTATTGTTTAATTTTTTTTCACTTTCAACCAAAGACTCCACTTCATTATCTTCTTTTTACTCTGCTTCTTTCATTTCTTCAGAAGGATTCTTTTCATCGTCAACTTTTTCTTCTTCTTTTATTCCTAAATGTTCACTCCAATCATTCAAAAGCTTCTCATCAGTTATCAATTTGCCATTGAAGTCTAATCTGTTTGAATAAGTTGAAGGAAGATATTCAGATGTTTCTGGCAGCTTCATGAGAATCAATCCAGATTCAAAATGAAAAACTCCACTTGTTGCGAAGGATTTTTTAATTACAGCAGATGAGAAAGCGTGATGAATTGCTTGAGGGAGAGCATCCACAAATGCTGTTTTTTTATATGAAGATGTCGACGAAGACGGAGGATCATATTTTGTTTGAAGTTCTGTTTTGAGAACAGCGAAGACTTTTCAGTCAAGCGGCTGGATGTCGTGTGTGAGGAATGAGGAAGCAACGTCGACATTTTCTTTTTGAAATTCTCTTCAGATTGTCGGATCTGCGCGAGAAATGTGTGAGTCGATGAGAAGCAGGCATCAAGAATACTCAAGTGACATGCGCTTTCTGCGGTCGATGATTTCTGGAAGAAGAATTGAAAGTGTTTTCTTTTTGTATTGGTTGCAGCCCATCCAACCACTTCCGTACGGACAGATATCAAGAGTTTGAGATAGGAGCGGCTTCATTTCATCATGAAAGCTCTTGCTAGGCCATAGAATCACAGAAGGAAGAGCAAATCCATCAGCAGCCACAGCAGCAACCAGAGTTGTGTTTGCTATTTTTGGTGGTTCTTTAGGAAATACTGTATTTTCATTTTTCGGATGAACCACGCTCAGTTTTAAAGTGGCTGAAACTCTCATTAATGAATCATCCATATTGAATATTTGTTCATTTTATTATATATGGGATATTATTATGGATTAAATGCATTTTCATTGGTTTTTTATGCCCTCCTCAATAAATGATCCTTTAACTCAAAATATTCTCTAAAATATAAATAAACATTTCATTCAAATACACATATAATATTTGAAGTGTTATTTTGGTATTTTGTGATGAAAAGTCACTGCAGATCAGAAATTTGACCCAAGAAAGTTAATATTTGATACTCCGTAACCATGAAACTTATGAAAAAATAAGAAATTCACAATGACGTTTGTTGGAACAATTCAGACTTTCTATTTCGAGAAAAAACTTTTCGGATTAACATATAATTTATCCAATAATTTGATCAAAATAAAAATTTCTGTTTAGGAATATGAAAAGGTATTATTTAATTGGATTATTTTTTATTGTTGATTCATGAAATTTTCATGGTTTGTTTCGATTCTTTTTCAAATAAATTTTGAGATTTGTTGATAGATCAATTTTTCATTTGGAGATAATATTTCATTGGACATTATGAATTTGAACTTTCAAGAAAGCAATATTTGCCACAAGTTTGATTAAGATGTTAACATGCAAATCATTAGGTCTTTATTCAGCTTTAATATGAATGTTTTTTTTAATTATTAATATTAATTTTTATAATTAAAAAGCTTAACAAATTCTCAACAGACAACAGAGAGCGTAATGTGAAAGATCTTGCAATGAGCGGTTTTGCAACAGATTCATTTGTGTGTAAAGAAGATCTTCTGCTGAGGGTTGTGAAATATCAGAGCGAGACGATATTTGTGTCTTCAGTTGCAGACAATCATGGAGACAGCAAGCTATTTGGAGAGATCAATGCACCTTGCGAGTCGTTGAATATGGGTGTGAAACATATTATTCCATCTCGTTATTCGCAGCTGCTAATCTCAAAGGAAACAATCATCAATGGAGAATGCGAAGCGAAGGATGTGATCATCCGCTCACTTCAATCTCCCACAGCTGCTTTGGTTCATCTGAACTCAACAATTGCCAACGAGGGAAATGTCATCACAACCTCAAAGAAAGTTCGGATTGAGAGATTGAAATCAACTTTTATCAATCGTTTTCATATTCTGGAAGTTCTGTCATTCATGAAGCGAGTGGGCAGCTATCTCTTTCATCTTTTGATTTTTCTTCGGTTGAACAATCAGAAAACATTGAATCTATTGTTCTCAACTCGACATTGTTGAGCATTGCAAAAGGGATTCTACATGTTGACAACTGCTCAGTATTACTCCTTTCATTCAAAAAACCATTTTTTCTGTTTTGTGGGGAAGAGATTTCATTGACAAATATGAAGCTGGAACAGATTGAATCAATAGCTGATATATTTGTGATTGGAAAATGTGGAAGTGTTGTGCTGAATGGAATTGATGCTGATGGAGTGAAATTGTCTGAAGGTTGTGTCATTGTGATAAACGATTTGTCATCAGGAACTGCTTCAATTGGAATATCCTCATTCAACAACTGCTCGAGGAATTCAAAAGGTGCCTCTTCTCTTTTTGCTTCTCCCACTCCTTTTCCTTCACATTCGACTTCGCTTTCTTCTATTTCAACAACCTCTATTTTTCGAGCGTTTTTTTAAGAAATATAATAGAAAATGAATAAATGTTGCATTCTCTATGTTAATTATATTATCATTTTTTTCAAAATAATTTTTGAAAGATAATTAACACAATAAGGAAAAAGAGGAAGAAGAGGATGAAAAAGAAGAAATAGAAAGAGGAGGAAGAGGAGAAGAAGACAAATGAGAAAAGTGTGAGGAACTTGCTGAGCCGTGTTCTATTTGTTTGTTGAATGAGGCAGGCGGAGGGTGGATGTGCGAAGATAAGGGAGAATGTGCCATGTCGAGTGCGAAGCGTAAAGGAGGCGGGAAAGGATGAGAAACAGAGAAAAAAGGGGGAGAGAAGGAAAGGTGTGATAGCGAATGGGAAGAAGAAGAGAAAGAAGAAAAGGAAGAAGAAGAAGAATAAGAAGAAGAAGCATTACAATATATTGGCTCCTCCTTTCTTTTTCTGCCATTCTATAGCCTTGTGAAACAGCTCCACACGCTGCCCGTTCCCCAGAGGCAGCCCTAAGCAGATCGCCCCTTCCACATCGTTCCTCTCCAGCAGCAGCCCCATTAGCTCCACAAGTTACCGCGCCATCCGGAACAGCGCCCGCCCCTCTTCTTTCTTCCACATCTGCGATTGAGCCTCCTCCACATGCTGTTTAAGCCCTACCCCTCCCCCCACCGACTCCCCTGAAAACACATGCACCCTGTCGTCCAGCGCAACTTCAACAGCGCCAGGTTCCGGCTCACCATCTTCATGATCGCGCAGTTCTCAGACGACGTCAGAGGCACCCGCCGGTTTGCTGCATTAAACACATCCGGTAGCAACAAGCTCAACATGAAGATATCATAGCGCTGGCACGCCTTCACCACATATTCGAATGACGGCAAGCAGTACCAAGACAACATGTGCGCATTCCGAAAGATCCCAAGCGACAGCATATGTTGAGTCTGTGGATAGCTATCATACAGAAGAGGCTCCGTCTCAGTATATGCGATGACTCAACAATCCACATCCAATGACAGTGATGGTGCTGAAGATGGTGAAATTGTTGGATTGCCACTGCATATCGCATCTGACTGCATCCTCATCGCATCTTTCCGCTTTACTGCATCAGCCAGGTTGTTATTTTTTAAATACCTCAGAAACACATCGCGTTGACCTCCCCTATCTCCCACTGTGACCCCCTCAAACTCCACAAAAGACATCTTGATCTTCTTCTCCAACTTCTAATCAAGCGCTGTTTGGACGCATTTCCAAAACATCCTGTTCAACATCATCAGGAAATTCTCGCACTCTTCAGCAAGTGGCTTCAACTGAAAACTTTCAAATTTTACTCTACAGTTGTCATGAAAACCATAGCACATCTCTCTTCTTCTTCTCCCGCACCTTCTTTCCAAACATCCATACCTCCTCATATTCCTTTGAAACAACTCCACTCCGAAGATCATAACCCATTGTGCAGCATCGCTCTTTTTCTGCAACTCGCACATCTCCCCCAGCCACATGAACACAGAGTCACCAAGTTCACATCTCAGCACTCACACACTTTCTAACACAAGAATGCATTAACTCAGGTCTGCTGCAATCGATTAATCATATATCCCCCGGATTGTCGGATGCACATGCACCAGCAAAAGCTGCAGTCCTGTCATAAGTGGAGTTAGCTGCCACTTTATCGAAACAGACAACTGCAGCTTGGGATTCATCCTAAGTACATGCACCATTCCGTATGCCAACTGTCCTAGAAACTTCAACGTTGGATCTATTCATCGATCCATCGCTGTCAATCCCACCAATAATGGAAACTGGCAGCCAAAAATGTGCCCGACCAAGATACACTCAGTGATATTATAGTCCACTGCGAAACATTTCGTTCGACCCTGTTTGTCATTTTCTCATTAAGCATATACAGCAGCTTCACTCTCTCTTCTAACATCTCCTTCGTTTACTTCTACTGCTGCTTCTTCAATGCATTTGAATTCTTCTGTCTTTTTATCATTTGATTGAACAGCTCCTTTTACTCTCTGATTGCATGCTCCTTCACTTTCTGCAGCTCCTTCAACATCTTTGTTTCCTTCTCCATCGTATTCATCTTCTGCCACACAGTTGCATCCGCTCCTTCTTCACCTCCTCCACCACCTCTATTGGCCCCGGCAATGTTCTTCTCTGATCTCTCGCTGATAAAAGATCTCGTTCCCCCTCTTCTGCCTCCTCCTCCCCCACTGCCGTTTGCTCCTCCCACAACACTCACCCCGCTACCCACTTTCACAACAACTCCTTTCCCGCGCGTGTCTGGCCAAGCCATAGCAGCTAGACTACCACGATGTTTGAGGAAAACTTCTCCTTGTGCTTTTCACATAGCCCTAACAGCAGAATAAACGAAGCAGAAGACAGAATCATCAATCCACACACAGAAACCAACAAAGAAGTTATAGAAAAAAGAAACCACAACCTTGCAAATCTACCTCTTGGTATCCCAATTCACTGCCTTGCCCTGCTGATTCAGTATCTTCTTCTTCTCAATCCTTTCCACAATCAGCTTCACCTTCTCTTTCATTACAACAGGCTGCTTCTGCGGATCCTTCGCCTCTGCCTTGTGCTTCTCGCTCAGCTGCAAAATCTTCCTCTTTCACATCCAGATGAATTTGCCCCTTTCCTGCAACTGCTCCACCAGCCCACCCATCTTCTTAAATATCCGCTTGTCGAACAGAATCTTTTGCTTCAACATGGGTGATTATTTTAGAAATCATTTTTTTCGAAGAAAATTATCTGTTCAAAATTTATATTTTGAATTTTTGTCAGTGAACGCAGAAAAAAATAACAACGACAAAAAACATCTCTGTCTTTCTTTCACATCAAACTTTTTCTTTCGATTCAAAAAAATGAACAAAACATTTCTACAAAAAAATATTTTTCGAATTCTTAAAATTTTCACAATTATCCACTCCCTAAAAAGAGTTATGATTTCGAAAATAATCACCCACATGATGAATTCAAAATACCTCTTCTTCTTCTCCCTTTTGTTCTCCCTCTTTGCCTCCCTCTTTGCCTCCCTTTTCTCCTTCCTCTGCTTCTTCCCGCTCCTCCAGCACAGCCAGCGCAATCGCTGCTGGTGACAGAACTACATCCTCCATCCTCAGCCCCGCCGCCGACAGCCCCTTCTCCACAATCTCCCCCACTTCACACACTGCAACCCCTCGCCTTATCACTTTATCGTTCTGCTTCACCACCATGCACCTCGACTTCGGAGATTGCGACACCAGCCGCGCTATCGCTGATAGCAGCAGCGAAGGGTCAAACAGATTGGAGATCCACTGGAACAAATTCATATTTTCATCTTCAAAGATCGGCTTGCTCCCCGAATTCGTGCTCACAAACTCTGCAAGAGCAGGAAGCTGCCCCACTGTGGAACAAAAAGCATCTCCGAAAGCTCCTCATCTTAGGTCCGCACATTATCCCCAAACAGCACAGCCCGCCTCGCCGCAACATATCCTCGCAGAGTCTGTTGCATTCTCAGTACGAATATTTGTGATTTTCACACATTTAAGATGCTTCACATACAACAATCCGCATCAGTCTTTCTATGTTGTTTATCGCTGCTACCGACGTGCATGAATCCACCACCACTGACACATCCGAAGGGTCAATTGCAGGCACAGATGTTGATGATGACTTATTATCTTCTTCTATTTTCTTCTCTTTGCTAATCATGTCTGTATGAATCGAGTGTGGAATTAACGTACTGCTCCAGTGAAGAAAATGAAGAAGTTGAAGTGTTCAGTAGACATCATTACAAAGAATACAGGAAGAAGAAAAGAAGGAAAGAAAATGCTTCAACATATGCAAAAGAAAATACATTCACAAGTTGCAAAAGTTGTGAAGATGAAGAGATCTGAAATACAGCAGAAATTGACGCATCTTTTGTAAACATCAACAGGAAACAAAAGCCAAACTGAAAGAAGAAGAACAAGAAGAAGAGTTTCCCATTGAGAAAAGAATTGAAGTTGTTTGTGAAAATGATATTAGCAAAAGCAGTGATAATTCTGATGGACAGAAAGAGAGAAGAAAAAATGAGTTCAACTGGAAAAAAAGAATTCTCAACAAAAGAAAACATATGAGGATAATTGTTTTGAAGTCAATGAATAATGCAAAGAAAAATCCAAAATAATTGAAGTCAAAGAAAAAAAAGAAATACCATTTAAAAAATACAGATGAGACTGAAAGAGAAAACAGAAAAGAAGAAAAGGAAAAAGAGAACAATGAAGTTTTGGAATACAAAGTAAATAAATAAATCAAAATCGAGAAAGAAATTAAATAAGACCAAAACGAAAAAGAGAAGTGATCCAGAAATAGAGATTCCACAAGAAATGGAAAAAGAGCAAAATGGAAAGCAGCATCCGAAAAAAGATCTGATCAAGAGGATTGCTGTGCTGGAGATTGCAGGAATCACACTTGATGGAGAAGTGATCAATGAGCAAATGAAAGGTGTTCTAGCTGTAAAAGACGAGAATCTCAACGTTGAACAGAAAAAGAACCAGGAGCAAACGGAGGCATGCAGCAAGCGAGAGAAGATGGGAATATTCAAGCAGTCAACCAGATTTGAACAAAAAAATAGACAATGTGAACATGTGAATTCCTGAACGAATTGAACATCAGAAACTTTTTAATGAGTATAATCAATTTTTTATTTTCAAAATGTGAAACATTAACTGGTTCTTCTTGAATCAGTTGTTTCGAATGAGATTAAAAAAGTATTTGTTTTTTCTTTTCTTATTTCAATTGAATGTCATTCGTAAAGCTTATAAGGGGATCGATCTTTCTGTGAAAGATATTTTCAACATCAAAGACAGAAAACATACAAATGCAACCAAAACAATACACTCTGAGCAAGTGGTCCAGAAAGCTGTGGGAATATGCCTCCTCAATTTCTGGAGATTACACTTTCAAGTTATTTGAGTATTTCTTTTTTTCATTTCGAAAAATGAAGGAAATCAAAGACTCGTTGTATAAAAAAATCAAATGGTGTATGGAACGTTCCAAAAATAATTGAAATCTTATTGTTCAACCTTTTTTTATTTATGCATGTGCTATTTTCAAGATCAATTTGATGGAGTGATGAATTCTTTGAGTTCAATATTTCCAAAGCTTCAGAATAATATAAAAGTCAAATTACATAAAAATCTGAGCACTTACTGTTCTTTTTCTCCATTGAGAGATTACCATTTTGATATTTCACAGTGACAATTCAATTACGCGAAATATGGATCACTCCTTCATTATTTGGATGAGGAGAGTGATAGTGAAGATAGAAGATGCAAAAAAAGGCGTTATCTCGATGATCAATCACTTGCAAAAGTGAATAGGTTTTTGTTTGAAAACACAGATGAATCCTCAGAGCTCAAAAAAAGAAATAATCAAGTCAGAAAAAGTCTCCATTACTCTGAAGGTCTATAATTTTTTTATTTTCGGTTATTTATTTTGTTTTTTATCTTTCAAAAAAAAGATCTTGACAATGATGATCGTTGGGGCATTTTGAGTGAAAATTGTCTTTCTTCATGTGCTGATGATCAACAAAATGAATATTCCAACGAAGACTGTCAAAATCTCGATGAATCAACTCAGTTATCTGTTCCACACGTTCCACAATTGATTGCAAATGCACAAAAAACTCCTGTATTAGATCCTTGTTCACCATCGAAACCAGTTGGCTTGAAAATTTTAGAAAACAGCTGTTGCTTAGCTGTAGTAATGCAAATGTTTACATCAATGAGCATATTTCATTCGTGGGAATATCAGAAGGAAAAGAAAAATATTCTGTTTTCAACAGTCATCAATATTTACAAATCGATCAATGATCAACAGGATAATATTGAATCTTTCTGGAACGAAAAGTTCTATGAAAAATGGAACAATGAAAATGATATTTTAAAAATGGAAGAGCACGAATCGGATGATGCAATAGAATGGTCACTGAAAATAATACGTAAACAATCTCCTGCAGCCATGAACAATTTGGGTTTTCATTCAACAGATAATATCATTTGCGAAATGTGTGGATATGCATCTTTTGAAATGCCACAAAAAGTTGATATAATCGTTCTGCAAGGTCATTCAATTGAACAGTCATTATATGAGTTTCAAATCCTTCACTCTCAGAGAAAGAACGAAGAATTGAGCTGTCCATTGTGCAGATCGATAGGTGGAGTGATTCAGCAAACTCAATATGCAAACAACTCAGATTTCTTGTTATTTCGATGCAAGAATATTTTTATTTCAACAAATGAACAAAATGATAAAGCCGCTGGATTGAAAAGATCATTATGGATGATTGAAGTTTCAAAAAACGTGCAACACACTGATTAAGATTCAACTCAGAAAGAGAAATACAATCTTCTTTCCATAATTTTGTTCAATCCAACATCCCATCATTACATCTGTATGACATTATCAGATATTGATCAAATCGAAAACAGCAACTAATACAATTTCCGTTGGAAAATATGCAACGATGAAAATGTGGAAGTGGTTAATGATCTTGAAATAAAAAGCAAATATGAAGGGTTGTGCTTAAACGGATGGAAAACAAGTTTTCTATGTTATGTTAAAAGTTCATTTATTCTAATGGAAACTCAAAGACAATTTGGTTATCTCGATTCTTCTTTTGATCACTTCAGCAATGATACAAATATTTCTAACAATGAACCTGAAAACGATAAAAATGATTCTTTGTTTTGTGGAGGAGTGAACAGAATAACTTATAAAACGAAAAAACAACATCACAGTGAATTGGTACAAAAAACAGGAATCAAAATGTCATACTCATATTTCTGCAAGAAAACACAAGGGATCATTTCAAAACCTAGAAACAGAACTGACTTGTGCTCCATTTGTGAAAGAGCTAGATATTTTCTGAAAATATCACAAAATAGGCAACTCAGTGATCAGGAAATAGAAGAGCTGCAATCTATTACCGAACATAAAAAATGGGCAGAATGCCAAAAACAATCATTTGCTGACTCAAGGAGCAAACTGAAAAACGGAGATCTTCTTTTGCTGCTAGACTTCAAAGAGAATTGGCAGCTTCCGCTTTCAAGAAGAGAAGTCAGTAAAGATTTTTACACAAAAAAACAAGTGTCAGACCTGTGCATTATTTCATACACAAAACAAAATAATTCACTTCACAAAACATGTCATCACTTCATTTCGGACTGTTTAACTCATGATTTCAGAAACGTCATTGAATGCTTGCACGTTGTTATCGAAAAACATATATCAGAATCACACCCACTTCAATCAACTCTGACAGTTTTTTCAGACTCTGGTCCTCATTTCAGGAATAAATATTTTTTTAAGTAATTTTCTAAGTGACAGTTAAAATCTACAGCAATTTACATCGATATTTGTAAATTATTTCTCGGAGCAACATGGAAATCCGGAATGCGATGGAGAGTTTGGATCAGATTCTTCCAAATTATCAACAACATGCTTGGAAACTGGAAGTAATGCTTCATCATTTTGTGCCTTTTTGAAACAAATTTTTGATTCTTCGAACAAAAGCACCATTAACGAGAAAATGAATAGACAGTTTCACTTGTGTGCTTCACTTTTTTTCATTATTTAACGTTGAAGTTTTATATTTATTGATTTTGGCTTCAGATACACTCCGTCAACTGAAAAAACTTGGAGTTGGCTGAAAATTCCATCTATGATGATATACTTGTTTTTCAAAAGACAAAACGGTCATATTTTCACAGCATCTCATTCGCAATTGTTGGAAGACAAATGGAAAATCATCAATGATTACAAAAGTGGTAAAGAAAGAATAGTAGGAGAAAGAAAGAAGTTTTAACGAACAAATGCAGATCATTCTAACAGCATGCCCATTAATGACAGAACATTATCTCAAATTAATCAAAGAATGACAATTGAAAAATCAGCAGCCGTTTCACTTCCAAAGAAAACTGCATCAAATTATTGTTCAAGCCCAAATCAAGGCATTCAATTTGAAAAGAAAAAAGAGACCGGAAAAGCACGTTACAAAAATGATACACACATTATTCACCGCTCACGAAGGAATTCTTCTAATATCGATGAGGATTTGATGATTATTGAAACAAAAGAAATATTAAAATCTAACAAAATAAATCTTCCAATTCAGAAATGGATAATCACTCAAACAAACGAAAATGTTGTTAATCTTTGTTGAGACTTTTGTTGTTCAAATTTGTTGGAATATTGTGTTTATTATTTTTGAACTGTTTCCACTATTGTTAATTCATTTTTAAATCTCACGACTATTTTTTTATTACAAAGATTTAAAGTTCTTTTGCATTTAATGATTTTTGTTGTTATTATTTTCTTATTTTTTTTTTTTTTTTGATTTTCTTGACTTCATTGCTTAGCTCTTTGCAGTCTAGTCGGTTCCAAAAAAAATGTTCATAAAACATTAAGGGGTTGGGATTCCCGGAATTTTGACTCCCAGGATGAAGTTATTATACATCTAATTTTTTTGAAAAGAACAGCTATTTTTGTTTTGAAATATTATGAATTAGTTCCAATTGTGGAAACGTTTCAAACATTTTTCACATTCTTTTTAATCATTTTCACCTTTTTTGAACATCAAAGTACTATTATTTATAACTTTTAAAAATTTTTCGGAATGTTAAAGTTTGTATTGAGAATTATTTGTTTTTTGTATGGAAGAATAAAAAAATCAAACATTATTATCATTAATATATTTATGATGAAGAATTTTTTCATCACAAGAATAACAATAACTATTTCCCACAACTAAATTTAATTTTTTGGTGATAAAAAACAAGGGCATAAAAATTTTGATTTTTCGTATTTCGTCCCATATGTCTAAATTTTTTTGAAAAGATCCTTCTGTATAATTTTCAAACAGAATAAAAATTTCATATTTCGATCAAATTTCTGTTTTCACTCACGAAATCACAACTTAACGGATAAAACAACGTTGCCAAGGACTTGTTTCAATGGCAGCAAAATTTTGTGAGTGGAAACAAAAATTTGATCGAAAAATGAAATTTTTATTCAATTTGAAAATTAAACAAAAGGAACTTTTCATAAAAATTTAGACATATATATTCATGTGAATCGTCGAGCAATGAATACTAGGGCTGCAGAATACTTTGGCCCGACACCGAAAGGTTATAATCATCCAAATTTTTTGAGAGTGCTTCTTTTCAACTTTGGATAGCACTTCACAAAGTATTAGGCTGTGGTTATTGAAACATTTTCATAAAGCGAGTTTTTGTCATTTGAAACGTTTCATAAATTTTTCCTTTATATTTGTTTTTGTGAATTTCTGATTGTAAAAGAGGAACAAACCAGTTCACAACTTTCAGGTAAGGAAAACAGCTTCCAGATCTCGATTCAATGATAATTTCTTCCAGTACAATTTGTTCTTTGTCTCATATCACAAATTACGGTCTTCCAACTTTTGAGACCAGCCTTTTGCTTCTCTGCGCCCGAACATCATTTTTAACCCTTTTGAGTGTAAACTCCATAAAGTTTATAGCGTCTGTAATCCTGACAACTCCATCAACCACAATGCTCGCCATCCATTCCAGCCGATTGTCTATCCTTTTATCATCGAAAAATTTCATTGCAGCACGAAATTTCCTTTGTCCAGCAATTCTCTTTTGTTCCACAGCGATTTTCATTTTTTTATTATGGTTATGATCTTAAATCCAATTTATTACCTTATTAATTTAAATTTTCTATTTTCGTTGAAATTAAATTTTAATTCACATTCAAAACGAAGTTAAATGGTTTAACACCCCTTGTTTCCCACATATTTATTTATTATTTTCGATGGAAGGGATTAACCCCCCCATCTCCCCCACATTGGAAATAGGCTTCGTATTCAAATGTAATTATCCCAATTTTCAGGGTTTGCTTATATACTGATAATGTTTACAATTATATAAAAAGTGGGAATTTCAATTTTCTATATAAAAATTTATGCACCGTTAAAAAAAAAGGTACCTATAAATAACTGAACCTATCAATTTGGAATTAATGAAAGAAGAAGTTTTCTGAAAAGACAAAAATAATGAGATTTTCAATCGAATTGCACATGTCATTCATGTTTTGTATGAAAAATTTTTCAATTTCGAAATTGAATTGAGGATTTTCGAAATAGAATTATTTTTGGTGTGTTAGGAAATAAAAAATCAAAAAAATGTTCTTCGAATCAAAAGAAATGTGGAAGTGTTTGTTTCAATCATCATCATCATCAAAAAAGAAAGAAAGAAAGAAAGAAAGAAAGAAAGAAAGAAAGAAAGAAAAGAAAAGAAAAGAAAAGAAAAGAAAAGAAAAGAAAAGAAAAGAAAAGAAAAGAAAAGAAAAGAAAAGAAAAGAAAAGAAAAGAAAAAAAATATTGATGGTGAATATTAAAAATTGGTAAATATCATTCAAAAATAGTTCTTATGAGTTGGCAACTGGAATGAATAGGAGAATAACATAGTTAAAATGCTTTTCGAAATCGTAAAATTCTACAAATCAAATATGGTTCATCTCTCCCCTCTGTTCTTCTCTTTCTTTTTGATTATCCTCAAAATTATTGGGTGAAATGTCTTGCTTATTTTTGCTAGCCAATGAATCAATATGATGAAATAGAAATTTCCTCTTCTTTAACAAATTGAAAGGAAAAAAAAATATTGAAAATAATTCACACGAAATTTTCCATAACCATGTTTTCTCAAATATTACTCCTTTTCGAAAACTTTTGTGTATGATCCGATGCTGCTTTCTTATACAATTCAAAATTCTCCTTCATTTGCATTGCCTATTGCAAGAATATTTCACAGGCAAAAAATAAATTTGAAGTAAAAATATCAAATATCTCTAATTTTTTGTTGTAAATTCTTTTTTTAATTCAAACAATCTCTGGCATCAGAGGATCTTCTGCATTTGGGGTTGCCATCAATGATCGTAACGATAACAATATAGTGCTTATGTTTTGGCAAGGTGTCCACGTTCCTTTTGGAGAAGTTGAAAGGATGTCCAAGCAGATATTCCCACTTGCATCAATATTTGGATGATATATCGGAGTTAAAAACCGTACAACTGGAGGTGAAAATGGATAAGTTTCTGGAAATTTCATATTGATTTGAAATCTTCCTCCCTCGTATGGACTTCCTTCTGGACCCTTCAAAAAATTAATCTCTAAAAAATGAGCATTGTGACTGCAAAACAACCTCAACAAATCCGTGAACTTCTAATAATTTATCATCAGCTGCCCATGCTGCACATCCAGGAGGAGGATGGGCTCCGACTATTTGAAGTTCTTTTTTCAGTCGACTTAACATAATTTGTGATGGGAATCTCATTTTAATTGGGACGAAATTTTTTGCTTTTAGAATTTTGTTCCATTCTTCTCAAACAAATATTTTTCTCGGTTTTAGAATTTTTCTGTATTTTTCTTATCATGAGAATGAAAGATTTCTCATGATAAGGTTGTGGAAAAAGTTTGGAACAAATCGTTGTTTTTTTCAAAAAAGAAAAAATTTTGCCCCAATTCTTGTTTATCAAAAAATTCGCATGCACTTATAAATTGCAAATATGTGCTTACAACACACTTTTTAATTTTAAAATCCACGAGAAATATCATATTTTGTTGTTAAAATTTAATATCAAAAAAAATAAAAAAAATAAAAAAAAATAAAAAAAATAAAAAATAAAAATAAAAGATCCTATATGAAGGTATTAGAGAAAAAAGAAATGATTGTTTTATCTTCAAGAAAATCTTTTAAAAATTGTTTTCAATGAACTCCAAGTTTCATTTTGAATTGGTTTGCCATATCTTTCATTTGAGCACCTCCTTTTGTTCGAAGAAAGTTAAGCGCAGCAACAAGTTGTTGCAAATTCTCGTACATTTTCATATCGTCCATTGCACGAGGAGCATCAAGCATCTGACATCAAGCAAGTCAAGCATCATTTAAAGAAAAATATGTTAATCGTTTTTCAAAAGAATTAATTTTTCATATCAGAAAAGTTAAAGTTGAAAAAAATGATTCTTTATCTTTGAAAAAAAGATAAGCACACCTTGTATAAGCAAGAGCACACGACTCTATAAAATCTCTTTTTTCTCGTCTCCTTTGGATCTGGATCTGCATCAAGTTCTGCTTTTGTAACTGACAGAGATGTGCAGAGAACACGAATGATGCCTATTTGCACAGCATGTTTCGTGTCTTCGTTCAGAAGAAGCAGCAAAGCCCCAGAAATCTGTTGAGGAAATGAGTTGAGGGAAAAAAGTAAAAAAAAAAAAATATTGATAAACAGATTATAAAGAAGATAAATTACAACTTTGGTAAAATAGTTGATTTTGTGGCAAACCTTCTCAACAACATCCACTTGATCGCTGTAATTATTCACAATCTGAGCAATCTTCTGGAACACTCCCTCTGCAATAGCCATCTGCCGCACCTCTTCCTCAGCACAGAGCGACCACAGAAGAGACGAGCACATTGTGAGGATTGGAATGGACTGAGGCTGCCCTCTCACCACTTCACATCTCAACTGGTGCAAAATGCGGTGTATTGTCATTCCTTCATCGTCTCCCCATTCATTCGCCTTCGCAGCATTTGATGCCCCTCCACCCATCCCCATCCCCATCCCCATCTCAGCCCCCATCATCATCCCCATCCCGCCTTCTCCTGCCTCCTCTTCCTCCTTTTGTGTGATCATTGCTATGCTGAGTCTCCTCTCTGTGGTGTCTGCACAGTTCTTCAGCAGCTGTGCCACACCCACAATTATCATCTCACTCCTTCCCACAAGCAGCGACGACAGCGTCCGCACAAACCTCGGCTGTACCAACACCTCTTTGGCCTTTGCATAGTCGTGCGTGAGGTTTGTCAGTGCTCTCAGGAAAGAGTATGCAATCGTGTCGTCAATCAGATGCAGAAGTGGCGTTCCTGGTGGTGGCTGCACAACTGTCAGCTGCGGCTCGTCAGATGCAAAAGAAGAAGATGAGCTCGATGAAGCTGAAGAGCCATCAGACAAAGAAGAAGATTTCGGTAGAAGAGAACGTGATGACGAGGATGAACTTGCTGGAGTGCCTTTGGAAGAAGATTCAGCCCTGTTTGTCAGCGGTGTGGCAGCACCACTTCCACTTCCACTTCCTCCTCCTCCTTCGCTTCCCAAATCAAAGTTCATCATCATCATCATCATTCTGTCGTTGATAGCTCCGTCTGTCCTCATTTCTGTTCCTTTCGATCCAAATCCACCACCAGCAGCGCCTGCCATATGCCTCCTCATCGCTGATTCTGCTCCTTCTCCTCCCCCTCCGTGTCTTCGTGACTGTCTCAGTGTGCCATCTCCTCTGCCGTGTATGAGCTCCTCTTCTTCAGCTGTCTCAGCAAGGCCTGCAGTGACAATAGACACCATCACATCCAACCCTCCTTCATCAATCACCATCTGCCTGTTGACTGGATTCAGTGAGATCTTCGCCAGCTGCTCAGCAACAAAGAAAAGCAACGGTGTGTTAATGACAGGAGATGGCGTGGCTGATGCAGAAGAAGATGAAGAAGCAAAAGAAGCAGTAGAAGGAGCACGAGAGTGATGTGAAGAATAAGAAGGGGCGATAGATGAACCAGAAGTGATTGAAGAGGATGGATCATTCGATTTGTTGTCTCCCTTTTGAAGAGCACTTATCATTTGCTGAGTGGCTTCTCTTGTCTTCTGCCTGACAACAGCCAACGCTCTCTTTGCGAGGAAGATCAGGAAGATGATATATGCACGATGCACAGCAGGCACAGCAGTTGATGAAGCAGCCGCTGAAGAAGAAGCAGAAGCTGATGAAGCAGCTGATGAAGCAGCTGCAGAAGCAGAAGAAGAAGAAGCAGCAGAACTTTGTGTTGCATTTTGTCCAGCAGCAGGAGACGTTGCTGAAGCAGACGCAGAAGTCGGCTTTTCAGGTGGAGGCGGAGGCATTGCAGAGCCAAAGTCCACTGGAGACAGGATCTGCTGGATGTATCCCATCTGCAGTAGTGGCAGTACAGCGTCTTCGTTTATCAAGCACTTTTCGGGTGCCACGTCTGTTGCCAGGAAAGAAGTGATTGGGGCATCGATGTCGAATGGCAGGTCAGCACGGCGGAGGTGCATCAGAAAGTGGAGCAGGCGATGTGCTGATTTGGCTCCCTGTGCTTTGTACTTCTCGTCTGGAATGGGGGGAAAGTTGAGCATTCCGGTGGAGTTGTAGAAGGAGTTGGTGACCGTCGACGAAGAAGACGGCTCAGCTGCTGCTGCTGCCATCGATGCTGCATAGGAATACTCAGAGAATTGAGAGACAGTCGCTGTTTGTGGGACAAGCGTGAATGGTGATGTGGACAGCGCAATCTCAGCGAGATCGAGAAGAGAAAGACCAGAATGATCTAAATGCAGCAAATAGATAGACAATTGTTAGTTAATGGATGATAATAAATAACATCACGTGTACAAAAATGTTAAAAAATATTAGCAAGATCATATCAATTTAATTAATTAAAAATAAATATTGTTCAAACCCTGTTCCATCAAATATGTTGCATACTTTGCCACTCTGTCCATCCACAAATTCTCCTTCTCCTGTGCGCTGAGTCCAACACAGAATTCGATCTCTTCTTCGAACATTCCATTTTTCAGTCCTTCCACCCACGGCGATGGCTCAGGCACAACAGGCTCTCCTTTCCCAGCAGCATTTCTGTCTGATCCATCTCGCCTGCCAAAAGACGATGAGCTCTTTTCGTTTGCTGTTGGGAATGCTGGCACAACAGACGTCGCAATTGGAGAAGAGAAGAGAGCACCACGTGGGCCACCTGGGACAGATTTGAGGAAGGAAAGGCAGTCGAATGGAGACTTTAAGTGCGAAAAGGGTGGGAAAGGAAACGGAGTAGTTGCCTGCTGAGAGAGTGCAGATGCTGTTGCTGCCTTTGAGGAAGATGGGTCAGTGCCCATGGCATTCAGAAGAGGGGCAGAAGGAACGGGGCCTTTTCCGCTCGATTCAGAAAAAGAAAAGGAACTTTCAGGAACTCTTTCAAGAAGCGTCTCGAGTGGAGTGGTGCGATCGGGGCGGACAAATTGTGGAGAGAGGAAGGCGCTCTTTTGAGCAATGGCATGGGCATCTTGTTTGTAATGATAGAGCTCATTGCGCATACTTAAAAATAAAAAGTATGAAGAATATAGCACATTCATAGAAATAGAATAAAATAACAGATATTACATAATAATCATAAGCATAATCATCATTTTTGCATACGTTCTCAGAAAATGCTTAACAGGGTCCTTTGCAGAAGGTGTGATTGAAAGCGCTGTTTCGAACCAGAAGAAGCCAGACGGCTGCAGCGGAAGCCAATCAATTCTCGAGTGCACAAACAGCTCGTCGTAGAAAAATCCGCTCTGTCGCATTGGAGAGACAGTATCGACAATCTGCTCAGACACCTTCAAAAAGGGCTGCATCTGAATAGGCATGTCTGGTGCCCCCATTCCCAAGCCAGGTGTCATTGGAGTGCCCCATGGGAGAGGTGCAGGAGAGGAAGAGCCAAAGGCAGAGGCTGTGCGGATCATGGGCGTTGGGGCAGGCGCAGCATATGAAGAAGAAGGGCTGGAAGAATAAAGAGAGTTGGAATAATCCTGCGAAGGATACATTTTATAGAATTGAAAAGGCAAAGGCAGATTAGAGGGAATATGAAACAAGCAAAAGTTATAAATAAGTATTTTTATAAAAGTTCATTAGAAAAGATGCAAACAGCTTGTGCAGAAGCAGCAATGGTTGGATTGATCACCATTCTCTTTCCTTCTTCTCCATATGAAAGAATCACAAAGTCCTGACACACATTTCCATATGGAGGGAAAAATGAGCGCCGGCAATAGACAATCCCAACATCACGATCGTCTGTAGCCATGTGACACTGTAATAAAATTATGTTTGAAGAAAACAACAAAGAAGTTGGTATGAAATGATTGTTTCAGATTAAAAATATACATATGCAACATAAACATCATATAAGTATGATTGAGTTATAAGAACACAGAAAAAAATTACTAACCTCCCAAATAGCCCATGATGATGGATCTCCCTGCAGATTCTGCTTCTTTCTGTAGTCGTGCGTGAACACAATCGACCCTTCTGTATTCATTTTCGCAGACAAATCGATCAGGTGCGACTCCACTGCAGACCGCAGCCTCGATGCTGGAAGCATGTTTGTGCAGTGTTGTGGTGGATGCACCCAAATTTCGAGTGTCACTCCGCTGAAAGCTGCCCTCCCGCCAGAATACATCGCCCCACTTGCATCGACTTGTGCAGAAGGTGCTTTCAGCACAATGCCGGCACACTGGCTTGAGGAATTCCAGCTAGTCCTTGGCTTTGAATAGCGCGATGGACGGGCATCATCACTGACAACAGCCACTCCTGTTATTCCAGAGCTGTTTGCTGGCAAATTAGATGCAGGGAATTGCGAATTTGCTTGCATGGGTCCTTGAATGTTTGAGGCTTCCTGCTTTTCAGTTGGGTGAAGTGAGCGAATTGCTAAATATGGTGAAATGTTTGCACTTGAAATTCCAATTCCGACTCCGTATGGGATCATCTTTTCAAAAAAATAAATACATGTTATTAAAAATTATAAAAAATATTGGAAAAAAAAAGAGATTACAAACGAGAGCAGGAGCAGAATTTAACACAAGGAATTGAGGAACAAATTCAACAGGAACATAAAATGAAAATCCAGCAAGTGTAAGTTTATTTACTCTAAATTAATTTGAAAGTCAAATTGAAAGAAAAGAAAGAAATAACAAAAATAAACCCTCGTGGTATAACAGGCAAAGGAGCAGGGCTGACAATTTTTTTATCGTTTTTTAATGCTTTTGTCCTTATGTTGATGGGAACAGTTCTTCTTAGAGTTGTCATTCTTTCGGTTTTCCACCGTATTTCAAGTTCTGCTATTATTCCTTCTCGTGCGTGCGATGAGAAAAATACGGATGGGCTTCCAATTCTCTTTATTTTGAATAATTTTGGATCAGAAGAATCCAAAACAATCCCTCGAATCATTTCATATGGAATCTAAATCAAAAAATTATTATTCACTTTATACGCAAAGCATTAAATATAACAAAAAAGGAAACATTTATCACGATTGGATTTATATCCAAAGATACAGTTGAAATAGCAGTTTTTGTTAGACAAAAATATCCCTTTAAGCCTTCATAGTGAACAAGTGAAACATATGTAGGTTCATCACCAATGATTTTTTCCAAGCCATTGGGATATGTCATATGAAATAGTTTCCGTTTAAAGCACTGTTTTTAACCAACGAAAACTTTGTTGAAATACAATAAGGGTTTAGCGATCAAATTATGTGTGCCTTGCTTTTCTGTTGTAAATATACTTATATCTGTTTTGTTTATTATATTTTCTGTATCTCATTTATTATAGAAGTCATTTCCTTCGCTCATTAAAGTTAATGTATGCAGAACAAGAGAACAGGCCAAGAAAACTATCCAAGAAGCAAAAATGCCTTAATGCTCTCACTTCGTCAACATTTTGCTTTTGGATAATATTTGGCTTTGTTTTGTTTGCGATAGTGAATTTTGTGATGCTGTTTAGTGTACAAAATAGCACCAAATCTCCTGGAACTGTTTATGATTCTTCTTCGGTCTTCTCTGAAGCAACTGTTCGTGAAAAATATTTAAAACCAATGTCCGATGTATTGAAAGATACATATACTGCATATGGAACCGATGGTTGGAAATCTACACAGAAATTTATATATGACGTTCTTCAAAATATTAATTCTTCTGCAACCAGCAATATAGAAATGGATATAATAAATGGAACTACAAGCGGATTTCGACATAAAAACAACGTGTTCACTTCATTTGGAAGTTCTCCTTATATTGCTGTTAAATTAACAAATACTGCATCAAAAAGTCATAATACAAATAGTCTTTTAATTTATTCATCTTTTGATAGCTCTCTTTCAGGACCAGCGGTGGCGCGTGGAAAAGTTGGTTCTGCTATCATGTTGGGTATCATTGATATTCTTGCTCGTACTTTTTCTCCTTCATTCCAAATAAGATATCCAATTATCTTCTTTTTTGACGGTTATTCGTTTGCTCCTGGATCTCCTTCTATTTATGGATTTCTGCATCAGCATCAATGGGCAGAAGAGTATTAATTTTTTTCCAATTTCTTTGTACATAAATTGTATTTATTATATTCAATATTTTTCCATTTTTTGATAAAAAATTCAGTATATGTGCATTTGTTTCACTCGAATCCTTTGGCATGAATGGAAAGTATTCGCTTGTTCAAGTTACTCCACAAGGGCCCAGCGTATCCTGGTTGATTGAAGCATACGCCCGCTCTACCAAGAAGCCATATGCTTCGCAGATGTCATCAACTCTGAGGGCATATTCCGGAAAAGGTGATGCCAGTCATTCTCCTTTGGATGCCTGGAATGAGCTGAGGGCAGGAACTTACTCTGAAATGACGTCTTCCTTCGAGACTCTGATGGAAGGTGGGGTGCAATGGCAGTCAGATGGTACACAGAGCGACAGCGCAGAGACAGCTGGGATCAGAACAAGTGCAATTCCTGGTCTGCATTTCTCAATGGAAGGACTGAGAAGTCTGACAGAAACGACAGTTGACACGGAAACAGCGCTTGTGACGGGAGCAATGCAGATGATGGGAGACACGCTGATGGATCTGATCCAAAACACCATCAACCAGATTGAGTTTCCTCCTGAGTCATCGAGCTCAAACATCAAATCTTCCTTTTTTGATTATTTTAAAAGAAACGATTCTTCAGCCAATGCCACGTCTCAAACAGAAAGTTCTCTTCAAACAATTCAAAAGCGGAATCAAAACAGCCACAAATCCTACACTGCATTGTCTGCTGACTCAGCACTGCCAACACTGCAGAAGTCTGATTTCCATCTTGTGCAGGACGAATTGGGCATTTTCTATGCGATGCAGCCAAAAACAGGGTGGATAATTGGCGGTGTGGTTGGCGGGTGCTTTGCAATCTACGTGTTTTTCCGGGTGCTGTTTATGGAGCGTGGTAACTTCAAACATTTATTTATGTTTGCTGTTCTTCAGCTGATCGGAATGGTCGGTGCTATTGTTGGTGGTGCTATTGTGTCTCTTCTTATTCACAGCATTTCTCCAAACTCGATCTCGTCGACTCCTTCGCTGGCTATTCTCATCTACTCCTTGTTTGCATTCAGCTGTATGTACATTAGCTAATTTGAATTTTTGATTGTTACATAAATTTTGTTTTATGACATTTTAATTATTTAATTCTTAAATTTTCATTATTATAATCTGTAAAATGTGATCATATTTTCTGTTTCTTTTTATTTCCTCTTCTTCTATTTTCATTAATCCAGTCACACTTCTTGTCCACCGCCTGTTTTTCCTGTGCTTCTTCGACTCAGAAGAGCTCACCCATGCCCATCAATCTCTGATGATGCATATGACAAGCTGTCTCCTCTGGCTGCTCGGCTTTCTGATCACTGCCCTTTTCTCCTCTCCTCTCCAATTCGTGTTCCTTGTGCAGTTTCTGATTGGCGTTGTGGTTATTCTCCTGTACGATGTGCTATCTCTGGCAAAGCAATGCCTCATAAGGCACTTTGATGAGCAACTGTTCCTGTTCGAATACTCTGCTCGCCCGCAGCCTTCACATCAAAGAAGAGATGTGGTGATTGTGGAAAGAGGATGGAACATCGTGGGGGAAATGGGGAAAGTACAAGAAATGGTGGAGTTTGAGACACCACAGTGGAATGTGCTGACGAAGGATGGGTTTGGCGAAATGGGTGCAAATGAGCAGAAAGTGAAGGAGTCTGTGAAGACAAGGCCAATCGATGAGGAAAAAGGAGGGGAGAGAAGAAAGGGAAGCAGAGAGAAAGTGGAAAGAGGGGAGAAAGGAGAAGAAAGAGAAGGGAAAGAGAAGAAGGGGAGTAGAGACAGCATGGGCAGTGGAAGAGTTCAAAGGGAAGCAACAAAAAGCGCAGAAAAGCAAAAGAGAGAGCCAATTCTGCTGACGATGGAGCAAATTGATGCAGCCGATGAGGCAGCTGAGCGGCAGGCAGAAAGTGATAGCTCAAGCAACAACAGCGATGTGAGGAAAAGGAAAGAGAAGAGAAACAGCAGAAGGAAAGAGGAAATGAAAAGAGGAAGACACAGAAGAAGAGCATCGAGTGTGTATTCTTCTGAATCCCAGTCGAGTTCTTATTCGTCGCGTTCCAGTTATTCTCCTTCTTCTTCTTCGTATTCCTCTTATTCGACATCACATTCATCTTCACCGTCTTCCAGCTGGTCATCTTACAGCAGATCATCTTCGTTCTCAAGTGATTCTTCTCTTTCTTCTTCTTATTCTTCTTCACCATCATCTTCTTCTTCATTTTCGTCTTCATCATCTTCTTCTTCTGGATCAGAAAGAAGACGAAGGAAGAGGAATCAAAAGAAGGATCCAATTGAAGATGGAACAGGAAAGAAAGCAGTTTCAGCTGAAGATTCTGTCCTTAGCACACCAAAAATCACAGCAGAAGACAAAAAGAAGCATTCAAAAGAAGAAGCAGCAGCTGAGAAAGAGAAAATATCAACTTATGCGGAATCTTCAAGTGCAAATGCAGAAGTTGAAGACACGAAAGAGAAGATTGGGCACTTGACTGAGAATCCTCTTGCAAAGGCGAATGAAGAAGAGCCCCTGAAAGAAGGAAGCGTGGATGCCTCATTGACTCAAAATGAAGAGGCAAAGAAGACAAAAGCAGAGAAAGCGAATGAAGGGACAGGCGCAGCTGCTGGATCGAAGTTGAAATCAGAGCCATTTTGGGGGTCAGACTCGAGTGACAGTGAACAGCACAAGACGCACAAAAAGGACAAAGAACATCGTCACTCGTCTTCACACACTCACTCACGCCCTCATTCAACACATGCACATCATCAGCAGCAGCATTCCTCCAAACATAATCAGCAACCACAACAACCACAACAGCAACAACAACAGAGTCATCGTAATCAACACAATCACAATCACCACCACAATCCCCATCATCACCACCATCATCACCATCACCAGAACCTCCACACCTCGCAGTACAGTTCTGTCACTGCCCAGTTCCAGCCATCGTCACTGGAGCCGATGACTGCTGTTCCTCGTTCACGCTCACCCGACAGAGAGGGCTATCCTTCCTCCCACATCCACTCCAGATGCTCTTCTGTCGCATACCACATGCCACCTGTGCCTCCTCTTTCGTCTTCTTCTTATTCCACTCCAACAAAGCAGCGCAAGCTGACAGACGTGGAAGCATCGCCTGCCGTTCCACCAAGTGGCATCTCGTCTTCTGTTGAAGATCTGCTTCCGCCTCTTCCACCAGGACAGGTATTGGCATATGTGACACACTCACGTGGGCCAAAAGTGCATCTGGAGAAGAAGAAATCATCAGCGAAGGACAAGAAAAAGGAGAGGGAGATTCAGGAGCTGGAAATGGAGCTGGAGAGAAGGGCAATGCGAACGGAGTGGATAGGGGGTGGGAAGATGCTCGGAATGGAAGGCAGTGGAGGAGAGAGAGGCGATGGAACTATTGCGCCGTGGACAGAAGTGCCACTGAAGAAGAAGGCGCTGAAGCAGATGGAGAAAGGAGGGCAGAACACGCCAGCGATGCTGGAGAAGATGGTGATGCAGAAGGGAAGGCAGATGAGAGAAGAGGAGCCCGAAGATGAGGGCAAACAAGGCAATCCTTTGTTCAGAAGGCGAGGAAAGATCTACAAGAAGAGGCAGACATTCATTCAAGACGACGACTATTCACACAAACCACACAACAGCAGCATGACAACACCTCGTCCATCGCACCACGCAACTCAGTCGATTATTCCATCATCTGCACAGCCAGGCACGAACTATTACAACTACACTGATAATTATCCTAATCCGAGTGGAAATCATCACCATCGCCATCATCGTCATCATCATCACCGTTCTCATGAACCTCAATTTGGAGTACGTGCTGAAGAGAGATATGGCAGCCATCATCACAGCAGACACACACAAAAGCCACAATATTGCGAGCCTGTCTCTCCTACTCGTTCTGCCATCGCACCAGAAAAGATGAAGTCTTCGTCATCATCATCAAATGTCTCAGCTCCTGTTCCACCTCTTTCGTGGGATCCATTCGTGTCGGGTGTGCACCACGCAGCGACTGCTTCATCACTTCTGTTCACAACAACATCACCAACAAGTCCGAATGCGGTGGAGACTTCTGTTCCATCAGCATCCTCTTCTTCTTCCTCTTCATATTCACCTGAATCCAGCTATCTTCCCCAGGAGATGCCTCAGCCAGCCACAGACTATTACAGCCAGGCAGCTGTTGATGTTCCAGTGCCTCCTTCATCCTATCCCTCATACCAGCCAACCACTCATCCACTCGCCAACCTTACACCAATCGCACCTGGCCCCCGCTCTGAAGAGCAAGTCGCAAGCGAGTTTTCGAGGCTGCTTGCTGAAGAAAAGAACGCCAAGCAGACAAAACTGGAGATCACAGACGTCGTATTCAACTTTGCCAGATTTACTCTGCTGTGCATCGGAATTCTTGTGTCGTCGTGGTTCTTGTTTTCGCCTGTTTATCACTTCTGGCAGTCATTTTTCCCTCTATCTGTTGTGTGGCCAATGGGCGATGTGTGGATTGGAATGATTGTATGTTCTTTTATTCTGACTTCTTTTTAAATAAATTAAACTCGTGTTATTTGATTGCAAAATTAACTTTCATCCATTTATTATTTCTTTCTTTGATTCTTTAATTCTTTTTTCCTCTTTTATTTTAACAATTCAGATATCATTGGCAATGTCCATTGGGTTCCTGTATCTTCTCTCCCATGCAAGAGCTGTGCGGCTACATGCCATTGCAGCACTTTGTGTGCTGTGCCTGGCAGTTCTGCTGCTGATCATCTCGTTCTTCCTCCCTCCTTTCACACCCACTTCTCCACTCCCTGTCATCACACAGGAGGTTGTGCAGGCTGACTTTTCAGCCATTCCAAACTCCACTCCATCGCCTAATGACATCATCGGAGCATTGAACAGCAACTCATCTGCTAAGCGTGTTCTTCTTTCTCCGTTCCCAGTCACTTTTGCTGACGGCGGGTTTTCAACAGCTGGAGGCAATGACAGGCACAGAAAACAGCTGGAGGAAGAGATGAGGAAGTTGGGATTCGACAGAACATTGACAACTGACAAGACTCTTACTGTTGGTGATGGTATGCTTCCAATTGACCTATATTTGTTGAGTGAAATTATTGTCTATTTGCATATTTTTTTTCTCTCATACAATTTTTGATTTAACTTTTCAATTATTCTGCTCAATTGTACTAATCTTTTTTTTATCTTTGATTAATATTTTTATTTATTTATTTATTTATTTATAATATCATCCGCAATTCAGGATTTACTCCGCTGGTGTCTCTTTCGGTTGATCATCAGGACGATGCCTTCAAAGGAATGAGCGTGTCCGTCCCTGCCATCACCGAATCACACGCAATTCCCATCAACAGCACCTCGCAGCATCTGAAAGGCGCCCAGTTTGTCTTCTCAACCAGCACTGCATTCACAGCGACCAGCCCATTGAATCCGAGTGAGGTTGCATTGCTGTTTCAGTTCGGAAAGGAATATGCAAATTACATAGATGGAATGACTGTGTCTGTGACTGTCAATGCGAAAACACAGTCTTTCACTGCGAAAGTGGACAAAAATGGGAAAATGACACAAAACATAATATTTGTTGGATCACTTGATGATGCAATGTATGTGAATAACAATATTAAACTTAAAAATTATTAACTTTCGATTTCAATTTTTTTGTTGCCATTTTCTTTATTCTCATTCTTTTTAATTTTCATCTTGCTTATTTCTTATCCATTTCAACAGCATTGAATTTGATATTTCCGCATCTCCCGCATATCTTCGTGAGGAATATGTTCCTTTGACTAAGCTTCCTGTATTTATCGAAATGTTTGTGTCGTATTCTGGGCGAACTGAGTTTCACAGAGTAATCTTGTCGTATCTTCCTCGGTGGTGCACTTCATCTCATAAGCACACTTCGACTGTTGGTCCATCAATCATCAGAGAAAAGTACAATCTTTCTATTTGAGAACTGTTTTAGAATCGCTTGCTGTTAAATTATTAATCTTTTCTTCTTCTTCTCTTTAACTTTTTTTTTCTAAGTTTTTTGTTTTTACGATTCTGGTTTATTTTTTTTCAGTAGTCGTTGATTATTTTTTCATTTTCCATATTTATCACTAAAATTTTCTCCATTCAAATTGATACGAATCTTGTTTCACAATTATTTCATTTCATTTAGTTCGCTTAATATATTGTTTCCAATGAATCCATTTATGTTGCCTTATTGTTTTTGGAGATTATTGTTTGTTTGCTCAATTTTTTATTTTTCATATCACCTTCAAAATGTTTAGATTTTTTAAAAATAAAGAACAATCTTTGCTATAGAACCATATGAATAATGAAATACGCCAAATGTTCGATTAAAAAATAACTATTTACATCGAATTGGCATCAACGGTGATGAATGTTTTCAATAAAAGAAGGGCTCAAGTCAATGAACAAGAATGGGAAAAACATAATTTTTCAAAAACAAAAAACAATATTATCAAAAATGTTATTCATAAAAAGAAATACTTATAAAAACATGGTTATTGTTTGGACTCTTTTCTATTTTTCTAATATATTGCAAGCACCAATCTGAACGCATTTAGAAAAGCTGCCTAAACATAAGTTGCTTTGGATTATATCAAATTACGTGATAACAGTTGGCTTTTCAAATCCTGTGATTTCTCTGATCTTTGACACTCTCGAAAACGTAGCAACAAGAGGCTCTAAAACCTCAGCTTCTTTTTTGTGGAATTGCGCCTTGTCGTCGCTGTATTTCTCGTAGTACACACGAATAGTTGCTCCGGATGATGAGGTACCTGACAGACGAACAACAAATCGAGATCCATCAACAAACTTGAAGCGGATTCCCTAAATAAGTTTGATGTTCAATAAAAAGATAGCATTTGTAAATTCATTTCATGTTTTTTTAAAAAATATATTTGTTTCAAAAAAATGTAAATTAAACAATGATTGCACACGTTGTTTGGCGAATAGGAACCGTCAACAGGATCTGTGTAATTGAACACATCGCACGATTTTGCATTGTCGTCTCCAGTGATTTTCTATCAGATTGATATTGAAGAAAAGGGATCATATGACAAAAAATATTTATTATTGAAAAATTATTCTGGTAAAAAAAAGCAGAAAGATATTAGCACACTTTGAGTTCTTCTTCAGACTTTCCTGCAAGTGTGTCTCTCAGCGTGTCATAAAGAGAATGAGCCTTTGTTGAGTCAACACCTTCGTAATCGTGTCGCTGAATGAAGTATTTCCCATGTTTGGTCCAATACTCATCCATTATTTCCTGCACAGAAACAACTTTCCCCTCTGCGCTTGAGTCAGCAGAGGAAGGAGCTGCAGAAGAAGAAGATGAACCACTCAGAGGATATCTCTTGTTGCTTTCGTGTGCAATTATTGACAGCCAGCACAAAACTGCCCACAATCCGTCTTTTTCTCGGATGTGAATCGAACCTGTTCCAAAGCTAAAGAAATAATAAGAATAATTGTAAAATAGGAAAAAAAGAAAGAAGATTATTGTTATTTTCAAAAAAACGTTCAACAGTTTTAAAAAAAACAAAAGCATCAACGTATGAATAAGCTTTTATTTGTCATTTGTTTTCCATTTTATACATTAAAAAGCTTCTTGCGAATCTTCATAGATAAAAAGAATCTCTTTATCTTTTTCTCTTTCCCACTTTAAGCAAACCTTTCTTCTCCGCATATAGAAATCTTACCTGCATCCATCAGATTCCCAAAGAATTTCCATCCTGTTGGAGTTTCATAGCAAGGAATAGATTTAGCTGCTGCAACTCTGTCGACACAAGGAGCAGTTGGGGAAGAGCGTGCAACGCCTTTAACGCCTTCACGTGCAAAGAATGGTATGCACTCAGATGCTGATTCAGCAATAATGGCAAGAGAGTCAGCTGGGTTGACAAAGCAATGATTTCCTGTAATTTAGGAGTGAAAATGAAAATATAATTGCATTATTAAAACGGAAAATAGCATAATTAACATCAATGTCAAACCAAGGATCATGTTACGATCACCATCGCCATCGCAAGCAGCACCAAAGTCTGGACAGTTGGAGCTATCAGCATACATCCGTTCAACCAGCGTGTGCGCATACACCTGATTGGGATCTGGATGCAAGCCACCAAAATCAGGAAGTGGATTGCAATTCATCAGGCATTCAACGGGACATCCAAATTCTTCGTGGAATAGTCTCAATGCATATGGTCCGGTCACTCCATGCAAAGCGTCAAAAGTAAATTTGAAATGTTTCCTCTGGAACAAAGATTTTATTAGATCAAAATTAAATATTTGCTTCATCAAGTTGATGTAAATGTCACATGGATCAATGATCTCAATTGTCACTCCTGAAAAGGGAATGATTGTCTGAACCTTTGAAATGTCAAAATCTGGAACATCTGCAATTGTGTAAGATGTAAGTTTTTGTGAGTGTTCATATTGTGCATGCATAACACCTTCTGGTGCGGGAGCACCGGAGCTAATGTTGTATTTCATTCCAAAATCTTGTGTTGGCCCTCCAGGGTTATGTGAAGCAGTCAGAATCACGCCGCCATCCGCTTTTCTTTCTCGTATAATTGCTGATACCGATGGAGTTGACAGGATTCCATCTTTTCCAACAATAATCCTCTTGTAGCCGTGTGCAAGTGCCATTTTCATGACCTTCTGGATTACAACTTCGCTGTAAAATCTCCCGTCTCCACCTGTAACAAGGATGCTTTCTTTTCCAGCCGGAGGTGGTTGCGTGAAAAATAATGCTTCGAGCCAGTTTTCAACATAGTTTTCTTGCATAAAAACAGGAACCTGTCAAAATATAAAATAGCATGAAATTTGCTTGTTGTGCAAAACAAACTTTCTTTCTCAATCCAGAAGTACCTGCAAGAGCATCCGGAAATGGTTTTGTAGGAACAGTTTTGAGCGAAAGTGTTGATGCCATTACTCTGAACAAATAAATCAGAAAATGAACAGATCTCTCCCTTCATTAAACAGTTTCATTCGCCCATAGTAAAATAAATCTTATTATTGTTTTATTGTTTTAAGCATGTCCATGGACATAGAGGAACCATCAACAAGTTCCGTCGTTCCTACACCAATACCACAATTTGATGCGCTTTCTGCACCGCAAGCTACAGGATTTGTTCAAGAAAGAACAATCTATGTTCCAAGGAACAGACTTACTCCATTTCAAGAAAACTTCGTCGCGATTGTAAAGCCTATTGTGGAGCACCTTAAACTTCAATTCAAATTCGATGATGTACGAAATATCATACATCTCCGACCTGGACCTTCAGCAGAAACATCTGCTCTTCAAAAGGTTTGATTTGTTGTTTTCATAAATTTTTTTAATATTTGTAAAATTCAACTCATTAGGCTGTAGATTATTTGACAGCGTTCATGCTTGGATTTGAACAGAGAGTTTGAGTATTTCTTTATTTTTCATATGTCTTTTTATCTAATTGTTTATTCAGGATGCTGTTGCCCTCATACAGCTTGATGATCTTTTCCTTGACACCTTTGAAATACAAGATGGTTTATACATATTTATTTTTTGAAAATTGTTTATTTAGCTCTTTTTAACTATAAACAATCAAACAGTAAAATCCCTTCAAGGTGATCATCTATCACGAGGTATTGGGAGAATTGCTGGAAAAGATGGTTCTATGAAATTTGCAATCGAGAATTCTACAAAGACTAGAATTGTTCTTGCTGACAAGTTTGTATTTGTTCAATTTTTAAAGTGCTTTTATTTATATTGAATATGACAGCAAAGTTCATATACTTGGCTCATATGCAAATATTGCTCTTGCAAAAGACGCTGTATGTTCCCTGATTCTTGGTTTGTGCCTCTATTCGTATTTTTTTAAAATAATTAAATTAATATTATTGATTTTTCAATTTTTTTTTTCAATTTATCATTGTAACTCTAATTTCAAAAGGTTCTCCGCCTGGAAAAGTTTATGGACATCTTAGAACTGTTCAGCATAGAGCAGCTGAGCATTTCTAATGCTTATTTCATATTTTACATTTCAAAAAAAAATGTAAATGCATTTCATTTCGTTAAAATGCAATTTACTATTGTAAAATTTTAATAAATATTGATTAATTATAACTTTATTTTTATGCAAGCAATCCTCAAGTACTAAAATAAGGTTTGATCAGCATAAACATTTTTGTCAATGGCAGCAACTCCTCAAGCAGCATCTTCATCTGTACAACAACTTGCAACCGAAACATTACAAAGATACTACACTCTTCTCGATACGAATCGTGAGGGTCTTAACACATTATATGTCTGAACAATATATTTTTAGTTTTTTATTCAATTGTGATTCGCTTGATTATGTTTACGTTTTTAAATAAATATACATTTGATTATAAATTTATGTGATTGCGTTTTTGATTGCGTTTAGCAACCGACTTCAATTATGACAATGGAAGGAAAAGAGTTTGTTGGAGCTGCAATTCTTACTCAATTGAAAGGACTTCCACAAATGAAACACACCCCAAAGCATTTTTCAATTCAGCCAAGTCCTGGTCCAAATTGTTTCCATGCGATGGTCATTGGGGAAGTTCAGGCTTGTTGTTAATTTATGCTGAAAAGATTATTTTTTCACTTTTTAATGATAATTTAGGTTGCTGGTACTACAGCATCAACACTGTTCGCGGAATACTTCCATTTAGTTCCAAATGGAACCAACTTTTATGTTGCTAATCAATTCTTCCGTACAAGAATCGCATAAAAAATTTATTTTCTTTTTTAACAAACAATTCACTTTTTATTTTTGTGGGGTGCAAGCATAACAAAAAGAAGTTGCAAAAATCAACGCTAATGTTTTTTATAAGAAAACATGGTTTATTTTTTGCACTTCTTCAAAAGTGGAGATAAAACATTGAAGATTGAAATTGATTTATCAAAAAATTTTCATTAAAAATGTGATAAATTTCTTTCAGACTGTTTGAATAAAACAAATAGATAAGGAAATGTGTTTTTTCACAATAATAAATGCTTCTTTCAGTTTGTTTCATTAAAAAAAAAGAAAATCATATTTCAAACAAAAAAGATTTTAAACAATGCCCAAAATTAAAAAATATTTTTTGCAGATTTTGTTACTTGGTTAATTTATTTGATACATGTTAAATGTTTATTTTATGTTTGCTTATTAATTATGTAATTGAAAGTATTTTTTTTCAAGGAGGGTCTTCGTGTAAATCAGATTATAAATCTTTCGTAATTGAAAATGATCCAAATTGCTTCACTGATGCTTCGGGCCAAACTGCAGTGCTAATTTCCGATAGAAACAGAAAACGTCGAGCATTTTACATGGAAAATAGTTGCAATGACCCATCTGCGAAAGGAAAACTTTCAAAAATTTGGAATAAACAAGTCATGAATGAAATGAGCTGTTTGCTTACGAAAATGAGAATTTCAAACTCAACGATTTTGACCGAAAGAGAATGTATTATTTCCAGCTACGGGGATTCCACGATTTTGCAAGATGGCTTTTCGAATGTTTCTGTTGTTAGTTGCATTGTTTTTTCGAGAGAACAACAATTAGGCTGCTCATTTGCCAAAACAGGAAGCGTTTTACAGCTCAAGAACATTTCAGTTTTATCGCGGATAGATTCGATGGAAATGAATTCGTTTGTGTTCATGAAAAGTGATTCTCCTATTTGGAATCCTTCTGTTTCAGTTACTGTGTCATCTTCATCATTTTCATCTGTTTTAATATCGACCACATTTTTTGCTTCATCTGTAATTGAATCAACATTGGAGCTTCTTGATTCTACTTTTTTCAATATCAGTGCAAAGCAAAATGCGAGCATGCAAGAACAAAATCCAAACTCTTGCTCTATAACAATTTCAAATTCTGCTTTCAATCATGTGTACGGCGTGTATGATGGCGTGCTAATTCCTTCGATCTCTGCTGATGCGCGCTCGTTGGATAATTTTAACACAACACACATCTCTTGCTCTCGATGGGAAAATAAGCACTACACAAACGAAACTCTCAAAAGAGTCGTACTGGATCCTTCGGTTGATAAAGAATTTACCTTTGATTTATGTATTTGGAAGAGAATTTTAGGTTTTGAATCTGGCCAATGCATCTTTGTTAACACACAAGATGAAGCGCTTGTTACACTAACTGTGAAGAGGAGCAGCTTTGAAAGTTGCAAGAACAAAATTGGGTCTGGAGGAGCTATCTTTGTGAAAGGAAATGTGGCTGTGACACTTGAAAACTCTTCTTTCCAAGATATTATCTGTGAAAATGAAAATAAAAATGTTGAGACAGCTGCTGGAGCTGTTCATGTGATCAGCATTCGTTCTCCAGCAATCAGGAAATGCCTGTTTTTCGATTGCAGTTCGAATGCTGATGCATGTGTCGTATTCGAGCGCAAATTATCACAGATACCTGAAAGAAAAACTAACTTTTGCGGAAATCACACAATATGGCATCAAAATAATTACTCACAAATTCGTGAAAGAAACAACTTTCCACATGAAGGAAATGATATGAAAATGCAAACAGAGTGGAATTCCGATCCAGAAGAATTCTTCGAAGAAGTAGAGCCAGTTTGCGTGCAAAGTGTGTTTACGGGATGTGCATCAAAAAGAAGTGGGGGAGGACTTTATCTGAAGGATGTTGAAGATCAGGCCCTTGTTTCTGAGTGTGATTTTTCCAGCTGCAAGGCTAATTATGGAGGAGCAATTTACGTAGTTGTTGCAGATGCAATATTTTTGAGCTGTGATAGACGATTATGTAACCAAGATTTTTATTGCATATATATGAGCTATTTCGCAGTAAATACTGCAGATAAATATGGGCATGATGCTTTTGTTGTGAGTGAAGCGGATTATGATGATGGACTCAAGCTCTTTTCTCTGTGCAAAACGTCCAAGCTGAAAGAAGGAGCTGTCGTTCAGATGAAACGGAGCAAACCTGATGAAATATTTTTTCTGTCAAAGTCACTTGAAATAGCTCAGCGCGTTATTGAATTAGATTCCACTGCAAAGTACAATGCTGCGTGTGGCTCTTCAACGAAACTGACATGTCGGAATATTTTTCAAGCTTTAACTCGTATTGCAAAGAGCGAAGATGTTAAATTCTCAATTGATTCGGATGCGAAAACGTTTGAAGATGCAAGTTGCATAATTGATGGAATAGATTTAGAGATTGATGGAAACAACGGTGGAGTAATTTCCATTGGAACCTATAATTTTACTGCATTTTTTGGTACAGTTTTTCTTCTTTCAAACACCACGTTCAAAGTGATGAATCTGACTATTTTGTGCCCGAAAATGGAGATGTATCCATATAATTCTATTTTTCACACAGCAAATTATGAAAACCCTTCAACAATTTCTCTTGATCACATTGTCTTTAAGTATGACAGTGAAAGCAAGCCATCTCACAATATCGGAGGATATTCAGCTGCTCGTGAAATGTTATTTTCACCAGCGACATTTAAATGGTTTTATTTTTTCCATTTGGCTAATGATGCGTCTCTCACAATTATTGGAAGTCTTTTTTGTTGCATACCAGCTGGTACAATTCGTTCCATTCTTAGTGTTTTGGTATCAACACAACTAACTATTCTCGATTGCGTTTTTCAAAATATCAGCACCCATCATGAATATTCTGTTTTATTTAATGGAGTATTTTATCAATCAAATTATGTTGCTGTTAGAAATATCACTACAAATTTGATAACAACTGTTTCGCCGTTTGGTGGCTTTGCTGAATGTTCAATGCATGATGGAGCATACTTTGCAATTACAAATAGTTCGTTTAAATCATGTTCTGCTGTTAAAAGCGGAGGTGCATTGTCATTTAGCATTTTGAAAGATGCATCATTAATTTTGGACCAATTATCATTTTTCAATAATTCTGCCGAAAAATATCGAGATATGAGGATTTTTACATACTTCTTACCAGATATTAATATCCAAAGGATATTCAGCTTTGTTGACGAATCTGTTGATGGAACTCAAATTGGAGGCTTTGATATAGGGAATTATAAAAAAGGCATCAGTATAAAGGAATTTCTTTCTGTTTATAGCAACTCAACGATATTTGTTTCGTCGTCTCGTGGAGTAGATTTTACACGCTGTGGAACTTTCAATCTCCCGTGTCGTTCTTTATCATATGGATGGGCTCATCTTGACGAGCCTCGCAGGTTGATTGTTGTTGATCTTGCATATCTGACGCTGCCTACTATTTTGGAGAAGGCAGAAATCTGCTCGTCGAACGAACTAGGGATTGCAGGAAAAGTGGAAGTGAACGTTAAATACAGCAGCAGCTGGAGAGAAGTAATCTTGTTAAACGGAAGTGTAAAATTCGAAAGAGTTAATCTTGTGTTGCATCCAATGACAAACAACACAAAGAATGCTATTACTGTTATCAGAGGTGCTTCGTTGTGGATAAAAATGATTATTTCCTTTTCTTCAATAACAGAAGAACAGTCCATTGACTATATGCTTTTTAACATTGAAGGAGGAGATGTGACTTTCGATAATCTGAGCATCAAAGGCGATAAAACTTTGATCACTGCAGCTTTGTTCAACATTGTATATGATGCAGATTTGTTGCAGTTGAAAGACGTTTCAATAGAAAATATGAAGATTAAACACGACATGATCTCTATTTCTCCAGATAAGTCTCAAGATACGGAATGGATGGATCAGATGAACAGACAGACCATCTTGATATCGAATTTGTCGTTCATCAAAATGAATGATCTGACTGATTCAGAGAAATCTTCTGGAAACGCAGAAGAAATTTTGGGAGGACGACTTCTTCGAAGCAGAGAAAGTCCTCGACAAAAGCTCGAATTGCACAACTCATCATTAAGTGGGTTAATGAGTCCCGATAATTTTGAGCCTTATGGCGGATGTATTTACTGGAGCGGGAAAAAGCGTGACGGAAAAGATTCTTCAACAGCTTCTGAAGACGATGAAGCTGAAGAGAGTTCCGAGCTATTATTCAAAAATTGCACCTTTTGCAATGATGGTCTTGACACACAACTTCATGAGAAGGAAACGAAAGGAGGTGCAATCTATTTGGAATTCGATTTGTCAACGTTTCCTTTTGTGTTCCAGGACGTTTGCTTGTTCGAAAACAAGGCAAATACTGGAAATGACATCTTCTTCAGATGCACAAGCATCATTAACAAAGACGAATCGAAGAAATTTGGGATCAATTTCCATCATCCACTTTGGAGGGAGCAAAATTCTATCGTAGCAGAAAGTGAAGAAGATGGGGAAATAGTTGATTATCTTGAGTTTGCTGCATATCGAAATTCAATTATTTATGTTAGCGGATATGATAGCTTAGCGAAGAACTGTAGAACTGAGCAAACTTCAACTTTTTCTTCACATTCATCTAGCAATTTTTCACAGTGTATAAACGATGGCTATGAAAAGCAGGAAAGTGGTTGGGACATCTTTTTCTGTGGAAGCGAAGACGATCCTTGTCGCACAGTGAATTATGCGATGACACATTTGACATCTCCAACATCGTCAATTTCACAGAAAGTTCAAAATTCCTATCAGAGCATTCCAGATTTCATTCGAAAGATGCAAATCTTTGGAGAAGAAGACAAAGATGAGCATCTCACACTTCATATTGTAGGAGAGCCTTCAATATTCAATTCTGTTATGTGGAATTCACTTTCTGTGGAAGGAGAAGCAGATAGAGCTGGGCTGTTATTTGAAAAAAGCGAACAGGAAGTAAATAAAAGGCAGGGAATTAAACAAAAATCAAAACTTTGCAAATGTAATGAACAAATGGATGTTCATGTGGTTATCAAAGGAAATTGCAGAATGAATAACACGAACATCAAGATCACTGCCAATTTGCCTGTGAGCTGTCTCTTTCTTATTGATGATGAAGGAACATTTGAAATTGAACGCTGTACCATTTCATCTTTAAATGAATTAATGATCATTCCTACTATATTCAAAATTGAAGCTGGAACGCTCTTATGTACTTTGATGAATCTTAATAAAGTTCAATTTAGAAGCGAATCTTTTTTCATTGACTGTTTCGAGCTGGTCGACGAAAGCAAAGTGAATGTGCAGTTGAATGAATGCAGCTTAAATAACATAACTGTAAATGATCAAAAATCGCTGATTTTATTTTCAACGAAGGAAAAGAGTTTTTTTAAAATCAGTGCACATAACCGCTTCACAGAATCCACTTCACTTTTTACAACAACATCCTTCTCCTCAAACATATCTTCACATAATCAGGCGTTGTCTTCTTCTCATTCAAATCTGAACACTTCCTCGCACGATGAGAAGTCTTCGATTCCTCTTCATGTTCCTCTTAAGTTCGTTAACACAAGCGTCTCCTTCAATTCGCATGTCTCTGGAAAAGGCTTCTTTTTGGCTACAAATAGATGTAGCTATGTTGAAATAGCAGGTTGCAGCTTTTTGTATGTGAATGTGTCTTCTTCAACTGATAATATGCAGAAAGACGATGCAAATGACATTTGTTTTTGGAGCAGTTCTTTTTTGAGTTTTGTTGATAGCTTAGCATATGTGCGCAATACAACGTTCAGAACAAAGCTTGAGGGAGCTATTTACTCTGAAAACAGCTATTTATCGATTGACGTTGGGTCAATGAAAGGGAACTCTATTGAATTAGAGGCATTTCCGAGCGTTGCTCACAATATTAAATGCAAAATCGGAGAAGCACAGGAAAATGATGATAAAGGTACTATTGAGCTTTTAAAAGGTGCTGGAAGCTCAACAAATTTAGAATACAAAGTCAGAAGCATAAAATCAGGTCTCAGAACCCAAAATGAACAAAGGGAAGAAGAAATCAACGAGGAATTTCCGGACAATTTCTGGATTGAAAACGACAATTGCTCGCTTGTTGGCTTCCCCTCTGATATGATGTCGAGTTTGTTTACACCTCACCCTGTAAATGTTTCAAGTGCGAAAAGTGGAGAGAGATATGAAGTGACTCTGAAGGGAAAATACCTTTTGAACTGTAATCTTTTGATGGTGCTGCTCGCAAATCAGACAAATGCAGGAAAATTTACAGACGAATTGGTAGAAATTGCAGTGGCAGATAAATTGAACAGTGGCAACGAGAATGCAGTTTCTGCGATATTTCCTCTTGATGCAATGGAGCGTGCTGATGGATCAGATGTGTATGTTGTGCTGAAGTTTTCAACTGAGAGTGCATTCAACAAAGATTTGACAACAGTTCCATTACGTGTGAGCGAAGGAAATAATTCTGGTGTGGTTGACGATACGATGATGATAATTATAATTGCTGTTTCTGCTGTAGTTGTTGGTGTTGGGTTTGCAGTGGCATTGCTTTTTGTGCGAAGACGATGGAGGAAGAAGATGCTGCTTACTGAATACGAAGAAAAGAAGAGCCTTTTAAGTTCGATAAATTCAGACTTTCAGGGGTGGATGAGGATAAAAGAGGAAAACACAGCTATCTCAAGCAATATTTATGATTACGGAACAACCACAAAACAGATTGATATTCCTTCAGATTCACAAGAGCCTTTTCTTGAGGAGTGATTTATTTTATAGATTATAGTGTCAGTTTTTTATGTGTTTTGATTACATATTTATTAAATGAAAATGTTTAATTATGTTTTGCTTTTAATAGCTTGGATGAGTCTTTATTCATTGATTTATTGGAGAAATTTTCTGTAAGTCTGAGATTTCGGATAGTATAGTTCTATTCCGTACAAGTTCTTTGACAATTTTAATGTTTGAAAATTTTTTGTTTGATGTTAATTGAAACAATTCTTATA
The DNA here is from genome assembly GCF_001643675.1 of Monocercomonoides exilis. NCBI lineage: Eukaryota > Preaxostyla > Oxymonadida > Polymastigidae > Monocercomonoides > Monocercomonoides exilis. The sequence continues at coordinate 765,942 of NW_027150564.1, read as the reverse complement.
AACTATTGAAGTCTGTAAATGTTTTTTTTTTTTTTTTCTTTTTTTTTTTTTTTTTTTTTTTTAAGTTGTAGTTTCTGAGAAAATCACAGAGGAATTTTTTGTTCGAATAAATGTATTCTTCTTTCGTTGAAAAGAGTTTGAAAAGAGATTCTAGAGAATTTTTATTTTATCGCTTTAAAAAAGAAACAGCTGGAATAACTTAGAAAATAAAAGCATTTCTTCATCATTAAATCGGAGATACATTCAAATTTTAAAAAATCAATTGTCTTTTGCTCAATTTTTTAATAACAATTTTCATTTTTTTCTTAAAATTGAACAATATAAACTTTTCAAAAAAAAATGAGATATTTATTCAGTTTTATGAAAAATTTGTATCATATGTATTTATCTTAATAAAAATCGACTTTCTTCTTATCACGATAGAAACCAAAAAGACCCTTCAAACAACATGTGCCGAAGAAGTTTTTTTCATTATTTGATGAACTCAACAACAGAGATCAACAAAGTTCGATCAGAGAAAACTATTTTGGAATTGAAGAACCCATAACAAAAAATGAATAATCCGGTGGATTATTCTTCTCCTCAGTTTGATGCATCATGAACTACGAAAACAGAAACTCAAAGGCTAGATGAGGAATCATGCACACTAACCCCAGATAGAAAAATTTGGGGTCAATTAGTGCCTCTTAATCCAATTTTACGCAAAGCTGATTTAATTGAAAATGAAGTTACAATTGGTCGAAGCAGCTCATGTATGATTCATGTAATGGATCCAAGAGTGAGTGGATTGCATTGTACAATTTCATTAATGATGGAAGAAACACAAGGAAATAACATTTATCTCAAAGATTTGAGGTATTTTAAGCAAATATTTGTTATTATTTCACCAATTCAAATTTATTAAATAGCAAAAGTACCAATGGAACATATGTTAATAGAAGAAAAATTGGAAAAGGAAATCATACTCTCATTTCTGATGGAGACAGCATTGCACTTACAAATCCAAATTCTTTAACTGATAAATGTTTGAGAATTTTAAATGAAAACTCGATATTTATATTATTAAATTTGCTTGTTTTGAATAGATCCATTATTCTACTATTTTAAATGTCAACTTTTTTCAATGATGCCTTCTCTTTATCCATCTTTTCAATCAGCTTTTGATCCTTGCTTCACTACAAAGTACTTACCCAGTCATCACTTGGAATAGAATCATTTGCCGAGGTTTGAGTTGCTATTTAAAAAACACTACGGGAATACCATATGCTGTGAAAATATTGGAAAAAAAGAAATACCGACAAATGGCAAGGATGAACCCTAGATATCAGCGAGAGACGGAAGATCATAGTTTGGAACAAAATCAAGATTTTGATCGAAATGATAATGAAGATTCAAAGAATTCACCTTTTCTTGCTGAATATGAAGTAATGAAGTGTTTAAGAGGACATCCAAATATTACGCAAGTTGAAGAAGGATTGGAGGGAGATAAAAAAGCTTACATTGTTATGGAATAGTTTGTATTTTATGATATTTACAAAAAGCAGAAATTATTATTATTATTATTATTATTATTATTTAATAATATATATTATCATATATTCATCATTCATTTCTATGCAGTTTGAATGGGAACGACCTTCTCGAGCCTTTGTCTCAACAGGCGCTGACGGAGTCAGTCTGTTTTCCAACATTCTACCAAATCCTGTCGGCTGTGGCCTATTGCCACTCGAAGGGGATTGTCCACCGCGACATCAAGCCAGGCAATGTTCTGTTTAAAAAAGAAGAAGTCGCTGAAGACGAGGAACTATCGTCAGACGACGACTCGCTCGATGACTTTGACGAAGACGAAAGCATCGATGGGGATGATAAGGAAAGCAGAGAAGAAAGAACCAGAAGCGCAGTCAGCAAGCAGTTTACTCAATAGACACTGAATTTCCGATGAAGAATGTAAAAAGAGCATTTGAGGACAAAGAAAAAGAAGATGAGATAGACAAGACAAAACTTACACTGCAAACGCCTTTTCATTCGACAGCACTGACAGGATCACCATCAACATCATCGCCTTCTGTGCCTTCTATTTCAACCTCATTTCAGCAATCAGCAATCAGCTCTCCCCAGTCACCCACATCACCAGCCTCCAACACGTTCCTTTTATCTCCCTCTACACTTACAGCCATCGCAGCTGGGTCTCCATCCAATCTCACCCCGTCCCTCTCGCCGCAGGTGCATCCTGCGACTTCACAGGCACAAGACAGCACACACACCTCTTCTCTGCTGTTGTCTCCTCCAAGGCCAGCTTCTTCTTCCCCTCGTCTCAATTTTCCCCAGTGCTGCTTTACCGCGATCCAGACACAGGGAAGCGGATGCGGTTCATCGCAAAGCTTGCAGATTTCGGAATAGCACTTTTTGTGGAGCCAGAGGAGGGTGAGAACACAGTCAGAAACACAGCGATATTCAGACACAAAAAGCACAGAGCATTCAAAAGAAGGGGAAATGAGCCAAGGGCATCACCATCCATCGGTGCTTATTATCACCTCGGGAATGGCTTTCTGTAGAACACCTGAATTTATTGCACGGAAATATATTGTGCATACGGTGCAGTTGAGCATGCAAACAAGTTCAAGAAAAAGGATGTCGCAGCAATGCATCAGTTGCAGACTTCCTCGTCTCTTTCGCCTACATCGCAATCTTCTGGGGCAGATGCACAGCCCACAAAGGAAGATATATTGAAACTGGATGTGTGGTCACTGGGGATTCTTCTCCGTGTGATACTGACACAACATCCACCATTCAGTGAAGACTTTGAGCAAGTGACGAGAAAGCCCTTGTTTGAGCAAATAATGAGTGGAAATATTCCGTTTATTGCAGACGAATGGACAAAAGTATCAGATGAAGCTAAGGATCTTATAAAGCAGATGCTTCAGGTTGATGTGAAGAAGAGAATATCTGCCCAGGAAGCGTTAAACCATCCCTGGTGCGCATTGATGATGTCGAGGCATAGGGAAGAAGAAAAAAAAAAGAAAAGAAGAAGAAGAATTGAAAAGAAGGCAGAAAATGATGCTGATGCAAAAAGAGTCCCAAAAAGAAAAAGATCAAGAAAATAACTCAGCTGAAAAAGATGAATCCGATCAAAATCAAACAACAAGAGCGAAAAATAGTCAATTGTTTCAAGAAATGGATGAAACTTCTCCTCATGACAGTCAACATAAATTAAAGAGAGTTTTTGAAGGATGAAAAGCAAGTTTTTAATTGAATTTATAAGTCATTTTGGTTTCAAGTTTTGAATTTTTTATTGATTTTTTGGCCATTCTTTTTTGTTTTATTTATAAAAAATTTCCTTAACAAATAAATATAAATATAAACACGAATATACATATATAGATAGATACATACATATTTTGAGTTTTCAAATTTATGCACAAATTAAAAAATACGATAAAATTTAATAAATTACAAGGAAATGCCAATTCTCACTTTAACTGATCAACCATGCTCACCAACTTATCTTCGTTAGCTCCAGAGAACTCTCCAACTTTCTTCCCCTTTTTGACAAACTGAAATGTTGGAACGCCTGTTATATCTTCGACTTCATCAAGATCAGATAACTCATCGACATCGCAAGATAAGAATGTAACATCATTGTATTTTGATGCAAGAGACTCGAACACTGGTTTTATTTTTTGGCATGGACCGCACCAAGTTGCGCTGAAGTCAATCACAACAAGTTTGTCACCAGCTTTTTCCATTGCAGCATCAAATTCATCAACTGTCTTTGGATGTGTGAAAGGCTGAATTCAAAAATTCAAAGAAGCAATGATTTAACAATGAAATACTTTGACTAAATTATTGCACACCATTTCCTTAAATAAATGACTTGGAAAATGTATTAATTTTTTGTGATTTAAACTTGATGCAATTATTTTTCCAGCTTCATTTTATTCCTGCAACAATAACAGTCGTTTTTAAGCGCTTGAACAAATTTTTTGATTTAATAAATAAATCCGTTGATTTGTCATATTTTTGCAGTTATGAGGTTATTTGGTTTAACATTTGGAGAAAAACGATCAATCGACCTTAATAAAATCATTTTTTGTTTGTTATGAAAAAATTATTTGTGATTTGCAATTGTCAAAGAGTATAATATGAAATTAAGTGTTAAAATTAGACCTGTGCGACACGACATGCTATTTTTTGTTGCAGTTGGTCACAAAGAAAAAAAAAAAAAACAGTTATCGCATTAATTACCGGACATCGCACAAAATACCGGACAAGATCGTTTTCACAATAACTGCAAGAGGAATAATTCTGACAATTTTCCTCAAAATATATCTCATCAATGCTAACTCAATTGATAAACGAGACTTTCAAAATAGCTTCATTTGTGCACAGAGAAAATTATTTTTAAAAACTCAGAGAAACTCAAAATCCTATTTCTCTGGGATTTCAATCATTATTTTTTCTGAGACAAATGAAGCTTTTTTGAAAGTTTTGCATATCAATTGAGTTTGTATTGATGAGATATATTTTGAGGAAAATTGTCAGAATTATTCCTCTTGCAGTTATTGTGAAATTGATCAAGTCAGGTAATTTGTGAAATATCTGAATTTGTAATTATTTTCAAGAATTTTGTGAATGAAAGTCATTGTTTAACCAAAAAAAATGGCTTCAAATAATACGTGCAAAAAGTGAAATCAATACAGTTCAAACCGGATATAATCACATCGAATAAAATCAACATCATTTATTGTCACATTTTTTGCTTGTTTTTCATTCATTTTCCATTGCATGTAATCACAGGGCTGAAAATATATAATCACATTTTTTCATGTTATGGGTGATTTTTTCATTGAAAAATCGATTTTTTGATCAAAACTTTCAATTTTTCGCTTTTTCAAAAATGTGTTCAAAAATGTCAAAATTATGTGTATTTGTGTTCAAAATTGTTCAAGCAAGTGAAAAAAGTGTATTTGTGCAGAATTTCCAAAAATAAAAAAATCGATGCAAAATAAATTATTTCCAAAAAAATTTTTTATTTTTTTCTATGTAATGTGGCATTGTATATTATCACAATCGGATATGGTCACAAAAAGATGTGCAAAACTTATGTGATAATATCCTGTTTTGACTGTAATTCATTCTGAAAAAAAAAACATTCACTAATAATAATTCAATTTCGAAATGAATTTTTTTTTTTTTTTGATTTGTGGAACGTATATTTTGTGTGTTTCGGTTATTTTTTAAACTTTTATCTCATCAAAACACTTCGTTTTTCAACATTTGAAAAATATTTCTTTTTTGCAAAATAAATTTATTAGTCTCAATTCTGGAACTATTAAATATTTCAATGAAAAATGATTTTTGAAATTGTTATATTATTTTTCGAAATTGTCTTATTCTCTTTCGAATTCGAATTATTTTTGGAGTGAAATTTTTGAATAATAAATTAACTGAATATTAATTATGAAAGGTGAAAACTGATTTTTTAGTGATTTGAAAATTTGAAAAATCAAGCACTCTGACAGAATATTTTATTTAAAATACTATTTTCGTATTTACAAAAAAATTAAAATATATTCCAAATTACAATTAATTTATCTAAAAATTATAAATCATATTTATATAAAGTTCAAAACTTGCAAATATAATCACTGAATTCTTTATTGCCATCAAAATTAAAAGTGAAATCAACTAAATGAAGAAATATTTCTTGTTAAATGCTTTCAAAAAAAAAAACATTGTGATCTCAACCATTTATGCAATTATGACCCAAATAACAAGGCTTGTGACAGGTGGTCTTGTGGACCATATCACTTACGATTTGATTGTCGCTGCTGATGATTCCAATGCTACTTCAAAGAAGTTAATAAAAGAGGCGTTGATGGAGATGGGAAAGAAAAAGCCAACAATGACAATGACAACAATTATGTGGACAATTTCAAACAAGGCATGAAAATTTTTTTTATTGCTTTATGGCCATTATTGATTATGTTGTATCCCGCGATTGCATTATTCTTATTACTGCTATTTTCCTTTTTAATGTGGGATTTAATTTTTTATTTATAATTATTTTATAGGTTTCCATGAGCCACAGAATTACGCTATTGAAGATCCTTGAGCAAATACTTAATGAAAATCTTCATACAGTTAAAGCAGAATTAGCAACAACACTTGCTGGATTTGCAGCCAATGAAATGACTTCAGACAAAGTATTTTATTCCTTTTAATAATAAATTATTTTAAAATAAAATGTTGATTTAACATATTTAGGAAGTTCACACAGACTGGCAGCATACAGCTTGTAGAATTCTTATTTCTCTAACAGTGTCATTTCCTGAGATTTGCTATGATCAAATTATAAATCGTCTTCCAACGGGGCATATCCCTCACTATTTCGTGATTTTCTCTCTATTTGAATTCTGCAAAAAGAATCCGGAATTTATGGTAACGAAATTAAAAGATGTTTTCTCTCGAATGATGCAGATTATGACAAGTCTCAAGCAGGATAATCTTCGATGGGTTTTCAGTGCTGCATTTGGAATGTTTGCTGATGCCGTGATACAAACGGAGCAAAATAGACGAGCCAAGAAGTTTGGAGGAGCAAGCACAAGCGCACAATCAGAAGGATTTGGGACATCCTCTTCATTGTCTGCTAGCAGTTCTTCTCAAGCCGATCTCCTCCAATCAGGACGCGGTGAGTTTTCGGAGGCACTGCTCAATCTTTATGGATTTCCATTGGCTCGTCCAACATCAGCATTTGATGGAGAATCAGACACAGTGTTCTCGGTGATGATCAACAACTGGCTGACGATGGACAAGCTTCGCCTGGTGGTTGTGGAGTCGATGGGCAAGCTGATGCGGCTGATGACTGCAGAGGCCTTTCACACGCACTTTCCGAGGCTGCTGACTCTGCTGATGACGTACGTGAAGAAGGATCAATTGGCCGACAAGATTGCATCAGTGTCTGCACTCCATTCGCTGGTGATGGTATCATTGCATCTCAACCCACGCGACTTGGCTCCGACTCTTCCGCAGCTGCTGCCATTGATTCATTCAGTCATCTGTGCCCTTCCCCCGCTTCACTCAACAGCCCTTATCTTCCCGCCAAAACAGAACAAGTGGGAGGAGTTTGTGAACAGAATTGCAACAGGCGAGGAGGAGTTAACAGAGGAAGACGTTGAAGAAGAAGAGAATGGAAACAATACGAACATGTTGAGATATTCTCAAAGCTGCAGAAACGGAGCAGAAGAGGATGAAGCGGAAGCTACTGGCTCTTCTTCTCAGATGGATCCTCGATCACGCTTTCTTGTCCAGCCAATCAACGACCCCTCAAAAATCCCTATTGACTTTGGAACTTCAGAAAGATTGTCATCTGAACTGTATGGCACATTTGCCTCAATTGCTATGGATCACATTGAAGAAGTCCTCAACTTCCTCATCAAGCAGATTGAGATGACGTCTGGCCTTGCACGAGCCGTGACAATCAACATTATCACTCACATTCTGAATGTGCTTCCGGCCCATTTGGAGCTGAAGCGCGGTCTGATCATAGCATCAATTGCATCTGTGTTGGGAGATTCTTCGTTGTGTGTGCGGTTTGCTATTGTGCAGCTGGTGCTGATGCTGTCGAGGAACAACTTTTTGGATGAGCCGGGGTGGGAAAAGCTGGTTGGTGCAGTCATTTTAGCAGCTGGTGCATTTACGAGGCAGTGGAGAGAGAGGCCTCCGCCGGGCGTGAAGGCAGGCGGGAAAGACAAAGTTGGACTGCCGAAGCCAGTTGTGGAACCGAAGAAAGAAAAGGTATAAAGTGTTTTTTTAAAAAATTGCATTAACTGCTATTTGATATAACATTTTATTGTTATTCTTTTCGAATTTATCACTTTCTATGAAATCCTTTCAAAAATAATTTTTTTTTCTGTTTTCTATCTAATTAATTAGACAACCCAACCACTGCCAACAGCTGAAGGGCTGTCCACATTTGCTTGTGATGTTCTGTATGAGATGGTTGTGCACCACTCTGAAATGAAGCTGAAATTGTGGCCGCATCTTCTCGAGTACATCATCCCTGTCCAATACACAGGCGCACTTCCAGTCATTTGTGCTGCTGTGGCTCGCTTGGCAGCCAGCCGAAAGAGGAAAAATGGAACTGAAGACATTCTGATCGACTTCGACGACCGAAACAACGCGAACCTGCCGAAGCCGCATTCGATCATTTTGAGGCTGATCACAGTGATGTCAGATGTGCAGATGGGAAGGTACTTTGCTGTTCCGTGTCTCGCCTTGCTGCGAGTGATTCCGCAGACACTTCACTATTCACTTGCAGACATTGTCGACGAAAGAGTGCCTGCCATCACTGCCTTCTGGAAGGAGGCCATAGACAACGCAGAGGCGCTGGAGGAGGAAGAAGAGGAGGCAGAGAACGAAGAAAACGAAGAAGAGGAAGAAGACGAGGAAGCAGCAGAAAAGAGGAGAAAGAAAGAGGAAGAGGAAGAGGAAGAACGAAAACGCCAGCAAGAAGAAGAAGAGAAGAAGACAGACTTAGACAAAAGACAAGCCACACTTTGGACAGGTGCCTATTTTGATCGCACAAGTGGATCACTTTCAGGAGGCATCGGTGGAGTGAGCCAGCGAGAAGAAGCAGCGATGCTGAAGTGTAGCCCTCGCCCAGACGCAACACAGACAGAAAAATGGGAGCACAGAGTGGCTGGTCTGTTTGCGTACATCCTGGAGACAATACAAGACAACGACTGGATCAGCGTGCTGGCTGACTTCTTCAATCTGCACTTTGGATTGTATCCTTCTCTTCCATCTGTCGCCACATACGGAACACCCGGCGCACCTGTGGCAGCTGGTGAGACAGCACCTTTTGTACCCACATCTTCCAGCTCTTCTTCATCCCAGCAGCAGCCCCAACTTCCCCCTCAGTTTGGAATGGCTCCTCTCAACCGTTCAAATGGGCGTCGCATTCTGATCAGATTACTTGGTGTGTCAGCACAGCAGACAACTGCAAAGGACATGGCACAAGCACAGATTGACACCATGTTCACACGCGCAGTGCACTCAGCAGAATCACACAGACAGGCACTGGCTGAAGGATACGGGCTGACTGCAAAGAATCCAATGCACTGCGACTCTGTGTTTTCGCGACTGGACTATGCCGTGCGGGGCGACATGGTGCGGAAGGAGAAGTCGATGTTCTCCACAAAGACAGTCATCGATGAGCATGTGCGTGCCACCATCATCCTCTGCTTCGGTCGTGTGGCTCTGTCTGCACCGCCATCGATTGCACTGGCAAGAATCGAGGCACATGTCATCAAGTGCCTCAACGACAACGCCGCATTGCTGCACCTCACATTCGCCAAGCAGGCAGCAATCACTGCAATGGACTGTCTGAGTCGTGCTATTCTTCCGCAACGTGTTGGCCAGCAGTTCATTCTGAGAGACAGAGACAATTACATCAAGATAGTCATCAACTACCTCCTCCCAACAGACCCTGCTGAGAAGGACGCTGTCTCATCACAGCTCCTCGTTTCTGGCCTTGGACTGCTCAGAAAACTTGTTGGGCTGCAGCCAGTTGTGCCTGAAAAGCTGCAAAAGGAAATTGTCACACGCCTTTGCGATCTCTACGAACAAATGGATGCACCATCGGCAGCCGTGCTTTCAGCATCTGCTTCTTCTTCTGCTCCTCAGAGGAAGAGATTCACTCAAGAAGAGGCAGCTGCTGTAGCTGGTGCGCATTCATCATTTCTTGTTGCATTACTTGGAGCAGAAACTGGCTTAAGTGTATTCCTTCGTCTGGCTGGGTATATCTTGCCTTTGACCAGATCATTCAATCCAGGTGTGAGGAAAGGAGCACTCAGCTCATACGATGCGATTGTTCGAGCATTCGTCACACAAACAGCAGAACAAGAGCAGACACAGACAGATGCTGGGAAGACAGGAGGAGTGAGACTTGGCTCAACCATACAGGAGAATTGCTTCAAAGGGATAGGAACAATTATGGGGCTGCTGATAGGACGATGTGGAGATACACGCCCAGATGTGAGGAAGAGCGGATGTGATAGCGTGGGATTGTCACTGTATGTGGATCACATTCTGAAGACAGATCCAGCACTTGGCTTTGATGTGTCCCCAACAGCTGAGATTGTGGATGTTGCAGCGATGAGGAAGGATGTGGTGGCGTGGGAAGACAAAGGAGAGATCGATGTGGTGCATCCACGCAGCGGAGAGAAACAGAAGTACTCAGCCACCCTCAGCATCTTCATATCCTCCAGATTGACAACACACTTCTCTCAGTGCCTGCCTGTTTCTGAGCAGATCGATCTTGTGCACTCTTTGATCCTCTGCGGTGCAAACGACCCAACTGTGCAGGGTTCTGTCCTATCCTTGATGCTTGCATTCAGGATGATCCAGGTGATTGGCTTCTCATTCCCACCATCGGCTGTTGAGCTCCTCTTCCGTCGCTGTGTGGATTGCCTCACACCATTCAATGCCACACTCAGCGGGAAAGAATCACCTGCACAAGCATATGCAGTGCATCTGGAACAGCAGCAGCTTCGAGAGAACAAAAGAGTGAACTCAATGATGGGACAGACAAGTTCGGCTTCTTCTTCCTCTACTTCCAATGTTGACCCAACACATTGGAAACCCTCTTCTCCATCGATTTATGCAGGCAGCTTGCTCTTCTCTCCAATGAAAGAGCTTGATGCACCTGTCGAAGAACAGCTGCTGAACTGTGTGAGCTGCCTGTGCAACCACCACCCGTCCATCATGTTTGATGCGCTGCTGTCGATGAGCGTGTCTGAAAGAGTTACCCAATCAAAACTATGCTTTGCAGTTGGTGCTGCCTCGCCCATCGCACCTTCGTCGAAGTTTATGAGACTTGTGCTGTCAATCCTGTGTGGCGCTGAGCAGTTTGAGACGAAGCATCTGAAGGACGGTGTGCATTACTACCCTCTTTCTCGCCCGCAGATGGCTGTGAATGCGCTGGCATCTGTGCTTTCTGCCAGATCTGCCTGTGATCCAACTGCTAAACAGGCACCTAATTCAGTCGTGACAATTCCAACATCAATGAAGAACAAAGTGTTGGAGGAGGCCTTTTTGAACGAGCATCTGCCTGCTATTGTTGCTGCTCTTCTCATCCAGCTTTCAACGCTGATGGTCTGCGAGAACAACCTCGAAGCACTGAAAACCGTATGATATTATTATTTTTTAAAAATCTCTTTTTTTATATTCATTTATTTTTTGCTTTATATCCTTTTTTTAAATAATTGAACATTTTCTTTAAATTTTAAAGGTTGCCACTGCTCTGCGTGGAGTGCTTAATCATGTTGGGCAGCCAGAGTTAATCGATTGTTTAGCTTATCCCAACGTGTTCAAGATGGACGAGGTGGATCGAATTTCTGAGTCAGACACAATAGAAGATGTGCAGAAGAAGAAGCAGGCCTTCAAGTCAGGTGCTCCATTGCCCAACGAAAAAGATAAAAAGAAGGGCGGATCGAAAGGCGACCCGGATGTTGATCCTTCGTTCATTGCATCGCCGCCATACAACCGTTGGCAGGTGATTGCAGATAAATCCTCTTTCGACCACTTCATCTTTGCGTATGCATGCCGCGTGGCAGCCACCCACCCCTTCATTGCACCAGGTGTCATTGATCTTGCAGTGCCTCTGTTGTCATCCACATTCCCTGCCCAGAGACTGGGCGCGTTGGCTCTTGTGGTCGGAATGGTGCCTCACTTGAAGTACTTCCTCGATACAAACCCACAGCCTGTTCCAGGCCATCCCTCAGACGCCCTGAAGGACCCAGACTTCGCCTCCAAGCTGATCTCGCGTGTTTCTGATGCACTGTTGTCTCGCACCTCAGACGATATCATCAGAATCAGAAGGATGACATTGGAAGGGCTCAGCTACTTGGCTCCTGCGTGCTTCTCGCAGCAGATTCCATTCAATTCTGATCCTCTTACTGAACTCCAGTCACCGCATGTGTTGGGAAAATCACAAAGAGGCAAATCAGGAGAGGAGAATGAAGATGAAAACGCAGATGAACTGAAAATGCAAAGAGGAGCGAGAATTCTGAACACACTGGCAGCTTCCATTCTGGCTGCCATGTGCAGAGGCTGTGACGATGCAGACATGGGCTGTGCTCGAATATCTGCACTTTCACTGCGCCGGATGCTGATGTCATCTTCACTGGACGAAATCTCCGTTTCTCCGATGCTCATCACCATCTGCGTGGCTGGACGGAACCTCGCCACACAGCGCTTAAACTCTCCTCAGCTCAAATGCAGCGGGTGTGGTGTGTTAGCGTGCCTGAGTAGATTTGGCAAAGGAGTGAGTGGCCATCAATATATGGAACAGATGCATGTGGCCTTGCCATACATAGCAGTGATGTTGAGTGACAAGTTTGCACAGCCCAGAAAAGCAGCACGCATTTGGCTGAAGAGAGTGTCTCTATTGTTGAGCGGAGGAGCAACACAGTCCCCTCTTGTTTCGTTCTGCACTGCATCTTCTGTGTTTGCGAAGGACACAGATTTGGCAAAGGATGACAGATGCACCGAAACTTTGTATTCAACTTTTGCGAAGGTGCTTATCACGCTGTTTTTGGAGCGTCTTGGGCAGTTTGTGTCTGCTCTTGCTGCTCTGCTGGGTGGAGACAAGCCTCCAGCAACGAAAATTGCAGCGTGCCAGATGGTTGGGTATATTTTGGAGTATATTCCGAAGGAAGAGAGAAAGAGGCTGCCTACTGAACAAGCAATCAAGGCAATATCTGCTCTTTTGAGAGATGGAAACGTTCTTGTGAAAAACACAGCTGCGCGGATGCTCAAGCCACTCTGGTCGTATTAAATAGAAATATTGAGCAAACACAAAAAAAAAAAAAATTATTTATTAGCATTTTTTTCGTCGTTATGTAGTCTATTACATTTATGATATAGTCATGAATGGTTTATCCTGTTTTGAGAGCTTTTTTTTGGAGACCATTCTCACTTTCTCCAAAAATTACTGGTTCACCCACATTTCACATCTTTTTGATTCACTGATAAGAGAGGATACTTCTTTAAATGTCTATCTTTGATTCTTAAAAAGCAAATTGCTTTACTGAAAGAATATGTTCTTTCAATTCTCATTCAAAAATACTTTAAAAAATAATCAGTAATATAAATGAAAAATAAAAAAAAGTTCTTCAATAAAGCAACATATGAAAAGGCTTTCATAAGAACAAGATTTTACTCGTGAACTTATAAAAAAAACGTCAATGAAAATTAATACTTTCGAACAAATGCAAATGATATATAAGACACGCTCGAATCAAAGCAAACAAGAAAGCGATAGAACATTTAAAACATATATTTACAAACAGCTAAAAAATTGAAGAATACACACAGAAATATTGCTGATAGTTAGGCAAGCCTTATGCGAGCTAATACAGACCCTTCCAAAAATACAGGGGTGTATTTGAAAATGAAAATAAAAGATAAAAAAAAGAAAATAAAAGTCAATCCCACTTGCCTAAGATCTGTGAAATACATTGAAGAAACAAAACAAATTAGCCTCCGTCTAATTTATTAGGAAAGACACAAAAAGATAAGATTAGATAAGATTACGGAGTACGAATTTCAAAAAAAAAAATTAAGATAAATTGTATTCATTTCGGAAACAAATAGCCTCGGAAATGAAATATTCTATAAAAATATATATAAAAAAGCTTTAACTCTGAAAGGAAATGGAAATCAAAATCAAAATATTTAAGTTGACACAGAATTAGTCTTATAACTCTGTTAAGACGTGTTTTTAATGCCAAACGTGTATGAACGTCAAGTTACACAATCTCTTAAATTAAGACAAGACTATTGAAATAACATACAACCATCCGTTTGTGAATATCAATTTAAATATTGAAATACAAACAAATAAAACTGATGCACAAATATATTTCTAAAAACAAAACAAAACAAAACAAAACAAAACAAAACCAAACAACAACAATAATAATAAAAGGCAAAAGCCAAAAATAAGTTTCAAAATTGTTGAGATACAGTTGGAATGTCAGAAGGATTGTCAGTTGAAGTAGAAGAGAGAGGGGCAGGGGAAGGAGGAGGAGGAGGAGAAGTGTGGTCAGTCTGGTCATCGGGTGAATGATAGGAGGATGACTGGGGATAAGGCGACGTTGAACAAAAAGTCAGGTCGCGTGAAGTCGACATTCGGAGAGGTGAAGACATCTGTGCAGTGATAGAAGAGTTCTGCCTGCTTTCACTCAGAACATCAGTCTGTGTGTTGTGTGTGGTCAGCTGCTGATCAGAAGGCAAAAGCTGCTCATCGGATGCATCTGAGGTATCGTCTATAGGAGGATAGCGTGTCTCAGAGAAAGACCTGCACTTGAGCCGGGGTGTCGGTGTCATGTTCGGCAGAATGTTGGCTGAAAGAGAAGAGAATGACTGCTCATCGTCAGGAGCAGGGCACTGTGAAGGTGAACAGATCAGCTGCTGCTGCTGTAGTGGAAGCTGCAAAGGTAGCTGCATCTGTTGTTGGTGGTGGGGCTGCTGTTGTTGAGGTGTGCTTGACTCAGAATTGTGGCAGGCAAGTGTTGAGGAAGAGGTGAAATAGAGCGAGTCACCAGGGTATGCCAAGTCAGTAGAGGTAAACGAACACACAGAAGTGTCTGGATTCAGCACAGACGTGTCTGAGTTCTCATAGAAAAGCTCGGCACGCACTGAGGATATAAGCGAGGCAGAGGATGTTGACTGGGCAGAGTCCAGCCGCTGGATGAACTGCGACGCGTCCAGAAACGAGCTGTCAGCGAGCGAGTGCAGATTCACTGAGTCCACCCCTTCGAAACTGTGGTTGCTGCTTTTGATGCTGTAAGATCCCCTGCCATTGTTCAGCTCCTCGCTCGAATCGAAGTTGAGTGTCTGGTCTGTGGAGCTGCCGAACGAGCGGCCTTCTTCGTTCTCCAGTGAGCTGTGCACGAATGTCTCTTCGCCTGCTGCTAGATAGTTTCCTGGGAGAAGCGGAGATGACGAAGCAGTCGAGTCAGATGCTCCGCTTTTGGCTGGTGTGGAAGATGAAGGAGAGGTCATTGAGTTTGTGGTGGAGGAGGAAGAGGATGAAGAGGAAGAGGATGAAGAAGTGGAAGTGGAAGGACTTGATGTTGATGATGTTGAAGAGGAGGACAAAGAAGGAGAAAACGTATAAGAAATTGAATGCGATCTGGATTTCCTGCCTTCCTGTGCTATGTAGAGAGCATCATCGTGCAAAAGCGGTGACTGGAAGAACGATGTTGAAGTGTTGTGCTTGTAAGGCTCCTGATATCTGATGTTGCTTTTGTTCGAAGCTGCACTCGGCATCTGCATATCAAACCAGTCCACTTGACTTTCTTCTCCTTCTCCTTTTTCCTCAAAACCGATGTCTTTCTTTTCTCCGCTCTTTGATTGGTAGTTCAATTGGGCTGAAGACAAGCCATCCACAATGTGCATAGTCTGATTCACATCTTCAACTCTGCCCAATCCATTGGCTGCTCTCTCCATCATCCTTTGCATCTTCTTCTGTGCATGCCTAACTCCTCTTCCATGTGCCCCCACCGAAGAATGCTTCTCTTCTCTTCGACTCTCCCGCTCCTCCTCAAAATTCAGCTCGTCTGCAAACGAGCAATCACTCATATGTACCGAGTGAGGGGTCAGTTCTGACGACAGATACGAATGCGACTCTGTTTTGTTCTGAGACGACGCATCCACAGGAGAAGCAGCACCTTTCAGCAGCTCATCATCCAAATCGCCTGCTGTGGAAAGCGTGCGGACTGACTCATCAGAAAGCTCTGAGTCTGAATGGGGTGACTCATCCACGTGGTGTGTGTGAGTGGCGAATCTTGTGTTGTGCTGGGAACGAGAATAGGAAGAGTTTGAGGAGCGGTGGAGGGACAGGGAGCTGGTGGAGGTGAGGGAGGTGATGGAGGACTGTGTGGAGAGCAGCTGGGAACTGGTTGAGGTAACAGCAAAGGAAGAGGAAGAGGAAGAGGCAGTGGATGCAGAAGAAGCACAAGAAGAAGAAGAGGAGGAGGATGATGAATGAGTGGAAGAAGTAAACTCACTGAAGGCGCTTGAGGCATTCGACAGCACCGAATGGCGTGAAGTGGCAGAGAGCAAGTAGCGTCCAGCAGCAGACGACGAGTGGGCAGTGGCACTGGAACATTCATTCTCGTTCTCATTCTCATTCAGATACTCCCTCAGATACTCGTTCTCTTCTGCTGTTATCTTTCTTTGCTCCTCTTTCTGCTCTAAAAATGGCTCCAGCTCAGAAAGCGACGGGGCAGAACTGGAGCGCACCAGCTGCGGAATCTGCAGCGTGAGGCTGCTGCTGCTATGGCTGACATCATTCTCTGCTTTGCCGGGCAGTCTGGACAGAATCGGCTGTGGTTGTTGTGGTTGCTGCTGCTGCTGAAGTTGCTGAAGTTGTTGTTGTTTTTGTTCGTCTTCTTTGATTTCTGTGTCTGGAATGCTGTTGGAACGAGAAATTGACAGTTGGAAGGGAATCTTCAGATCCTCTATCAGTTGTTGAGGTTGCTGAGGCTGATATTGAGGCTGAGGTGGCAACTGCAGTTGTATCTGCTGTGATTGAAGTTGCTGTTGTAATTGCAATTGTTGTTGTTGTTGTGTCTGATTAATAGCAGCTGGTTGGATTAGACACAAAGATGCTCTTCTGTCAGCTGACTGCGCATTCTGCAGATCAGCCAGCATTTGTAGTGGATACAACACTTGATGCTGTTGAGGTTGTTGTTGCGACTGTTGTGATAGCTGCTGCTGCTGTTGTTGAGATGCCAGAAACTGAGTGAAGGCATGTGGCTCGTTTGGCTGAGGAGACAGAGGAAGGAAGTTCATCTGCTGCAAGGGCAAGGGGGAGAGTAACGTGTGGGGGAGTACTAAAGCAGCAGAAGAAGAAGCAGAAGGAAGAGAGGAAGAAGAAGAGGAAGAAGAGGAGGAGGAAGAAGAAGCAGAAGGGATTTGAGGGATAGATATCAGAGGAGGAGTGGTAGAGGTTATAGAATTGGTGACATTTGCGTTATTGTTTGTGTTTGGCTGAGAGAGCGAAAGCTGCTGGAAGATAGGGGAAGACAGGAAATTCGATGAAATGTATGAAGAAATGCTGTTTCTTTGGCTGTCAGTCAGCATCTGCAGTGCGGATGCTGAAGAAATAGAGGCAGAAGCAGAAGCAGAAGCAGAAGAATTCAAAGAAGATGGATTCAAAGAAGAAGAAGAAGAAGAAGAAGAGTTTAAAGCAGCAGCAGAAGTTGGGATAGGAAAAGTTGGGCTGAGGAGGTGGGGCATGCTGAGAGAAGTGGCAGCAGGGTAGAAGGAAAGGGCAGCAGAAGAAGGCAATGAAAGAGTTGGGTTTAAATTGTTTGTTGATGTTGAAGAAGAGGAAGAAGAGGAAGAAGAGGAAGAAGAGGAAGAGGAAGAAGAAGAAGCAGAAGAAATAGAAGAAGAAGATGGAAGAGGTGCAGATTGATAAGGCGAAGGGTTAAGCTGTGAAAAAGAAGAAGGAATGTTTGCAGAAGGGATGACAATGGAAGAAGAGGCGGAGGGAGAAAGAGAAGCAAGATGATAAATGGAAGGAGAAAGAGAAGAAGAAGATGATGATGATGATGATGAAGACGAAGATGTAGAAGCAATAGGCAATGAAGCTGTCGAAGCAGACAATGAAGCAGAGGAAATAGAGAAAGCAGCAGAAGGCGAAGGTACACCAGAGAAGGAAGGGTTGAAGTGGAAGTTGAGATGAGATGGAGAATTTTCGGGTGAAGTGATGCTGGGGGTAGAGGCAATGGATGGGGTGTCAGTTAAGGTGGATGAATTTGTGGTGGGGAGAGAGGAGGTAGAGGAGGAGGAGGAGGAGGAGGAGGAAGAAGAAGAAGAAGAAGAAGAAGAAGAAGACGATGATGCTGCTGTTACTGATGATGATGATATTGGAGGAGGAGCAGGAGAAACAGAAATTTGAATAGCTTCTGTCCCCAATGCAAATGCTGAAGAGCTCAAAGTAGGCTGCAGCTGAGGCAGCGAAGCAGAAGAAGCAGAAGCAGAAAAAGTGGAAGAAGAGGCAAAAGAAGCAGAAGAAGGAGAAGGCACTTTCCGATACGAAAGAGGAGGAAGGAGAGGAAGAGCGGCAGAAGGAGGAGTGGCAATAGAAGCAATAACAGAAGCAGAAGAGGAAGAAGATGAGGAGGAGGAGGAAGAAGAAGAAGCAGAAGAGGAAGAAGAAGAAGATATGTTCATTTTGCTCTGAAAACAAGCAGCATTTGAAGACAGTTGAAGTTGAGGTATATTTTGGTGAGTGAGGTTATTGCCAATTGCGATGGGAGAAGGCGCATTGCGAGCAAAATAAGAGGAAGAGGAAGAAGAGGAGGAAGAAGAAGGAAGAGGAAATGAAATAGAAACAGAAGAAGAAGAAGGTGTTGTTGAAGAAGAAGAAGAAGAGGAGGAGTATGAAGGAGTTGGAGGAGCAGGAGGGAGAGAAAGATGGAGGTTGGGGTGTGATTGTTTGGGTGGCTCTAAAGAGAGATGTGAAAATGGAATGTTTGAAGAATAAGAAGAAGAGGAAGAAGAAGAAGAGGAAGAAGAAGAAGAGGAAGAGGGAGAAGAAGAAGAGGAAGAGGGAGAAGAAGAAGGTCCATTGCTTTGAGGTATTTGATGTGTTATCTGTTTAAGTGGAGTTGAGTCAAAATGTTCGTTTTTGTAGTTTTGAAGAGGCAGATGATTGTTTGGCTGAAGATGGGGCATTTCAACTGGAGTGGGGAGAGAAGGAAGAGTTTGTATTGGAGGGATTGAATATGAAATATCTGAAGAAGAAGAAGAAGAATTAGAAGAAGAGGAAGAAGAAGAAGAAGATGATGATGATGAAGAAGAAGAAGATGAAGAAGAGGAAGAAGAAGAGAATGAAGGCAAAGAAGGCACTTGAATTGGGAAGGGGGGAGAAGGATAAGGAGGTTTATTTGATACAACGCTGTTATTCGCTTCATTCATTGAAGATGCATCGATTGGTCTATTAAGAGATGGATTCTGAAGAGAAAGAGGAGAAAATAATGTGGAAGAAGAGGAAGAGGAAGATGATGATGATGAAGAGGAAGAGGAAGAGGAAGAAGAGGAAGAAGAAGAATGCTGAAAATTCTGTCTCGGCGGTGGTTCAATGATGATGCTCATCTGCTTCTGCAGCAGCGACGGAGGGCGTGTGAGTATGATTGGCTTAATCTTCTGACTCCTTCCTGTTTTTTTCTCATCCCCTGCAGCTGATTGAGCTGATGATGCATTCCTCTCATTCATAAAGGACAACGAGCATACAGACGCCATTGACTGGTAGTTGTAGTTTGCTCTTCTCCCACACGGCCCATGGAACACCTTCACACAGCAACTGTGCTTGAATGCTGAGTCTTCCTCTGCCAGCTGCGACGCATCAAAAACGGAGCCTTGTTTTTCTTTTGCTGCTTCTGCCTCGCCACTTTCACTGGACTTGCACATAAAGATCATCCGGAACACATCAGCTTTCCGCGCTTTCTTCGCAAAGGGTGAATAAAACCTCTTTTTGAGGGAGTATGTGACAGGGGCGATGCCGTTCTTTTTGATGTGGGGGATTCCGATGCCTGCCTGCTCATCCAGAGGGAAGAGGGGGCATTGCAGTCCAAGTGGAGGTGGATGGAAGACGGAGAAGGCGAAGAAAGAACAAGAGTGGCATTGAAAGTGGGAATGATCGGAGGAAGTGGATGAAGTTGAATATGGAAGAGTGAAAAGCGATGATGCAGTGTTTGTGTTTGTGTTTGTGTTTGTGCTTGGTGAATGAGGAGTTGATGAACCATCTGAGGAACTTGATGAAGAAGGTTGGCTGTCTTCACATTCTGCTTTTTCTTTTTCTTTGTCTTTTTCTTCATCTTCATTATCATCATTATTATCTTCCTTCTCCTTTTTCCCCTTCCCACTCTCCTTCTCCTTCCCTTTTCCTTTCCCCTTTCCCTTCTCTTTCTCATTCTCCTTTTCATCTTCATCGCTCCCCTCTCCCTTCTTCCTCTCTGTCTTCAAATGCTCAAACCTCCGAAACGTCACAACAGCATCCATATACTTCAGCAGCGTCCTTGGCCTCACCCGAATATGCAGCCCTTCTGTTTTCCCTTCAAAATACTCCACATCCCTCACAATCGACGCCAGCGCATCTTTCCCTCGAAACATGCTGTCAAACTCGACAGAAGCTGAATAACTCGATGGCGATAGCAGCTTCGCCTGCTTCGCAGCAGCCATCTCTTTGTCGATGGCAGTGAATGTGGTGCAGAACAAGGCGACTGAACTAAGCGAGGAGACAAGAAGAGGATGGCAGTCGGAACGCCATTTCAAAACTTCGTCTAGTGTGAATGAGAGCGTATCACTTGTTTCAGATTCCTCATTAATAGCAGCAGCAGCAGCAGCAGAAGAAGAAGGAGAAGGAGAAGGAGAGGAAGAGGAAGAAGAAGACATCTTCTTCCCTTCTTCAGAAACATGCGGGTCTGCAGCAGTAGATGATGCAGTAGAATATGTATTTGAGGATTCGTTAGGAACATCAGTTAGCTTTTCGTTGCCACTTTCCAGTGTGTTCTGCTCATCTGCACTTGATTTCACTTCATTTGAGCAGCCATTTTCTTTATCCAAACACCGAACCCCTTCATTTTGCATCACATTCAAATGCTGCTGCTTCTGATTCAAAGCACTTCTTGATCCCATCAGACATATCCTCACGGGCGAGTAAATGAACGGCGGCACAAATGCCACTCGGCAGTCGTAAAAATCGCGAGTGAACGAAATCTTCACCTGCGGGCTGGCTTTGGCAGCGCCTGGCAGATACCTTCCGTGCAGCTGAGAGTCTGTGAGTCCCTCAGCACTGTAAGGGAGTATCAGAGGCTTGTTCAGGGCATCAATGGCATCGCGGGTGTATTTGGCTGGCCCCAGTGACAAGTGCTGAGAGGGCATCAGAGGAGGCAGGTTGACTGGGGTAGGGAGGAGAGGCGCGGAGTCGTTGCGGGCGATGCCTTCTTCGGGGAATGTGTTGACAGGAGAAGAAGAAGAGGAAGAGGAAGAGGAAGAGGAAGAGGAGGAAGAAGAGGAGGAAGAAGAGGAGGAAGAAGAGGAGGAGGAGGAAGATAATGATAATGAAGAGGAAGAGGAAGAGGCAGATAATATGGAAGATGTAGAGATAGAAGCGGTAGAAGGAAAAGAAGAAGGAGGAGGTAATGATGCTGATGAAGACGCTGAAGAAGAAGAAGAAGAAGAAGAAGAAGAAGAAGAAGAAGAAGAAGAAGAAGAAGAAGAAGAAGAAGAAGAAGATGATGATGATGATGATGGTGAAGCTCCAAGTGAACTATAACTCGACTGAAACTGTGCTGAGAGAGGAGGCAAAGAGAGAGAGGAAGCAGAAGCAGCAGAAGAATTGGCAAAAGAAGAAGAAGTCGCAGAAGGCGAGGGATTCAGCGCAGGAAAAGCAGAAACGGAGTCTGTGGGCGAAACAGAAGAGGCAAATGAGAATGCATCACGGGGTGTCTGTACACTGCCTGGGAAGAAAGAAGGCGACTGAGAAGCAGAAGAGAAAGAGCTGCTCCTGTTGGCTGGCTTTGGCGGCGGCGGAAGCTGCAGACTGGATGAAAAAGCAGGCTTTAGCGGATCGTTTAGGTGTTTGAAGGAAGAATGCAGTGCAGGCACGAGTGCGGGTGGGGGCAAGCTTGAGTGCTGAGCAGGCGGCGTTGAATGAAAGAAGACGTCCTGCTGATTTGACATGCCTCCCAAAAAATTGATTTCGTTTTTCTGCAAAAACGAAGGAGATGAAGACTGCAAGCGCAGAACTGGCTTCATGTTGGGGTTGTTCGAAATGCTGTTTTGATGCTCGTTCAGAAAAGCAGACGGAGGTGGCGGTGGAAGAGGAGAAGGAGAAGCTGTGCTCAAAGGCGGGTTCAGTATGGAATTCTTTATTGGAAAGAAATGACTATTAACTTGGTTCTCCAGTGGAATAGAAACATTAAAAGGAGAAGAATCAATTAAGTAGCGATGTGCTTCACTTGTCTCGGTGTTTATGAATTGGTCAGGACCAATAACTTGTGAGCTATTCAATCCATCATAATTAGACAATGTATTTAGCTGTCTTGGAAATGAAGTAACAAAAGAAGATGGTCTTTCCTTTATTATCACAGAAGATTTTTTAATTGTTTGGAGCTTGCTGACTACAGCGTTTAAATCATGGGGACTTGACATTCGGATCTGCCAAATAACATTCTTCGGATCTCGAATGAAAAAAGTCTCGTCATCCTCAACCTAAAACGCATACAAAATATATCAAACATAGACATTTACAGATCATTCACAAAAATTAAGGCGACACACATTTATAACAAAAAGATCATGGAGAATATTCAAAGAAAAAAAAGACGTGTGCACTGAGCCTAAGAGTTTAATGAGAACAAAAAAATAGGTTGCTGCAGCTTCGTTCCATTCTATAATTAATGAAACGCAATTATATTTTGTCGATATAGGTGTTGTACTATAAAAAAATGGCATAAGAAAAATAGTTGTTTAACATTAATAGCTCAACAATATAAAACGAAAGAATACAATTCAATTGCTTCTACAAGTGATGTAAATATTGGAACCGATGTATTTGCAGCTTTTGAAATACATTTGTTCGCTTATCGAGTTAAAAAGAAATATCGAAATTAGAAAAGATTGATGTTATAAAACTGCTTTAGTATTAAAAGCATACACATCGCAGTATCTTCTGTAATGAATATAAATCGTTTTTAGATAATTATTTTTTCTCTCCGAGAAAGTCGGCAACAATTCACGAAAAATAAAAGAAAAATAATAAATCTATCCTTATATTTTGACTGATCTGACTGAAAACAAAATTTGTTAATATTTATTCATATTTTGAAAAAATCATGAATAACAATAATAAAGTTAGCGTTTATAAAAAAAACAAACATGAATATCCCAGAATACGTTATTATTGAAATTTCTACTTCTTTTTTTTTAAGGACAGAGTTTTAAAGAAAATCGCAATCAAAATTTTTGATTTATTTCTAAAAAGATACCAAGGAACTTGATTTTAAAAAATGCTCATAACTTTGAGTTCTCTTTTATCGCAAACACTTCCTTTGGAAATATCTGAAAATGATTCTATTTTCGAAGTCAAGAAAAAACTATCAAAAATGCTTAACTTGCAACCAGAAGATTTAAAGCTATTTTTAAATGGAAAGCAACTTTGTGATTCAAAGAGTGTTGAGGAATATTCGATTGTGTGAGATATTTTTGCTTGCATTGGGATTAATTTTATTTTATTTTATTTTTATGCTTTATGTTGCTACGAAGAATGAAGGAACAAAGCTCATATATCTTACCCGAAAATCAAAACAGAAAGAAGAAAAAGCAAGTTCTCAACAACCGATTTGCAGTGAAGATTTAAATAAGAAAGAGATAATGAGCCAACAAAAGGAGAGCATAAGTACACGAGATCATGATCTTCATGGTGAAGACTCTTCTTTTGACTCTTTTAATCAACGCTTCACTTCATCTCAATCAATTCACAATTTAAGTAATTCAACGTTGGAAGAACCTTCTCATCAAGTTATAAACTCTCCACTTCAACCTCAAGAATTAAACAAACATTCACATACATCTGCATTGCCTACACTTGAATCATCGTCATCACAGCCTTCATCTTCTTCATCTTCTTCTCCTTCATATTCTTCAAATGCTCGATTGTCTGATAAAGAACCCTTACCAGAAGAAAACAATCCAGTTGAAGAGCTTGTGGGAATGGGATTTGAGCATAGCGAAGTGCAGCGTGCGTTGCGCGCGTCTTTTGGAGAAGTTGCAACAGCCATTGAATATTTGATGAATGGAATACCAGAAGATATTGAAAGACAACTGTCAGAAGTTGATCCAATTGTTAAAGAAAGTGAAAAACTTGCAGAGGAAAATGATGAAGACATGGAAGAAGAAAGCGAAGAAGGCGATGATGAATATGAAGACGAGCAGCAATTGTTCTTTGCCTTACCTCCCACCTTGAACGAAGAAGCTATTATAAGCACATACAGCCCAGACAGTATTTTTCATAATGACTCAAGTTCAACTAATGAAGGAGGAGAAGCAGAAAAAGAAGCCGGAGGAAGTGCAGCTGAAAGTGAGAGAGAGGATGAAAGTAGTAAACAATCTCTCGCGGAAATGCTTGCTCAGTTTCGCGACCATCCCCAAATTGCTGATATTCGCCACGTCTTTTGCGAGTTTCCTGATTCGGTTTCAGTCATTTTGAATGAAATGCGTCAGCAGCAACCAGAATTTGCGAAGGCTGTTTTGAGCGACCCGACGGAGTTTCTGGACATTTTGAGGGAGAAGAGCAACAGAAGAAGGCGGCGCAGGCAAAGATGGCAGCACACCATTGGGTTGTTTGGGCAGGAAGGAGAACACATCGAGCAAGCAGGTAATGAAGTTGTTGTGGATGTTACACAAGAGGAACATGAAGATATACAACATATCATGCTTGTCACTGGTGCTTCTGATCAGGTTGCCATTCAAGCATACTTTGCCTGCGATAAAAATGTTGAAAGTGCAATTAACTTTATATTTGGTTCATGATGAGAATTGCATTTGTTTTTGTAAATGAAAAAAAAATTATTTATGTTTTTCATCGATTTAATGCTATTTTTGAAACGACTTTGCTTCATTACAAATACATATTTTTGTTGGATTGAGTGAAAATTTTTTTGTTATCAAGATTTTTGATGCATATCAAATGCGGTTTGTTCATCTTGATCTCCTTTGAACTGATTTTTTTTTTAATTCGCTTTTCGTTGGGAACAAGTTTTGATAATATTGATAATATTACTTTTGAATTATTAAATATCAACAAAAAAATCATTGGAAAACTTTCGATCTTACCACTTTCCATTTTTGAAGATCAGTTTTTTTCACATTTTCTTTGATGTCAAATCATCAAGAAATTGATGCGTCTCATACGCATCACAAACCTCCTTCTATTGCTCATTCTGCTTCTCCAGATGCATCAAGACACATGAAGGAGCTACTATTTCCTGATCAGAAAGAACAAAAACAAGAGCCAAATCGTTATGCTCATTCCGTTGTTCATGGACAGCGATTGGCAAATTTCCATATTTCAGATATTTCCGATATTGATGCATATGCTGCGCATCACCATCACGCTCAACATAGAAATGGAAAGCAAAATAAGCATCATCCTGTTTTGCTTCAGCTTCATCAACTTTCAACCCATTCAAAGCATCACCAACAAAATATCTCTAACGAGGAAGAAATTCTCTCATCTTCGCAAGCTTCCTCGCATGCAAGCATGTATTCTCAAAGTAAAGCATTTCTTGGATCTCATCATTCTTCTCGTTCACAGTCTTTAAACAGCTTTGAACCAGTTGAAAGACATTACAACCATGTTTTGTTGCGTCATTCATCTTCTTCACCGCAAAGAACATCTCAAAAATTGCTTGGAATTTCCAACATATCTAAGCATGAGCAAGTAAATCAATTAATTGAAAGAAAACTGAGCGGAAATGAAACCTACAAACGAGTTAGAGCTCCGCACACTATTTTGATCGGACAGCACGCTCGCTTCGGACATCATGAACGAAGGAGTCATCGAGCTCGCCATCATTCGCGCCTTAACGCCACCCCATTTAAACAAAAGCGTTATCAAACTTCTCATGAAATTCATAAACACAAAAAGCAAAGATCCATTTCTTCATCAACATCACGCTCATCTCCGTATCATCGCCATCATCGGGGGAGATATGTTGAATGGAGACAGCCTAGTCAGAATGCAAATATGGATGAAGTTCAGACAGTATTTGCAGCAAAGCGATTACACTCGCCTTCTTCATCAGACTTCGAAGTAGCACATCATCACGAAATGCCAATAAATATGAACTATTTCACGTCCCACCCGTCTTCATCGCTGGTCGAATATTCCTCTCAGTCGAAAGCACACAGATCTCATCATTCATCTTCGCCTGTGTCGCATCTGTCTCAAAAGTTAGGCAATACAATTTCTGCCTCGATTGTTCCATTCCATCTCGAAGCAGCACGCCACCTTCCGCATTCAAGTCACTCACACTCGTATTTCTATTCAGACAACATTTCACACACCAGCAAACACGAAGATGCTATTCATTCTGTGACAGATGGCGAGGAAATGCAATCATACAATTCAAAGATAGAAGAGCAGAAACTTGCTCTCAAATCAGCTCTCAATCATTTAGCGGATGGGAAGTCTGTTGCTAGTCCAACTCAGAATAGAGACGGTGACAGTTCAAATGGAAACATAGAAAAGCAATTAAATCTCGAAAATAAAGTTAGAGCAGACATTACTGCTCAGAATGCACAACCTTCATTTTATAACACACAACTTTCATCATTGTCGTCTTCATCTTCATCAACGACTTCTTCTTCTTCTTCTCTTTCAACCTCAACTGCCGCTTCCATCTTTTCTTCTCCAGTTGAGTTTTCTGCTAACGCCTCACCTGCGCTCACGGTGCAAACACTTCCCATCAACTCACGAGCAACCTCATCGCATCCGACTCTTTCAATGATCCTTGCCTCTCCTCCAGTTGGCATGGCCTTCTCAAAGCCATCCTCCAAACTCGAGCAGCCTCCCCAATTGTCCGAGCAGAACATGAATGAAGCAACACAAGAGCCGTCTAATCTGCTTGCGCGTCGGATGTCAACAGCTGCATTTCCGATGGATGAGCCACTCAACGTGCCAACAAAAGAAGAGCAGGCCAATCCTCAGCCTTTTAACTCTCTTGGTGCTACGCGGATGGCAGCAAGCCAAGCTGATGGTCTGATACGAACACAGAAGGATGAGCTGACCTCTCCTCGTTCTGTCAAATCCTTCGCTCTTTCTGTCTCATCGCCATCTCTTCAGTCACCGCAACGCCCTCAAAACAGATTCCTCGAAAGAGAAGCAGCCGAGACACGCGCTGTAGAAGAGCTCAACACAGCACCTAACAGCAAGAACGGTACGCAACACAGAAAAGCACATAGAACAAGCCACACAAAGCACTTGACTGTGGCTGATGTGCGGCACAGGAACTTCCTCACACCTGTGCGGAGGCTGAGGATGTCACACATATCTCCACATGCTATCACGATGGACGATGCGGGCAAGGCGCTTTTGAAAGAGCAGTTTGCACACACAGTTCGTCAGCACAGGCATCGGAGGCACAGAACACATCACTCGCCCACTTTCAGCTATTCATATCACTCTCCGTCTTATCTCCCTGACTCTTCTGACATTCTGCTCCACACTTCATCTGCACACCATCGCAACAGCCACAGCCACAATCACAGTCACGGCAGCAGTGGCAACAACAACATCAATAACAAGCACATCTACATTTATCCACTTCCATACACACTTAACCGCACCGCCTCACATCACGTCTCTCACTCCCACCTTATTCTGCCTCACTTCTCCAGGCCTCCACAGCCACCGATGTCGGCTGAGGTGCGCCCTCCACACACAATCTCTCATTCACGGCACTTGCTCCCACCAAGGCACCACCGCCACCATCATCAGATGTACCATTCACCGACCCATGTGCATTCATATGTTGCATCAAGTGCTGATCCCATGTTCAGCACTTCGACAGATGGAAAAGGCGGAGCTTTACAGCAAGCAATCCAGCAGAGTAACATCCAGGCAATAAATACAGAAAGTGCTAATGATGTCTCTCACAGTGCAGCACATGATGTTAGATTGTTTCCAAACTCGAAGACAATTGGCTTTCTAACAGTTGCTCATTCTGCAGACATCTCGTCTTCCTCGCACATTCATCACGGAAGCTCGTCTTTGGCTGTTTCTGCGTCTGAGCCAATTAACTTGACATCCAATGTGTCAAGCTCAGATGAAAGTGCGGTCACTACATGTGATCATATTTCACCTGATGGAAGTGGAGGAAGAGAAACGGGAGAAAGTGAAGAAGAAGTCTTAGTTGCACAGGCTTCAAATGAATCTGAAAGAAAGGTACAACTCACAAGTGATCTCAGTTCAGATGTGCAACAACAGGCGCAAATGAAGGAGCTGAAAGATGAAACAAATATGAATCCACCAAAGCTGAACAATGAGAATGAAATGCAATTTGATCAAAATCCAAACAAGCCAACTGCTAGCTCTGGGTCATCCGCTGCTTCATTTGACGCAGTTGCACTTGTCGATGCTTCAAGCTCCACAACAGTGTCTGCAGAGTCATTTGACATTCGAAGATTCTCTTCGTTTTCTTCTGCTGAAACTGAAGTTCGGATTATCCCAGTTGGTGCGCAATCAACAGAAGCTCTTGCAAACTCCTTGAAAGCGACAGAAGCAGAGCAAACAGACAAACAGTTGATAATTCCCAAATTGGTAGAAGATGATAACCATTCAACTGCAGACACAAGGCAATCCATAGAGAACGCACTGCCAGAACTGGATGATCCTGAAAAGGCCCAGTCGTCGCTGCAGAATGAAGGCGACATTGAAACACGGACATTGACTGCAAAGACTAGCCTGTCAAATATACTGGAGAGTGACGAATATCTTCTGCTGCTACAATCAAAAGACAGCTTGCCAGCCAAAGAGAGCACAAACAAAAGCGCAGAAGAAGAAACCAGAAGCGCAGACCTTAGCATTCCAACGTCACAAGACGAGAAAATCACTTTGTCGCTTTTCAGCACTCTTCCTCCAATTGATGCTGAACATCGGCAGTTGCAAGGCAGCACAGCAAATGCAAAGAAGTCCTCTCAGATCGAACTGATGACGACACTTGCTGCTGTTGAAGAGAACGAGGAAGGCGAGAAGCTGCCTGTTGAATCGAAAGCCAGAGAAGCAGAAGACAAACAAAGCATTCACTCTGATAACTCTTCCACAAGCGAGGAGGATATTGCAAGTACTGGATCTGAGCTGACATTTTCAGATGGCATTTCGGATGGAAGCGATGAAGAGAGCGATGAACAATCGAATGAAAATGAAAGCGAGGAGAAGAATGAAGAGAATATGAAGAATGCTACAAATTGGTTTGGTTTTGCTCCTCCGTCTGATAATCAAGTCACAAAAGAAGGCAACGCAACAGAAGAAAAAGATGCCAGCAACGCTGATCAAACAAAGTCACAGCAAGCCACAGAAAAGCAAAGCTATCTGTCTTCTGAAAGCAAACAGAACACGAGTGGGTCGGACAGCTGCAGTTGGACTGGAACCAACGAGCACTTCGATTCTGAACTGAACGGAGCATACGGAGTGATGTCTGCAACGACACGGCAGCGCTCGGCGAGCATCCACACGATGGAGCGCATATCGACAGCACCTTACTCGCCCGGCAGCCGCTACAACCAGCCTGCCTCGTCGCTGTCGATTGTGCTGCCGCCTCCTCTATCACCCCCTGGAAGACAGCTGAGCGGGGCGCATTTGCTTCTCAGTGAAGAAGCAGCAGAGTCTCCAACGTCGCTGAGTGAGACAAAGGCCAACAACAACTGTTTGGAGTACTCGCATCTGCCATGCACTGCCATGACTGACACGAACTCAGATACGATGCGGAAGAAGGCAAAACTGCACACTGCAGAAACGCCAGCGAACGAAAATCAAGAAAATGAAAATGCCGAATTCGATGCCAGTGAAAAGAAAAGCGATGGATCGTGCTGCTTCCAACGCAAACATTCATCATCGTTTTTGAGTGAGCCTCCGCTTCAGCTGAGTTCGAATGTTGCTGACACACCTTTCACATCCAAAGACAGCAATGGCTCTGTAAATATGTTTGGTATGATTCCACAGGATGCATCTTCGTCCACGCTTCCCCCTTCAGCTTCATCGTCTCAGTCCTCCTCCACTTTCCCTTCTTTCGCGCAGATTGCTTCGGCTTCCTCCTCCTCTTCTTCTTCTGCGCATGACTTTCGACCTCTGATACTTCTTTCCTCTCCCGCCACGCTCGCCGATTTCCGCTTCTCCCAAAAGCAGTCAGCAAACAAGCCATTTACAGATACTAACAGCAGCGAAGAGTTCCAAGGCAACAAAACCAACCCTGCTGTGCTTTTGGCTCTTCAGTCTGTTTCCTGCCCATCTTCTGACGCAGCCTCTGAGAAAGAAGAAGGAAGCCATCAGTCACCCAGTATGCATCTGCCGCAGTCGCCTCCACTGATCAAATCAGAAGCAGCCACGATTGTCACACCTGCTGAGCAGAGCACACAGTCAGATGTTCATTCGCATCAGACATTCAATCATTTTCCAACTTCATCTTCTTCTTCATCATCGTCGTCGTCATCTTCTTCTTCTTCTTCATTTGCTTTCAGTGCAATTCAGTCTCAACCTCGCCACAGTCATCGGCACACTGTTCACGACTCATCTCTTTTCCCTTCATTCGGCCACAAAAGCGATGCATTCAAAACTCCGAGGGACAAACGCAAGATGCCTTCTTCGTCGTTGCTGGTATCCAATTCTCGAGCAACTCAGATGCCTGCGGAGGTGTCAAAGGCTCAAAATCAGCATCCTTATGCTGTTGCTTCATCATATTCACTGCTATCGCGGACTGTTCCATTTTCTCATTCAAAAGCTCAGCAAGCATCAGGAGCTGCTTCATCATCATCATCAGATAGAACATCTGAGCCACCAGTCATTCTGAACTCATCAAACTTATCACACATAAGACAACACCCTTCACAGCACATGGCGATTCCTTCTGTTGTGCAACCACAGAGGAAGAAGATGCACTCAATGAGGAGAGAAGTGGCAACTGTGAAGGATATGCGTGTTGCAATGAACACAGCAAACTTTGATGGAAGACCAGTGTTTGCCACCAGAGAGGCAGGTGACTCATCTGAATCGAGCGAGGAAACAGCAACTGATCCCATCCAAAATGAGCGCATGTTCCACGAAGGCCGGAGAAACGGAAATAAACACAAAAGAAGCAAAAGAGTTGCAGAAGCACCAAAAGCAGAGCAAAAAGTGATTTGTGATGAAGTATTTGATGGCTACAGAAACGACTCTTCTTCACAAAGCAGCGCAGAATCAGACAAAAGTGCGTTTCCTGCTCGCACAGACAACGCAATCGGAGGTTCTGACTCGTTTGCGTCGTCTGTCCATCGAAGAGAGTGGGAGCTGGTTGATCTTTCGTCCACAATTGAATCCTCAAGTGTGTGCAATGATTCAGATACCTCGTCGTGGGGAAGCCAGTACTCAACATCGTATGATCGTTCGCCTTCAGTAACAGCCAGCTTTGCAACAAGAACATCGCTATCTTCAAGTAATTCGGCCAAAACGCATAGACATGGTAGACGAACAAGGCCAATGACATATTATCGTGGTGGATCATACAGCTCTTCAATTTCAGGCAGTGAAAGAGATTATTCTAAAGATGATGAGCTTCAGCAGCGGTTGACGTATTTGATGGAGTATCTTGTTGAAGAGCGTCTGAAAGAGCAGGCAAAGCGGAAGGAAAAACAGAAAAGAGCAAAGCACAACAAAATCAAACAAGCAAAAGACAGATCTCAAGTGAATGGCAGAATGCCAGCTTTGACCGATGAAATGACACTTGGTGAGAAGAAAGCCAAAACTGAGGTTTCTGTAAATTCCTCTGATTTGTCCAGCGAATCCTCGAAAAATAGCTTGAGAAAGCGTGTTGAGTCTCTGCAAATGATGATGGAGATGCTCCTGATTAGGCAGCTGCGGAGCGACCAGCGGATGAAAAGACAGAAAAAGGCACATGATTCACAATGGCACAGAATAACACATCAATCAGAATATGAATCAAATATGACTGGTTCCTTCTTTTCGAGTGGTAAGCACCACCGCAGCTATTATCGCGAGCGTCACCCGTCTATCATGCTGAATCATTCACAGGTTCTTGGCGATGATCTGATCACATCTGTTCCATATGTCCCCGATGACTGGAACTCACAGCAATCTGGTTTTTCATCCCCCGAATCCATTTCTTGGCAAAGCTTAACACCTGGCTATCTGCAGCCACAAACGAATTACTGGGTTGCCTATGATAATCACATTGACCCAGAAGCTCATTCTGGAAGGATGCCACATCTGGCAATGTCAGAACAAAACATCTTACAGGAGCAGGATATGATTCGTATGCTTCGATCACAAAAGGCTGCTGCCTCTGGCAAATCACATTTTCGTGATGAATATTTCACAACTACACCAAATTCATTACGCAGAAGCACCACACATCCAAGTTCTCCTCGTCACCTTTTCCAGCACATCAATTTTGTTCGTTCTGATAACAAATATGCAAATGTTGTTCCACAAAATGATCAGCATTTCATTGCAAATAGCGAATTAGCAAATCAACAGATTCATCCTCAAAGGCCTAGCTCAACTTTCACTGCATCGCAGGTGTCTCAGCTATCTGACAGCGAAGGGATACTCCCACAAAGCACTTTAGGAACAACAGGGGCAGTTGTCTGCGATGAAAGGCAAACACCCTTCCTCACACCGTCTGTGTCAATCGCCCCTTCTGAGCAGATGTCACATGCATGTGACACAATACGTGCTCTGCACTCATTCGACATTTCAGAAGGGATTGCATCGCCTCAGTCGAACTACAGAACTTATTCTGTAACTGAGTCATCGAGCAATGAATCAGATTTGCGAGGTGAGGGCATTGCGTATCACAATGGCAACCATCGCAATTTGGCTCATCATCAACACCATTCAAGAGCATCTAAGCACGAGAGAGCGCAAAGAGGGCATTCAAGATACTATCAAGACTATTACACTCAACACGAAAGGATTCATTTGATGGCTCCGAGTCGCAATGAACGGTATTCCAACCGCAGATCAGTTTTTCCAGCATCATATGTGTCTTTTGTGAACAGAGCATCAACAGTCAACTGCCAATCTCCGCTGCGCACAACAGACACAAAACAAACAAACACAAATGTAAAAGTCAACAGCAGCAACAGCAACAATGAGCACATGAATCACCACGCAAATGAGAGGAAAGGACAAATTTATGCAAACTCTGCCATTCCAAACACGAAAGAGCAGGAATCTGAAAACGTGTCTGATGCTCAGCAGTTTTGCTATCCTGCAATAGAAACAGACAGGCCACATCAGACGCAATCACATTCAGACTTTAAAGTGCGCCCAGCTTCGTCTGATGGAGCACGCACTTCACCAACCCGTTCACATCGTCGCATTCTGACAACTGAAAATCCTAGTTTGTTTGTGCCGATGCTGTCTTCATCGTACAATGAGCGCAGCGAGAGACAGAATGGAGTTGCGACTGTTACAGCAACATTACCAGCTGAGATACCATCCACCCGCACGTCTGTAGTGACAGCCACAACATCCAAAGGCTTCATCGGAACATCTGCTGCGGACGCAGCAACAACCTCCACAAACATCAGCTCTGACACTCGATTCGCACCAGGAGAGCACAAATTAGCAGCATCTGTGTACAGACATGCGGATGATGCTCAGTCTTTCTCTCACTTAGAGAAGACAAAGACACAGCAAATGACACCCAGAGCACGTACGGTCTACAAATTCCAGCCTTATTCTGCCTATTCGGGGCATTCTTCTCTTTTGGCCACTTCATCATCTTCTTCGCCTCCTCTTCCAAAATCTTCACCAAAGTCTGCATTCCAGCTTCATCGTTCTTTTCCATTTAGCTCAATCTTCCCTTCTTCTTCTTCTTCTTCGATTTCGTCTCCTCTTTCGTCTCCATACATTGACGCCAGCTCTTCCACGCTTCCATCATCCACTTCATTCACCACAAGTTCTGCTGCCAATTCCACACTTCTTTCCACTCCACTCAGCCATGTCAATGCTGGTCACACCACAACTGCCCCTGCAAATGAAAATGAGAGAGTGCATTCCTTCTATCAGGCGGATGTTAACACTGCAATTCCAATTCTATTCTCCCCACAACTCCAATTACCGCTTACCAACAGAAAACAAGAGCACAACATCGCTCCAAAGGATAATAACGAAAAAGCAACAAAGGTTACATCCACACCTATTGCCACTATTAAGCCAAGGTCACAGATGAAATCTCAAAGAATTTT
The DNA here is from genome assembly GCF_001643675.1 of Monocercomonoides exilis. Lineage (NCBI taxonomy): Eukaryota > Preaxostyla > Oxymonadida > Polymastigidae > Monocercomonoides > Monocercomonoides exilis. The sequence goes on along the minus strand of NW_027150564.1, from coordinate 731,889 downwards.
GCTAACCGATGGACAAACTGTATCAAAGCATTCTCGCTTGCGCAGAGATCGCTCTCTGGGTGTGTCTGAGGGCTTTTTTGCACTGAGACATTGCGAAGATTCATTGAATGCGCTTCATAGCAAGCAGTCTGCTGCGACTGTGGATGAGCCTCCAACAGGGAGAGATTTGAGCAAACAGCAATTCACAGCATTGCACTCACCAAATCGCTTCATCCAAGCAGATCCAACTTCGACAGCATCTGCTGATCCTTCTGCTTCTTCTACTAATCCAGCGTCTTCGTCATCTTCTTCTTCTGCTTCTGCTTCAAGTTCGTCTTCTTCGTCGTCTGGTACAACAACAGCTGCAATCATTCAGCGTTCCTCATTCACTCCACCGAACCCAACAACGGTAGATGCTAAGTCTCATCAGTCTTCCTCTCAGTCTTATGAGCTTGTCCTGCGTTATCCTCCTTCTGTTCCTGTATTTCTGGAGTCCTCTCTCTCCTCTCCCACTGCTCTTTCACCGTCTCCGCCTATCACAGCGGCTGTTGCGAGTCACATTCAGACCATCCAAGAAGATGTCGGTCCAATTACAGATGTCAACCCTCCGAATTGCACACCCAGTGCTTCTCCTTCAGTCACTCCTGTGTGCACCAGCCACAGTGCAGACGACGAAAATGTAGAGTCGCTATTGACGCATTCTGAGGTCATTTTAACGAAAGATTCACAGCAAGCATCACCAACAGATGATCATTTGATGTTGCCTCTTGTCCCGCACAGATATTACCAGCACTCACATGCACATAGAAATGGCCATGCAACCACTCATGTTCAATATATCCCTTATAGTCATGCTGTTTTGTCTCAACACAGACGTCTCGGGGTGTTTGGCCGGTTGTGGAAGAGAAGGAATCGCTATCTGAGGAACAGGGGATATGGATGGAAATGGAAGAAATACAGCAAGACTTCTCGCGATGACGGTGCAGAAACAGAAAGAGGAGGAACTTGGGAGCGTGATGACTTTGAACAACTGGGTGAATCTGATGTACTGTCGCAGATTCCGTATCTCTTTTCTAGTTCTTCGCGTTCAATAGGAATAGGTGAAAGCGAACCGTTTTCGTCTCCTCACTCATTTACAATGGAAAGCAATTCTTTGTTTGCTCAGACTGGAATCAGCTCAGCAGAGCATTCAGCAAAGCATAGTTCAGAATCTGAGAATGTTCCAAAGGATTCGTCAGCTCAGATGTTTAAAAAGCCATCTCTTGATTCAGCAATAGCTCTTCATTTAAAAGAATCAACAGTCGAAAGTGACTCAAATGCTCAGCAAAATGCAAACTTTATTTCTTTCGTTCATTCGTTAAATGAATCACTCAAACAAGAAAAAGACGACAGCTCCAATCAATCTGCACCTGCAAAAAGCGATGAAACGGAATTTAGCGTGGAAGCTCCTGAACGAAAAATGTATCTGGACAGAAAGAACATTGGAGTCCGAATTCGGAACCTGATGATGTTCAACAGGCACGAAACGCGAGGAAAAGAGTCGCTGTCAGCTTCTCTTTCATTGAGTGCTTTTGAAGGCGATGATTTTCTGTCTGACTCAAAAAACACAGCAGACTATGATGGCGTTGCACTTCTACTCGGACGGAAGCAACAGCCTCAATTAAATGTGCAAGGAACACCACTTTCTGGTACTCCGTCATTTTCATCTTCGGCAGACCAAACACACAACTCGATGTTTTCTGTTCAGCCGTTTCGTGCTCTGACACTGGCACAGCTGTCGGATTTGTCTGGGTGCTTTTCGGACGATGAGCTGGTTGCAACCAATAAAAAGAGAAACAAATTGAAGGACAGCTTTCGGAAGATGAAAAAAACAAGAATGAAGAGAATTCCAATTGCGAAAAACAAGCATGTGGTAGAAAAGCAAGAAAATGAGGTAGAAATCAAAAACAGTGATCCAACTTCAAAGAAAATTGAAAAGGGAGAAGAAGTTGTTGAAGATGCGTCAGCATCGAAGCAACACATTGGAGAAGCAATGAAAGTGGAAGAGAAGTCTGGGGTTGAGTCGCAAGCCAATGAGCAATCTCAAAATGAAAATGAACTGCAAAAGGACGTTTGAAGAGTTTTGAGCTTTCTTTTATAATATTTATCTTTGTTTCAATAAAAAGTTGAGGCTTTTCGTTTATGTATTACATTTGCACTTCATTTATAACGTCAAGTCTTATATTTCAATACCCACTTTTTGTTAGAGTTCTGGGAAAAGCTTTTTGTTTAAGTATTTTGCTTTAAAGGAAATTATAGAGAATAAACAGAAATTCTTATTTTGCAGCTTTCGGTTTCTTTTAACATAAATTGTAAAAACAAATTTGATTAATACATAATTACATAAACTGAAAAGGAAATAAATCAATTCAATAAAAATGGCTGAAGTGTGTGTACCACTTTATCAGTAAATTTTCAGTTACAAAGATTAATCAGCATCAAGAATATTTCCGAATGAATCTTTTGTTCGCATAACAACACACAAATAAGCATTGTTACGCAGGATAGGAAACAGGAGGCGGGTAAGGCGGAATTGATTCGTAAGTTTTCCACACGCGAATTAGGAATGGATGGTTTGGTATCATTCTGAGCAAGAAAGCAGGGAAAGGCTCTTCTCGTTCGTGCAAAAATCTAGTTGATGATGAAAAATACATGAAAATAAACATTATAAATTTTCATCAAATTGATAATAAGAATGTTCAAAAAAGAATGATTTTAAAAAATAGGTACGATAATTATAAAAAAATGATCATACGATAAAAGCGGACGAATTGATGAAGCCAACTTCAATTCCTCCAAAATAAAATTGTTTTTCTTCTTCTTCTTTTCTTTCTCTTCTTTTGTCAGCAGTTCCTCATTCTCTTCTTCCAAAGCCATTCCCATCAGATCTGTGACAGTGAACGATGGTTTTTCTCTCTTCATCTGCCTCCTTGTAATTGTCTTCCCTTTTGAGATTAGATTAGGTGTCGCGCTGCCTGAACGGCTATCGCTTCCAAATAGCCCAATCCCGTTCGCAGATCTGCTCCTGGTGCCGTTCAGTGTGCTGCCGTTTCTTCCATTTGAAATCCCTGTCATTCCAGGAATGCCAAGTGCCGTGGCTCGTGTACGTGTTGTTCGAGAAGATGAGACTGCTCTTGTAGCTGAAGCAGAAGTCCTCGAAAACCTGTTTCTGGGGACGATCGGCTGCATAGGCGGTTTTGGCGAATGCTTCTGGAAGTATTCTTCTGCAACCGGATCGAGCACAACATCAGGCTCAAACACTCTTTCTTTCTCATTCTGCTCTGAATCGTTTTCTTCTTCCTCTTCCTCTTCCTCCTCTTCTTCTTCATTGTTTTCTATTTCGTCTCCCACGCGCCATTCAGCTTTTTCTTTCTCTTCTTCCATTTTCCTTCTCTTTTCTTCTTCTTTCTTCCTCTTCTCCTCCTCTTCATCGAGTTTAATTGATTCTTCATACAGCTTCCTCAGCTGTGCTGTGTCTTCGTCTGTGTGTATCTCCATCAGCTCGTCCAAAGTCGCCACCGGTGGCTCCATCGACACAAGCGAGGCATAACGAGCAAATGTGGTAGACGTCTCCTCAGGCGACGGCGGCTGGTAGACACGACGCCTCGACAATGGATGCGGTACGCCAGAGAAAGTTGCCCCGCTGGCGTGTTCGAGCGCATTTGCAGAGAAGAGCGATGCGATGGTGCCTGCGCCGTTTCCAGTGCGGCGGGCAACAGTGCGAGGGGTGGGCCGCTGGATCTGTGTGGATTCAGAAGTTGAGAGCGATGATGGGACAGCAGGCTGAGATGAACGAGGGACACTTGGTGTGAACGTTGGTTGCTGCTCATCTTTCTCTTCTTTCTCTTCTTTCTCCTCTTCAAATGGAGAATCGGGCATTGGTGTGGGTGAAGTTGGGAAAATAGATGGAATAAATATCAGTTGGCTGATAGGATCAGATGAAATGATAGAGGATTTTGATTGAAGTGGAGGTGGTGAAATGGAATCAACATCAGAAGAAGAATTGGGTGTTTCAGAAGAACTGCCGTATTTCTCCTTTGTGTCGTCTACAGTGAACAATGGAGGGAGGAACGCATGCATCGATGGAGCAGTTCTTGAGCGCAACGAACGAGCCGTCAGTTCTTCCAAGCTTGTTCTCGTCTTTTCTCTTCTTTTGCCTCGTTGAGTTTGTTCGCCTGTTGACCTGTCGCTCGGCAAACTGAACATTCTTTCAGTCAAACTTCCGCTTCCTTGTCCATTCAAACCTGTTTCTCCTTCTCTTTCTGGTGAACTGCCGCTACCAAACAGGAATTCTCGCTCTCTTTTCATAATCTTCGCCTGGCGTGATGCTGGCGGTGTGGATGGCGGCTGAGGAAAAGCATGGCCCTTAAAATACGAAGAGGACGACTTCGACGAATTCGGGTCAAAAGCAAAAGAAGACGATGGATGTGTGTAAAATTCTCCTGCCGACACGATTTGCGACTCTTCATTCAAAAACTGAGAAACGTCTGTTGACAAGCGCTTTCGTATTCTCCGGTCTGCTAGATTCCCTTTGTAAGCAGAAGGCTTCCGCTCAAAGTGTATTTGAGGCTTTTCTCCAACTCTTGGTGTTCTTTGTGGCTCTTCTGTTCCTTTTCCCTCGCTTTGCTCAGCATTTTGCGTGTTTCCTTCGTTATTCTGTACTTCTTCGCTGTGAGTCTCCACATTTTTGCTTCGTGTCTGTTTGTCTGCTGTTTTGCGCAGAGGAGAAGAAGCACCCGAATGCTGCTCGCTCTTTCTTTCTCGGCTGGTTTCGTTGAGCGTCACGTCAGCCTCGCTTGTCGAGTCCTCGTCATTGTGTTCTTTGTTCTTCCTCCTTCTGATAGAGTCCGAACTTCCCGTGTGTCTATCTGAATGCTTTTCTGCTGCCTGCTTTTCGTTGTTGGCTTCGTTATTGTTTGGATAATTCGTTTTTGTCTCTTTCTTTTTGCGCCCAAAATAGTCGTAGTTGATTGAATAGCTCTGCTCAGCGTCTTCCTTCATCACATTGTGCAGATATAACATCCAATCCAGCTCGTTCTTCCTCTTCCTCTTTTGAGAAAAAGACGAAGAAGGAATCAAGCTCCCTGTTGTGGAAGTGGCTGAGCCCAGTTGTGTTCTAAGCATTTGAAATGGCGTGTTGCTTGTCGGCGATTCTGAAAACGATTGCGGATTTGATTGCGAAGGAGGAGAGATGGGCGAGCGAACATCGCTCCGCACTGACTTGCCAGAGGCGTCATTCGACTGCATCCGCTTTTCTTGTTCACTAATGTTGCCTTGAACACCCATCGGTGATTCTCCACTTGGAACTTGCAAAGAAGGCGTGGCTGAATCTGATTTGTTCGTAAATGGGGTAAGATGTGTTATAAGTGTTCGCTTTCGCTTCTCTTCTTTCTCTTCTGCTGTCTCATCGTCGTCTGCATCTTCCTCTGCTCCTCCCAAATATCTTTCTAGCTCTTTCGCTTTTTCCTGCTCAATTAAACTGCTGTCAGCGCACCCATCCAATCCTCCACTTGGCGTAATTCCTGTCATTGACGTGATGGCTGGTGTCACATTAAACAATGGTGTGAATGCTGTCGGAACAGACGACTGGATCATCAGAGGCGACACAGCATTCGTCTGTTCTTTTGCCTCTTTCTCCTTCGCTTCCTTTTCTCGTTTGCTTTTCTCTTTCTCTTCAGCCTCGTCTGCCAGCATCTGAAGCCTGCCTTCACGCTCCTTCAGTTCAGCTTCTAGTTTTTCTCGCTCTTTCGCTTTCTCTCTTTCAATGTCCTTCTGCGTCTGAGACCCATCTTCTGTTCCACTTCGCCTCCAATGCTCTGTCAGCTCCTTTTCGGGAAGATTAAAGTGCTTCAAAATGGACTGGTTCGGCTCCCAACGCTCCGTCTGGCTTTTCTCCTCTCCTCCATCGGCATTCATCAGCGAGCTAAGTGTTGTGACTGTTCTGTCAACAACTGGCTCGTCTCCGCTTTCTGCCACACTCGGCAAAGTCGTCAGCTCTTTCTCTCTGATCTCCTTTGTGGCGTGCAGCGATGCCTCGCCTTTCGCAGCAAGCGTCTGTGCGCGGCTCATCGTCTCTGAGGCATTCTCCATGAACGGAAACTCAACAGACATCCGCTTTAGCTTCTTGTCAAACTCTTCCACCACATTCTCTCTCGCATGCGGCATCAGCTTCTTCAGCATCATCTCGTTCTCCACCGCCGACTGGTGCATGCTCCTGCTCCACAGATAGTGGTCCCACACGTTGTACTCCTCATCTTTGCTCTTCCCTGCCCTTCCCACCGCTCTGCTTCCACTCCACGGCTCTTTCGTTCTGTACATCTGCTTCACCTGCCTTCCAAGCGACGGCACAAAAGAACGCGTGGTCATTGAGCCGTCTGCTCCTTTGGCTGATCGCTGTGTGCTTCCCTGTACCATTGAGCGCGATGTGACAGCGCCTGATGAATGGAGCGATGGCAGCCTCGAAGAAGAAAGTGAGGGAACGCCTTTAGCATTCACAGATTGTCTTGCAGTCAGCGGCGTAATCGCACCAGAAGTTATGCCAGCCAGCGGAGAAGCACCTGCAAAGGGTATTCGAGAAGATGCAGCTGAAAACGACGTTGCGCCAGCAGACGCAGCAGAAGTTGTGAAAAGTCCGCTTTTCTTTCCCATTTTCCTGTCAGCCTCGCGGCGCGCTGCCATAACAAACGACTCCAAAGGAAGACTCACATTTCCTGTGCAAATGGCGACGAGGATGTCGTCGAAGGCAAGCTGATTGAGAGAAGTGGCACCACCATTGAAGGCAGATGTCGTTGAGGAAGAAAAACTTGGGTGATTTTTGGAGCGCTCGGTGGAACGGGAACGAAGAACATCTGATTTTTCTGAGCGTTTGACTCTGTTTTCTCTCGATGCTTTGTTGAGGTTATCTTGTTGTGCCTGTCCCTTTGGGCGAGGTCTGGATTTTGGTGTTTTCTTTGATTTCTGCTTTCTTTGTTTTCTTTGTTCAGAATATTCTGCTTGTTCTTCTGCTTCATTTGATTCATCTTGTTCGTTGTTATCTTCTTGACTTATGAACTTTTTCTCTGCTTCCTCGTCTTCAACATCGTATTCATCATCTTCACGAATCTGTATTTCTGCTCTTCCATCTGCAATTGAAGAAGGGGTCAGAGGTGGTGGTGAATGATCAGATGGTTGTGGGGCAATCATCGACGTTTCTTTTTGTGCAAGTTCGTTTAATGTTGATGTTGATGCTGAAGACAAAAGATGATTGCTCGAATCTTCAATCCTAAGTTGGTTTGCGTCTTGTGGTTTCAGTGAAGACTGAGAAGACATGTTGTTACGACGAGATGATGATGGAGCCGAAACTGGATGCATGAAATCTGAAACTGCATTTGGAGGTGGAGAAACAGAACTGTTTGAAAATGTATTAATTTCTTCATCCTGAGCAATGTTCGAACAACCTTCTTTTATTGAAGAATTTTCTTGCTCGCGATTCGTCGTTGAAGAGGCTTCTAAAAAAATATCAGTTCTTGAGTTATGAGGCTGAAGTGAATACTTTAAATTTTCTTCTGAATTAAATCCATTTTCTTCATATCCTCTTGTTTTTGATAACGAAGGATGAACGGTTGTGTTAGCAATGGAATTTAATGTTTTTACAGATGTTTCTCGTGGGGTAGAAAATCCTCTTGGAGTTGGAACTGATGATGTCATTTCGTCTGATTGAGGAAAATCAAGATAAGCAGAAGGAGAAAGTAATGATGGTAGTGCTGGTTGAATATAAGATGGAATAATTCCATCTTTTGCTGTCAGATGTTGCCCTTCTTTCAGAAGTTGAGGCAATGGTTGACGATAAGGTTTATAGCCTTCTATTTTTTTCATTTTCCCCATATCTAATGTTTTAACTTTTTTGTTGAGAACAGAAGGCCTTGATGGTAAAGATCTGCGAAGTTCATCTGGGGGAAATTGCAATTCTTCAATCATTAGGGATTCAGGCGTTTGTTTAACTGTTGTGAATCAAAAAGCACAATTCATAAATAATGAAAAGTTGAAGTCATAAAATTTTTAAAATATTATTTGTACCGCAAGATGGATTGCATATTTGCGCGCTTGTTCGATCTGTAAGTGTCTTATTTAACGTTGCATCTTCAATTTTGTTAGAAAACATTTTGACAATTTCAACGCTTAGATCGTGCCCATTTTATCATTTGATGATTGAATTCGTAAAAAAATGCATGCGTCCAAACAAAAAATATGGATAATTTGTGATATGCCTGATATGAAAGAATATAAATAAGAATCTTTTATACGCTCAGACAGAAGAAAGAATTCACTTAAAAATTATTTTCACGATTTCAAAAGACTCTCATAGCCTTCAGAACCTGTAATCAGATATCATAAAATATAGAAATAGAAAATTCAAAAAAATAAATTGCATGGTCATTCAAATCGAAAAGAAAATATGTTTGTTGACATGCAAATCGTTTTTTAAAAATGAAAGATTACAAGAATTATATAAAAAAATAATCACAATAGTTGCATACGTTTCGATAATTTTTTAATATGAATGTGGCAGGAAATAGCAAAGACACATGTCAATATAATAAATAAACCAGAAACAGCTCCAAGAATAATTGAGGCCGTATCCAGCTTCCTTTTTGGCTCTGTGTTTTTCACAATTTGCTTCTCAAGAGGAAGAAATTGCCTCTTTCTCGGCCGGCAGATGTCTTTGATGTAATTGTGCAGCGGATGAGCTTCGTTCCCAGTTGTTGCAGGATCAATAAAAACATCAGAAAAGTTCCGCACAATCTCGTCAAGAGGGCAGTTCTTGTTTGAGCAGAACGATGGAGCAAACTGATCCCACAGATTGCCCTTGCGAGCCTCTTCTTCCTCTTTCTGGTAAAAGAATTTGACATACGGTGCTTCATTTGCGGTACTAAATGCTTCTTGCCCTCCTAAATTTTCTGTGCTTCTGGTGTTATTCACATCCCCATTTCCATTCTGTTCTTCTTCAGGCTTCCCGTCGTGGAGTTCGAGGATGAGCGCAGCAGCATAATACGGAAAGTCAGGCACATCTATTCCAAATGTATGCAACATTGAATAGACTGTGGAGTCGTGTGCAGAGTACAGGCGATAGCGGCGGCGCCCTGAATGCGGGGCTTCTGCTTGGGCTCTCTTGTAGTGTGATGTCTTGGAGGGATATGAGGATCTGCTTGTGTTGCTGTTGGCTTCGGTGTTTTGATTGGAAGACGAAGAAGGCGCTTTAAGGTCTGCATTCGCATTGAGAACAAATAACTATTTGTTTCCAACATAAGAAAAGAAAAGAAATAGCAATGGAAATAGAAATTGAAATAGAAAAAAATAATTATTTAAGAAAGAAACAGTCCGGGAATTGAAGATTCCAGAGAAAGCATATGTTAAATTAATAGGAAAAAAAACATTTTCAGTAACTTCAGACCTCATGCAATATTAGGCCATTTGATGCCTTAAGCCAATTTCTGTCATCAACATTAAAATAATGCAAACGAGCTGTGAATAATAGTATGCATCAAAAAAAATTGTACAAAAAAGAAGAAGAAATTCATTTGAAAGAGAGAAAACATATTTGGAAAGTAACATTTATTTTGAATATTTTCTGAATGAGTTCAAACTTTCATGGTTAGCCTTTATTAACTCTTCTCTTCCTTTTTTTTCTTCGTCACTAAGTCCCCTGAAAAATAACGGAGAAATTTTTAAAATGGAAAAATAAAATGATGAAATATATTTCCTGTCTTACTTCTTTAACATCTTAACTGTGAGAGAATCTTGTATATTGGCCATGTTTGTTTCATCAACTTTCACTTTGAGTAAATCTGAAAGCGTGTCAAACGTAGGTTTCATTTTCTCAACCAATTTCTTGAAGGAATCCGATTTCTTATATTCGTCATATTGATCTAAACATCCACCACTTGAATTCATATTTAAAAATACTCAACAATTTCATTATAAGAATGAACGGTTATACCAAATGTCGAATGCTCTCAAATAATACTCGTCATCTTGCTTTTCTGCCTGAATAGGGATTGCAAACATTCCATCTTCTTCAGCTCCATTTGCATAAAGCCCAGCAATATGTGACCAAGAAGAAAGAAGGCATCTATCGTAATTTGAAGTTCTAACATACAAATCATTTTCATCATATTTCTCTGGTAAAAATCCCTCAACTGTTTTATAGTGCTTTCTGATTGTTTCCCCAAGTGTTTTGTGCTGTTTCATTCCGGCTGTTGTGAGCATTCCAGGATTTGTGCCTTTGGGCATGTCCTAAAAAATAGTTAAATATCGAGTTGAAATTATGTGAATAAAATCTTTTTTCATGAGAACATACAGGAATCATGATCAAAGGACCTCTATCGCCTTAATATTAAAAAATATTTCCAACAAAAAATAAAAAAAGACGTTAAATGACCAAAATAATACCATGTCGAACAAAAACAGTTACAGATAACAATTTTGAGTCTATTAGATCAATTATAAATAAAGAAATGAAAAAAATAGACATCGACATCGCGAAAAAGATTTGTAATATATAAACTTATGGTTGTTTTTTCATTTTCCATTGGCAATTCACATTCTAAAATATTATTTTTCAATTCCATAACGAAACAAATTGAAAGATAATTGTTTGTTGTTTGAAAATTTATTTCTTATAAATTTTTGATCTTTTTCATTTATTTTGCTTTTCGTTTATGGCACTGCTTCAATCACAGCCTTTAATTATTCCTGAAATCGCAGTACTGCCAAAAGGTAAAAAATTGAAATTTTTAAAATGTTTAAAACCTAATCCATCAATGATTATCTATAAATCATTATAACAGTCACTACATTTCTCTCTGCAAGTATTTTACCTTATCCACCTGTTGAAAAGATTGTAACATTATGTCATTTGTTGAGCATTGTTATAAAATCTTGTGCAGCGAATCAAACATCGTTTTCACAGAAATTGGAAAAACATTTGAAAGATGAACTTTTTTCTTTGTGTGCAGAGTGTGATCCAACTGTAAGCCCTTTAGTATGTTCTGTTTTATACAATTATAATTTCTCCTCAAAACATCTTTTGTTTATTCCTTTTTATTTTTATTTAACGAAAAAATGAAAGGATTATTTGGAATCTCTCGGTTTATTAAAGCCATTCGGTTTAATTGCAGGTATTACAAAAACGTCTGGTGATTATTCATCTGTGAATGAGTATTTTCAAAGTATATCGAGCATGGAAGAAGGTCTAATCCTTTCTGAACATATTGGACAAAAAGTTAGAGATACAAGCGACCAAGTCTCTCCGCATAAATTTGTTGTTCATCAAATTGCCCTTTTATATGTATGCTTTGTTAATATGAATTTTATTCTTTGATTAAAATATTTTTGAACATTTCGTTTTTATAAATGCTTCAGCACGTTGTTGGACAGTATGCTCCTTCCTATAAGCCAATGATTGAGAACAAATTCGAAGAACTTCGGCCTCAATGGGCGGAGGGGAAACTTCGTCAAAGTGATGTTGAGTGGTTTGTTTTTATAAAATTTCATTAAAAATATCACTTAATTAATTTTTTAAATGTTTTATCAATCTTTAATATTTTTTTTTCAGGTTGGATAACTTAACTCAATCTCTTCTTGAACATACTTTTCAAACAACTCCGGACACTATTCCTCGTCTTTCCAGATTTTTTAACATATTAAAATTACCATGAAAAAAATTTTTAACATCATTCAAAAGAGTTTACAAAAAATCATTTGGATTAGAAAAAGTTACAACAGATTCAAAAGGCATTGATCAAATTTTGTTTTTTTGCATTCATTATTATATTTTATTTGAGTCTCATAATAAATAACATGTCATTCTGAAATTATGCAAATATTCCATTTTTGACCTTTTTTTATTCTCAATCAAATAAGTTGGTTGGATGATCTTATAATCTGAATAGCTTTAATTTTTGAAGTTAAAAAAATAATAGTTAAACAATTAATCGTGAAAGACGATATGTTTGAAAAAGTGTCAAGGATATTATTTATCATAAAAAATATTTTTTTTTTCTTTTTGAGTTCTGGTTCTCGAATCACATCGATTGTTGTTATCTTTGCAAGGTAAATGGAGAAGATCCTGATACCACATGATCAACTCCCTTAATTATTTATATTCTGTTATAATTCTTGTTGTGCTTATTAGGTTTTAGGGCTTTGACTAATTAAACAAGTTCATGTTGGATAATGTGATGGTTTAGGGTTTTTCCGAGCAAAATTAGGGTTAGAGTTAACCGTAGAAGAGGTTTTCTATATGAAAATGATATAAATAGTAGGTAGGATCACCTTGGTTCCAGGATCTGCTCCACTTACCTATTAATGTTGATTGATAGTTTTTGCTTAGAAGTTAAATCCAATAAAAATTTGAATTATTTCTTCTGAGGATGCATTATGGAACGTAGCTTTAGCAGAATTTACATTCAATATAATTCTCCACTTTTTTTAATGAAGAATGAATTGAAGAAGGAGGCAATACAGCTAGAAAAGCCTGTGGAAAGACATCAGAAACAACTTTTCATCTATATCAAAACTGAAGAAAAATAGGGAACAACAAAATTTGAATTAAAATATTTTTGTTCAACATTAAATATTCCACAATCATTTTGATGAATAAAATGAGTTATTTGGGGAATAAAAGTGTTTTCTTCAATAAATGCATCTGATAATTATTGAGACAAAATTTGATGTTCTTTTTTTCACTGTGAATCTCAACGAGTCAAGCATCTGTTTTCGTTCTTTGTGAGTTATTGTCTTCAATGAACAATTCCTAATATCAAAATCTTTTTAACATATTGAGCAAACAACTCATCATTCATTCATCCAATATTATGTTTCCAGGAGCAATGCTGGTGTCCTAATGAGATTTTCATTTCAATGTGCAAGTTTTTTCATAGCTAAAGAATATTTCTTGACAAGTGAGATAGTTTTTGTAATCAAAATTTTTTTCGGAGTGTAGATACTGAGATTTTTTTATTTATTTGGAGGTATATTTTTTATTCAATAGAAAAATGTTAGATAAATGTTAATAATGAAGATGTTTGATATAATACTCGTGAACAAATAATCTTTTAAAGTAGTTAATATTTTTTTGTGTTCGTTTATCATTATTCAAAGAGAATTTTCAAACCGAAAATTTTGACTGGAAAAATATGGATTCAAAAATTATAACTTATGTCATATTTAATTGAAAATGAGAATCAATTCAAAATCTCAATAATAACACAAATGTCAAAACGGAGTGTTTCCATTGTTTGATAGTCAAAATCGTGATAAAATATTGACTCAAAGAAAAAAAATAATTTTTGATAATAAATTTATTCTACCAAAAAAAAAAAAATAAATGCAACATATTTGACTAAGTTGTGACTATTTTCGTTCATGAATCAATAACACCAAAAATTATTCAAAAATCGAAAAACTTTCAACCAAAGTCGAAAGTTCGAAAAACTGCAAATTTTCAGACAGAAGACAAAAAAAAACTAAAGTCAAAAAAAACATTATTATTGTTGGAATATCAATGATATTTTTTATAATAATGATTTTTCATCTCTTTTCCGTTATATTTTTGTTCTTCCTTTTGTCTAATTACAAAAATAAGAAATATGAGAGAAATTCTGACATATTTTTATCTTTATTCAATTGAAAGAACACTGCTTTTCAAAAGATTTGCAAAAAAAAACTATTAATAATTTTCCACAATTAATGAAGAATGATGCACTTAATATTGGCTCTCTTATTTCGCGTTTTTTATATCAAAAAACTCATTTCTAATGGAAGGCAACAAATGTTATAGCTTTTGTTTATTGTTTACAACTGAGTTTATTTTGGTTCGAAATCTACAAAATTTGCAGAAATCAGCAACACAAACATCGCAGATAATATTTCCGAAAACAAAAGAGTATCATTTTTCTTTTGTGGAATACTTTTTATTTAACGATTATCTTTTGTGAAATTTTCGATTTCGGTTGAAAAATTTTCGATTTCGTTTGCAACTTTTTCGACTTTGAATTATTTTTGGTGTATTTTTTAAGAAAATTATAGATGAATATTTAATTTCAATCAAATATCAATCATTTGGAATATTTATAACACAAAATCAATCGAATAATAACAAAGAAAGAATCAATAGTATTTTTTCATAATAATAAAGAAAAATTCTTTGAATACATTTATTAAAATTACCATAACAATTTTCGAAAAAGAAAAATGTGTTTTACAAAATTTGGGATATATATTTTTCGGAAAGATCAAATGGAATCATTCCTTTTAGCTGCAAAGACAAAAGATCCTTATGACCAATTGTGGAGAGATTATCTTCCAGAAGGATGCAAATCCGTAACAAATCTTGTTATTGCCTTTGCTGTCATTGCTCTTGTTTGCCAATGCCTTTGCATCGCGGTCGCTGTAATAAATCTGTTTTGCAAGGGAAAGAAAATTTTACTGCCTTGTATGCTTATTTGTTAATTCCGATGCATGTACAAACAATTTATTTTCTTTTTTAAAATTTAGTGAGAGTGTGGTTTACAATTTTCCATTTAGCCATGTACGTGTGCGTATTTGTCATGTATTTGGGAAATTTCTTCTACGTTGGCGACAAATGCATTAATAAAAAAATAGCAGATCTTATTGATTATAAAGTTGATTGGTCCAATGTTATGATGATGATAGTTTCAATTGTTGGAATTGTTGGTTGCATACTTGCCTTATTGCCATTGAAAAAAATGATATTCGCACTTCTTTATCTGATCTTTATTGCTGCACATCTTGTGTGCCAATGGATTGCATTTTTGGGAGGAACATGCTCCACTGAACCAAATATGTCCAGATTCTGGATGGCTTCTGGATGGCGTTGGATTACGTACACACTTGTTGGATTTATTATGACATCGGCTGCTTTCGTGTTTGCCCTCCTTACAAATCTCGATGTTAACTTCAAGATGGCATCGTAAATATACTCGTTGTTATGTATTTGCTAACATACATTTTTTTACAAATTTGATGTTTTATTGCTGGTTTTTGAACGTTTATTTGAAATTTCGAGAAGTTGAAATTATTCCAGCACTGTACGTTTTTATTTGATTTTTTTGATTTATTTGTTTTTTCCCGTTTTTTCGCAAAACAACGCCTTCATATCATCAAGACTTTTTAAAATAGACATAGAAATTATATTTTGAAATTTATTTATTTTATATCGCATTTATTTTTAATCTTTTCATTTTTAAATATAAACAAAAATAATTTTTCTTTTCCATAACAAAATGTCTTGGCTATTCTCTTTTTATTTGGTTGAAAATTAATAATTCTTTTCTTATGAACATTATTCACTTGAATTTACGATACATTTGAAAGAAAAAATTTATTGTGAGCAACATTTCTTGATGTCCCATTTATATCTTCTTTATTGCTTCTCCAGAATATTCTTTTTGTCTTTCTTCAATGTCATTTGCACAAGTTGAGTTTTCACTAGCACCTAAATCAAAAGGATTTCATTTAGTGACAGATGAAATTGAAAGCAAACTTCCACCTCTTCCGGAAGTTGGAATACTTCATTTATTTATAAAGCATACATCTGCTGCTTTAACAATCAATGAAAGCGGGGTTCCTGAAGTTAGAGAAGACTTAGAATCTATTTTTAATAATATTATTAGAGAAAGAGAATCATATTATCGGCATACTGCAGAAGGAGACGATGATATGCCTGCTCACGCAAAGTCAACAATTGTTGGACCAAGCGTCATGATTCCAATTACAAATAGACATCTAAATCTCGGTACATGGCAACAGATATGCCTGTGTGAATTTAGGAAATCTGGAGGACGTAGAAATATTGTTGCAACAATAATGAAATGAATACTTAACTGAAACATCTCTGTTGAAGCAACAAATGCATCACACATTGCACTTGGTATTTTTTATTCATGTGAGATAAGCGTTAAATTTCGTGATGGAGATGATTCATAATAAATAAATATGTTTTACACAGTGAATAATCTTTCAATATTTTCTTTTTTCCATTTCTCTTTTTCTTTTTTTTTATGTTTTCAAGTAATTTATTGTTAACACAAACACACACACACACAAATTGATTTGTGAAAACTGAATATAAATTAAGAAGACTAACCCAAAATAAATAATTGTTATTATTCATCTGACAATGTCAAATGATATCAATGAATTAGAGAGCTCAAAATTCTCACTGTCTCCTCTTATTTCAAATATTTACTGGAAGCGACTATTTTTTTTGAATACACGCGCACACTTTCCTCTCAATTTCGAAAAAGAGGGTGATGAAATTGTTTGAATATTTTGAATTTTTAAACATTGAAATAGAATTTTATTTTGCAGAACATAATATCAGTCTTTTCTCTTCTTCATTTTTACTCGTTAGAAATAAGAAACGTCGAGTTATTAACGAGTGTGATTTAAATTTCAAAATCAATATTTAATAAAAGAATTTTAATCAATGATTAGAAAAATCAATTGAAGACATTATTTTCACGGGGATCATTAGTGCTCATTTGTCAGGAGAAAAATGGACAGGAGGATTTTTACGTACTTTGAATAAGAATAGAATTGCTTCACTATTTCAAATTCCTCTTATTGAATGGGAAACTGTTTCAATTCCTTCTTTGAAGGGAGTCACAAAAGAAGTGTCGAAATCTACAATTGCAGCTCCGTATATTGCTGAAATGGAAAAAATCCTCAATGCAGCTGGATTAGCACTTCAACAGAATGAAAAATCTGATTTTGCAGAATTGTTTGGCTTTAGCTCGTCAGGCTCTAGATCGCCAAAAACACCACCACCATCAAAAATACCACTTTCTGATTTTTATGATTTTATATCTTCACTTGAATCTACAATTCCCCCTTTTAAAGATGAATTTATTATTCCCAAAGCATCATTAAAAAGCACTTTAAAAGAAACCACAAACAAAGAAGAACTTGAAGCAAATCAAAAGGACGAAAAACAATCAATTGAAGTAATCCTTCATTCGCGAGTTTGCTTTTCTTTAAAAATGATATTTTCATTAACATTATTTTATTTATTAGTCATGCATTTTATGTGATCTGTTGCACAATCGGTTTCCGACCATTTTCCCAGATGTAAAATTTGAAGTTGAATCTTCTTCATCACGACATCTTTCATTAAATGAACATTTTGGCTTTATTTTCACTCCAACTGCTCTTAATATGCTGATGCAGAAAAAAGTTTTTCGAAATCAAATTTCCTCAAAACCATCAACTGAAATTGAAACAAGTGAATCATCATTATCACCTTCCTCATCGTCGTTGCCGTCACCATCGTCATCGTCATCTATTGAAGAAACATTCACTCCTTCAGAAGAAATAACAACTGAACTTATCATTAATTCAATTGAACTTCAGCATGAATTGGTTTCTGTTTTAAGGCAAGAAGCTGACAAACTTCTGCATCAAGAAAATTCAACGCAAATGAAAGAAAAATCAATCATATCACATTCTTCACAAGATGAAGAATCTGAAGATTCAGATGATGAAAGCAACCTTGATCCTCTTTCATTGCAACATGTTATTTTGAAGCACAAGCCCGAAGAAATAGATGAATATAGCGTTTGGAAATACGTTGAATGGTTGTCGCGCAAACAATAAATTCATATTTGTTGTGAATATCAATTTTTTTTTGACATTTTTCGATTTTTCATAAATTAAAAATGGACTAGAGATCAAATGAAGAAAAGTACCAATTTGCATCTAAATCCTATTTTTCCAAATTATCATCTTAATTTTTCAATCGATCAGCTTTCTGAAGAATCGCTTTTACTTTTAACAAGGCTTTTTACTGATCCCGAACTGCTTTACACTCATTTCTTGAAAAATGAGGATAATAAATTATTAGAAAAGCTTCTTGAAAATAAAATAAAAATACCAAAAGGAAAAGTCAAGGAAGTGGCAAAAAAAATTATACGAGGTTGGTATTTTTTGAATTGTTGCATTCCGAAAAAGTACTTGTTTTTCATTCATAGCCAAGTCTCATTTTCAGAATGCTGCTTTAGTACAGATATCACAAAGGAATGTAGATGAAGATTTACTATTTCAGCAAACTCCTTTTGACATTTGCGATCATACCATTCCAGAAATTGCTCCTCAAATATTAACACAAAGTTCAGAAAACATTCAACAAAAAAATGAAAACGACTTTAAAAACAAGAATCAAAGCAACGAAAAAATAAATAAAACAGTGAATATTGCATCGCAGCCACACATAGAGCAACGTAGTTTTTTCTCTTCCGACTATCTTTGCGATCCAACCTTTCAGTCAAATCTCATTTGTATTGCTCCATCACTTTTTGATGACGATTATTCAGTTTCAATCTTATCAAACTTTCATTTGTCAAGCACTAATTCCACTGCCCCTCCTTTGTTGTTCCTCTGTTATCGGACAGCGTCTCAGCTATGCAAACTTCTTTTGGAAAGCCGATCAGACTCTCTTTCCAACGCGTCACTTCAGAGAGCTCGATACATACTTTTGAAGGAAGGGGTCAGGATTAAGGGTTATTTAAATAAGCCTGGCTGTGCAAGTGAACCGCAGAATTCGACAAGTCACAAGGAAGGTGCCTCTTCTGAGCGCAAAGAGGAGCAGTTTTGTGCAGTTGATGTGTTTTTGCGGCGCAACGGGGAATTTGAAGCGCTGATTGAGCTGTCGAATTCGCTGAACAGTGCGAAGACAGACGAAGAAGGGCTGTCGCTTTTCGAAGACGATCTTGAAAAAGAACGCCAAGAAGAGATAAGAGAGAGAGAAAGACGAAGAAGACGAAGAAGAAGAAGAATGGAACAAGATGAGAAGAAGAAGGCCGAAGAAGAAAGAAAAGGATTGAATGACAAAGCAACGGAACACGCAGCAGAAAGCGAGAAGAGGAAATTGGGTGCTGTTGAGAGTAACAAGCAGAATGCTGGGCTGCCTTCATCAAATGAAGTAGATGCTAATGAAATGAGAGAAGAAGAAGATAAAAAAGAAGAGGAAGAAGAGGAAGAGGAAGAAAAAGACGAAGATGAAGACGAAGAAAAAGAAGAAAAAGAAACTGAAAAATTGAATCCTCGTGCAAAAGCACGTCGAGAGAAAAGAGAGAAAGAAAGAGAAGAAAGGCAGAAGGAGAGAGAAAGAGAAAGAGAAATGCGAAAAGCAAAAAGAGAAAAAGAAAGAGAGCTGCGGAGAAACCAAAGCAAACAGAAGAAAAGAGAAAGAGGGGCATCAGAAGCTGAGGTTAGGAACACAACAACAACTACTACTACTACTAATACTACCAGCAGCAGCAGCAGTAGCAGCAATGGAGACAGTATGAGCCAGTTTGTTCAGCAGCTTCAGGACGAAATGGCGAAAGAGGAGAAGAGCGAAAGAGATGCCGATGAAGAGCTGCTGAGGGAGTGGGAAGAGGAGATGAAGAAAGAGGAGAAGAGAAGGGAGGGTGGGAATGAGGAGCAGGATTCATTGGAGGAAGAAGAGGAGAAAGAAGAAGAAGAAGAAGAAGAAGAAGAAGAAGAGGAGGAGGAGGAAGAGGAAGAGGAAGACGATGATGAAAGCAGCAATTGCAATTGCGATGAATATAATAAAGAAGAAGGTGGATTTAATTCTCCAAATAAACCATCATCTTCCTCATCTGCTTCTTCTTCTTCCTCTTCTTTCACCTCTTCCTCTTCTCCTTCTTCCACAACGTCATCAACACAATCACAACCACAATCTTCACCTTCACCTTCACCTTCATCCTCATCCTCTTCTCCTTCTTCTCCTTCCTCTTATTCTCCTTCAGGCAGCTTACATATCCAATCCGTTCCTTTTCACCCTTCTCCTTCCATTCCCAACACCACCACAGATTCCCCTATTTCTTTCCCTCCTTCCTCTCTCTATCTTCTGGAGCAGGCATCCATCATCTTCCGCCTCGATTTGTTCCTTCCCGTCACTTTGCTGTCTGCTTACACTGCTCTTTGCTACGAATCGCGCTGGTGCTCTAACAAGCTGCGGATTGTGTATAAACAATACAAACGGCTGAAGGAGAAAGAGGAGAGGAAGCAAAAAACAAGAGAAAGAAACGAAAGAAAGGGGAATAAAGAACAAAGAGAGAAAGAAACAAAGGGAAGGGTTAAATACAACACAAGTTCTGCGAAGCTGCTGAATTTGCTGTTGAATCGGCAGAAGGAAGAAGGAGGGGTGATGGCTGTGTCACCACAAGCACAACTAGCTCTACTGCAGACACGAAGAGATGTGAGCGAAGGGAGGAAGAATGCAGTGGAAGGGGTGATCGAGATGAAGGGGATGAGTGAAGAAGAATATTGTGAGAGGTTGGAGGAGAATAAGAGGGCAATAAAGGAGCAGCTGGAGAGGGTGATGGGGAGTAGGAGGGAGTTTGGCGGAGGGAGAAAAGAAGAAGGAGAAGGAGAAAGAGAAGGAAAAATGAAGAAAGAAATGCGAAGAAATGAATTTTTGTTGGATGAGAAAGAAACTTTCAATGAGAACGAGGTGATGGAGATGCAAGCGGAATGGAGGAAAATGAGCGAAGAAGGAAAACAGGTTGTGAGAGCGCACGCGGGTGTTTGGATTCAACTGATTGATGAGGAGATTCAAGAAATGGATGAATTGATCAGAAAAGCAAGAAAGTGAAAATTTTTTAATTTTTTTTTGGTGGAATTTCAATAACTGTTTATTTTGGTTTAGCTTTTTTACAAAAATTTTCAATTTTTTAAAAATGTTGTTTCCTTTTATGGATATTTTTGTACTCTTTTGTACCATATTAAAAATTATTATATGTTTTGATTCGTTTCTGAAAGTGTGTTTTCGCTACTATTAGTTTATAAATCTTTATCTGCGAAATACATGGAAATTTTAAAACAAATGATAATAGGTAATTTTCTTTTTACTTTTTCAGTCAACATTGAGAACATTTTTTGTGTTTTTCCATCAGATAATTTTATTGTTTTTATCATTTTGATGAATTAAGCATTTCTATCAATTAAATAATTGATCTTTCCCTCAACTATTTCCATTTCTACAGTTCGAATCATCGCAATGAAAACGAATGAAACATGAAACGATGGATGTTTTTGCGATTACTGGCAAACATTTGCTTATTTTTCTCATTAGAATGTGAAATTATCATTTCATGCGCGGGATGCAATTCACCAAACATCAATCAAGTTGAGACATCTTGCTTTGATGGATGCTCTGACTTTGGCGAGCCTCCTGTTTCCATGCTTCGGAGAGAATATATATGTGGAGACTGTGTGCCACATTTAGAAGCAGATTGCACAGGGCTTTGGTTTGAAATCAAACATTTGATATTTTGACTTTTTAACGCACATTTTCTAAAAACGAAACCCATTAGTTATGCAGTGAGACGAGGGACCGAATGCTATGATGGTCCTGATATTGGATATAGCGATGCATTCGCAAGAAATGTTCACGTTCCAAGAGGATTTGATCAGTTTTGCACTTTATTTATTGTTTGTGAATATTTGAATATATTTAAATTATAAACAGATACCAAGCTAAGAGAGTTCCAGAATATTACGGAGGGTTTGTATTTAAAATTATTTTATTGATATATTTTTTTATTAATATTTATATTAAAAAAAAAGAGTAAGAGGTTATTCTGTTCCCTCTCAATGGTTTGATCCCAACGAGGAATTTGAAGACCCGTACTATGATATTTCTCCCTATGATTATTATCCTTATTCTTCTGCTCCTCAACCCGGAACCACAAGAATTGTAATCAGCACAGCACCATCTCAACCCTCATCACCTTATCAACAATGTCCAACATCGCCTTATTCTTCATATGGGCAAGCACCTGACTGGCGTTCACAGCAATCTCCGGTTGCACCACCACCTTCACCAACAATTATATCTACCCCTTCATCTTCTTCTGGAACTACCATTCAAACTCCTTCTCATACAATCAGCATTCTCCCTTCAACATCACAAACCCCTTCACAACCGCTGCCTCCACCATCTTCCCAGTATCCTTCGTCGTATCCTTATTCATCTCAAGATCCGCGTCTATCTGGATATGAAGCTGCATATCCTTCTCCTTCTCTGTCGCAATCATACCAGCCACAATACCCTCCTGTGACTATTTTATCTTCAACTCCTCCAACTTCTCAAAGTTATGGCAGAGCTTCAGAGCCAAAAGTTATCTTAGTGGGCGAAACAGACGATGGATCTACATACGACGACGGGCCTGCAACTTCTATTGTGACGCAGTCAAAGACAACGCGCATTAATCTGAAGGCCCCACAATTCCAAGCCAAGCGCAGAGCATTGACAAGGTGAAATGTGAAGACTTAGAATTCTTTTTTTATTCTCAAAGTTCGCTTCTTTTTTTTTATTGGGTAAATAAAAATATTCTGAAGACAAAATACAGCAAATTATGGCATTTCTGTTTGTTAATAAGAACTATTGGAAAAACAAATGAGGAAAAAAAAATCCGAAAAATTGCCGTTATATTTTGATTCAGAAATCAACTGCCACAGAGCCAGATGGCAAAGCAGAAGTCAAACTGGGCAAAGACTGAAACGACTGAATCATGGAAGATTGCTCATTGTGAAGAAGCGTTATCTAAATAATGAAACAATAAATAGATAACAAAAATGAAAAACAAAACGGAAAATTAACATCAATAGAAGATAACTGATCACATACCCCGAATCTAATTTTATCTGGAATGCTTTTGACATAATACGGTTGTAACTTTCCATTGATAAACAACAAGCATATTTTTTCGTCCATCGAAACCTCGAGAGAAATAACATCACCAATATTCCACATTTCATTCCCTCTTATTTCAATTTCTCTTTCATCATCATCTTCTTCTTCCTCTTCCTCTTCTTCTTCCTCGTAATGTGAAAACGAGCAGTCTTTCTTCTTCTTGTCTGCCTGTTTTGATGTTCTTTCTCTGATAACGAAACCACGAGATGAAAAACCAACGCTTCTCGAAATGCGACCCATTCCTTCATTCACATTCTGTCGCTGTGTCGTTAAAAGTCGACTTTCTTTTGAAATTTCCATATCATCATTTTCATTTTCATCATCTTCATTTTGATAACTTTTCATTTTCTTTTCAGATTCTTTATCACTCTTCTTCTTCTCATCATGCGAAGCCATTTCGCTATCTTCTTCAGCGATACCAATAACCGACCAACTACTTATGCCATTAACCACAAATTCAATCTTCCATATCCCATCCACAACGACTTTATCGCAAAATAATGTTATTATTCCATACTTCATAACATCGACTCTTCTTCGATCAATTGACAAGCGAAGTTCGTCAGTCGCACAGCAAAAATGAATGCTAATAATAGATTCTGTTGCACTTTGATCCAATATTGATGAATCAAATTCTTTTTCATTGCTGATATCTTTGCAAACAACTTTTCTTTCAGAAGGCAACGATTGAACGGTACCATTTGCTTGTGCAAGATCTTTGACTCGTTGACAGAAATCATAAAATGAATGATTTATGTTGGGGTGGTGCTTTTCAAGAGATATTGAAAGTTGATATTCAGTTGTGCACATAAAAACACTCAATAAATCAGGAAAACGGTCAAATAGATTAAGAAGCAAAGATTGAGCCGATGAAGAAATGTCTGAATTTGAACACTAAGTGATTTAATGACTAACAAAACACGAAATAAAAAACAAAGTTATATCATACCTGCAGAAAAGACGAAAAAAGAAAAATAAGTGGAATCATTGGAGAACAAATGGTGCCTTCCATTATTTGCTTACACACATCTGAAAACATGTGAATAATAGGTGAAATCTTTAACATTCAAATAATTGGTACAAAAATTTCGAAAATGCGCAAACAATTTCATTTGAATATTTTTTTAGAAAAACAGTCTCAGAAAACAACTCAAGAAAATCAGCTAAATTTTGCATTGATTGCACTTTCATGCCTAAGTAACAGCAGTTCATTTTAGAATTTTGAAAAATCGAACAAGAGAAGAATCAGGGACATTTTTCATATGAAGTCTGGAGCCTTTTCAAAAGGCTTTCATCCACAGTCTCTATTTTGCTCATTGGACTTTTATCGGAAAAGTTGAAAAAGCAAAAATTTCGGTGATAATCAGCTGTTTCACCTCAAAAATTCAAGATTTGTTTTGATCAATAAAACCATGATAAAGCTAATAAACATTCTTTTTAATAATGTTCTCTGCTCGTTCATTGTTCACTTGTTTGTCCATTCCAGTAAATTGATTTAAGTTAAAAGAATTTTATTTTTAAAAATCTCCAAAGCGCTTGGTGATCCAATCAATGATTTACCAATTCGGAATGGGAGATTTGATTGGAAAGAAAATCGGAATAAATGCAAGGATAAAGGATGCCTTATTGCGTTTCTTATTGTTCTTTTAGCCTTATTTGCATCGTTTATGTACGGATTGATTGCCGGAAAGCCATATAAGTTTTATCTACCAATTGATAAAGAGTTTGCTTTTTTTTATCAAAATATTATTTTTCACTTCAACATTTTGAAAAAGTGGAAATTTTTGTGGTAAAAAATCTAAGGTTGATTTCACTTCAAAACCAAATTTGATTATGCCGATTGCAAACAATTCTGCATACGGATGGTGCGTTCGTGATTGCCCTTCAAAGGTCAAGAGTTGCGTTTGCGAAGGAGGAGAGCCATTTGAAGCAAATGATCAAGCTTCATGTGAAAATTCTGGGGAAAATTGCTATTTTATGAATGGTTCTGATTATTCAACATTTTTATTCCGTTGTTTGCCCGTTGAAGACTTATCGAATAAACAAACAACATCAAACACAACTGCTATTGTTGCCGGGCAGTTCCTCAGATATCTTTGGGTTATATTTGTTGGCTGCGGTTTTGCACTTTTGCTCAGCATTTTATGGATTGTTTTGATGATTGTCTCTGCAAAGCTTGTTGTGTGGGCTTCACTTATAATCGGATTAGGAGTGACTGCCATTTGCGGTCTCGCTATGCTTATCGCAGGAATTACTCTTATGAGACGGAAAGATTTGGAAGATCTTCCGACAGCTCTTTTGATTGGTGGAATTGTTGTATGCGTTATTGCTGCTGTTATCTGTGCCTGTATGTACTGCTTCAGAGACAGAATAGCGCTTGTTGTTGAAACAGCACGTGAGAGTGGGAAGGTTCTCAGAAAGATGCCACTTCTTCCGTGTGTCTCATGTGTGAATGCCGCTCTGCAGATGCTGGTCTTTGGAATAATTGCGCTGTTCTATGTATTTATTGTTGGAACAGCTGATGTTGACACAACCGGCGGAACACGCAGCATTCACATTTGCTTCTTCGCGTGGGTCATTATGATATTGGCAGTGTTCGCGTTCATGTGGCTCATCTACTTCATCCGGTCCTTCACGCAGACTGTTATCGCAGGAGCTGCTGCCTCGCACTACTTCTGCTACAACCCAGACACTGAGCTGTCGCACCCCATCGCAGCGTCGTGGTCGCGCACGCTGTGTGCACACAGCGGGTCTGTTGCGATGGGCTCTGGCTTGATAGCGCTTGTCGGGTGGCTGCGGTCGCTTGTGGAGGCGTCGCGGGACAGCGAAAGAGACAGCGACAACTGCTGCATGAAGGCGTGCACAGCCTGCTGCGACTGTGTGCTCGAGTATCTCCAGCGCCTGCTCGAATTCATCAGCTACCGCGCGCTGATTATGGTGTCGATCAAAGGCGACGGCTTCTGGGTGTCGGGGAAAAGCGTGATGTTCCTCCTGCTCCGCAACATCGTCCGCGCCATCGTGCTGGAAAACGTGCTGCCGTTTGTGCTGGACTTGGGGGAGCTGCTTGTGATTGGGATCAGCACGCTCATCAGCTGCGTGCTGGTGCGTCCGGACTGGTTCCACATCGGCAAGACGTCGATGTTCTACCCGAGCACAGGCTCTTCTATTCTCATTGTGGTGCTCACGTTCATCCTCTGCCTCTTCATCACCTCGCTGATGTTTGACACGTTCAAGATCACAATTGACACCACTTTCATCTCATTCCTCTGCGACGAGGAGATGAGCGAAGGGAACACAGCCTACCAACCGTTCGGTACGCCAGCGCTGCGGGAGCACATGCGCGCGGTGCGTGTGAAGGGAGAGCTGATGAATGAAGAACATGAAAGGCGGAGGAGAGAGAGAGGGCTGCATGAGTTCGAGCGGATGGACGGGGCTGTCCCACCGCCGATGATCAACCCAGGGCCTGGTGTGGGGTATCCGATGCAGCCGCAGCACACCATCGGTCCGTATGGCCAGCAGAACGCTTTTTGATTGGAGGGAGCTTTGGAAAAGAATTAATTTGAATGGAACAAAATGCAATATGTATTATTATTGTAAAAGAGAAATTAACAAATAAAAAAAAAAATAATCCAGAAAATTCTTTTTGAAATACTAACTTTTTTACTTGAGTTTTTGCACTTAGAGATCGACTTTTGAAAACACTCAGGTTCGCTATCAAATGAGTTGTTTGATTGCGAACACGCAGGTAACTTTTTTTCCTCTTTCAGTTGTTTTTGTGTATTTACTGAATCTTTTTTTTTCTGATGTCTGAATTCTTGGATTTTTTGTTTTTTTTAGCATTTCCATAATGTTTCATTTTTTCAAAATTATTTTTCGTTTGAGAGCAACAATTCTACAATACAAAAAATTTAATAATTTTGTTTTAATATGTTTTAAGAAATTATTCTATACAATTTTTTTTTGTTTTTGGATCGAAGTTAATAATTTCATGAAGAACTCAAGTGAAATTTCAATAAACATCATATAATGTCTTTTATTTTGAACAGAAAATGTTTCAAATATCATAATTTTTTGACGATATTAGATCAAAACCCAAAGGTTAAGCAATGACTTTTCAGCCACGGCCTTTTTGGTGGATAGAAGGGGTGAAACAGAACATAACTTTTAGGGAATACAAAAGTTTTGTTCCACTATATCGGCAACATTTTTCTGGTGTTTCACATGCGAACTATTGTTGTCGGGATTCAGAAGATAAACCAATGATCATATCCATTGCCTTGACAAATGCCGTATGATTGATGCGAATTTATTAAAAATCTAAATAACGAATTGCTCATTTTATTTGTTTTATGCTATTTAGTCAGAAAAATCCTTCACATTTTGCGTATTAATTCGTCACACGTCTGAGTCGATTCTAAGGAAGCCAATAATTTACAGGACCGGAGCAGTGGGCTTTATTAAAGATTTACTTCATATCCAGCCATCTGCTAACCAAGTGCTAGAATCTATCTCAAAAGACTACGGAAAACTTAAGCTGACAAAGCTGATTCATCCAAATGTGGAGGAAGATCTTCTCCAGTTCGAAGAAATAGAATCACTTGCATACGCACGTATGAAAGTTGGAGTTTTGTTTTGCGATGTAAATCAGACTTCAGAATATGAAATGTTTGGCAACAAAGATGGATCACCCGAATTTAATGATTTTTTGTCATTTCTTGGAGAAAGAGTTGAATTAGCTGGATTTTCTGGATATAGAGGTGATTTAGATACATCAGAGCATCATCTTGATGGACCAGTTTCAATCTATAGAACTATAAATCCTGGGAAGATTGAATGTATGTTTCATGTATCTACACTTCTTCAATATAATCCCAAGGACAAGCAACAAATTGAAAGAAAAAGATATATCGGGAACGATAATGTTGTTATTGTCTTCCAACAACCAGGCTCTCTTCCATACAAGTGCGATACTATTGTCAGCGACCCGAATCATGCAATAATATGCGTTACACCTGCCTCTGAGGAAGAGAGAAAGATGTATTTTGAACAGAAGTTATACAAACGCTTTGCATCTCAGCCAAAAAGCGAAGAAGAAGAAAGCCCATCAAGCTCAAACAACGAAAAGAAGGAAGAGCAGGCTAATGAAGAAAGCACTGAAGGAAAATCTGATGAAGAGAAAGAAAAAGTTGAAACGAACAGCTCCAATGAAGAAAGAACAACTGACAAACAACCAGAAAATGAAAGTGATTCACCAAAAGAAGACGAGAAAAATTCCCAAACGAACGAAGAAAGCGAAACAAAAGCAGAAGATACGTCACTCGCTGAGACATCTGATTCATCTGATCCAAAAACAGAGGAGTCTGACAGCACAGCCATTTGTACTGATTCTTCAAAAACAGAAGCAACAGAAGCAACCGATGATAACAGCTCTGATACTCCACAGCCACCAGTGCAGGATTCTCCTTCTGAAGCTCCGTCTGCTTCTGCTTCTGCATCTCCCACTTCTTCAACATCTTCTGCCGCTTCACCTTCACCTTCTCCTTCCCCATCATCCTCTTCCACTCCATCTCCATCACCATCTCCATCATCATCATCTTCTTCTTATTCCTCTTTTTCTTCTTCCTCTTCCTCATCCTCATCCTCTTCATCCTTTTCTTCTTCAGATGACTCAATTCCTTCTGTCACTCCTTCTCCTGATGTTCCCATCTACAAAGTCTCTGTCGCCTACAAAGCAGGAATCACATCACCCATCGAGCCTGTCTTGCCCACTCCGTCCTTGTTTGCGCTGATTCCGGAGGACAAAGAGGCGTTCGCACAGAAGCTTTGGGCTGTTGAAAGATCTACCTGGACAGCCCCGCAGAACTCCACACGTTTCGAAGGAATGCGAAGAGATGGAATGATGAGAATTATGAGGAAGTATAATATTCACTGAACAATTGTTTTTGAAGTCTAATAATTTTTTAAAAAAATTGTCTTTATGCTATTTCATTTCAATTTGTTCATTGGCTGTTTGCCTTTGTTTTTAAGCAACTCACTTCTTTTTGCGTTACATCTCATTCAAATCTTGATCTGAACCATAAAATACGCCTAGATATGTATTCTCAAGACCAACAACTTTCTTCTCAAAGTGATGTCTATGCACCACAAACAATGCAGCCTACGCCAGTTCAAGCTGCACCAATGGTTGTTGTTCAACAACCGCAGCCAAAGCCATCAACTTGCCAATTGTGCAAAAATTGCTTCACTTCAAAACCAATGAAAATTGGTATTATGATTAGCGTATTTGTAATGTGCCCCGTACTAATGGTCATGATTGGAGGCTTTTGTCCTTACTTTTTGATAACAATGAAAATTAAGAACATGTTCCCTCCATTTTTGTTCTCAATCTACACATTGTGTGAATTTTCTATGATTTATCGAATGAATTATTTGTATTTACAACTATATTTTTACTGATTTTTATTACGTAGTATCTTTGCACTTGTCTTAATTCTTGTTGAATTCAAAATCAAGTTCATTGGAAAGATCTTTCTTTTTCTTCTGAGTCCAACATACAGAGCTTTGTTTATGATCTTGTATGACAAAATCCTGCATTGAATTTATTTTAATTGTTGAATGAATTTTTTCTCCTTTTTTTAGCCTTGGAACTCTTGCAATGGCTGCTTATGAATCTGTACCCACAAAGGAGTGGATTGGATATTTCATTGGTTCGGTCACAATAATTGTTGGGATATTTCACATCATCGTTGGATGCATGGATAAGGAATGGAAAAAGCAACAAGTACAGAAATACCAAGACCAACCAGCACAACAACCATATGATCCATCTCAAGTCCAGATTAATCAAGCACAGCCTATGGCGGCCACACAATATCCATCATTAGCTGGAGATGCTGGAATGGGTTATTCACAACCACCACCTCAACAGTATCCACCACAACAGTATCCAAATCCACAACTTACACAAACAACAACGACTCAAGTTCAACCAGTTGACAACAAACAATTACTTCTCTCAGAAACCGCAAAAATGTATGATTTTTCTTTCGTTTGAACGTTTAAAAATTCTTACATTTATCTATATCTTTATTTACTTCTTCTTCTCCTTCTTCTTCAATTTTTATTCAGGCCTGAAACGCAGCAATTTGTGAAGCAAGCAGCAATTGTTGCAGGCGGAGCGATGATTAACGGAGCATCGACAGATCAAGCTGCTTCAGCGGCCATGCACAACGAGCAAGTCCAACAGCTTGCGGCTGATGCAGCAATCGCTGCTGTGAAGAATCCTCAGGTCAGAAGCGCCGCCGCAGGAGCTGCGAGTCAAGCAGCTAGTCAGGCTGTTGCCAATGCATACGACAAATTATTCGAAGATGAGTGAGTTTAATATTATTTTCCGACTTTTTCTCTTGCCTTCCCTTTCAAATTTTTAATTTTTATTTGAGGGTTCCATCTCCGATTCTGCTATTTTTGTTTTCATCTCGAATATTTCTTTCCATCTTATGGTTTAGTTGCTTTGAGCTTTTATCATGTAATTATTATCATTTTTTTATAAATAAAATATCTTCCTTTTTCGTATGCCTTCATTCACTTACGATTTTGCTGATTATCTTTTGTTTAAAATTTGTCCACATCCTTAAGCTTAAATAACTATCTTCTCTTTTGTCTGAAATATTTCTATTTCTTTTCTTATTTTCGAAAATTAATTTACCGGTGCCTTTTAAAACGCTTTCATTTTGCGTTTAAAACACATCAGAATGTTAAAACCACAACAAAGCCACAATACAAACAAAGTTGATTTAAAAAAATAATGAAAATATTGAATGAAAGCTTAAATAAGACTACATCAGTTGCAAGATGCCTTTGGCAAGCTCAGCAATCTTTTTATCCCCGGAGGTTGATTGCACATAAACCCAGCCTTTAGAAATGTATCTCAACAAAGAATCATCTTGCCGCTTCGTAGAATGATTATATACAGTCATGAAGAGATTCATAAGTGTGGATGGAGAAGATAACCTCCTGTTTCTGATAGAACAAATGAACAATGAAAAAGAATTAAAGAATTACTTTCAAAGAAGAAAAAAAAAAAGAACATACGTTGTGTATTCAGTGAACACTTTCTTCAAAGTATTGTTCAGTAATTCAGCGTTTTCTAAGGTCACATGAAAAAATGATTTTAGAAAAAAATGAAGATATAATTTCATAGCGAGAAAGGGTTTTTTGAAAGTATAACATGAAACAAAACAAAATAATGACAAACCAGGAGATTGGGCAAGGCAAAGCAATGCTTGAAAAGCCAAGTCAACATGCTCCTTCGAATCAGAAAAAGTTGACTCGATCAAAAAATTGTAGATTCCAAAATAATCTGAAGGAAGCGCTTTGCTTTTAAACAGAAAAGCCAAAATTAATGCGATTTCAATTCGAGCAATGTTTGATTTTGTTTCCTCAAATTTTTGTTGTAAAACAGAAAACGGGATTTCGTCTTGAATCGACTCAAAAAGTGGATGCACATATTCATTATATTGGACAACAGAATCTGGTAAAGCAACTATCATTCTCAGAACTTGAGTGCACCGGAAATCGACATGCGGATGCGCAACGAAAAGAATACGTCCCAAAATGGGTAGCAACTGCGGAGTGACAAGATTAGGCATTTCATTGAGAAGTGTGAAAAACAAGTTTAGTTGCCCGATATTAAATGTCTCAACTGGCCAATTGTTAAGTGATGCGCAAATTGCTGAGAAAAGTCCACAATCAACTGCAGTTTGTGTGAAGGATTTATCGAGTTTTAAAAGATCCATAATAAAAGTGCAGACGCTCAAAATTGGAGCAGATTGCGGATGAGCGTAATAGAAAGGTTGGAATATGCGTTTAATAAAATCTTCTTCATAGCACAAATAAAGCTTGCTTTGGTAACGTGAATCAAGTTTTAAGCAGTCAGATAAAACTATAAGTGCATTTGTCAAATTAAAATTAGCTTGAAATATTTCTGCTTCATTGAAAGAATCTTCGCCACTTTCGTTTGGTTGTTCGAATGTTGATTGAGATGATGAAGATAAAGAGGAAGTTTGCAAATCACCAAACTCTGGTTTTCTTTGTACAATGAGTCCCTTGATAACATTTTCGATGAATGAATCAATGCAACCAGTGATGTTATAACAGCTGGATTCAAACATTTGAGCAGAAGGAGATTTGAGAGTCAAAAACACAACTTTCCACGCAAGAATATCTTCGTTATCGAGGAAAGTCGAATCTTTAAGGAGAAGAATGCACAAAGAGCCAAAAACCTGCGAAAGAGGAAACTGATGAAATGAAATGGCCAACGAGTCAGGTTGGATTTCAGAAGAAGAACTATCTTCATTTTCATGATTATCACTGAAAACTGTTTTATCTTGAGTATTATCCTGCAAAGCTGAAGGATGCGAAGAAGAAGAAAAGGAAGAAGAAGAAGAAGAAGAAGAAGAAGAAGAAGAAGAAGAAGAAGAAGAAGAAGAAGAAGAAGAAGAAGAAGAAGAAGCATCCAGCTTTTCTATATATTTATATGGAACAGTGCTGAAAAATCTTCCTTCCAATGCAGAAAGCAGTAATTGCATTGAATTATTATTGGCTATTCTATGAACGGAAGAGAAAAGAGACGAGGAACGATAGGAAAAGAATGTCTTTTCACTTAAATCAAAATCAGCCATTTTTGCGTCTTCAAAAGGATTTATCTTGTTTAAATATGAATCTGCTTTCAGAACTCCAAATTCAATCTCATATTCCGATGTTTCTGCCTCTGAGTTTTGAGATGCATTCATCAAAGCTAATTGCTTTGTCACGTCTTCCATTGACAGTCCAATAAAATCCTTCAGTCTTCGAACATATCCATTTTCCTCCATAAAACTTACAATAGAATAACCTGGAAATGATGACCGAGAAACATCATTTGAAAGAGCTCTGAAGAAAGTTGTGCTGCCTTCCTGGTGCTTCAAACGATCGATTATCAAAAACAAATCAGACATCGCAAATTGTTGTATCTCTTCTTTTGGACAACTTAGTACAAGCAAAATTAACCTCAGTGCGTTTGTTTGAATTAAGTCGTTTAAATTGATTGATTTATGACGAACAAGGCAGAAGAAAAGCTCTGTCAGCTCAAAATCCAATTCTTCGAGCGGAGTTCGAGTCAGACGATTTGTAAGAATTGCCAATAAATTCCTGTTGAGAAGGTGTATTATACAGCTTTCAGATATTCGTATGAGGTTCATCAAAATCCGGCAGCACACACACACATTTACTTTCAGCAGCATCGTATCAATCAGCCCCAAAACATATTGAATAGCCTCACATTCAACAAGAGCAACGGCGTGTTCTTCTAAAAGCAGAGAGCAATATTCTTCAAGACGCAAAAGAAGCTTCCCCAGTTCAGTTTCAGTGTTTGGAAAAGCAAGTTGCTCCATAATTTTAAGTGAAATCCCACAAAGAGCTTGACTACACCGTTTTCTAAGCCCCATCTCGTCTTCCATTTTTTGTTTGCAACCATCGCAAATGATATTCAAAAAAGGAGAAAATTGCTGTGAAGGAACGTTGTTCTTCATTAAATACACCAAACAAAGGGATGCAATTATGCTAGTGAAGCTATTTCTCTTATCAGAAGCCAGCGCCCACAACACGTTAATTCCACTGTTTTGCTCCATAAGCGTTTTTAATGGATGTTCAGAGGATTCAGTGAAAGACGGACTAGAATTGATGATTATGTTCAGAAGAACATCAAAAATACTTTTTATTTGAGAGTTGCTCGTAAAGTCATTGCTCCGATTTATATTTTCTGATGCAAAAAAGCTTATTTCGTCAACAATCACACTTAGCATCTCTCTTATTCGTGGAAGTCTGGAAATGAATTTATAAGTTGTATTCGTATAAGCTTTTAGAATACTCAGGTTTGCTGAGTTCAGTGCAGAAGCATCTTTCGTTATAGCTTGAACTGTTGCATCGAAATATTGCAAAGTATCTTCTGCATAAGCAACATCCGGATATAGCAGAATAACACTTTCCATCACTGCTGCTGCAATGGCAGAAGACTCTTCTGTTATTTCTTTTGAAAGACAACGAACGGAGCTGGCAACCAGTTCAAATGATCTATCATCCAACGTATAAGACACAGAAGCACTTCGCATTGCTTCTCCAAGAAGCGCAAGATACGAAGAAATCTCTGCTTCGTTCCCACATTCGCCCAGTTTTGACACTAACTGCAAAACAAACCGTGACAATACAACCTTCGAACGTCTGCAAACACAAGGCGGATAACTACTGCTGTGCTCAATTGATTCGACCATCTGAGAAATATGCTTCTTTTGAGGAAGACTTTGAAGATCTGAAAAATTGTGCAAATACAGTTGGCAGATGATATTGGCAGAAAGAGCCTTCACAACTGGAGATGATTGTGAATCAAATTTTTTAATAGCTGTTTGCAATAGATTCTTTGCTAAAAGTTCAGTTAAAGTTTTATTTGGGTGCATATAAAGATCATCCTCTATCTTTTCTTCCATTTCATCATCATCATCTTCTTCTTCAACTTCTTTTTTGTCAGCATTCATTCCTGATGATTTAAGAAGTTGTGCTTCTTCCTTTTTTCCCTTTCTAAAAGATTCGCTTTCTTTGGCTTCTTCTCCTTCACTTTTCTTGTCTTTGCCAACAACTTGCTCCAATGTTTCCAGAATATTCGAAATAATCCCCAACAACGATTCAGATATTTTAATATCCTCATGTGAAACCAATTCCACCAGGCTTTCCATGACTCTTGAAATAAACTGATATCCATATTGAAACAAATACATCGCTAAAGGCAAAGTATTTCCTTCATCTGCCTCCAAATCCTCGCAAGTTGCTTGTTCGTTTGTGTTGTTCACGCGCTGTGCAAGCTGCAATTCATCGAACAATTGAGGATCTGTTAATAACAGCAGCGTATTTGCAAGCTCTGGAATGCAGTTTGCACCCATGCGCATTAACATCAAAAACAGATTGTAAGTTAGTGACTCTGTGTAAATAAGAATGTGCACTGAATTCAAGAGCGGATAAATGCTGCTAATGAATGAGCAAAAAACAGAAAGATAAATGTGAAGTTTTTGTGTCTCGCTGCTTGGATTGAATTGAATTACATGTTTCGAAAATGATGATGAGGATGAAGATGATGACGATGATGCAAAAGAAGAAGAAGAAGAAGAAGAAGAAGATGATGATGATGATGATGATGATGAGGTTGAGGAGGAGGATGCAGAAGGAGTTGAAGAAGACACCAGCTTCGAGGAAGATGAGGGTGTGGAAGAAGGCGAAGGTAATAACGATTCATCAGAAGAGGAAGGAGACAGGCTTAAACGTGAAATCAACGAAGCAAATTTTGAAGATGAAGATGAAGAAGATGTAGTAGACGTAGTAGGTGAAGAAGATGTAGTAGATGAGAAAGATGAAGCATCAGATTTTAAAACAAATTCATTTGTTTCGTGATTGTAAGAAGCTCGCAGAACGTTTAAATGCTGACTTACAGCAGACAAAAGATTGACAAAATTTATTGCAGACAGAATTTCTGATGATTCAATCTTTAACATTTCTCCGAGTAGCGTCAATCTAACCATAGAAGAAGTGTTGAGCATCAGCTTCTTCGTCAGCAGATGTGCAAGGTTCTTTGTCCCACCTCTAAGAGCTATTTCTAGTCGTCCATGCTGTTTGCTCATCCCTTGCTCATCAAATTCGGGACCAAGCGAAGCAAAATATTTCATTGAATGTTTCAAATAGATTGAAATATCTCGCGATTTATCGTAGAGCAGCAGAACAATGAGAGAAAGAGATGCATAAACTGAGATTTTCTGCCTTTTATTGCTAATACCAAAAATTCTGCTTGAGTCGCTATCTCTTTCAATGAGTGAAGTCTGTGCTGAAAAATCATTTGCTTCGATTGAATTGCTTGCAATTGCAGACTTATCTTTTTCAAGAGGATTGCTAATTCCACAACAAACAGCATATTTCTGTGCGAAGCTGCACAGCCTGTCGATCAAATCGTCAGTGAAGAATGCGTCTTCAGCAACAATGTCAGACTTCAGCAGTCTTGACGAGGAGTATTTTTTCGCTAAGCAATAGAATGCGTAGGCAGCCTTTTCTGCAACGTCGCAGTTGCAACAGTCAAATAAATCAAGAAGGACGAGCAGAGCATTGGCTGATATCAGCTGGCACACTTCTTCGAAGGAAGCTATTTCGCATATCGATAAATAAGCAGAGATCAAATACTCCGCAGTGTCCTCAAACGGATTTTGGAGCCTCAAAAGAAGATTTTCTGCAAATCCTTCTTTAAAAATGCACAACAATGCATCATTTTGCTCGGACTTGTCTATTAGAAGTTTGATTACATTGCAAATGCTTTCCACGCATTGATCGCTTTTTTCAGATAGCAGCAATGATAGCCTTTCAATCAGAAAATTTGGTTTGCATAATACAGAAATATCCTCTTTTCCCGCTTCTTTCAATTCTATTTCTAACTTTTCTAAGCACGATTGGATCAAATTCTGATCTTCAAGAAGAAACAGGCAAAGCAATAATTCATCTGAAGGAGATGAAAGACGAGAACAACGTTTGTGAAGAGAAACAATTTTCAGCAATGTTTGCAGATTACATCGAAACTTGGGATCCTTTTGAAATGTGAATTTTTTATTTGATAATAATTGCATCAAGCTGCAAACCTTTACAAGAAGCTTCTTTGAAACACATAATAAAGATCTAGGAATGCGCTCACAAGGAGGTTCTAAATAAATGAAATCATCTAAATATGATAAATATATATCTGCGGCATCTTCTGGCTGTCTAAATCTTGTCAACATTTCAAACAGAATAACTCCAAATGTCCATATGTTTGATGCAATATTACAACTGATTTTTGTTTGGTTTGAGTTGGTATTATTTTATAGGATGAAAGAAGATATTAATGAAAAAATTAATTCGAGAAATCGAAATACCATTTTCCATCACGTTCCTCTGGAGAATAATAATTGCTTTATAAATAATTTTGATTAAAAATAAGTTTAAAAATAAATCAAAATACGTCAAACGAATGCTCTTTGCTATCAAAGCTTTGAAGACCCAACACGTCTATCTTAAAATTCCATTCGCTATCAATCAGAATTCTTTCTGGACAGAATCCATCGAGCCATAAACCTTCTGAATCAAGTGCAAGCAATGCATCTACAATTAAATTTACAAACTTCCACGTCAGCTAATCAAAAAATATATTTTTTGGCGAAATATTTTCAATTTTCGTGAAAATGAATAATATTACAAACTAAGAGGTCATTATTCCAAACATCTGTCTTGAATAGGTATTGCATTAAATTTTCTCTCTTTTGCCGTTGGGTAATAATGACTATGTATGCATTCTTTTCGATATAAACAGAATCTATTGGTAAAAACAATGAATTCTTTTCATCATATAGCTGAATTATGACGCTTTGAAAATGATCAAGTTCTGGAATGGCATCGATTTTCATTTTTTTAATAATACTAATTTCTTGAGTTTTTTTATGTTTCCCTCTGAAAAGTGTAATTGCATCATTGGAAAACAAAACGTCGAGAATATCTTAAAATGAAAATAGGTAAAAAATTATTCGCTAATAAAATTCTTTCTATACAATCTTCAATTTTTGTTGTTCGTTTCTCCGGAAGGAATAAATCTTCCATGGAAATTTAATCTTATATTTAAAATATTATTTATTGATCGATATTGTGAGAGTTGAAAATTTTCTTTATGGGGTTTTTGTGAAGTTTTTTTATTTGAAATATATTTATATATATTGAAAAAAAAAACCCTTTTGATAAGTGTCTTTTTCGTTATTCAGTGAATTGCTCTTCTATCTTTTCACTATATCGATCAAAAAAATTGTTTTTATGCAACATGTGCGTTCATTTGGGATTAACGTAATTAATTTGTTTCGAATAGTTAATTGGAAAATTGGTTTATATATATATATATATAGAACCAGAAATTGTTCACTGATAAAGTAATTTTTGAATTTGAAATTCAATTTGAAAATTTTCTAATGTAGTTATGTTTTCGAGAATAATGCTAAATTTAATGTCTGAAAAGATAAAAAAATATTACGTTGCAATGCGCATGCAATTATAACTTTTATTGGATTAAATTGTGAAATATTGTTTTCTTCATTTATTAAAAAGAAATTTTATTGATTAATGGGTTTTCTATAACAATAAAACGCAGAATGTATATTGCAGTTAAAAAAATAAATTGAACTTTTATATGTTACGTTTTTCCTGAAGAGCATAAAGAAATCAATTCAGACATATCTGATAAAGCGTATGTAAAATGAGAACGCAGTTCTTCAAATTTTCGTGCATGCGGAACAAGAACTGTTGCAATCCCAGCTCTGTAAAATAAATAAATCAATGAATAAACAATGATTTTTTTTTTCAAACTCTTTTCCACAAATACAATCTGGTAGATCATCTCCAACATAAAGAACACGTTTTTTGTTTGATTCGCTTTCAATTTCTAATTGTTCCAATGAAAATTTCATTGCCAATGGTGATGGCTTAGGTTCAATAAATTCTGTTGGGGTAAATGTTTTCTTGAAATTTGTTAAATTGACTGCATAATGAAATATCACACATCAAAAAAATCTTTAATTCCAAGGAAAGAAAGAAGCTCATCAAGTGATGCTCGAGGTCTGTTAGTAAGTACTGCCAATGTGACGTGCATATCTTTTAGATGTTTCAACGAGTTGCTTACCCCTGGAAAGCAATAGATATATTTTTCTTCCAATTCTTTCTGGATTTCAATGTACCTCTGCTTAATTCTGGAGAACTCAGTTTCGTCGAGTTTTCTTCCAAAGTTGTTACAAAGTTCTTCATACATTCCAAGAGATTTGTAGCCTTCCTTTTGTTTAAGAAAATTTTTTATTTTAAAAAAATATGATTCAATATTTCAAAAATATATCTTCATCAATACATGAAGCTCGTTGATTGATTTTTCAATTCCATATTCATGAAGCAATTTTTTTCGTGATTCAATGATTAAATCTGGAATTATGAAGCGTTCAAGTCGCATTTTAAGTTTTGTGATGATTCCAAACCAAATGTACAACATATTGTTCCATCAAAATCAAAGAGAACAGTATCATAATTTAGCAAAGAAACTGACATAAACTATAGATGTATAACCTCAATTAAAGGAGAAAATACAAATATTTTATTAATGAATAACCATATTTATATTAAAAAGCGAACAAAAAATTGATCCTTATGTTTTTTTGTGAAATTACTTGATAAACACATTTATTAGATGAGAAATTTAATTCGAGACGAAAATAGAAATGATTGAAAAAATTTAAAAAAAATTGTGAGGGAGTAAATTTGCCTTCAAAAATTGAAACAAAATATTATTTATTAAAATCATTTAAGAATAAAACAAAACTAAATAATATAAATGAATAAATCAGGAATTGCAAATTAAAACAGTGATCAAAAGCAATTATGATTTTCAATTTATTTGATGAAAAATTTTGATGAGATTATTTTTAATATTTTGAATAGGCTTTAATAAGTTAATTGCATTTTTATTATTAAAATAACTCAATCTTCTGCTTGTAATTCAAAAACATGATGAATTAAAAAAAGGGGGTAAATCCAAAAGTACCCTTTTGCCAAATATAACAAGAAAATACATCCGAAAATCAGAATCAGAAACAAACACATAAATAAGAAAACAAAAATTGTGAATAACATTTTAACATTCAAAGAAAATAAACAAACTAATTTTAAATTAGACGAGCGAATAAAACAAAATAATTGATATTGCAACATTTAATCAGAATTCCAGCAAAAACATTCACAGCAATTAACTTAACATGCTCATCAGACAAAATAATCACAAGGATTTTTTGATAAATTACGAAATTTCTTCTGGTGAAGCATTCCTTGTAAACTGATGATGGCATCTTCATATCCTTCTTCTTCCAGTTTCTCAATATATTTTGTGTACAACATCTTCAGAAATGTGTTCGCGTTCTTCTTTTTGAAATTGACTTTCAATCTTTCAGAAACAGTCAGATTCATTTTTGCGCAATTTACAGTATGCATATCATCCAATATATGTTGTCTGATTTCTCCTATAATAATGTCTTCAATTCTAAGTCTCATCATAACGCCAATGTTAACTGTTTCTTTGTCAATCATTTTTTGCAAAATTTCTACACATGCAATTGCAATTTTCCTGTGATTATCCTTTGCCTCTCTATACAGTTCGAAGAAACGTTCAACCAATCCAACTGTAACTTCTTCTTCTGGCAATTTCCAATCAAACAATGATTCATAAGAATTTATCCAATTCAAAATAATAGACACTTCTTTCATTTCATATAATTTCATATCTTTTTCTCTCCAATCTACGCATTGAAGAAGTTCGCCTAATTCTCTTGTCATTTCTTCCACAAAATGCAAATCATTTGCGATTTCAGCTTCGATTTTTCTTTTGTCTCTTAATCGTTTCAAGAAGCAATTCCATGCTAATTGATATGCATAATGTGTTAGATTGTTGCATTGCTGATGATTTTTTATGATAAGTTTCAAGTGCTTATCAAGTTGAAACTTTTGCATACACTTCAAAGAAATATTAAAAAATTGAATATTAATGCAATTTCAATTAACGCAACAATGACAAACTTCTTCAAATAGGACGTTCCTAATGGCTAGCAAAGCCATTTCAATATCTTTTTTAGCTTTGTTGGTTTTCTTTTTCTCCAGTGAAACTTTCAGAAGACAAGGAATGCACAACGTAGCCAAATCTTCTGAGATACTGCTGGTAAAATCAAATGTTATTAAACAACAAACGCGAAGACCAAATTGTAACTCCTTATTCTTTCGTCCTTGCCTCCTCTCTTCATCAAAAACAATCTTCTCAAATCTTTCATTTTGCACAAAAAACAAATATTCTGGAAAATAATCATTTACAAAACTCTTTGTATAGCAAATATGCTTCATTAACAGAATTGCATTTTCTAATGACAACTTTTCGTCTTCTATCATCGTTAAAATTTTATCGAGCAGCAAATGTGTATAAACATATTTAAATTCCTTTTCATTCATTTTATTTATCAGTTTGTTCATTTTTTCGATATTTTGTTTTTGAGAACTTTCAGTACCATCCTTAAGTTGATTAAAATATTCTTTATTAAATAAAAAAAGAAATATACATTAATTATACTTAAATACCATAGAACTCAATCACACCAAAAAACAATTTTGCTGTTGGTACCTATCGTTATTTGAATTCATCATGTCAGTGAAGAAAATGTAC
Source organism: Monocercomonoides exilis (assembly GCF_001643675.1). NCBI lineage: Eukaryota > Preaxostyla > Oxymonadida > Polymastigidae > Monocercomonoides > Monocercomonoides exilis. The sequence goes on along the minus strand of NW_027150564.1, from coordinate 690,787 downwards.
ATTTTCAAATTTGAACGTTTAAAAATGCCAAAATAGCATCAGAAGACGAATAAATCAAAAAATGAGTAATGCTTATTTATAATAATGAGTATCATACCGTCATTTGCGCTTTTTCTTTTTTCAGAAATTCAATGTAAAATTTTGATCAACTCAAAAAATTGCTATTGGGAATTAGTTATTTCAGAAAGTATATTGAAATCAACAATTCAAACATTAATATATTTAAAATAGAAAAATATTGGGGAAAAAATGATGTTTATTCAATTCGCAAGAGCACAATAATTTCATTTACAAATTGTATTTATTTTAAATATTCTAGTCTTGACAAAGCATATCAAAAAAATGAATATAATCTTATCTCTTAAGGTGAATGGCATTGTATTATAAAAATGTTCAAAAAGATTTCATTTCATTTCAAATGAACTTGAAATTGAAAATGTTAAATTCATCTATTCTAGATAAAATATTTGATTCACATATCAGTGTTTTTCTTTTTTTTTAAAAAAAAAAAATAATCAGAGGTGATTTTTCTTTTTCTTTTTTCTTTCTTTTCTTATTTTTTATTCTGATGATACCAACGAATGAAACACAAAAATTTCTGAATTATAATAAACCTTCGGGGAAAGGACGAATACATCTCTCTTTCAAAAACTTTCTCTCTTTTTGGATGTGTTTCACATAGATTTAAGTGAAGTGCCTGAAACAAAAAGAAGCATTGCAAGCATAATTTAAAGCAGCAAGAGTATTGTGGAACAAAGTGCAAAAAGAAAAGAAAAGAAAAGAAAAATGATTGTAAAAATTGGTAAAACGAAAACGAAATAAATGCCATGATCAACTGCCGTCTAACAGAGCGATCAGAAGGACAATTCTATAAAAAAATATATAATTAAAATGTGAATAGAACATTTCCCCAACTCCCTTGTAACAATTTTAAAATGAAAGAAAACTAATTTCAAGTTAATTCAATTCAATTCAAAACAACATAAAAACTTTCTCAATAATAATTATAAAGACAAATATATAAAGAAAATTCTTCATCGTTTTTGGTTGCTTGCTTTTCTTGCAATGCAACCATCAACAAAATAAAACTTATCCCATCCATTTTTCTATCAGTCAATCAGTCATTCTCCAACATATTTTAAATCTATTCACATTGAAATCCACTCAAAAAGAAAGAAAATCCGACAAAATTTCCAATCAAATAATTATGAAATAATAATAATCATCGTAAAATCAAATTAAAATCTGAAAAAAAGTGTAACTTTATTTCTTTTTTTTTAATTCAAATTATAAAATTCTAAGTACAATCACAATTACAGCCACAACTCTCTACATCTTCTTCACAATGTCTGCAGTTGATTCGCTGAATGCACGATGATGCAAAGTAACAGCAGCAGACGTCGTTTTGGATCGGAGCGATGCATTTACATACAAAGAAGGCGTCGGGCGAGGCGGCATCGATGCGAGAGGATCTTTAGATGAAGAAGGTGCTGTTGTGGAAGAAATAGCAGAGGAGGAAGAGGAGGAAGAGGAGGAAGAGGAGGAAGAAGAGGAAGAGGAAGAGGAAGAGGAAGAGGAAGAGGAAGAGGAAGAGGAAGAGGAAGAGGAAGAGGAAGAGGAAGAGGAAGAGGAAGAGGAAGTAGAAGAAGATGACGGTATCTTAGCAGTTGAACAGTTCGAGTTTGTAGCAGCAGGAGGAATATTTCTTTTGTTCTTTATTGTGCCAGATGGCCTTAAGGTGTCTTGGCTCGATCGCCCAATCTGAAGCCTTTTCAGTTTCATTTCAATAATCTCCTCAATCTCTTTCAAAGCCTTCTGCCGCTGAAGTTCTTCAGCATCTTCTTCATCAGTTTCCTTCTCTTCATTGTCATCCTTCTCCATCTCATTGACTTGTGCAAGCTTCTCTTCAGAATCCTCTTCTCTGTGCTTATCGAACACTTTCATTGCCTCCCTTTCATTTCCAATGGCTTCACCAGCGGTTTTCTCGTTTCTGCTCTTTTTCTCTTCTTTTGTATCTTCACAAGAATCACAGGGCTGCCCCTCGCTGTGTGTCATAGCAAGTTCTGCTGAATCAAAAGGCGCAGAGGCAATTAAGTGGATCATCGAGTCTCTCAGCTCAGAGATTTGCGGATGTGAAGTGGTCAGATTAGAAGAGGAAGGAGCAGAAGAAGAAGATATTGATGATGATAAAGACAAAGAACATGACGTTCTTTCTTGTGGTGCAGGATGATCTGAAGAAACAAGAGAAGACTCTTTCAGTGAAGCATCAGCAGGTGATGTTATTTCCGGCTCTTGCTCACTCAGCTGTTCTGTTTCCTTCTCTTTCGCAGGCGGCAGAGGCGGCTTTCCGCAAAACTGCACAGTCACTTTTGCACCTGCCAGAGGATTAGGAAAAGTAGCAGACGATGATGCGGAAGAAGAAGAAGAAGGCAATGAAGATTTTTGAGCAGGCTTCGATGGCTCTGCGGTTGCTCTGATTTTGAACTTGTCTGCAATTCGGAACGATTCCTCGTTGCAGCCGATTCCGCGCCCCAGGCGGAGGTTCCTCGCCTGCTCGCCTTCGTCTTTCACTTCAGCACTTCCTCTCACGGTCGGCACAGTTGGCACAGTAGGCACAGGCAGTGACGAATGCTTCTTCTGCCTGAGCGCCTCAGTGTTCTGCTTCTTCGAAGCAATCTCAGCAATCTTTCGTTGCGTCTCGGGGTCTTCGATCTTCACAGAAAGGCGGTTGAGCAGGCGCCCTTTTTGCCTTTTGGTGTCTGGCAGCTGCGCTGTTGGGACAGCCATGGAGTGTCTTGAGGGAAGCAGCACCATCGACACTGGACGGTTTCCTTTCGGTGCGGAAAACTCTGTTTTTGCGTTTTTGGCGCCTGCTTGCTGCAAATGCTTGCTCTCCTGCTTTGACTGTGTCGTATCGCTCACAGGCGATGGTATGCTCTTGTCTTTTTCTTGTTGGCAGTTTATCTTTTGTTCCGGCGCTTTCTCCTTAACTCCATCATCACACCACAAAATCGAAGCTAAGTTCTTTGTTTTCTCGATATTTCCATTTTTCGGATTTTGGATGAACTGTTGTTGCTTCTCGTTAACGAGTGCGTTCTTTGGCCTAACTGGTGTCCTTGGCAATGAAATAGAGCAGGGAACTAATGTGATAACCATTCTTTCTTCAAATAGATTCTCAGGTGTTTCTTCACACTTCTTCTCGTTTTCACGTCTTGTTATTCTGTTAGCATCTGCAGCGTCATCATTTTCCGAAGTAGTTGAAGAAGAACAGCGCAATTTTGATGGCGATATATAATTTTTGTTTTTTTGTACTTGATAAATATTATTATTTGGAGATGATTTCTCGGAATTTCCTTCGTACAAAAGTGAATCAAGAGGAGAATTTTCTTTAGATGATTGGGGAGATGGAGATTTTGATGCAGCAACAGTAGGAGAAGAAGTGAGAAGTGAAGGTTTTGATGAAGATGATTTTGTCACGTTTTTTGGAGAAGATACTGGAGTTGTTTTTGGTGTTAACTTTTTTCTCATCGACACTCCTCGACAGTCTTCACATAATGGAGATCCCATTAATGAAGTTTTTGGTGAGTTCATTGGCGAGCACGGCATCGCAGCTGCTAAACTTAATCCGCTCCCATACAGTGACTTGAGATGATAAACATATTTTGTATAAATATCGTAAGACACGGATACGTTAAACTGAAGTGAGCCCAAAAATACTCTTTCCATCTCATTCATTTCTTCCAGGTCCGTTTTTGGAAGCAAAGTTCTGTAGTCATCATTTATGTAGCTGTAATCATCCCAGACCTTTTGAGTAACGACAAGCGACAAAAAGCAAACTCTTTTCCAGTTTGTTGGACTCAATACAAGCCCTGAAGTTTCAATGAAACGATCCATATATACTAGCATTGCAACGATTGATTCATTTGGTAACCTCATTCTGTACATAAGAACATATAAAAAATTTGACTTCACATTTACAAAAAAGAATAATTTAATGATGAAAAACGAAATCTTTTCAAACTATTTCCGATTCTGATGGAACGGCATTGGGGTTTAAAGTAGTTTGCACCAATGGTTCATTAAATATTCTGCAATCAGAAGAAAGTGGTGGGGGTCTCTTCTTTTGAATACCAAAATTTATTGCATTTTCCACCATAACCTGATGTACTACAGCAGCAATTGCGTTGATAGTTGCTCTATCTATTTTTTTAGGATCTGCAGGAAAATATACAAAATATCTCACTAGTTAGACAATAATAATATTATCAAAACCTTTGCGATTTGTCGGAACACGATTTTTCGATGCGTCACTTTGCTGTTTTTGTGCCTGTCGCTTATGTTCTTTGTTTATCATTTTTTAGAAGCAAAATATCAAACCATACATCAAAAAATCAAAGTTTCCTGACCATTTTAACTTAATTTTTGTATTGGGAATCATTGATCAATAATTAAAAACAGCATAATATTTATGTGTGTTGATTTTTTTTATTGAAGAGGACGTTTGTTTTTTTATTCTTTGTCGAATACTTTTTCTTTTTGCATTTTAACTGCGTTTTATCATGTTGCAGATATAAATCTGAATATCAATAACTGACATAAGATGAATTGTGAAATAAAAAAATATTTCAAAATAACAAATTTATTTTAAGATTTGTTTGGGTTATTTTGAATTAATTTACTTATTTCAACATAACCAAGTTATTTTCAGTTAGACTGACTTATATTGAGTTTTCGAAACCACAATGATTTTTTCAAATGTGACAATTCTTCAAAACGATAATTTTCAGATATTTAAATTTCAATGTTTTTGTTATGATTAAGCGCCATATTTGTGAAAGCAATGGGTGAAATTGTCAAATCGTTTGAAAAAATCTGAATAAAAATTTAATTCGAATTGCTTCATTGGAGTATATTTAATAAATGTAATGATGAATAAACGACTGTTTGTTATGATCCAAAGCAAAAATCGAACAGAAAACTGTGAAATTCCTCGAAAAATACAGATTTTTTGTTTTTTTTCACCCATTAAATCTACGAAATGATCCAATGAAATCAACAGTTCAATTTTTCAATTCATAAGGATCAGTGCAATTATTTATAACAATAGTTGTTAGTGAAACAAATCTGTCATAAGGTTTCATGAAAAATAAACTGCGCTTGGTTTTTTCTTAACAATTAGAATGGATTGCATGTTAACTATCAATTGCCGCATTATTTAAAACTGTGGCGAGATGAACTTTTTGAAAAAACAAAGAGTTATGTGGGTTAATGCATTGATCTGAATGCAATGTGTGATAATTTGGTTATCTATCATTTTTTTAAAAAAAATTATTTTATTTATTTTCAGATTAGGAAACTTGATTCATTGGAGATGAAAATGGAGAAGGGGAGAGTGCGTGTGTGCTTGATTGCATTTTCATTTCATGTTCAATCACAAATTGCGGAGGGGGAGGCGTGCGTTGTTCGTATGTTCAGAATCAATTAAAAATTTGGAATATTCAGTTTATTTCATGTTCAGCACAACAAGAGGGAGGAGGATTGTCCTTCAGGCCAGAAAAAGCAGAAAAGCCAGGCAATGGAATTTATTGTTATTTTTTACTCTTCCACGAATGCAAGTGCAGGATTTCATCCACTCCTAACGGGCATGACATTGCATATGCAGATCATTACAGTCTTTATTAAGAGTCAGGGAATCCGTTCAAAGAATGCTACACAACGAACGCAGATGAGAAGATAATGTGCTATGCCTACAACTACTAGAATGCAGGTGCCTGGACATTTGATCAAACATCAAAAAAGGATTGGCTGAAGGACAAGACGATATATGTGTCAGTGAAAGGGAATGATTCATCTCCGCTTTGTGGGGCAAATGAATCAAATCCGTGTCTGACAGTGAAGAAGGCGTTTGAGATGTGTGAGATATAAATTAGTTTGGCAATCACACTGCTGGAAGGGGGGCATAGGTGTTAATTGTACCACTTTCAGTTTACATTTTTTCAAGATTTGAATAATATTGCGTTAATTTATCCAATTTAACTAAGCGATTAAAGGAGAGAAATTTCGAAATTCGACAAAAAATTTTCTCTCTGAAATTCAAAAATTTCGACACCCATAATATTTTTATTTTGATCATATTTTATTGAAATTTCTTTTTCTTGCTTTGCAAAGATCAAATAAAACATGGATGAATTGTTATAATTGAGCTTTTTGTGAAAACTTAGTAAAAAACAGAAATAAAAATTTGATCAAACAATAACAAACCGCAAACAGCAACGAACGAAAAAGAAGATGGAATGAAAAAGAAAACAACAATGTGGATTATAAAAAAATATATAATATAGAATTTGAAGGTTATCCACAAAAAATCATGACTTTTTTTGTGAATTTTCGAAGACATCCCGCAACATCCAAATCATTGCATAATATCATTCAAATGCTCCCCTTCCTTCATCTTCCCTCTCTTGTTGCAACAAGCTCCACACCATCCCAATGTTCTCCATCTCTATCCTCTTTTCTCACCTTTCCAAATGCCAACTGCTCCTTAACCTCACTCAACAAATACATCTGCCCAATCCAGCTTTTCCTTCATCCTTTCATAAACAGAAATTCATACCAGTTCCAACGAATACATCGCCAATAATAGAATATATATCAATAATTATTAATCACATATAAAAATCTTATTATTACAAATATTTTTCAAATCAATCATGATAATTCCTTTCATTTAAGTTGTTATCTATTTTATCTTGAAAGTGAAAACTAATTATTTAGCTAATACTATTGTATAATTAAATTATCAAATCGATAAAAATAAGCTATATTAAAAATAATATTTACGAAAATTCACCATGACAAACATTAAACGCTATATTTCATCTTGCTCCATTGAATCGACAAATTTATTTGATCTTTGCAAAGCAAGAAAAAGAAATTTCAATAAAATATGATCAAAATAAAAATATTATGGGTGTCGAAATTTTTGAATTTCAGAGAGAAAATTTTTTGTCGAATTTCGAAATTTCTCTCCTTTAATCGCTTAGTTAAATTGGATAAATTAACGCCATATTATTCAAATCTTGAAAAAATGTAAACTGAAAGTGGTACAATTTACACCTATGCCCATTGTTGTCATTGTCGTCATCTGTACTGTATCTGACAGCCACAGCATCAGGAGATAGCGTGCTTGCGAATGTGAAGGTGATGAATGTGAAGTTGACAAGTGGCGATGGAGTGGTTCTGGCAAAGACAGCTGCTGAAAGATGTGATACATTCACTGTGGAGATCAAGGAAGCAGAAGGGAGCGGAGTCGATGTGCGCTGTATACGTGCGATTTTGAGATGTTTTTTTTTTTTTTTTAGGCCACGAGCGAATTTGGAGAGAAGAAAAAAACAATAACTTCATTTCTTATTTGGCTTTGTTTTATTGTTACGAGTTCATCTCCCAAAATAACAATTGACTTTGTTATTAAACTTTTTATTTTTTTACTATATCTCTGAATGGAAAATTAGTTTTGTTTATGCGTTTAAAATAAAAAGAAGAAAGTATTTTGATGGAACGACTTTTTTTTTGAAAAATGAAACTTTCATGTCACTATTTCGAAATAATCATCAGATATTCATTTTTATCTTGAACGATATTTTTCGCTGATACCTTTTTTATTATAAAAATTTATTCACTTTGCATGTGTAATGATAAATTTATTGCATAAAAATAAAAGAAATATTTCTGAATATGGGTGATTCTTTTTGAAAAGTCACAAATGTTTAATTTTCAAATAAATCTAAAATTTCATATTTTGCTCAAATTTCTGTTTCAGCTCACAAACATCCTCAAGAATGTTTGAAATAGCATCATCCAGAAATAGATTCCTTATAAATGTAGTTTGATATTAGTTAACAGAAATTTGAGCAAAATATGAAATTTTAGATTTATTTGAAAATTAAACATTTGTGACTTTTCAAAAAGAATCACCCATATAATTATGAAATAAATTGTCTTTTCAAAAGAGGAATAATGTTTGAATGCTAATTATGTTAAAAAATAAAATATTTATTAAAAGAACAGTTGAAATGAAGTAAAATCAAAAGAAGATGAATTATCTCCAATTAACGAGTTTGCAGTTTCTTATTTCAGAACATCGGATGTAAATGCTAAAGGTAAAACAAGCTCAGCGTGTATATTTCTTTTCATGCACAGCTTAATGAAAGAAATGACAAGGTAATTGAAAAAAAATTTGTTATGTGAAATTGAAGATCAATTTTGCAGTTTTTGTCTCAGAATACAGATAACAATGAAATAAAACTGACAAAAAAGAGAATGACAATAAATTGCAACAAGACAAAAAAAAATAATAAAACTTTATTTGTATATACTCAATAAGATTGACTTTTTTTCAAAAGAATTAGAAAAACTCAAAAAACCATTGAAAAACTCGAAATTTGTGGGTTATTTCGTAATAACTTCATTATATCAAAATATTTCAAACATTTCACATTCCATCTATTATAATAGAAAAAGGTACATTGAAAAATTATCAAAAGGCACAATCAAGCATTATTCATTGGTAAAAATGTACTATACTGTTTCATCAGATTAAGCTTTATTTTATGATTAAAGAATTTATAATAGTTTAACATTCATTCGTACAAAATATCTGAGTGAGGAAATCATTCTGTGTTTAAATATTAAATTTTAAAAATTATAAAATAATCGTACTGGGACATGAAATTTTTTTATGTTAAGAATGTAAAAATTGTTTGTAAACGTTATGAAAAATTATTCTGAAGGGCTATATCCGATGGAACTTTCTTCGTCTCCTGCTCCAAAAGGATCAAAATCATTATCATCTTCAATTTCAGGAAGAATATCATCTGCATCTGGGATTTCTTCTTCATCAATTTTTTACTATTATTTCATTTTCCTCTTCAATCAATTTGTCATGTTCATAATGAATCAACTCTCTCATCACATCTACAAACTCAAGCTTCAATGATTTTTTTAACCAAAAATATAGCAATCTGATCTGCGAAATATTTTATTCTCATTCCTGACCGAGGAAAAGATGACCTCAAATATTTCCATAACCCTTCAATTGTGTTTGTGCAAGCCTTGTTCTCTTTATTGAAAAATTCCCGCTTGTGGCAGATTGTTTCATGTAAATAACCAAACGCACTCAAACATTGGTAAGCTTTCCATTCATCAGAATATATCTTTGTTCCGAATTTGATGTGATCCAGAATTATTGGAATCAGTGTATCTTTGGTTCTGTCTGGTACTATCATCATAAATCTGTCACCTGCTCCTCCACCTTCCAACCTTTCGACACCTCCAAAAATCCAAATCAATTTCTTCCTTTTTCCTTTATGGTATTTCCTTCTTCTCCAGACTGCTTCATCTATCTCCACAATCTTCCCCTCTCCTCCGATTTTGTGCTGGTTTCTGTTCAAAATCCGCATACAACAGCACCTCATCACACTGGCCCAATATGATATTGTTTTTCTATTCACAGATAATAACATTGAAACAGTTTTAATTGGTGTTTTTAACCAGAGATATAGTAATACAAGAAGAGTAACTCCAAGGGGCTTTTTCATATTTTCGAATACTGTTCCTTCATGAACGAAACATTTGAATTTTATGCATCTGGGACAAATCCAATATCTGTATCCTTCTTCCATTCTGCAATTTTTTTCTATTTTGTGAATTCGACACATTGGTTAATACCATCTCGCAGCACTGTGAAATACCAATTCCAAGCTTTCTCTTTGTCATTAAACATGCGATTCATCAATGAAAAAGTTCAATCTTTCAAGATCAAATTTGGTTCAGCCATGAAAAAATATTGATCCTTCACTTAAATTGTGAAAATTTTTTTGGTCATAAAATATTCAAAAACATTTTTAACGAGTTTGCGCACTAAAATAAAAAAGTTAAAATAGTTTAATTATTTATCATAAATTGTTATTAATAGATTGGAAGGGTTTTTGAATGTTCAGGTGAAATACGGATATCGCATAAAATACCGGACAAGGTCGATTTCACAATTACTGCAAGAGGAATAATTCTGACAATTTTCCTCAAAATATATCTCATTAATGCAAACTCAATTGATAAACGAGACTTTCAGAACTTCTTCGTTTGTGCTCAAAGAAAATTATTTTTAAAAACTCGGAGAAATATGATTTTGAGTTTCAAGATTTCAATCATTTATTTTCTCTGAGCACAAATGAAACTATTTTGAAAGTTTCGTTTATCAATTGGGTGATTCTTTTTGAAAAGTCACAAATGTTTAATTTTCTAATACTTCAAAATTTTCATATTTCGCTCAAATTTATGTTTCAGCTCACAAATCTCCTCAATAATGTTTGAAATAGCAATATCAAGTAATTGATTCCATTTAAGTGAAGTTTTATATTTGTTAACAAAATATTTAGTAAAAAAATGAAAATTTTGAAGTATTAGAAAATTAAACATTTGTGACTTTTCAAAAAGAATCACCCAATTGAGTTTATGTTGATGAGATATATTTAGAGGAATATCATCAGATTTTCTCTTTGAATGGTTATTGTGAAATCGACCTTGTCCGGAATTTTGTGCGATATCTGTATTTATTTTTTTATATTTTTGAGGAACACCAAAAATTATCTTTTACAAAATTGAAACAAAAATGATTATTCAATTTTCATTTAAAAGGTGAAAAAGAACTTGATATTGCATATGTTAAAAAATTTCAACATTTTTATGATTTTTGATATCGATTTGCATTTCTTCTTGCATTTCACACAAAATAGATTTGATTTCATAAATTTCAAGAATTTCATGAAGCATATTTGAATAATATTTCTTTTACAAACGTCAATTCTGTAATTAAAAAATTAAATTGTTTTTGGAAAAATTAAAATTTCGTATAATATAATTTAAAATGGCATTGAGATCATATTATAAATGTCCATTTTCTTGTAAAAGGCAAGCTTTCACATCATAAATATAGTGCATCTTCTACCTAATTTTTATTATGCATTTCTATCATATTTCAAATGGAAAGTGGATTTTGGAAGGCTGAATTAATAGAATCAAATAAATATGAATATTGTGATCCATCCAAAGCATTCTCGGTTTGAAAAACCATGGAGCATTGTGTAGAATTATATATTCATTTTGCTGTGGGTTTCTCCTAATCTTCATTTCAATTTTCCTTCGTCACCCACTATTTATTATTTTCAGTTTTGGTTCTTTAACTTGGAGTTGTCGTGCTCATAAGGCGGTCAAATATTTTCTTTTTCTGGAATCCTTTACATACTGCATGCACAATATTTTTATTTGGCAATCGAACCGGAGTAGAAGGCAGAATAAATGAATAAATTGTATTTTAACAGAAAAAACTTATGTAAGAAGAAGGCTTTGCCAAGACTTAACGAAGTTACCAAATTGGTTACAGAAGCAACAACATCTTGCAATTTACACAAAAAAACAACCAAATAATATGTGTGGAAGCGGTTATCCTTTTGCTTAGATCTGACTCATCAGAGTCAATGGATCACCATTAGAATGTAGAACTCAGATCAAAATGACGGCAGAAATTGCATTTTTCAGAGAAATACAACTTTTGAATGAGCTAGAAATCACAGAAGTTGCGAGCGAACTTCACAATTATAATTTTTTATTGGAACGGATAAGATGACTTGAAGGATGGCTGTAGTTCAAAGCTGATTCATGACGCGAGAGAATACGCTGCGTTTTGCGGGAAATGTGATAAGCAGTTCAAGGGCGTGCAATCCTGGATTATTTGTGAACCAGTGCAAGAGACAGAGGCATTTCAGCTTTTTCGTTCTTGAAGAGGAAAAAAAAATACTTGAAGAAAGCAGGGGAAAAAAAACATCCAATGGGAGGAGTTCTGAAAGAGGGAAAAATAAAATGAAAGACCAGTGGTGATGTTAGTGCTGAAATCAGGCTGGAGTATCTACTTGTTTGAGTTTTGATTTTTGATTTGAAAGCGTTACTCAGGAACAAAAGCAAATGAAACTTATCGTGCCAAGAATAGAAATTCTTTTTTAATCATTTCAATGCTGCCTCGCCTCTTCTTTTAATTCAAAAATGAATAAAAAGGCAAACATCTTGCAAAGGATATACCTCATCAGACAGCAGCCTTCATTTTAATTTCTAACAATTCGAAAGCAATTGGCCAGAGATTTTGCGATGACGCAACTGAGACCGAGAAGGAGAGGTGCTTTCGGCTGCATATTGAAAGAAAAAGCAAAATAAAAGAAAGACATATAATGGGAAAGGAAAATTGAAGGGAAGTTTTGAGAGCTCAATGAAATTGGGGATTATGATCATTTGAAGAAGAAGCTACGCAGTTTCATGGATTGTTGAATCAAGAGATAAAGACAAATTTGATAGGCATATTGCAGAAAGTTTTTTTTATAAATTGATCTGAATTGGAAATTGAGCAAAGAGTCCAGCAAGTTGATGAGATGGAGCAGCAAGCAACTCGATGCCCAACATCAAAAAATACTCAAAAGAAAAATAATTCGAAAAAAATAACAATAATTATAACAGCGATGAAACTTTCAACAAAACACAACAAATGAATCGAGGATATTCCAACAACTTATGTGCAACATCTTGGCTGCAACAACAGAATTTTCAACGGTTTTTTACGACTGTTTCAGAATTGACTTTTCTTTCACCATAATTGTGATCGTTTCATTCATATGCATGACTTTCCTTCTTTTTCGATTGGAAGTGTTCTGACAGCGCTTCATTTTTAACTATCAATTTCATTTTTCTAAACAAAAGCTGCTGATTTGCACCTGCAGATTGTTGCTGATCATTCAAATGCCCAATGGAATGAACAGAAAGACGAACAATCTGAGGTTTTATATCTGGCCGTGTTTTGGCGAATTTGTAATTTCAGTCTCTTCAAAGACTTGCTTTAAAGCATTCTTGGGAATTGTATCATTTTGAATCCTATGAGCGAATAACAGAAAATTAGCATTTCACTGTAAGCAAGGCTCAAGAGCGTTACTGAATCGAGGAATTATTGGGAGCATGCTTGCTTAGCAATTGTGTTGTGCGTTTGTGTGTGTTACTGTTACTGTTGCTGTTGCATTTGATGAAGCAGTGGCAGATCGGGGAAGGAAGCTGCCACGATATCCATAATCGGTGTCAGGCTCGAAGTCGACAGCATCAGACATTGTGAGCATGACAGCGCCTGCAGGGAAGTGCTGAATGAAGATCCTCTTGAGGCTTTCGAGCGATGGTCTGTCTCCAGGTGCACGCGACCAGCATTCCTTTGCTACGCTGGCAAAAGACGAACTGCAGATCCTGTCGATATTTGGCCTTTCTCCGTTCACAATCTTCTGCCCCGCCACCTCTGCCTCATACTCTCCAAACGGGATCTCCAGCGTCAGACACTCCCACAGCATCATCCCAATCGAGAATACCACTGACTCTTTTGTTGCTCCCATCTTTTTGTTGATGAGCAGCTCTGGCGCCTTCCATCTCAGGCACTCTTTCCTGTTGTCATCCTCATCCTCAAAAGCTGATGATGGCGGTGGCGAGTCTTTCCCATTTCTATTCACTGTGGAGCAATCAGATGTTGATGTGACAACAGTTGATGAAGAGATGGATGAAGTGTCTGAGTCTGAAGAAGAGCAGTCAGAATGCATGGCAATGCAGATCACCATGTGCTCTGAGAACAGAACAATGTGAGGGCTGAGATTGGCCAGCGAAGAGAGTTCATCTCCATCGTCTTCAAAGGAGTGAAGCGCAAGATTAGCCACCCAGAACAGAATCTGTGCAGCTGTCATCTCTCTTTCTTGCAGAGAGCCAATCGCCATTTCTTTCTTCTCATTTCTTCCATGCAGCAGCATGAACAAAGAATCCCTCAGATCTACAATCAACTTCTCATGAGGAGACGAACAGGCCATTGCATCCACCAGATTGGACATGGATGAAGTGGTTGGACACAAGTCCTCTCTCCGAACAAACGTGGATTCTGTGTCTGAAGTATCAGTGGTTGAAGTTGTTGAAGTGGATGAGATGGATGGGGATGGAGTCCGCTTCTTTGAAATATCATCTTCATCTTCTTCCAACTTTTCTAATGCCCAATCAGGAATCTTGTCTGAATCTTTCCCCAAAATGTATTCAGTGGAGCCACTCTCAGACAGAAGATGCTCTGATGACTCTGAATGTTGAAGGCTTTTCGCATACACTCTCTTCTTGATCCTCTCTTCATTCTTCTTCTCAGCCTCTCTCTCTGCTCTTCGCCACTGCTCCTCTGGTGACATCTCCATCGTAGTCATTTCAATCAGCTTCGGATCCTTCTTCAATGTGTCATTTACAATTATCTCCAACTCTTCTGTTCTTCTCTTTTGCTTTCTCCATCGAACAACAAATACAATAAACCCAGCCATAATTATTAATAGAATTACCACCAATGCAATAACTATTATTGGCCAAAATGTTTTTCCTTCTTTTCCACTTTTTGTGATTCTTTCATCTTCTTTTTGCGCAATCTCGCTCATGTTCTTCAAAATAAATTCCTTTGTTGAAGAAGGTGTCTCTGCATTTCCAAACAGAATGCACACTGACACTTCTGTGGTGTCAGGTACCGAAGTCACGATTGAGGCTGGGATGACTGCATGGATTTCTGTTTCATTTTCAAAGAGTTCTGCTTGCAGCGGATATGTCTTGAGTTGATGGAGGGAGCCTTCGATAAAATCGATCTGGAGGAGCAGGTGGCAGGGGAGGAGTAAAGAGCCGATGAGATCCAGAGAAAGTGCATCGCCTTGGATATGTGAGTTAACTGAGTGCAGCTGTGGGATGAAGAATGGGGAAAGCCTTTCTGAGGCCAAGCCTGCAAGCGTGCAATCGTCGCCTGCAACCCACATTGAGGTGTTGGGGAGAAAGCCATCTCCTCCCTTGAGGCTGACGATGTTCAGGAGTGCATTGTGTGAGCAGATAACGTTGTTTCTGATGGATGGGTATCCAGCAGCGTTTGGATTGTTGCCAGAAAACATCCCAAACTGAATGGAAATGTTTCCGCCAGAGATTGACAGTCCTCCTTTGGACGAATTTGCGATTGTGGTGTCTTTTGTTGCTCCCGAGCAATTGAGAAGATCGATCATGGAGCCATTCCACTTGCACAAATCTTTGAATGAATCTGCATTGGATCTGAGTTGTTGCGGGCCAGTTTCTCCATCAAATGCACACGAAGTTATGCTTGCATTGGATAGGCCAGATAAAGCAGAGATGCTCCCTTTATCTGAAGGAGAGACGCATTTTCTGAATGAGCAGTTCTCCAATTCGAGCGATGGTGATGAAAGTGAAGCAGCCAGGCAGCATGGGCCCATTGAATCTCTGGATATGTTTTGAAACGATGATTGCCTGATACTTAATGAGGAATTTGCAGATGCAAGGTTCACAGCACAGCCATTAGTCAGCACTATTTTTGTCGATGACAGATTGTTCATCTCGACATTTGCATCTTGGCATTCGATGGAAAGCAAGGAGCCAGACAGCACAGATATGGCATCGAATTCGGAATGATAGCACTGGATGTTCGAGCAAGCACCGGAACCATCTGAGGAAAATACAATCAAGCTTGAGTTGCTCTCAACATTTCTGACTTGAATTTTTTGGAGCTGGGAGTCTTTGCAGTTGTGAAGGATAAGAGCGGATTGTTCAAGTGCGCAACTGGAAATAAGCTCCTGCTGCATGGAGAGGTTTGCCAGATTGCGGAAATCAAACAAGACATCAGAATTCACATCAGAAATGTTCAAGTTCATAAATGAGCAATATTGTCCCCCTTTTGCTGCTACGCATGGAGAACCAAGACGGAGGGAAGCAAAAGTGCATTCGTTGATCAGCAGCCTGCCATTTTCCACGAGAATGATGGAGCAATTCAACCTCATTTCAGAAAAATCATTCGAATCATCTTGGGAGAAGAGTGCATCTGCAATTGACAAGCTACCGTCAGTCAGGGATAATAAGCTGGGGTGTGGAGAAGAAAACGCGCTTACGAACATGAATTTAAGAAATTCGATTTTCACTCTGGATGCACACGTGAGAAGGCTGTTCATCCTGCTCTCAATGCTCCTGTTCAGGAGGATTGTCCCTCTGTCTCTTTCCTGCTCCAGCGACTTGATCGAGACATCATGGATGCTTATTTCACCAGAAACCAGAGAAACCTCGTCAACGAGCAAGTTGCTGTAAACAGAAGGAATGATGTGAGACAATGCAATATTCAAGGAAGAGCAGGGCGCATTGATAGCTCCGCACTGGCGTGAATCTGAGGTGTTGTCTGCTGAAGAAGAAGCAAATATTGTCTCACTCTGATACACAATTACGAGGAGCAAGAGATCTTGCTCGTCAGCATAGTTTTGTGCAGTGCATCCCCAAATGGCGAGCTCCTGGTTGTATGGTGGCCTGAAGTCGAGCTGGAATAGCTCGTTCCTTATTTGGGATTCCACATTGGAGCATCTCACATATATGTCTCTTCCTCTGAACGCCTTGTTCTCCAAGAATGTGATGTTTTTGAAGAGGAAAGGCAGCGCGCTATCGCCTGCAATTGATGAGCAATCCAGAAATATTGCGCCTCCCCTTCCAGTCGCAGAGCAGAAGCACTCCGAGATTGTGGATAAAGTGCAGTGAAAGAATGCTTCTTCATTTAGCCTCATGGTTATGCATCCTCCGCTCTCACTTTGGCTGCTTCCACAGTTCTTTATGGACGTGTTTTGGACAGACACGCTAAAAGGCTGGCTGCCAGAGGAGCTGATGATGGAGGGTTCAGAAGGGGTACTTTGAAGAAGCGAGTGAAGGGTGCAGCATTTGAGTTGCACTGTTGGGCAAATGTCTTCGTTGATTTCCTGTGTCATTGCTGGTGGCATCACTTGCGGCAACACTTCCGCAATGCTTTTTCCCATGAGTTCAACATTACTCATTGAGACATTTGATAAGATAGAACTGCTTCCGCACGATGCAATGAAGATGTGACCTTCGCATTTGATAGACTGAAATGAGCAAAGCGACAATTCGCAAGTACCAGAAAAGCAGGCAACGACACAATAAGGAATTGCTGTGCCAGAGGTGCTGGTAAACAAGCAACTTTGAGCAGAGAAAGCGCCAGCAGCAGTGCTTATCAAATATGTTTGGCTCCATCCCGAGCCATGATCACAACAGACATCGACGCTCAAGAGGGAGCATGTGCCAGTGTTTACCAGCACAGAGTCAGTATGTTGCTGCTTTCCTGGTTGTGGTGAAATGGCTGCTGCGAATAACAGAGCAGAGTGAGAGTCAATATCGGAAGAGGTCAGAGTATTGTTTGAAATGTCGACTTCGCAATCCACCTGAACTTCATCTATGACGAGGAAAATGCTCATATTTGCTTGTGCTGGATTATCTGAAGCACAGAAATGCTTCTGGCCGTACTGCATTGTTGCGCATGGCTCGCTCTCGCTCCCGCAGCGGAGAACATCCCAGCCGCTGTTCTTGCTGAGATGGATTTCTTGAGAAGCAAATCCAATCAGAAATCGGCACAGATCGAAGTTTGCTTTTGTGGAGTCGCTTCCGATGAACAGATTTGTATCGCTTGCTGTCTCACTCACTTCAAGCGCTAAAGACTGGTTTGTGATGGAAACATTCAGGTCTGATGAAAGGAAGAACATGTTTTTCCCGTGTTTTGCAGAGCACTGATCAAAGGTCATCTGCTGGAAGGAGAATGCATTGGAAGCCGAACAGTCAAAATAGATGCCTCCTCCTTTTCCAGCTGTTTCACATTCGACGCAGCATTTTGTGAATGTTGCGTTTTCCATCTTGAATTGGCCATCAGCATCAGTAACAACTTTCATCGCGCCTCCCTCTATGCTCTGAGTGCTTTTGACATTCGTGACATTCCAATGGGAGCACTCAACACAGCTTGAAATATGAGATGAAAACAGCACTGCACTGTTTGCATGTGCATGGACTATCCCTTCAAAAGAACATGAATCAAGAGATATGATCCCATTGCTCGTTGTAGCACCATTCAGGAGTTTAACTGCTGTTGATGGAATCACATGGATAAGAGGATGATTGCCAATATCTGTGTTTTTCACATTCAATGAAATGATTGTTGCTTGAGTGCTTGTGTCGCTCTCGCACACGGCTATGGGCGCGCGCTGAAGGCAGTCTGAACTCAAGGTGCAGCTGTCGATATTTAGTATTCCTCCGCAAATCTGAAACAGCCAGTAACCCATCTGGCCGAGCTCGCCTTGTTGCATCTCGAATGAGCAAGATTTCATCGTCAGCATTCCTCCAGAAGACAAGAATATCAAGGCTTCGATCTCAGTATCAAATGAAGAAGGAAGCAAAAAGTGGATCAATTCGACGGACACATCCCCTGTGGCAGCCATCGCTTTTCTTGTTGAGGCCTGCAGCAACTTGATGCAAGTGATTTCGGCTTTTGAAGTATTTGATGATTTCAAATCCAAATTGTGCAGTGTCGTTTCGTTTTCAATTGTTGCTGAGGCAAGAACAGCTACTGTCTTTGCGTTTTCCTCTTCCAACCTCTCCACACAGTAATTGAGCGAGTGGCACGGATAATCCGAGAATCCACACACCACAACATCAACACCGTCATTGCTTCTAACATGGATTGTTTGTCCAACATCCTCCAAAAGCAAAACCAACGGAATTGAATGTTCATGGTCATTCCCAGTGAACCCTTGCAAACTGTCGAAGGAGCTGTGGCCAAGTGCATAAGCAAATGGAAGTGTTTCGTTTGTGATAGATTCTCTGAGATTTGGTGATTGGACAAACAAGTCATTTCCATGTTTTGCTTTGTTTGGCTTTTCCACAGAAAAAGAAGGAGAGGTGATGGCAAATGCAGCATCTGAATGACCAAGGTCCAGAAAGATTCCTCCTCCATATCCCACTTGCGAATCAAAAGGTGCCTCACATTCTTCAAAGGAACATGATGAAATGGTTGCAGAGCATGTATTTTGTAGTGAGAGGAACAATGCTCCTCCTCCATTTCCATCTGCAACCACCCTGCAACGCTTAAAGATGCAATTGTTTATTGAAGTTGAAAATGTTCCATCTGATCTTTCACTCCATGATGCACTCAAGCATCCTCCATTTTGTGTACATTCGATATCTGAAAAAGAAGTGTTCGAAATAGTGATGGATTTGCAGTTGGAAGTTGCAAAAGCGCATCCTTGTGAAAACACAAACTGCGACACATTTACGGACATAATTGTCACATATCCATTTTCAACATTGATTAGAGGTTGAGTTGAAGGCTGATTCGATTGAGCACTTTTTGTGAAACTGCACAGCTCCAACTGAACTGAGCCTGAGGACATGACTGCCACAGCAGATCTGTTAAACGCACAAGCAAAAGAAATCCTTTTTGCATTCAGCGAACCATTGCCAATGGAGATGAGATGATCTGTGAGCGAAGCCTCGTGGCATTTTATTGTTGATTTGCCGTTTTCTATTCCGTTGAGAACGATATTTTTCCAGTCAATTTCAATAATGTCTTCTTCGAATTCTTCACTGGACATCAAAACATTCTGTTTCAAATATGAATTCCATCTTGTCACTCCATATTCCACCGTTTGGCATTCCGAACCTGCTCCTCCACAAGTGTTCACATCGCTTCCAGAATTACTGATGTGTATTTCTGGCTGAGGATCTGGTAGCCACGAGTTATATGCAACGCCTTTATCATTACAGGGCTCTGCATATTCAGCACAAAGAACAACTTTTCTTGGAGCCATTGAATGAGAAAAGCAGTGAATGATGTGATCTTCAATTGTACTAATATTGAAATGTTTTCCAAGAAAAATATCTGCTGCATGAGTTGATTTCTGAACTGTATTGTTTTCAAATAAGCAAAACTGTATTTCAAGACTCTTATTATTGATATTTTCTGAAGCATCAAATCCACCTGATCCTAGTGGAGAATCCCCTTTATATAAATAACAATTTGATATGACAAAATCACTTTTTTGATGTTGAAGAAATATTGTTCCAGCATACCTCAATGTTGCTCTACTGCATTTGAAAACAGTATTATAAATCGATCCACTTCCTCCAGTATACCATGCAACACTTCCTCCATAAGATGCTGAACAATTTTCAAAAGTGCTGTCAATAACAATTGAAAAGTTATTTGAAATATGAGCAAATGCACCACCAATTGGACCGCTTCCAGTTCCTGCGCATTTTGAAAATGAAGAGTTTGTAATCTCACAATTGCTTCCATTGCTAAAAACAGCACCCCCATATCCATATGCTGTTGGAAATGTATCGATGCATTCTGAAAATACACATTTTTCAACAGCAAGCTTGGCTCTGTTGCTCACTGCAATTGCACCTCCATGAAGAGCGCTGCATTCTGAAAAAGAGCAATCTTCAAATGCGATGTCTCCTTCTGTAAATGATTGTGTTGTATTTGAATAATTCTTGTGAGAATAGGTGTTTAGAGAACGAATAAAAGAAGTGTTTGTGGAGGAGAAATCACCATAACCTAGTGAACCTGAAATAATCACTCCATAAAACGGACAAATGCAAACAGTGATGAAGCAGTTTTCAATTTTGCTTTCTTGATTAGAACGCAAGTGTTTTGAGTGCATGCTGTTGTTTTGAGTGGAAATGTTGTGGAAGCAACAATGTGAAGCAGAAGAAAACGAAAAATTGATATCTGCAATAAATGGATTCCCGAATGAGGTTGAAAACGATGAAAACGAGCTGAAAGAAATGAGAACTGATCCTGTTGAAGAAATTGAAGAGGATCTTGTTGAGACAAGAGAAGGCAAAACAAAATTTTGCATTGTTTTTATGATAGAGATATTGATCAAATTGACAATTCCATTTGAACACTCAAAAGGAGAGACAGCAAGCGTTGGGAATAATTCAAGAAAGCAATTATGCATTAATAGCTCTGATATATCACTTTTAAGTGATATGGAAGGTGTGTTTGCTTGTTCAAGAATAATTTCTCTGACAAATAATGAAGAATTCAGCAAGATCATTTCTCCTCTCACACAACTCAACATCATGCTTTCATATGTGTTTGAGTCCAAATTTTCATCTTTTCTGAATTGACTAAAACAACCAATTGTTGGAGTATTTTCTGTTTCAGAAAATTTTTGGATAACATTTGTCTCTGATGAAGATAATTGTATTTTGTTTAACAAAAAGTACTCTTCATTTTTGAAAGAAGATGAAACACGAGTATTGCATTGCTCATCTTTCAATGAATAACTTTTTGTAATAATTTGAGAATATATGTTTTTATTTGTTGGGTTGAAATAATCAGTTGAAAGGAAATAATTCAATAATACTAAATATGTCAATAATGTTTGCAGAAGTGTTTTATTCATTGTGCATAAGATTACTAATGGAGAATTTACTGACTGTTTTGATCCTTATTCTTTTATAATAGGAATGTGATCCGGATAGAATTCCGTTAGGAACTGACGAAAAATCCATTTAAACATCATTTATATTAAAAAGAATGATTATTTAGAAAATCCTTTGAGCTTTCGAAGATAGAATGTATTGTAATCAACAATTTTTGTATATACTAACTGGAAATTTTGATATCTCAAATAAAATTTTGAGAATAAATTTTTATCATTTCCATTTATCGTGAAACTCTTTAAAATTGAACAACAACGTTATATTTGTGAGAAAAGAAATAAACAAAATCGTAAGAATTTGTAACAATAGATGAATTGTGAATAGAATTTTTTTATTTGAATAAATTCATTTTATTTGAATGAACTGGGTTTTTCTTAAATGATGTCATGTTATTTTAAATGGCCGAAGTGACACTTGAATAAAGTGCTATACACTTAAATAAAGTTTTTATGAAAAAGTGGTGAACACTAATTAAAATATTTTTCGTTTTATTTTTCATTTCATCATCAATAAAATTGAAAAATTCAAAAAAACAGAGATTTTTCTTTATTCTTAAACAAAAACAGAGATATGTTAAAAGAAGATTTTATTTGATAGAATCAACGTGAAATGAAAGAAAATATCATTTTATTCTCATTGTCATGTACTGTTTTTTCTCATTAACAAAAAATGTGATCATCACGTAATTAAATATCTCAAATAAAAATTTGTTTCTGTTAGTGTTCATGGAGCGATTAATCACTGACATTTTCCGTAGTACTGAAGCGCGAAGCTGAATACATGGGTTGATGCAGCTTTCGATATCAACTTTCTTTATTTACGGCTTATGAATCAATTATTTCATCAGATTTTTATTCAAAAAGCCACACTTGATTCTTCTTTAATGAATCAGCATTTGCTTTCATCCACTGAGCGTCAAAAGAAATCTCCATCGTCACCATCCCAAACTTCTTCGAATCCTTTCTGCTGTTATCGTTCACAATATCTTTCTAATCTTCGGCTTCATTCTTTCCCTTCTTCCTCAAACAGCCAGAACATCAATGACTACAAGCAGTGATACAACAATTTCAATGCAAACAATCAACGACCAATACGATTTCACTTCTTTTCCTCCTTCAACAATCCTTTCCTCTCCATTTTCTTTCAACTTTCTTTTGCTCCTCAGAACAAATAAATCAGTTTCAGACAACCGCTTCCCATACACAATCATCACAGAAACCTCTGTTTCATCCGGGGTCAAAGAGTAATTTTTCGAAAACACCATCCCAACTGCTTCCGTTTCACTCACAAAACCATCTTCTTCAAAGTGATATGTCTAAATCAGGTCTGAATCTCCAGATGACAAAGTCAGTCGGAATGACGAATCACATAGCAGAATAATCTCTCCCTTTGAATTTAATTTCAGTCCCACATCTATTTTCGCTGGCCGAAGCCTCTTCCAGCTTGGGAACGAAGAAGGACGATTCCCTTTCTCCTGCCATCCCTTCCAGGCTGCATTCATCATCCAGAATCCACATCGAAGAATTATCTTTCTCCCCATCTCCTCCCTTCAAGCTCGAAATAGTCAGCGAAGCAGAATCGAAGCAGATGATATTATCCGGAGTGAAGAATATAAAGAAAAAATGGATTGTGGTGAAAAAACAATCCTTTCTCAATCGTCACATATACAGCCAAGATCGACAATTCACAAACGAAGAATTAGAAATTGAAGCTTTTTTGTTATTATTGCTGTATTTTTTTAATGGATAAGCGAATTATTCTGCACAAACAAATCTTCTAATCTTTAAGCTTCATTTTGAAAATGAGAAGTGAAGAAACCTAAGCTTCCGACAAACAGATTAGTTCACACTCCAGCGAAAGAGCAGAACAGCATCAACAAAGCTATTTTCCTTTTGGTGTATCAACTACAACCTGAGTATGAGCAGTTATTCAAAAAAAATCGATGTATCCAGAGAAATCAGCCATACTCTCTTTGGAGCATTCGAATGAACAGAACTTTTGCTGTACAAAATTACTGACAGCTTCATCTCTCTTCTCATTTTGTTGTCAGCTCACATCCTTCTTCTCATCATATCTTCTCCGACAAAAGTTTTTAAAGTTCTGATCTCCAAAAACGGAACCTCATGAACCACACATCATTTTGAGGCCTGTGAGAAATTGAAGCATTTATTCTACAATTTCACAGGATTTGCACTGAACATTTTAGCTGATCCGAATTCATCAACTTTTTCCAATTAAAAGCTGATTCTTGAAATGGAATTTTGGAACTTTGTTATTACACCTTCTCCTTTGCAGCACATGAAGATGACCAGGAGCCTGTGAAAATAACCATTTCTTATGGAAAAAAAGGACATAAGAGGAAAAAGAATGTGAAAAAACAATATAATTTCGAAAAAGCTTCTGAAAGTTTTGAAACAATTGAATAGACCATAACTCACAAGGAAAACAATCCATGTTTTTCACATTTGAGTATTGCTTTATTCGCAAAACTTATATACGTTACGAATAATTAGAAAATTCGTTCAACGTACTTTTAACATTTTTGAATATTCGAATTTCTGGATGCACCTCAATATTAATTTACTAATTTGTCTTCATTTTCAATTTGTCAGAAATGAATGAGTCTGGTGAGCTAAATTCAATCATCTTTTCAAAAGCAATGTTTGTTTAACTTTTATTTAACTTTTTGTTTAACTGATCATGTTTTTTTGGAGAGTCTCTCAATATGATATCTTTTCAAGAAGATTTTAACAAATACGGATGATGTATCTCGATTTAAATGTTCAGTGTGAAAGTTCGAATCATTGTTCAGTGCTGATGTTTAATTTTCCCCATAATTTTGTAAGAATTTTATTTATTTCGAAAAATGTCGTTATTGTCTGGCACAAGCTTAATTGCTTTCTTTGGAATTCCTTGAGATGATGAAGATTCACACATTGGAAGGTTTTCATTTTGTATTTTTCGTATTGTTGACATTTGAACTTGAATATGCAGGGAAAAGAATGTGGAATGCCCATCGTTTGATCAAAACGATTTTGAATTTAATGCATACTTGAAAATAAATCCTGTGAAAATCTTTCCCAAAATGAAGATAATTCATCTCATTAACAAACTGTTCCATCAACATCAAATGTTTTAAATGTTGCTAATCAAACAACACCATTTGTTTACAACGAAACAAGAGTTCATTTGAATTCAAAAATTCAAAAAACTGCAGATAGTCCCTCTATTAAAGAGTCGCCTTCAAAATATACTCTGAATTCAACAAAAATCAAAGAGAAAAGATTCAAAAAAATGAAGCAATCTGTTCATCTGCGAAATGAAAAACCGAAGCGGAAACAGCCGGATTTTGACGAACTGCAGGATAGGAAAACAAAACAATTGGAAAAAATAGAAAAGACTGATGTTAATCAAGATGAAGAGAAAAAAGATGAATCACTAGGATTTATCACCGATCATTTTCTTCATTTCACCAATGATGAGCATTTACGTTTACCAAAAACAACAATTGTTGAACTTGGAAATTTGATAAAATCTATCGTGAACAGCGCACCGAAAAAAGGGCCTCCATCAACTCTTTCACCACATGATAAGCTTATAGTGTATCTTAAGTGGCTGTCCAGCAGGACGACCTTGGAGAGGATTTCATCTTTAATGGGTATATCTCAATCAATGGCAAGCAACTGTTTGACTGATGCATGTCCCGCATTGCTTTCTGCGTTGAATGAAATTTTCTCCACTCCACCTAGGCCTCCAACAATTCCCAACGAAGAATTTCCTAATGTTGCTTTGTTAGTCGATGCAACGACAATTAAAGTGCCGTATCCCATTTCTACCACATTCACCGAAGGGAAAAAACTGTTTGATGCACATCATTCAGTTTACTGCATCAAAATCGAAGTGGCTGTTTCATCTTGGAAACCTCACAAGGCTTTGTTCGTTTCTGACGCGATTGAAGGAGGAAAACATGATGTTTTCCTATTTCGGAAAAAAATGAAAAGATATGAGGAATATAAGAAAAAACTGATGAAGAAAGAATAAGGAATTTACAAGATTTAAGGAATGATAGCTGGGCGATCATGGGAGACAAAGGATATCAAGGACATTTCCCAAACATTCGATTAATCACTCCCATCAAGAAATGTTTTTTCCAAGAATTGACTTCCGTCAAATTTTCATCAGAAATAGCCAAGCTTCCTTCTCCTTCTCGTTTTCCTTCTCCCACTTCCTCTCCCCCTTCCTCTCCTTCTTTCACATCTCCACAACAACTCCCTCCACTCCCTGCACCCCCCTCAGCTTCATCTTATTCCTCAAACTGAATCACATTCCACTTTCCCTGAATGCTCCCAAGCTTTCACCCAACTTCCTTCTGATTCTTTTCCTGAAACAATGAAATCATCATCACAAGCCTTGTCACAATTTTCATTCATTGATTCTTTCATTTCATCATTTACAAAAAGCGCATCATCATCATCAACGACTGAATCCTCTAGCTCCATATTCGACCGACTCACCGAACAAGAATTGGATTCTCTGAGTATTGATGAATTCAACAAGAGCATTGCTAGATGCATCATTCCTGTTGAATGGTTTTTCGGCCGGATGAAAAAGCTTTGGCTCAGACTTTCTGAAACCTACTCAGGAGGCAGAGAAAACGTTGGAACAGATGCAAAAATAGCATGTTGGTTGACTAATTTGGTTATTGACTATCACAGACTGGAAGATGATGATGGAAATTGTTTTAAGAAAACAGAAGTGTTTGAGTGTTATAAAGAAAAAGAAAGAAAGAAAACAAGAGATATTAATACACGTGCAAACTCCGAAAGAAAAGCAATTCGAAAAACTTCATTCATGTAACAATTTTTTATCATTGACTATCGAAATATTTCGAAAACAAACGAAAATACAGGAGCACAATTTTCAACTCATATTTATATGAACGACAATTGCATTTTTTTTGTCAATTTGAACAAAGGAATGAATATTTCATTAATTTCTTGATGAGATTCATTTTTCTATTGTTCTATTTCGATACCTCAAAAGATTAAGTAAAAAAACATTCTTGTTTTCTTCGTATGTTTTATTTTGATAACAGTTACACAAATGCTTCACTAATTTTATCATATTGCACAAAAGAAAAGAAAAGTCAAGAAAAGAAAAAAACAATTTTAATTAATTATTGAAGAAATGAACAAATGATTTTTTATTACTCGCAAGAAGTTATTTGGCATAGAAAAATGAGATCTTAATATATATAAAAAAACAAATTATTTGACGAAAGTAACAAAAATAATTTCCAAAACATTATTGTCAATATACATATTATATTTGTTTGTTTTTGCAATGTATTTTTGACTCATTTAAAATACTTGTTTTTTATCAAAAATTTTCGTAACTCAAATGAACTCTGTCTATCTTAAATGAACTCAGTTTATTCAAATTAACTCGATATATTCGAATAAACATGAGTTCATTTGAATAAACCTAGTTTTTTTGAATATAAAAAATCTATTCAAAATTCATCTAATAATTTGTGTTTTAAATAATTCTTTTTTTCAAAATATTTGGATTCAATTAATATGAGAGGAATTTATTGGAAACTATAAAAAATTTTTTGTTTCCTTATTATTCTTGTTTACAAAGCTTTTTTGAACAAATAAAAATAAACAGAATACTTATTAACTTCATTATTTTACATCGCTGAGAATTATTTAAATATATAAGTGATAATTATTGAAGCCATATTTTCTCTATCATAATATTCTGATTGAGAATTCACTTTGAATAACGAAAAATAAACACCTCAAAGTTATATCTCCTTTTAAAGAAAAGTATTTAATGAATTATAGTTTGTGCAAAAAAAACCGGACAAGATCGATTTCTCAATAACCGCAAGAAGAAAAATTCTGATAATTTTCCTCAAATTATATCTCATCAACACAAACTCGAGTGACATAAAAGACTTTCAGGACAGCTTCGCTTGAGCTCAGAAAAAATATATATCGAAATCTCCGAGAAATAGGATTTTGAGTTTCTCGGAGATTTCGATATATATTTTTTCTGAGCTCAAGCGAAGCTGTCCTGAAAGTCTTTTATGTCACTCGAGTTTGTGTTGATGAGATATAATTTGAGGAAAATTATCAGAATTTTTCTTCTTGCGGTTATTGAGAAATCGATCTTGTCCGGTTTTTTTGCACAAACTATATAAAGAATTCCGTAAGTGCATTGATTTATTTATTCAATCGAGAAAATTTTTTGAATTCAGTTTTGAAAATTGAGGCAAATAATTTATCTAGATCATGTTATCTATAATTTAACAATTTGACATTGATTCGTTTGAAAATGATCAGATTTCAAGGATAATTATTGTCATCTGAAAAAGTGAAAAATTCATGTTTATTTGCAAAATAACACAAATTGATGTTCATTTTTACAATATGGGTCAAAATATTTTTAATCAAGCATATTCATTGAAAAATTATGCACTTTTCATTGACTTTTTCATATCAAAAAACACAACAAAAATGGGTACATTTTTTGACATTCGTGAAATGTTGGGAAACTTCATGTTTTGATTTCGACGATGCATGTTTTAGGATATGAAAATCAAATTCATTTCAAAATCTGAGAAAGCGAAATTAAGTTATGAGTGAAGCAATTTTTTGTGCTTTGTGCAAAAAAAGCTTGAAAGTCCGTATTTTCCCCAATATTTAAACGAATAATAACAAAATATTACATATTCATCACTTTCTAATAAAAAGCCAAAAACCAATTAATCACAATTATTTTTTTGATAAAAATTGTACGGATTTTTTCATTTTGTTTAAAAAGTTTTCCAAATTTAAATACATAATGGTGTATGGTTAGTGTTAATAATTGTGAACACTTTTAATAACTGTGGACAGTGGCATTATCTCAACAACCGTTGACAGCAGCTTTTTGATAATTAGCCCAATTATTCCCTCATTGAACATGAATTAATATGAATTGTTGAAATCTTTTTTCCAACATAGTGAAATTTCATTAGAATTATTTTTTCTTTTCGGAGAAACCCAGAGAAATTAGATTCTCCGAGTTTCTCCGAAAATTGAAAGCGTTTCGTTTTTTATTCTTGGGAGAAAGTTGTTTCATTTCTGTATGTCTTACTAATTTGTAATTATTTAAGAAATAATTGTGTTAATTGAAGAAATGAAATTGTCAACGGTTGTTGAGATAATGTCACTGTCCACAGTAATTGAAAGAGTGCACTTTTATAAACACAAACAGTATAAAAATATGAAATCATAAAACTTTAATGTGAGCGAGGCTTTTTTTTCATTTCGTAGAAAATAATATGTTAAAAATTATATCTGTGCCGAACGACTTTTAAATTTTTGTTACTGTAGATCACTTCATTCATTAAAAAATAAAAATAAAAATAAAATAAAATAAAATAAAATTAAATTAAATTAAATAATAATAAAAATAAAAGAAAATAAAGAGAGAGAGAGAGAGAGAGAAAGAGAGAGAGAATAAAGAAAATTTTTATTCTTATTATTTATTATTAATCTTTAACCTTTCAATTTGGAGAACAGACAAAAATGTTTCATATTGATTAAACAATCAACTTTTGCAGATAACTGTTCATAATTCATTCTTTTGATGAGATTTGAATCTTTATTAACTCTCTTTCAGATAAATGCACCAAAAATTATTCTAAATGAGAATTTTTGCAATCGAATAAATAATTTTGCAAACGAATAAATAAAAATTTCATTCATAATAATAATTTTTCATTCAAATTAATAATTTTGCGTTCGAAATGAAAAATTTTCAAACGAAATGAAAATTTATGCATTCGAAAAGTAAATATCTTATATTATCATATGAATAAAAATTTTATGTAATAATTTATATTTTCTTGAAAAAATAGAAAATTAAAAAAATTTTTTATCTTTTGTGCGAAAAAATAATGACAACACAAAATTATTTCTGATTCAAAAGTGGCAAACTGATTTTCACAAAATTTGGTGAGAGTGCGAATAAATTTTTGTTAGGTTTACAACAATTATTAATTCGTTTGCAAATTTTCCATTTTGAACGCAAAAGTTCTCATTTTGAATAATTTTTGGTGTAAATCAACTTAATAAAAACACATATTCTTCCATTCATTAAATTTTAATGGATTTTCTTTTGATAAAAATAAATTACACATATTGAATGAGCACGATAAATATTCATGTTTATTCACAAATTTAAATTGGAAAAGAAAAATATGCGAACACGGAATGAGCAATAACACTCTTCAATAAAAATTAAAGACAAACACTTTGAAATTAATTATTTAAATCATAGCAACAAAGTGATTCGATAAAGACATAAATTCAGGAATGTGAAATGCTCCTTACATCTCAGCTTTCTTTTCTTCCATTTGCTTCTTCAATTCTGCAATAGCTTCGTCTTTTGTTGCAATGTCCTTTTGAAGTTCTTCAATTTTCGCTTTGGTGTCTGCAATGTGTTCGTCTTTTTCTTTCAAAGCTGCTTCAAGTTGTTCAATTTTCGCAGATCCATTTCCTCCTTCAGCTTTTGTTTTGATTTCAGCCAGCTGCTTTTCTAACTCTGCAATTTTAGCGTTTGCAGCATCAAGCTGTGCCTTTGGTACATGACCTTCGGGAATCGAAGGTGTTGATGAAGACGATGCTAAAGGCGAACCGCTGTGAATAGGAGAGCAAACAGGTGAAGGAGAAGCTGCTGCACTTGCTGGTAATTCGTCTGCATTGCAGTGTTCCCCTTTCCCGTCAGCTGTGAAGACGTAATATCTTGGTGGTTTGTTCTCGCCTTTGATCCACTCTTCGCCTGTCATTGAAGGTGTGGTCGTGTCCACCACTGGTGGGTAGATGTCTGCCTGGAACATTTCTGATCGACGAGGAACAACAAATGAGATGGGTTCAATAGAATCTTTTGCAGTAATACGGAAGAACTTCATGATTTCGCAGTGTTCGGAATGCACATACTGCTTGGGAAGAGCTGTGAGGCCACGTGTTGGTGTACCCTCAGGGAAGGTGGTGATGTAGAAGAAGTGTGGAGGATCTTCAGTGAGTTCATAGTATCTTATGTTTGCCTCACCTTTCGACCCGATGAACAAAATCTGTGTGGCTTCATCAAAGAATGGCATCATGATACCAGATGCTTGATCAATCACGTTGGACACAATTGGCTTGGTTGTGTTTCGTTCATCCCATATGAGAACTTGACGATTGCTTCCTTGTCCAAATCCTGTTGACATGAGCCAGTTTCTTTTGTTGTTGAAGAGGAAACGAGCTGTTTTCACTCCAGCATGTGATTGAATTTCAAGTACTTTTTGATTGGACCTGACATCAAACAAACGTATTTTTTTGTCTCTGCATTGAGTTCCAATCATGTTTCCGGCTTGGTTCCATTGGAAGGATTGGATTGCATCTCCGTGTTGGTTATCGATTGAAAAGACTCTTTCTTTTGAATTCAAATCCCACACTTTAATGGTTGCATCAGCACCTGCAGATGCAAGAATCCCTGAGGCACATGGATTCCAAATAACTTCAGTGGATTTTCTTCCGTGTCCAGTAAAAGCTGCCACTGGCTCTTCAATTCCATCAGCCGGCATTCCGCTCTCTGGAATCTTCCAAACACGAACTGTGCAATCTTCGCATGTTGTTGCAATTGTATCCTAAAACATTGGATGGAAAAAATAGTAACATGTCAAAAACAAATAACAATCAAAATTAAAAATCTTTGAATGATTTGGAAATAAAAAGTACAGACTGGATCATGTGGGCAAAAATCCATATCTGTAACAGGGCGTGTGTGACCTCGAATGAGGGGCATTGACGTTGGGTGACGTCCAACTTGTGTTGAAGGAAAGACGCAAATCGCACCTCCTCCAGAACCTTCCCAAATGTAAGAGATGTACTTGTTGTTCACCTTTATCATGTTTGTATCGAGGGTGGTTCCTGTTCCTTTTATGCCCTCATACATAAACTCACGCTTGGCAAGCTCTCCGAACACATGACGGAATTTACTTTTTCTAACAAATGACATTTCGATCACACAAACCTTAATTCTTCGTGAAAGATCAAGTGTCTATTATAAGAAATAATTAAATGTCTGCGTTTATGATTCAATTTGTTTTTTACTTTATTGCTCTTTTCAGAATTGATAAAAAAATGCTAATATTTCAATTGACAAACACGCAATATTATTTTTAATGAAATTGATAAAACTTTAAACTTAAAAAAAATTAAATAACAACAAGGTGAAATGAGAATTGGAGCCTTTTATTACAATTCAATAACTTCTTCTTCTCCTGTAGATTTATAGTTTACCAGTCGTGATCCATCGGGCTGAAGCTCTCCTTGAAGTTTTTGTCTCTGAATTGCCTTCTTTTCAGCTTTTCGCCTTTCTTCAATTCTTTCTGCTGCTGTCTTTCTCTTGTGGATCTTTGTGTAATCAAAAGAAACAAGTTCAATTTCATAAACAAGAGTTGCACTCCCTTGAAAATTTATGGAAAAAAATTAAAGATATTAATAACTCTTCAAATAAATGGAAATAAAAAAAAATAAAAACCAGGTATAAGATCGGGAACTCCTCTTCTTCCGTATCCTTTTGAGGGAGGAACAATTAATCGCCTTTTCTCTCCAACACACATGTCTAGAAGACCTTCGTCCCAAGCTGTTTTGAATTTTCAAATATTTTGAAAATATAAAAGAAATCGAATAAACCTTCAACAACTTGTCCAAATCCAAGTACAAATTCAAAAGGTTGTTTTCTCTCATACGAATTATCAAAAATTTCATCATCACCATAAAGACGGCCTGTATAATGAACCTGAAAATGAATTTGATGTAAAAGTTGAAAAAAAAATGCAAACAAAAAAATAACACAAAGATTAGAAAAAGAAAATTTGTTAATAGAAAAATTTTGCTTTCGTACTTTCACTTTATGTCCCTTTTTAGTTAGCATTTCGCATTCTTCGCCTTCTTCAATTGTTTCAACAATCAGTTGTTTTGGTGGCTTTTCAGAAAGTTCTTTTTCAACAAGATCATATATGGACGTTTCGCAAAAAAGATTACGATTCAAAAAAACCAACAGCAGTAAAATATGAATCATTCCAGAGTTTATTGATCTTTTGACCATATTAAAATTTGTTTTATTCATCAACGGAATTTATCTGTTGCACCCATATTTAACCATTTACCGTTTAAGTATGAGTTCAAGACGCTCTCCACCGAAAGATCCAAGCACTCTACCACCAGTTTTATAATTTATTTAAATTAATTATATTTTTTTACGTGCTCTTAAATCAATTATATTTTATTATTGTTTATTAGGCTGGAATTCCACCTCCAGTTATATCTGTAACTGCTGCTGATTGCACAAAAACTGTTTGAATTTTTATTTATCACTTTTTTATTTTTGGTGCAAAAATTATGAAATGTTTGTTATTTTTACGCATGCTGTGTGATTTTCCTCAAAATTTGATTTTTTTAAAAAGCCTGAAGAACCTCCGGTTCAACCCGTTCAAGAACGTTTTTGGAGGAGCAACATTGAAACTGGTGATAAGGTGATCCATTGGGGAATTCAGGGTCATCAAATGCCTCCAGAATATCACACATATGGAATTCCAAGTGGAGATAGAAGTGTCACTGTATCCTAACCTCTCTTGTTTTCTTGTGTTCATTGAATTATTTTTTATTTTGTAAAGGCAAAGCAATTAGTTAACCCTCCACCTCTTTCTGAATTTGCGGAAGCTCTTGAGCAAAGAAAAGAATCACAATATAAAGATGCAGCTCATGTTCCACTTGGACGCGCAACAACAAGAAATTACAAATGGAGCGGACCAGCTGGAGATCCAGAATTTTCTTTTGGAACACATGTTGTACCTTGTTTGACGAAATAATTTCTTATTTCTTATTTTTATGGTAAACGCTTCAATTTTCAACAACTTATTTTGAATTGAAAAATATTTTTCATTTAAAAGCGGAACCTGCAAAGGAGCTTGTGACTCCATCTGGTGGCACCAACGAGGAGCCAGAGCAAGTACATAGAATGTATGTGAAAACATTCGGAGATTATGCTCCTGGAGAAACTATCAGCAGAGATTATAAATGGGGAAAGATGGGTGATCCCACAACTGCTGTGTTTGGATCAAAGCCCATGTCTAAAGCTCTTCTTTCTGGCTCGCAAACAAAGGAACTTGTCCAACCAGAACCAGGCGATTCTCCGTTTTCGGCGACTTCCATCGTAAAAGGTTCTGTCGGAGAGTACGATCGCTATCATCATCCAGAGGTCGGAAAGCCAAATCCTTTAAAGTTTGGATTATTTACTCCAAATTCTTCATTTTTTATTGTTGTTAACCGACTTATTTCTTTTTTTAAATAAAAAAATACAATCAACACATCACTTCAAAACACTGAACAAACACGAACAGGGCCCGCGACTATCGCCTTCCTGAGGACTATGCCTTTGGCAAGACCTACAAAGGCGACGGAGAATCTTCCGAGACACTGTACCGGCACCCGTATTTGGCTGGGGGAACAGCGGCAGCAGAGCCAGATGCTGACCTCGGGCGCTCACTCATCAAAGGCCGGTGGGGCTCAACGAAAGTGCGCGATTTCTCCGGCGATGCAGAAATGCGCCCGTGTGGCGTGCCTTCCATCAGGACAGACATACCCGCTCCGTCGAGGAAGAGCGTGGCTGACAACCAGAACTACGGAGAAGACCCAGGCTCGAAGACACTTATCAGCCCGCTCCCCTGGGCAGAGCTGGGGATTAACGAGACGGACTTCCTACAGCCGATAGAAAGAGAGAAGGTTTGAAAGGAAAATTTATTGTTATAAAAAATAATATTTATAATTCTTAATGTGAACATTTATTTTTAAAAATTTCTTATTTCTTTTCAAAACATCTTCTTTTTCATTAAATCCTTCTATTCTCAAATTGTGATTTATTTTTTTGATTCATTACATTTCTTCCTCCTTCTCTCTTCCCCTCTTCCCCAACCCCATCCAGCTCCACAAACTCATCATGACCCCATCAAACCCCTTCAACCTCTCCGAAGAAGAGTTCCAAATGCTCTGTGACCAAGCTGAGGCGCACTCCCTCGACACGATCGAGTCTGAGATCGCGTCTGCCCGTGTGAACTCGCGCTCCTTCTCTTCGACAGACAAGTCGCCGCGGCTGGCGCTGACGATCAAAGAGAAGTTCGGCTCACAGCCCCGCAACACGTCAGGGACGCTGGGCGGTACAATTGCTACGAGAGGGTACAAGCCAGGGGAGGAAGGGTACCTGTGCATCGACGCCTTCCGCACTGCATATCACCAGTACGAGGCGAAGCGGGTGGAGGAGGAGGTGGTGGAGTCGATGGAGCGGGAGCTGAAGGACATGACGGTGCGCGGGCATCAGATGCAGAGGGAGAGAAGTGTGCCGAGGGAGAGGACGCTGATGAACCAGTTTGCGCAGGAGGCAGTGACTGAGGGAATTAAGAAGCATGATGTGCCGCTGGCGTTTGGGAAGACAGGGAGGTTGGAGAAGAAAGCGAGGCTGTAAGGAAGAAAAGGGAGATTTGAAGTGGAAATGAAGAAGAAAATGATTCTGCCTTGGTCTCATCTTTCATTCACTTATTTTTATACACTTTCATCCGAACGTTTAAACGATGACATTGTGAAGGAGAAGAAGAGGTTGATTTTAAAGGAAGAAATTTTGAATCAATTGAGAAACATGACAATGTTTATGTTATTTGGAAGATTATTGCTTTGCACGTCTTAACTTAGTCTAAGTTATACATTTCTCTTTCTCTTCAAAGTATTTTTTTTATATGAAGCAAATTCACGGCACTGTTCATCTATTATCTTTCAATTCTTTCTTTTTCTCTTTTTCGTTATTTTTTAAATTCATCTCACAATTTTTCCTTTTTTTAAAAAGGAAATTTTCTCCTTTTTTGTTTATGAAAGCACAAAAAAAAATGATGTTCAACGAAAACATTTCTTTTTAATTTTTTCTTTCAAAATAAGAGAAGCTTAAAAAGACAGTAAAATCAAACATCAAACACAAAATAAATAAAAAATGTTATTATTCAATATAACTTTATAAAAACGTTGCTCAACCAGGCAGCTGAGAAGGATCAGAAAAGAGCATCACTGACTTCGTCTTTCGCTGAGGCTCTGTCAAAGTGCGTGGAGCAACAGGCTTCTGCTGAGAAGAAGATGAAGCAGAAGAAGAAGAAACGCTTATTGTTTGCGGCTGAGCAGCTCCGGGTGTTATTCTGATGGTCGAAGCCTGCTGAGGGCGGTGGCGATATGCAGGTTTGTGTGATTGAATAGGAGGCAATCGGATGTGGAAAGAGGTTGGTGCAACGACAAATGAAGGAGAAAGTGGAACAGGCTCTGAGGGGGTTGAAAGCAGAGTGTCTGATGATGAAGCAGAAGAAGAAGAAGAAGAAGTAGTTGGCGTCTGCTGTACTGAAGGATTTAATGTGCTTCTTGGTTCACGAGAAGCATCAGAATCAAATGCCCTCGTATTGCTTGGTTGGGTCGTTCTATTCATAAGATATGGAGACTGAGCACTTTGCGCATAACGAATGACAGAAG
The DNA here is from genome assembly GCF_001643675.1 of Monocercomonoides exilis. Lineage (NCBI taxonomy): Eukaryota > Preaxostyla > Oxymonadida > Polymastigidae > Monocercomonoides > Monocercomonoides exilis. The sequence continues at coordinate 654,770 of NW_027150564.1, read as the reverse complement.
GTGTAGCTGAAGGCAAAGAAGGATTCGAAGAAGAAGAAGAAGAAGAATAGTTTGATTGTAACGATGGAGATTGATATGACACAGGAGATCGTGCTTCGTCTGTTGTTCGCAGCCTGCCGTATTCATCTGGTGCCTGTGAACCTTTGAAACGCGAAGAAGAGGAAGGAGGCAGAAAAGAAGAAGAAGAAGAAGAAGGAGAAGAATAAGAGGCGGGCATTCCTTTCTGATACAAAAGAGGGGCATCTGACCGAACAGAGTAAGAATCGTCTGAGTTCTGCGAGGAAGGTGTCTGGCCCAAAGCGACTTCAGAATACGAAGGAGCAGCATTTGACAAGGACACCACACGAGAACCGGCCGGAATTGACTGTGAGACTGATCGTCGAGGCGGTGAAATGGAAGCGCTTGAAGCGAAAGAAGCAGGAGGAGGAGAAAGATATGCAGGCGTTGTCGTGTAAGGTGTTTGCGGGTCGAGAGATGAAAATGAGAGAGAAGGAGGAGAAGGAAAAGATGAAGCAGATGCAGATGATGGATACTTGTGTGGTGAAATCGAACGAGACTCACTGATTGCAGATGGAGACTGTTGCACAAACTGGGGTGTGATTGGTGAATGAGGCGAACGGGGTGTTTGAGGTGTTTGTGGGGAATCGTCAGATTGTATTGTTGAATTGTTGATTGAGTGGCTGTCTGCTGTTGGTGAGAGAGAGCGACGAGAAGGAGACAGAGGCGGAGGTGCATCATGGCTGGACTGCACAGCTGCCCTTTGGCGATGTGGGGAATTCGAAGATGAGGCTAATTTATCTGAGGATGCTGTGTTAAGCAGATCATCCTCGTCTTCAGGAGGCTCCCGGATAGTCGACAAAGGCCTTGAAGCAAACATTGACTGCATCTTTTTCATTTGCTGCATTGCCACCACCGCCTTTCCAATCGACTTGAACGAAGGACGCGACTTCGGAGGAGGTATTTTTGGAGGAGGAACAGAAGGTGTGCGTTTCGGAGGAGGAGGTACAACACCTTGAGTGTCTGACGGAGAACGGCCTGCTTCTCCTCCTTCCTCTGCCTCGCTCAGAAGCCTCTGCTGCTCCATCTCGCTTAAAAGCTCATTGGTCTCCCGAACACGCAATTTTTGGTTCTCTGATGTTGGGAACGACGGAGACAGCGCAATTGATCCAGTACGCCCTCTCGCGAATTCTCCGGATTTCCCAGTTTTTCCTCCGCTGCGTCCTGTTTCTGATGTGCCAAACTGATTTTGCTGGTCTTCTCTCAAAGGAGACGGTGGAGGAGTTTCTTGCCCCTCTTCCGTTTCATCTTGACCTTTTTCTCCTTTGCTTTTCGCTTTTGCACGTTCTTCTTCATCCTTTTGTTCATCTCGCTCCTCTCTCTCTTTTATTGCATGCGGAGAAAGTGGAGTCTCCCCTCTTTTTCCGAACGAAAACGGAAGCGGCCTTTGAGACGCTCCGCTTCCAGTCGCCAGAACGAGCTGGGCCGGTTTTGCATTCGGCGAATCTGACGGCGGAGCCGCTGCGATGTCGATGGCAGCCCGGAAGAGCTTCTGCACAGCAATCACTTCTGGCTCGTTGCCTGTTCCAATAGAATACGTGCGCACATCAGCAAGATCGTTCTGATATGGCGTGCCATCGCGGATAAGCCTCGGCGTTGAAGGAAACGCTCCGTCAATTCGTGCTGTGTTATCTCCAGAGCGCGCAGAGAGTCTTCCGTCTGCCTCAAACATTTTGGTTCCTGAAGATGTGATTTCCACAAGACGCGGGAGTGGAAGGTACGTGCGAGACTCACTTGGCAGCTTTGCAATGGCAGCAGCGTCTGCTCCAACAGCCTGAGGAGTCAACGGGTAAAGCGCAGCAAAGATTTGGAGAGGCTGATTGGGACCCATTGCACACACAGCAACAATGTTGTCCAGCGGATGCCACGCAACGTCGCTGAGAGGAGAGGTGAATCCAACAGGCAGCATGCCATTCACTGGGAATTCTGGGGGCACATACAGATTGTCTATGAATGTCTCGTCAAACAGCTGGGCATCGCTGACTGAATATCCTTCAGCAGCGTCGTTGAGATCGTGTTCGTCGTCTGATGAGTCCGAATCATATCCTTCAGAAAAATAACTTCTTTGCTTTTTCTTCTTTCCCTTGTGTCTTTCACTCCCCGCCCTATTCCCCTTTGAAGATTTGATCGGATGAAATTTCATGTGGATCTCCAGTGCTGATGATGGAGTTATTTCTTCATTCAGATCATTATCATTTCTCCTGTTATTAGCCTCCCCCAGCACAAACTCCCTTTCTCTTCTCTGCTTCTGCCTTATCTTTTCTCTCTCCTCCAACTGCACTTGCTGCGGGGGCCGCATCTGCAGCTGCACAAGTTTCCCAGTCGATGCATTCCACAGCCTCAGATAGCCATCTATTCCTCCAGCCACAATAAACCGTCCATCTGGCGAAATAGCACCTTTCAGCGCCATCCCCTTTGAAGACGCGCCAGACGAGTGAGGCAACGAAGCAGGAACAGAACAGCTGGTAGAGAGCGACATGCCCCGCCTCCCAGAAAGAAGCATAGGAAGTCCGTTGAGCGGCCGTATCATCAGCTTTGGTGGGGCTGGCGCTTTTGTGAGTGATGAGACAGGATCTGAAATGGACAGAAGAACATTGATTGTTGACGGATACGGTGAAAGTGTGCACAATGGCTGCAAAAGAAATGAAGGAGAAAGCAGGCCACTTCTTTTGCCTGTTCGAGAAAGAGTGGGAGAACCCATCAAAGATGCCCTGTCGTTAAGGTTAGGCGAAGATTCAATAGAAGTGGAAGAGGACAAAGGACTTGAAGGAGTCTGCTCATTTGCAGAAAGAAGTGGGGTTCTTCCAGTCGATTCCATTGAAGGAGAAGAAAGATCAACTGAAGAAGAAGAAAAAGAGGCAGGAGTCTTCGCTCCCACAGAAGGTGACGACTCAAACGAAGACGTTGGAGATCGACTTTTGTTGCGTGTTCTATCCATCTGCGCCTCTTTCTGTCTGACGAGCCCTTGAAGCGCTGGGCCCAGCTCTTGAATGTTCATCGTTCCAGCTGAAATGAGGAAAATGGGCTGAAACCACTCGTCCAATGCGCCCTGCACATCCGGGTTCGACAGCAAAGCGCTGATTCTGTCTTGTTTCTTCGTGTCGTAAATAACTCCATCAAAAGCATTTGAATCAAGCGCAGAGTGTTCGGAGTTTCTGTTATCATTGTAGTGATCCAATGCTGAAGAAGAGGCCCTTCGAGAATTAGCTCCGTTTGTTTGTGAATCATAGCCAAAACTACCATCGTTTCCTGCATCTATCTTATTCCCTGATGCACTTCCAATCAAAGTGAGTGCTATTTGTGTCAATGCATCGTTCAGTTCTTCCTTGTTGACAGAGACATTCCACTTTATCAGCACTCCCATCCCATCCGACGTGAACATAACATCGCCTGTTGAATCAAAGCAGAGCAGATTGATGTGAGACTGATGGACTGTTCGTGTAAATAGCAAAATGTGGTGTCGAACGGGCTTCAGATTCGAACTATTCGCAGAGCTGACTTTTTCTGCAGAGCGGGGCGATCGCTTGTTCCGCCCAGTCTTGACAGCTCTGCTCTCCATTGAAGCAGAAGCAGAAGCAGAAGCAGATGCGCTTGAAGCATCTGAAGCAGCTGAAGAAGGCGAAGGGCCAAACAGAACTTCGCTCATGCTTGCAGAATCGCGCGGCAGGGCTGTTGTGACGAGCCACACTCGAATAATCCCATCAAATGCAGCTGTGACAACAATGGAAAAAAGAGGATATGTAATTGTCTCCACAAATGTTGGCTGTTTTTGTTCAGAAGACGTCTTATCAGCTCCTCCTGTGCCTTCTTGCACATTAAAGGTCACTTTTTTTTGCTGATCGTCCTTCGCTCCTTTTTGTTCTTTCCCCTTTTTATTATTCTTTTCAGCTAAGCGAGCACGTGCTTTTTCTTTCTCTTTGAGTTTTTTTCTCTCAACAATCGCTTTTGTCAGCTGGTCGATCAGAACCTCAACTTTCTCACGCCGCTCGTCGGGAACAAGTGGAGTTGCGCCGGCAAATTTTGGATGAAATTTCGCAGCGTATACAAAAGTTGGGTGTCGGAGAGATATTCGTGAAGTGAGGTATGAAAAGTATGGAGAGGGTGTGGTGGATGAAGTGGCAGATGAAGAAGGTGCTGTGGAAGATGAAGTGGGCTGATGGGAAGACTGAGACGAAGAAGAGGAGGATGAAATGGAAGAAGAAGAAGAAGAAGAAGTTGATGATGATGATGAAGTGACGGATGATGATGAAATGTTTGAAGTGTTGTTGGGATGAAGTGAATTTGAACTGAAATAACTTGAAGGATTGAGAACATACCCGTCTGGATCTGTTTCATACAGCTTTATCAGCTCTTTTGTCTCAGATGCATTGAGCTGCGTAACCCGATTAAGAAGCGTTGCATTTCTTCTTTCCCAGCTGTCGTCAATCTCATTCGGTGCAATTTGCCCTTGCTGCAGCATCCTTTCTCTTCTTCGTCTTGCTTTCTCTGCCTGTTTTGCCTCTTCTTTGACTTCATCAATGCTCTTCTCCTTATCGTAACGAACAAAGTCAAACACTTTTGCTGTGAAGTCTGACGATGCTGAAAGGAGCATCGAATCATCAATGGACCAGCAGAGATCGTGGACGATGTTCAAATGCTCGATGCACTCAACCAATGGAAGCACATGAACAGAATGCAACGCACCAATCCCATTCACAATAACCTGGAAAACACGAATATAAAACCGTTTCCCATCTCCACAGGCTGCTGCAAGGAAGTCGCCTTCTGAAGAAAAACATAAGCGGAAGCAGCCTTCCTTTCCGGTTGTTGTTGAGACACAGTGCGTGTTTGGAGCCATACACCACGAAGGATCAGTGCGCCTTGCGGAATATTTCAAGCTCTTTCTTGACTGCACAATAAACTCTCGTTTCAGCGCTTTCAAAGTATCACTTTGCTTTCGTCGTCTTGCTCTCTCGATCTCGCGTTGCATCGCTGTTCCGGCTGCTACTTGCAGCTCTGCACCAGTTGTTGGGTCAGCATACCACACAGCTCCAACCTCCTTCTGGAACACACTAACTGCTCGCCCATCCATCACAGCAGAAAGGGTAGGTGGTGGCCTGAATGGTCGAAAACGTATGTATAATCTGGAGAAAATTGACAAAGACTCCAGCGATACCCTTGGCTTTCGAGACTTGCGCGTGAAGCTAGAGCGAAATCTATCCCATAGAGACTCTGTAGGCCTCTGTACAGGAGCAACTGAGTTGCTATCGAAGGATGAAATGCATTGACTTATGTCAGCTGGAAATTTTGCTTGAGTTGAAAGTCTCCATCCTTCAACTGTTGATCTAACAACATCTTTTGAAGGACACCATCCATTTTTGGGAAGTGGAAGAGAGCATCCTATTGATTGCATGTACAAATAAAATCCAATAGGATAACATGGTGGAGAAGATGGCCAATTACACAAATATGAAATGGAACTCATTGATTGCGGAATTCTGTACAAGTTAATAGGTATTTCTTTTGACAGATCAAGTATTGTCAAAGTTCTCGCTCTCATAAATCCCCATGCGATAGGATACCATCCCATTTCTTTTGGATTGATCGATGGCCTGTTGAATTCAAGTATCTCAAAGATGAAAACGACATTTGGAGAAGTTAGATAATCAAATGTTTCGTTTATATAAAATTGTTCGTTCCATCGAGGAACTGTACGTTTACCAAGGTTAAATGGATCTGTTGTAAACGGCAATATGTGATTAAAGTAATCTGGTTGCCACAAAGCGTTTGTTGCGAACTCAGATTGTTTAATTGCAGCTCTTGCTGGATCTGATTTTAAAAAATAATCTCCGGTTAATTCATCCATTACATGAACTCTAACACATGGGTGAACGCAAAATTGATTAAAAATTATTGGATCAGCGTAAATAATCTTAACAGATAAAATGCGATTTAGATGTCTGACTACAGGCTTGTCATCAGTGACGTCTGGCGTTTCTTCTTCATTTTCTATTGTTTCTTCAGCATCTCCATCTTCAATAATTTCCTCTTCTTCATTATCGTTTTCAGGCTCAATTTCCATTCAGTTTTGAAATGCCGAAACAATTATTATGTGAATGATCTTCTAAAGTTCTTGTCTGATAAAATGGCTTCACCGTGCAATTCCAGCACGAAAAATGCGACGTACATAATTCAAGAATCAGATAATCCCCGATTAGATCCGGCTACTGCAGAAATTCCTCAGTCATACATCAATTTGCTTAACAAATCAAAAACAGAAGATTATTCCTCACTGCATCCATTAGTACCTGTTCGCGAAGTTGGTACGGAATTCTTATTATTATTGCTTATTTGATAACAATTTTTGTGATTTAAAAATTTTGTACAGGCCGTGATAAAAATGGCTTTAGAACAATGATGATTTGCACCGCTTACGTGGAAAAATCTATTTCAAAAGATTTTATGCTTTCATATGCCTTTAATAAGCTCGATGAAATTGTTTGCTTTGGAAAGACTCTGTTTTCCTTGTTAATTATTTTCTTTTCATAGAAATTTTGCCCTTTTACTCTTGTTATCAATTGTATGGATACTTTTAACAGTGGAAATCCTCCGGCATTTGTAGCTCCATCGTTATATAGCATGATGCCATATGTGGTTTGTGTTGGTTTTTTTCCATATTTTTACAAGAATCTTCTTTCAAAACAGGTTCGCAAGAACTTAAAATCACTAATCATAATAAAAGCACCAACATTTTTGAAAATCCTTCTTTCGATTGCAAAGACATTTATTTCTTCGAAATTCTTTAAAAAGTTACATTTTGTATCAACAGTTGAAGAAGTCTATCAATTCATTGAACCAGAACAACTCCAAATGCCTTGCATTTATAATCGTTCTTGTTTAAAACAACCATTCCCTACATTTTATGGAGTACCACTGCACAAACTTCGCCTTCTCGAATTCGAAACAGTTTTAAATTGCGTCAAACTCTCTTCTGTTTTTCCAAAAACCGAAAAAGAGAAAAAATCAGACAAAACACCCACACAAGACACAATCCCTCTTGATTCTCCATATCACCCGACACGTCTATTCCCCATCACCCGCGAGTGTTACGTGCCCCTTCTTCTGCTCAATGTGTTTGCCCAGCTTCTTCGAGGGATCAAGCCTCTTCCTTCTGCAAATAATAATAATACTGATACTGATTCTGAGTCTAAGTCTAATTCTAACTTAACCAACACCCTTCTTTCATCAGCCTCCCATATCGCATACGATGCAACCGAAACGCTGCTGAGCCGGGAGTTCATGTTCCGCGCGTCGCCGAACTACGGCGCGTTCCAGATTGCAATGAAGTACTTTGAGAAAGACCCGCTGCACCAGCTGCCTGAGGACATTGGACATGCGACGCTTGGGTCGATTGTGAAGGCGTTTTTGAAGAAGATCGAGGAAGGGCTGTTCAGCAGAGAGTGGGCGAACAGGCTGAGCGAGATTTTTGAGTCCCTCTCGCCCACTGAGGAGGACTGCGAGGCGAAGAGAAGAGAGAATGCAGAGGCACAAGAGAAGAAGGAAAAAGCAGAAAGCGAAGAAGATAAATGCAATTGTGAGGATGAAAGCGAAAAGAGAGACGAAGCTAATACTTCTTCTTCCTCTTCTTCCTCATCCTCCTCATCCTCCTCTTCCTCCTCTTCTTCTTCCACACTTCACTCCTCTCCCTCCTCCTCCGCCCCCACCCAGCTCAGCACAACCGGCATGTCTTCCTCCGCCCTCTCCATGGACCCTTCCTCCCCCTTCACCCTCGATGAAATGATGGACTTCCGCTCCTCTGAGAAGCAAGCAGCCATTGCTCGCCACTGCCTCAGCCTTCCCCCAGAGCACCTGGCTACTCTGCAGCTGCTTCTCTCTGTATGGGTACTGGTTGCCGGCCCGCTCGCAGACACGACGAAGATGAATGCGATTTCGCTGGCAGTTGTGTTTGGCCCTGTTCTGATGCCGTATGTGAAGTTTGTGTCGCCTGCAGCCACAAGAGCGCTGACGTTCTTCATTATGCACGGGGAGGAGATATGGGAGGAGGCGAGAAGGATGGCGGAAGAAGGAGAAGGAGAAGAGGAGAAGAAGGAGGAGAAAGAAGAAGAAGATGGAGTTCAGTTAAATGAATCAGCAACATTATCTTCATCAACATCGCCAGCATCTGCATCGACTTCTTCTTCTTCTTCTTCCATTCCATTCCCTCGTCGTCTTCCTCTTCATCTGATTCCTGTTGTCTTTGACATGATTGTCGAACGCATACGCACAACTGAAGCTAAACTACTACAAAGCAATAACTCCACATCATCATCATCATCATCATCTTCTTCTTCTTCCTCTTCTTCTTCCTCTTCTTCTTCACATTCTGACCTGAAAAGGCCTGTACCTCCATCCTCTATTTCATCCTCAATTTCTGCTGTTCCTTCTCCTCCTTCTCCTCGAATGACATCTGAAACACACACAGAAAAAGAGGAAGAAAAAGAAAAAGAAGAAAAATCAAAATTAAAAGAAGAAGAAGAAGAAGAATCCAAAGAATCCAAAGAGCCTTCTATTTATTGCTTCACCCAACGAGAAGTGAATGAATTCTTGTTAAAACCTCAGCCTGAACTGAGAACAAGACTGACACGCGTCTTCTTCCACGAGCATAAAGCAGAGTGGGTTGCAGAGAGAGAAGAGAGGAGAAAAAAACAGGCAGATTCGGCAGCGTCGACGTTTTCGTGTGTTTGTGGGGAGGCGGCGGAAGGAAAAGGAAAAGGAAAAGATGAAGATTATAAAAACATTGAAGAAGAGAGTTTGAAGGAAAAAGATGAACAAAAGAAGAAAGAAGAGGAACATTTTGAGGAGAAATGAGAAATTTTGACTGTTGCCTCTTTTAAATTATGCTTCAATTTATAGGTGTAAATTACAACACAAGATTATTTTTTTGGGGATGTAAAGAAAGTGATGAAATTTTTTGATCTGATCGTAATTTCAGTAAAATAATAACTCGTATTAATTTCTTGAGAGTCATTTCATTTTGCATAGTTTGTGTTTTTGATTTTATTTTGAATGACAACTACATTATTATTTTGCTTTGGCAATATTGCTCAAAAGAGATTTTTTGAGAACTTGTTCTATAATTACAAATTATGGAGAGTCCCTTAAGAATAATTTTTTAAATGAGGATCGAAACTTGCCACTTTTGTTCTGGGAATATTTACCCAGGACATGGGATGGTTTATGTTAGAAATGATGGAAAAGTGTGCTTTCAATTAGCTTTTTATTTTATTTTATGATTTGCTTTTTTTACGTGTTGCATTTTTCTAATGTTAGATTTTTCGATTTTGCCGATCAAAATGCCATAAAGCATTCAAAATGAAAAAGAATCCGAGAAAAGTTAGATGGACTGGATCATTTAGAAGAACTCATGGAAAAGAACTTACAGTCGATAAGACGTTTGACTTCGAAAGAAAACAAAATCGTCCAGTTCGTTATGACAGAAATCTGTACATGGCAACAATTAAAGCAATGAAACGAATACAACAAATACGTCTGAGAAGAGAAAGAATGTATTATAAACAGCGTATACATGCTGCTAAAGTTAAATTGAATGAATCTATTGAAAGAGTTTGTTTTCTTTTGCTTTTGAAAATATCAAGTTAAAAAATTTTTTTAATTTAATTAAAACTTTTGCTATTTTTTGTGATTTGTGCTTTTGCAGAAACATGAAAGAGAAAAGCAAAGACTTAGATTGGCTGAATTAAAACAACAGTCAAAGATGAAGATTTTGAAAGAGCCTTCTGAGAAGCGCGCAACAACAGAAAGAGCTGTTGAAAAGAAACCAGTTAAAGGAACAGAGGAAAAGATTATGGAAGGGCAGATGTCGTAAAAATCTTCTTCACAAACATTTCACAGATTTATTGTATAATTTTTTCAGTTTCACTTCATGAATTCAAAGTAAAAGAATTTCACAAAATCTTAAAATGTTTAACTGCAATTATTGAAATTTTTTATTGATTTAAAAAAATATTCTGAGTCACATAATTTTTTCCCCAAGTATTATGGAAATATTTTTTAGAAACAAACGATGTGAGCAAGCAATTGATTTTATTGAACAAATGATTATACGCTTGGAATTGTATGCTTTTATTTGTTACTCAATTAATTCGCAAGTATTATCTGCCTTCTATTGAATATTTGAGTTTAGAGGTCAAACAGTTCGTGCGACTGCCTTTTCATTTTTTTATCATTTTTTCCTCAGTCACACAGATGAAAAATTTCCGTTTTTAGTTTGGTGAATGCTTTTTTAAAATATTGTCGACTATTTTTTGGTGCAATTTAAAATTTCTATTTATTTTAAAGGATATTGCTCAAGCTGCTGTTTTTCTTTCTTCTAAATGTGAAGAAACTCCACGAACAATGAAAGACATAATTAATGTTTCAAGAAAAATATTATATCCAGAAGAAGAACCTCTTATTTTCGATGAAGTTTGAATATTAACTTTTTTTATTGACTTTGAAAAAAAATTTCATTTTATTTTAAAATAGCGCTATTTCAATTACAGAGCATCCATCTTATGCTACGAGCAAGTTCTTTTGCGTTCTCTGAATTTTGAATTTTCGATTTGTCATCCTCATTCCATCCTTTTCAATCTTCTTCATTCTCTGCACTCAAGCGTAAAACTATGTGCTCTTAGTCTTTCGATTTTAAATGATAGTTATCATCTTCCTCTTTGTGTTATATACAAGCCCGAAGTTATCGCATGCGGGTGCATATTTCTTGCTGCTCAGCTTCTCAATGAAGAAGACACTTTAACACAATCTGATGACTACCAACAACCATCATCGTCACTTGAACAACTTTCAGGCTCTTCTTCTTCTCCCATTGAAATTTCATCAACGTCATCTCATTGGCATGAAGTGTGTGGAGTTACTAGCAAACAATTATTGAGTGTTGTTACCTCATTAACGTTGATGATAGAAAACGAACACATAAAGAAAACTATCCCATCAAAATCTTCTTTTGATCTTATTTGTCCAAAAGAATGAAGCATGCATTATATCAAGTAAAATTGTTTTTCATTACCATGTTTTTATTTGTCTTTTCCTGCAAAAGAGGGAAAGTGTGCTCTTTCATCAAAAATTTCTGAGATAATTCACAAAATAAGACTGAATCAATAAAATTGAAATCTTTATGATTTGATGTTTTATTCATAGGCGATTTTTTTTTCAGAAGAGGAAGTGAAAATGATATGAGAGGAAAACGTGAAATTTTAAAAAGAAACAGAAACAGAAAATAATAATAATAATAATCATAATCATAATCGATAAAAAAGGAAAGGAAACCAGTCTAAGTTCATTCAAAAACAACAGAAATCAAAGAGCTATTCTAAAAAAAGTAACAAAAGCCTTCAGCGCGAAGACTTCGCGGTGGATGACTGTGGAGGAGGAGAAAGAGAAGTGCGGCGTGGAGGCGTCGGGGCGCGTTCTCTGCGCATCCGCTCTTCCATTTCAGGCGAAAGCGGCGGGGCAGAATGCGAACGGCGGCCAGAGCCAACAGACGAGTATGGTGAAGGAGAAACCGAAGAAGACGAAGCAGAAGAGGCAGAAGGTGAAGCAGAAGTCGATGGGGAGCCATACGATGGTGTGTGTGATGTTGGCGGTGGAGTGTCCGGAGGTCCTGTCACAGACCCTCTGACTGATCGGCCGTCCAGCATCTCCAGCGTCACCGACAAATCCCGCTTCACATCCAGAATCGCACCGTGGTTGTCCATCCCACAGTACTGCGGCGCCGAAAACAGTGTGATCAGCTTCCGCTTGGCAAAGTAGTCGAAGCCATCAGGACACACCTCGTGCCCTCGGACGATCAGCTTCAGCCCGTTCTGCTTGCAGAAGTTGTCGACCACTGTCCCGTTGAAGTAGAAGCCACACCGCCTGATCTGGTTGGCCACCCACGGCTCAATCTGATCCTCCGTGCGCGACGCATCGTTCCACAGCAGCTCCTGCGCAGGTGTCAGCACAGGCGGCGCATCTGGGCCGAAGCGGTAGTTGAACGAGCCGCTCCCATCAGCGCCTCCTCTCGCCCCGCTGCCTGACACACCCAGTGCCCCACCTCCACGCACAGACTCCACTCCCTCTGCTCCACTTGTCCCACTCCCGCCAGGCTCCTCAGCACGGCCACGCGGAATGAGGTAGATCTGGTTGAGTGTAGGCAGTGCATGTGACAGACCGCCGTGCACTGCAAAGATGGTCCGGCCGATCACAGCAGCATACGGCAAATAGTCAAACGTATCGACCATGATGTTCCACACATCGAGTGCGGAGAGCGTGTTATGCTTGGCTTTCTCTGCTTCCATCGCTGACTTTGTGGTGATTGGCGCTCTCTCCGCGGAAGAGTGACTCTGAGAAGGCGACAAAGAACTAGGGTTTTCTGGGGAATGTGAAGGATCGTGGTAAAGATTCAGGCATTCGCTCAGCAGAGTAGAGTACCCGTGGCCATCTCCGCACATTGCCCGGGCCTCGTGGTTTCCGCGGAGGAGGAAGATGCGCGTTGGATAGCGCAGCTTCAGGGCGAAGAGCAGCACAACCACCAGAACAGAGTATTCTCCTCTGTCTACGTAATCGCCCAGGAACAGATACGACAGGTCTGTCCGCTCGCGCGGGTCGCCAAAGTTCTCAAAGAACTTCAGAAGCGCCTCGTAGTCGCCGTGGATGTCTCCAAACACTTTGCACGGAGGCTTCACCTGCAGCAGCGACGCCTCGTTCCGCAGGAGAGGAAGCACTGCATCGCAGATGGCCCACACCTGCTGTGCAGTCGGGAGAAAGCGGATGTTCTGCTTGATGGCATAGTCAATGAACGTGTTCAGCAGCGGATAGTTCACCTCTCCCATCCCGTCCACAAAGTGGCTGTCAACCGACGGATCAATGGCAACCCCTCCGAATCCTGCTGCGCTGTCCATGGCCATCCCTGGAGATGATGACGGAGAAATCGATCGTCCTTCACCACCCCATCCATCGCCACCGCCCATCCCTTCACCGCCAATGTCGCTGTTGCTGGCTCCAACCAGATACGACCTGGGCATCGTTCCTGTTGTCGGCGCGTCTCTTTCGAAAGCAGAAGGGAAATGCTTCTTCAGAGGCGGTACAACCACAACTTCTCCGGCTGACCCATCGACCCCTTCTTTCATCAGCACAACTTCTTTGATTGGAACACGGTTCGGGTCAGCTGGGCGGAATGGAGAAGAAATAAACGGAAGATGATGGTACATTTGTGATGGATCTGCAGCTTCAGGCAATGAGTGTCTCATTATTCCCTTGTCTTTGCTGTCCCCTCCTTTTTCCATTCCTCTTTCTCTGTCTTTTTCTTCTCTGCGCTTATGTTTGGCCTTCTTCCTTGCCTTCTCTCTCTGCGCCCATTCACAATTGCTCAGAGTCGCTGCCCACAGCCCGCCGCACGTGCGGTGCCCAGCGTAGCCACCAAACACCAAAAACGACCCGTCGTCGATCGCATCCATTGTGTGGAACATACGCGGTGCAATCGATCTGCGAGGGACAGAGCCTGGCTGCAGCAGATACGGCGCACACTCACACATGCTGTAGTCTTCAACAACACTGCCACCACCACGATCGGTGAAGGACGAGATGGCAACAGAAGATGGAGTAGCTGATGATGTTGCAGAAGAAGTTGGGAGCATTCCCATCATCCTCAGATCCAGTATGTATGCATCGTTGCACATCTGCATCTTTGAAACATCAGGTCCTCCTCCAAACAGCAGAGCCGAAGCAGGCTGGGACCATATCGGAGCCAGTGCATGGCCCATCCTCTTTCCACATACGTTGCATAGAGTGTGCCCATTCAGTTTGAGTTTGTGCCATTTCTCTGCTTTTGTGTCAAACAGCCACGCGTCCTCATACACCAGCGGCCCTTGGACAGCTCTGGTGCTCCTCATTCGGGTCCATTGACCGCCATAAAGCAGAACACACGACGGCATTCCCAGTCCCATTCCAGACGTGGTTGTTGTTGCCCCGAGTGTTGTGCTGAGAGCTGCCCCTGCGCTGCTCCCGGGCCACAAGGGGATCAGAGCATGATTTGTACGTGGGCCCGGACGGGTCGTATCGGGAAGTGAATCGCTGAGATAAGGGTTACTGTGAGGTGAAACGCAACGCCACGTTGATGCTCCTATCAGAAAAAAATAAAGATATGAAAGATTTTTAAAAACTATTAAAAATTTATTAACAAACCAGCATCAAAAATGTGAACATCATTTAAGCAAGATTCTTGTGAATTTCCGCCCATCACAAATACTTGGTGAGTATCTCCAAGTGCAACGGCTGCATGTCCTCTTCTGTGACAAGGAGTTTTTGAATTTACAAGAAGTGTATCTAAATTGAGATGTGAAGTTGGACCATCAGGTATTTGTCCAACTAAGCATTCGTTTAGAAGTTCTAAATGATAGTTTCCACCAAAGCATAAAAATCTATCATATGAAATAGGCGTAGTGGTGTGACTTGCACGAGGTTTGGCAGGCTTTCCGCTTACAAACAAAGGAACATGTTGCATCGTTCCACTTGCAGTGTCATATCTAATTGCAGAGTTAATGTACTCTCTATTTTCTTGCTTTCCGCTTTCTCCAAACATGTAATATACTGCCTGCTGAAGAAAAAGGGACGAATGTGAAACACGCGTGCTTCCCTCAGCTATAAAGGAAAACTGAAGGCTCATGGCTTTGCTAAATTAATATAATGAAGTGTCAGATCCAAATGCAACATATTTTTGCATTATTGACATTCGTTAAGTTGATTCATTTTTAAATAAAAAAATTCGGAAGAAAAAAATTGTTAGCGAAAAGATTTATGTTGTTATTGGTAAAATAGAAATTTAAAGCATTATCATATAGCAATGTGATGGAATATGTTTGGTCATATATTGTTAATAAAGTGATAGAATGAAAAATCACAAACTGGATAAAATCGCAAAAATAATGGTTTCAACAACAAATTTGAAAAAGAATATTTTATCACTAGAATTTGTCAAGTATCTGTGATAATTAATGCAATAAAAACATATATTAAGAACATTATACAACATAAAGTTGGTTGATTCAGCCATCTTTTATTAAACAATTTGTTTCATTTATAGTTTCTTCATATTCGCATATCACAGAATCTAAATTTTCGCAATCCAACTTATGAATGCTAGCTAATAACAACATTGCACGTTCCTTCACATTTTGATTTTTATGGCGTGCAAGCTCCATCAGCTCATTGTCGAATCCCCTTTCCCTCATTTGCCAAACAACTCTATTTTCAAATTTTTTCTTTTCACCTAATTCTCCCTCACTTTCTTCAAAATTTGAGCTTTCATCTCCATAGTCATCATCATCATCATCATCTTCTTCTTCTTCTTCTTCACTAGCATCCATTTCCATTTTCCCATCACACGACTCAAATGGGCTTTCTATAACCACTCTTTTTTGCCCCAACGAAATTTGCACTTTCTTCTTCGGATTAATCGACGGAATAGCTCTGCCTCGTGTTTTATGCATCATCAACCTCCTGTTCTTTTCCAGCCGATCGCTTTCCTGCTGGCAGTAATTCGTCAGCATCACCAATATATTCAGCAGAGAAATGAGGAAATTAGCAGGAAGCGAAGAAAGATTCACTGAAATTTCTATTTCATCTTTATCTTCTGGATAAAGCTTCGGCATTGCAACGTTCGGCCTGTCAGTCTTTTTCAGTGTGACTGTATTTCCTTCTCTTTCCATCTCAATCGAAGAGGAAGCCGCTGCTGACGGACACATCGTGCGGAGCAGGTGGATCAAGGAAATCACAATATCCCCTTTTAAAGCAACAATACAGGCAGTCAGAGAAGAACGAAGAATTTTCTCTATCACAGGCAGCATCAGCTGAATGTGGGGGAATGATAAGGAGTTGATCAGGTCGCACATTGATTGGAAGACTTTGTGTGTTCCGATGAGAACTAACTGAAATGATTGGGTTTATTATTAAAATAATAGAAAGATAAAATTAGATTGTTTGTTAAAAAGAAATTGAAAAAGTTAAAATCATTAAAAACAAAGCCAAAAAAATGAATTGCTCAAAATCAATGCATTTATATCAAAAACATAAGTCACTTTTTATTAAAAAAAAAAAATAAAAAAAAAAATAAAAAATTTCATTGCTTAATTATCATCCAAGGTGGCAAAAATACATTTAAAAAGATAAATAATAATTTCCTCCCATCTTTTCAGAAAAACAGCATACGTGACGAATATGACCAAAAGAGAGGGTGTGCAGTGTTGCCATTGCCATGAATGACACTTCTTCATCTTGTCTCCACAAACACAGATCCAAAGCATCCAACCCACTCGCATCAAAAAGTGCCTGAGTCAGAATAAATACATGCATTCATGTACGTTTTGTTTATAATTATGTTAAAAATGAGAGAGAGAGAGAGAGAGAGAGAGAGAAATATGAAAAATAACAAAATAAAAAGTAATGCGAACTATTTCAATCAAACCTGTGTATAAGATGCAGGCCCTGTTGAGATGGTTGAAAAAATCCTAACACCATACAAAAGGATGCCATTGTTCTTTGACGAGATCATCAGCTCTGCTATGATAGAAAGCAACTGCTGGTTAACAATAAACTATCGATAAAATTGTAAATAGGTTCGTGTGAAAGAAGAATATAAAAGAAAACAATATTTAAAAAAAAATAAAAGTGAAAAATAAAATAAAATAAACCAAACACGCAAAACACACCTCCTTCGCATAATGCGAACTGGCTGAGAGAAACATCAATGCAAACAACGAGTCAGCTGCCCTGTCCAAATCCTCTCCATACAGAAACGACGATATCAGCGGCACTGTTGACAACAGCTGCATTGAGTGCGAGATAGAAAGTGCATTCGAGGAGGACTCTCCAGACATCGCTGCTTCCAGCAATTTGTGGTATGATGGAGGAATCTCTTGAGAAGCAGAATCCGCAGTGCTTGTTGCACCTGCCTCGTCAGATGTCATTGGAGAAAATGCATCTGTGGATGAATCCTGTTGGAAAGCGGCTGTTGCAATCGGATTCGCAGAGCCATCTTTCACTGCGGCAAGAGAATGAATGCTCTGGCACAGGTCAATTTCAGCTGACGTGAACGCCTTCTTCACCCTGGCTGCTTCGATCGCCCACAAATACTGCTCTGTTGTCAAATCTTTGCTTTCGCTGTTAGATGCATCAACACTCACGTCTTCACCCGATTCATGGGCTAATTGAATCTCTTCAGATGTTAGCGAATCATACGTTTCTGTTGCTATTGAGTTTGAACATTGAGTATTTCCAATTATATCTTTTTCGTTTTCTTTTCTCTCTATTTCTCTGTCGACAAGTAATCCATTCTTACAAAGCCTGCTTAATGCAAATAAAACAGCACTTACTACCTGACTGTGTGTATGCTCATCCGCCAGCAGAAATACTATCGATGGCACAACATCCTGCTGCAGGCAAAACAATGTTAAATCCGATGAATCGAGTGCAATATTTCCAAGAATATAAAACATTTCGGCCTGAACACGAGAGTCATTGCAATGGGCTAAAATTTTAAACGAATTAAGCAATCCACTAACAGCAAGTGCAGTGACATGCTCACTCTGCGATATAGCTTTATTAGCTGTGAAAAATTCATAAAAATATAAATGCGCAAACATATATCGTGAAAGACTTCTAAAATTGAAACAGCTGCATCTGAAGAAGGATGACTGGAAAGAATTTTTAAAAGAATTTCCAATCCATTCATGGAAATTACAAATTGAACAGCTTCGCTATCTTTGAAAGCAAGTCATCAACAAGAAAATTATAATTTCTTTTGAACAAACATTTTCCAGTAATCGAACTTAGCTGTTTTAAACAATTTTCAATGTTATCAGCGTTAATTTGCGTTAATTGTTCGAAAATTTTTGCAATTTCATTTTTCTACATAAATCATCAAAAATATATTTCAAAAATTGTAATAATAAAGGTAACCTTGCAAAAAAGCAGACATGCATATTAAAAGAATCCTTAACTAATTCAAGTTGCCTAACACGCTTGGAATTAATAAGTGTTGTTCTTTGCTGTGTTCGTAAAGAAAACAAAAATTTATCCTTAAGCTCCTGCATTTCCGTGTTTTGATTATCATTATGATAATTTTCAAATCTTAATAGTTCTCTTTGCTTTGGTGTTTCTCCTGAAATTCGATAATCATTTGAACAACACATAATTTAGCAAATAATAGGAATTGATCAAAACATTTGTTGTTTAGAATATGTTTATTTGGAAGTGGATCAAAAATCTGTTAAAATCATGGGGCTTAATAAACAAAAGTGGTAATCTTTTGTTCGTAGGACTGGATGGCGCTGGAAAAACAACACTTCTTCATTGTTTGAAATTTGGAAAAATTGTTCCTCAAGATCCCACTCAGATGCCAAGTTTGCCATTGCTGTACAAAATCATTAGAATTTAGATTTTCATTTTGCTATTTCATATTTTCTCCTGATTGCATTTGGTGTTGATATGGACTGAACAATGCATATTTCAGTTCAAGAAGAGTTTACTTATGAAAAGCTTAATATTCACGCATACGATATGGGTGGCCATGTTGCAGGTTCGTATTTTTATTTCAACAATTTAACATAATAGTATTATTCAAAAACGCAAAAACTTTTTGATTTTCAGCTCGACCTCTTTGGGGAGAATACATTACAACTGCAAATGCTATCATCTTTCTTGTTGATTCATATGATCGTGATCGATTCCCCGAGGCTCGAGCAGAGTTGGAAAAGATTTTAACCGATGAACGTATAAAGACTATTCCAATTTTGGTGTTGGGAAATAAGATTGATCTTCCAGGAGCTGCATCGGAAGCAGAACTTCGAAGCGCATTAGGGTTATCTCTTTCGACAACCGGAAAAGGTTCAGCAGTTGCACATGGAGCAAGACCGTTGGAAATTTTCATGTGCACTATCACCAGAGGTCGGGGCTTCAGAGAGGGAATTCAGTGGCTATCTCAACACTTCTAAATTATCAACAATTCTCTTCTTTCTCTTCAAATAATTCACATCTATTGGAATCTTGAACTTCCATTATTTTTAAGTTTTTTTAAAATCATCAGATGGGCTTTATTTTTCTTTTTGTAAATTACATTCAGAAATTTTTTTTCAAGGCGTTAATTTGCATCATTACGAAAGTCATATTTTTATGATTCTTTGCGTAAGGAAATAAATTTAATGAGTTGGAAGCTCATTTTTCACCAATAATAATTTTTCACTCGATACTTTTCATTTTTTTTAAAATAGAACGAAATAAAAATTATACATAATTCAAATCTTTTATCAGATATTCTAACTTTGTGGAAAGCGATGAATCTTTCCTGCACATAAATCTGCCGAGGACAAACCCCGCACAGTTGTGTCTAGCCATTGCCAGATGAGGACGTTAGGGCCTTTCTGGAAGATCGTTTGACCGTTCCACAGGAACAACCCCTTACCCAGGATTAGACTCAACTCGCACTAACTTAAAAAGCAAAATGCAAAAGGAATCAGGCCTGGGGTACTCGGCTGCTTTTCTAAGTATCATTGACACTCAAAAAGAAGGCCCACAGAAGAACCTTTTTCATTAAATATGAAATGATTCAAACTAGGTTAGGGTTACATTTATCCCCTATCCTCCAGGTGATTCACACGCTTTCCAATGTGAAATTTTCATAAAGGCTTTATCATAGTTGTCAGATTATTCAGTAATGGCTTTAAGGATCAAATTTTTTCTTCATCAACAAAATTACAATCTCATTTCAAACAGAAGCGAATGAAAACGAAAATGATGCAATAACATAAATGTCAAAATCATCTCGAAAAATCCATAACATTATTTTTGAGAACATTTTTAATTCAAATTTTTTCTTTGAATGGAAGAACGAGGAAATGCAATTTCTATAATTAGTTTTGCATTTATACATTAAAATTTATAAACTATAATCATTCATTTGCAATTTTGTAAAGATTCTATTGAACATTTATCAAACTTAACAAAAGAAGATTTGCTTGTCAAACTTTCAGAACTTGAACAGCAAGTACAAAAGGCTTCCAAAGAGGATCTTTTTGATTTGGCAACCAGTAAATTTTTGAATCCTGTGCTGATATTGTTACAATCAGAAGATGCTGAAATTGCATTGAATTCAATGCATTTTCTGTACATTTCTCTTTATAAAGGAGCTGTATTAGCTGGTCATTGGCGCAAAAATATTCTTTGTGATGGCTTTCGCAGAACAAATGGAGAAAAAATTCTTTCTAACTTTGTCATAGATGAAAAAACATCCAAACAAATTAAGTTACTTGCTTGTAAATGCCTTTGCTATCTTTTCAAATTCAAGACATTCCCACAAAAATTGAGCGAGATGGTTACACAATTTCTTATTGATTCTTTGGAATGTGAATTGAAAATAGATTTTGATATTGTGGAAATCGCCCAATTGTTCAATTGCTTCGCTGTTCTTGGAGAGAATTTTTGTATGTACTTCACTTTTTGTTGCAGTTTTAATGTTGTTGCTATCAAATATTTTTGGAAACTAGCTTCTCGTGAAACTCTTCAAAGGCTGAATATTCCGCGAGTATTTGTAAATGCAATGCAAAAAATATTCGAAAATAAAATTATTCCAACTTCGATTAGCACTTCCAATGATAAAAAATTTTGTTCATCCAGTTTTTCTTCTTCAAATTCGTCCAATCTCCCAGTTATTAGGCTTTCAGATGTTTATTTAACCCATGAAATGATGAAACTTCTGATAACCTCGGTTGAATTAGTGCAACAATTAGTATTGAACAGAAGCATGAAGAATGAGCTGATATTGACGATGAATTTGTATCCATTTCTTGACTCCCTTCTTCCATTTTTGTCGTACGAACCATCTTTCATCAAGGATGGTGCGTGTTTCGCCTCCATATCTCACACCTCACCAAGCGAAACGCTTTTGCTTCAGCTCTCGCAAGAAGTGCTTGAGACTATCCACATCTTGCTTTCATCCCCAAATTCGTATGCAGACATCATTTTCACTTATCCTTCGCTTCTGCACAAAGTGATTCTGTTCTCAACAATAAACGTAACTTCTTCAAAGAAGAAGGATGTGACCTCATCCGACTTTCATGACTGTGTTGTTATTTTCCTTCATCCGCCTTCAGAATCTTCTTCGTTTCCTGTTCCATCCAGTTCATCGGCTAAGCCAATTTCAGCGTCTGCATCAACATGCATTCAAAAACCTGACTTGCCTCAAGACTCTTTCGTTTTTTCTCCCCTTCTGTTTCAGCGGCAGCGCCTTTCGGCTTTTCAAATACTTCTTTCTCTTTCTGAGTTTGCCTCCTTCGGAGCCATCCTTTCTTCTTCGTCCTCGAAATCATCGAGCTCTTCCAACATGCTTCGATTGTCTTCCTTGGTGGCTGCTTCTTCCATTTCAGAAACTCCGTCTAATGATGCTGCTTCCGACGATGCTCATTCGTCAAGCAGTTCACCTTGTTCTTCTTCTTCTGATGATGATGATGGAAGAAGCAAAGATAAGCATCATCCATTCTCTCAGACGCCAGCTGTGCATTGCTTGTTTGTCGAGAACCTGTTCAAAAGCATAGAGCGTTTTCTGTCTCTTGAAGTGACCATTCCAGACGATGCAGAAAGCGCCATCAGCCGGTTGGAAGACGAAAGAAAGCACATCGCAAAAAAAATGCAAGCGGTCGAAGAAGTTGATGAAGACAGCAGTGAAGAAGAAGACTTTAGTTCAACAAACTCAGCAAACTCAGCAGGTTCAACAGACTTAGCATCCACTAACCCGCAGTTGCAGACTCTGTTTACGTCGGATTCTGTTTGTTTTCGCTGTGCGCTGCTGGGTCTGGGGCAACTTCTGAAGCGTGTATGTGTTGAAGAGTATCGCAGGAAATGTTGCGAAATGGAAAAAGAGGAAGAGAAAAGCTCAAAAAATGAAAAGGAAATAAAAAAAGAAGAAGTATTGGATGAAGAAAAAGAGAAAGAAAAGGAGAAAGAGAAAGAATTGGAGAAGGAAAAGGATAAGGAAAAGGAAAAGTCGGAGCAAACAATTATTACTCTTGATGAAGAAGAAATATCACAAATTTTAAAGGAAAAGTTTAGCATCCCGGTTCTCTCTGAAGCAGAACTCGAAGACCAACGCATGCACCTCAAGCATCTGGTGAAGGTATTATCTGAAAGCATGGGAATTCCAGAATGCATCGATGCAATCCGAAATTCGAAATGGGACAGCAGAGTTAGAGCTGCTGCAATTATTGTGGCAAAAACGTTAATGAAATTGTGACGATTCTCTCACATTTTTGTTTTAACCTTGGTAAACTCCATTGGCATTTTATTTATTTATTTACAAACAATTCGTATGATTTTTTTTTCCTGTTTTAAGTTTTTGTTGAAATACATTAATGATCATGTTACCATAATATTTGTTTCAGTATTCTGAAACAAAAATGTTTCCAAAACAAAGATACATCAGTCCATCAAGTTATCGATTTTCAGCAGGAAAACTGCAAGAAATTTCTTTTCCTTGTGGAAATAGTTTGAATCATCATTTTTTTATTTAACGGTCAACTGTTAACAAAATACATTTTTTATTAATAAAACTGTTTTTTGAACAGAATTAACACGTATTGCCACATTTAACATACCAATTGAAATAGAAGATTTTGGTACAGTTAAACCACAGTTGGCAATTGGGACATTTATCATTCCTTCAGAGAAAAAGAAAGATCCAATTGAATCAATTGGGATTGTTGCAACAAGTTTTCATATTTAAATTAATATAATCTTATTTATAACTTCTTATTAATTTTTATGTAATTCTTAGAAGAGACACCAAAAGAATCTTGCGAAGGAGCATTTATCGTTTGCCGAGATATGGCCACAATTGTTCAGCTCCCAACTCTCGAAGAATATCATAAATCGCTTCAAGGCTTTGGACCAACAGCTGGATATGATCCCGTCACAGCAATGATATCTTTTTCAACCGCTAATGAACCTTTTCTTGTTGTTGGAAGAAGAAGTGGTCAGTTTGAAGTTATTAGTATGGACGGTTTCTCTAGCAGATACATTTACAATGAAGGGGTTTGCGTTTTTCGTTGTTGATATGTTAGTTAGTTAACTTATTGTTTTCAAGTGCATTTGTGCAAACGGAGCTGTCACATCAATTGATTACAATAGTAATTTAGACCCACCTTTGATTATTGTTGGATTTGAAGATGGTACTGTTCTTGGTACTGCACTCGATTTGCCAGAAATAGAATGGCCCAATCCGTCTTTTTCTTCCGTCTCATCGACAAAGCCTGGAGGGTCGCTTGGGCACACTCACATCGACTCATCGGCAACTCCAAGCTCAACTCCCATTTCAAAACTGTCATTTCGGCTGCATTCTTCACAGACACAGAAACGCGGGGAGCAATTCAACCCAGCAAAACACGTTCACTCTCCACTCGCTTCATCGTCTTCTTCCACATCTAACCTCACCATTGCACCATCCACTTCATCATCTTCTTCATCATCTTCCACTTCATCCTCTCCAAACCTTCCTGATCTTGTTCCCTCACCCATCAACCACCCGCGCACAGAGAAGAAGTTGCGCCAGTACTTCGCCCTTGTTGCAGGAAACCTGGCAGATCCAGACTATCCGCTGCATCTGAAGTGGAAGAGCGCAAAGGAGCCGCAGGAGGAAATCGTGTCTCCCGAGGCGTTCTTCTCCAAGTCCGTTCCAAGAATCTCCTTCGCCAAGACGTTCAACACAAACGCGTTCCGCAAGAACGTGCAAGTGCACAGCCCGTCGGCTTCGTCTTCTCTTTCTGTACTGCGCGGCATCACACGCGAGTCGATTCTGATCGACACGCAGCTGCAGCACCCTGTCCACCCGTTCTTCGCTGAGATTGCAATGGCTGACCCGCCACCGATGAAGAAGATGCCACTTGGAGGCGCCGACCACAGCCAATCAAAAGTCGCTAGCGGGGCGCTGGTTGCCAGCGGCACAGAGAACGAGGAGGAGCTGCGGATAAGGCGGAAGAACGAGAAGAAGCAGAAGGAGAAGGAGATGAAGAAGAAGAAGCTGAAAGGGAAGTGGAAGGACGGGGTGTTTATTGCAGCGCCGAGCAGTGCAGCGACATC
Organism: Monocercomonoides exilis; assembly: GCF_001643675.1. Lineage (NCBI taxonomy): Eukaryota > Preaxostyla > Oxymonadida > Polymastigidae > Monocercomonoides > Monocercomonoides exilis. The sequence continues at coordinate 630,560 of NW_027150564.1, read as the reverse complement.
TCGAGAGACGTCTGTGTCATCGCTTGCGTCGCTGATGGCGCAGCTGCGGGATGAGGAACGGAGGCACATCCGCGGGCGCTCCGCAGACGATGCGATCAGAAGGATGAGTGCCGAGCGAGCGCTGAGACAAGAGCACGGCAGCGCGCGGAAGAGCCGCAAGCATCCGATTGAGCGTGCCGCGTCGTCTTCGGACAGACGCGCCGGCACACGCAGACACACGTCTCCAGTTACAGACATTAAAAGGGCAGAGATGGAGCTGCAGATGCTCACGGGGGAGATGCCTGCAGAGGATATTCTCCCGCCTTCTGCAGCAATGCCGAAGGAGCCACCGTCTGAGATCGACATATCGCTGTCGGTGGAGTCTGATCATAAAAGTGTGTCACCAACACCAGATGCTCATCAGTACAGGCCTTCTTCTTCACCTCCAACAGAGTCGCTGCATCTGCTGCACAGCTCGTCCACTGCTCTGGATGACATGTCCACAACCAACCAGGCGACGGACGTGATCCAAGAGATGGAGCTGAATGAAGAGGAGAGGAAGCTGCGAGAGGCCTCCCGCA